>NC_060138.1:1198216333-1198826685 GCF_021461385.2 Schistocerca piceifrons | reverse complement strand
ACTTAATTTAGCAAAAGAATTAATAAAACCGGAAAATCGAAAGTTAATTTAGTGACTGAAGTTAATAGTGAGCTTTCTTTCTGAAGCACATCGAAATCCAGTAAAATACGGTTAGTCTTGGACTACCTCAACAATCATTTCAAAAGCAACTTGACTTTACGCAATTTAGAAACAAGAGATTTAACTTTGAACTTGAATTAAATGATTCTGAACAATTAACAATAGTAAAATTTAGTACGTACCAAGCTGAGCTGCAGTCACAGGTAAGCTAAAATATGCTAACAAAACTCGCACTCTTAATTTATGCTCGTGTAATCTAAATATTGTAGCCAGCTATAATTACTTTAACTGAACTTTGAAATTAAAGCAGTGAAATCTAATTATATTATTTTAATGTTGGCGTTTGAATTTCAACGACACTCGGGTTCATTTCGGAAAAGGAAGGGACCCTGCTTGGCAATGCAATTGGGACAATGAGCAACAAAGGTTCATGCTAAGTTGCTGTAATTTTGCGAGGCAAATGGAACAGTTTGAAAAGCTGAGGTCTGCCATACAGTTCTGAAACTTTACGTGCTTTTAGTCTTCCTTGTTGGTTGATTGAAGGTTTGAAGTCGTCGATCGAGGAGGTGGCGACAGTCACTCATTGTCGGCCGTCGCTGTTGCAGAAGCTGGATGTTGGCGCGCCTTCTTCTCGACACGGTCACCAGACGAAACGGGCTCTTGATGTGCGCCAGCTAATGCTTCCCGTCCACGACACCATGTCAGAAACTATCATCGCAAGTCGAGCGCAATTACATGCTGCCAAACCCCGAAAGCGCGGCAACTCGCGGGAGCGTCACACAACACACCTGCTCCACTGCACTACTCCAGCCAGACTCCCTCTCTGCCCGCGCTCCACGCGACAGAGTTAACACTACCAAAGAATCTAAACACTTTCGTTCTCCACACGACCTATCGATGTATTCGTTCGATAGTATAGTTTTCCCTAGGCCAGACCCAGCGTATAAATACAAATAATATTCACAAAACAAACCAATTATACATCGACATAAATGCATAAATATATATATACAAATAGTAAAACAATTACAATATGTAAAGACACAGAAATGTCATATATTGAGGTAACAAAACAAGGAAAAAAATTATAGTACAACAGATGGAAATAGGAGGATATGCATTTCCGGCGTTACACGTGCCCCACGTTGTCTGAGGATGTTCGTGTAACCTAAACAGACTCAGAAAATGTCAAAAAAAGAAACAGCGGAAATGCATATGCTCAAAACATCAACAAAATTTAACATTCGTCTAATTAAGCATAAATCAATTTTTAGACCATAATACACTCCTGGAAATTGAAATAAGAACACCGTGAATTCATTGTCCCAGGAAGGGGAAACTTTATTGACACATTCCTGCGGTCAGATACATCACATGATCACACTGACAGAACCACAGGCACATAGACACAGGCAACAGAGCATGCACAATGTCGGCACTAGTACAATGTATATCACCCTTTCGCAGCAATGCAGGCTGCTATTCTCCCATGGAGACGGTCGTAGAGTTGCTGGATGTGGTCCTGTAGAACGGCTTGCCGTGCCTTTTCCACCTGGCGCCTCAGTTGGACCAGCGTTCGTGCTGGACGTGCAGACCGCGTGAGACGACGCTTCATCCAGTCCCAAACATGCTCAATGGGGGACAGATCCGGAGATCTTGCTGGCCAGGGTAGTTGACTTACACCTTCTAGAGCACGCTGGGTGGCACGGGATACATGCAGACGTGCATTGTCCTGTTGGAACAGCAAGTTCCCTTGCCGGTCTAGGAATGGTAGAACGATGGGTTCGATGACGGTTTGGATGTACCGTGCACTATTCAGTGTCCCCTCGACGATCACCAGTGGTGTACGGCCAGTGTAGGAGATCGCTCCCCACACCACGATGCCGGGTGTTGGCCCTGTGTGCCTCGGTCGTATGCAGTCCTGATTGTGGCGCTCACCTGCACGGCGCCAAACACGCATACGACCATCATTGGCACCAAGGCAGAAGCGACTCTCATCGCTGAAGACGACACGTCTCCATTCGTCCCTCCACTCACGCCTGTCGCGACACCACTGGAGGCGGGCTGCACGATGTTGGGGCGTGAGCGGAAGACGGCCTAACGGTGTGCGGGACCGTAGCCCAGCTTCATGGAGACGGTTGCGAATGGTCCTCGCCGATACCCCAGGAGCAACAGTGTCCCTAATTTGCTGGGAAGTGGCGGTGCGGTCCCCTACGGCACTGCGTAGGATCCTACGGTCTTGGCGTGCATCCGTGTGTCGCTGCGGTCCGGTCCCAGGTCGACGGGCACGTGCACCTTCCGCCGACCACTGGCGACAACATCGATGTACTGTGGAGACCTCACGCCCCACGTGTTGAGCAATTCGGCGGTACGTCCACCCGGCCTCCCACGTGCCCACTATACGCCCTCGCTCAAAGTCCGTCAACTGCACATACGGTTCACGTCCACGCTGTCGCGGCATGCTACCAGTGTTAAAGACTGCGATGGAGCTCCGTATGCCACGGCAAACTGGCTGACACTGACGGCGGCGGTGCACAAATGCTGCGCAGCTAGCGCCATTCGACGGCCAACACCGCGGTCCCTGGTGTGTCCGCTGTGCCGTGCGTGTGATCATTGCTTGTATAGCCCTCTCGCAGTGTCCGGAGCAAGTATGGTGGGTCTGACACACCGGTGTCAATGTGTTCTTTTTTCCATTTCCAGGAGTGTAATTGAGTGGAGACACTCCTAATCTTATTCCACTCTGTCATCTTGCACAAAATAAAACAGGTCGACAACATATTAAAATTCATAGAAAACAACGAAATGGTTTAGCTATCGCAAAATCGTCAAAATTCGTAACACTATCAAGAAATGGAATACTATTTACACAATTAATCAGAGTACATGGTCATAAAAACAGGTAGATCAAAATACGCAAATTAATTATTAATTACATATTATACACATTTTAAAGTAACCTTTTCATAATTAATATTCTCGTCATGAGAGTCCCCTTAAACGGTAAACAAGAAAATAATACACATCAGATCGAAAAAACATAAATATTGACAGCAGAATTCTTTCACATCAGCTGTCCGGGAAGAAAAACAACTCCGCCTTCCGTACTCGCAAGTACAAAGAATGCCGACAGCGGCACAAGAGCCAACAGCGGCACAAGAGCCGACAGCGACTCCGCCTCGCCAGTATTGTTGCGCCCGCCTGTGCGGCACGCTTGATCTCACTCGCCCTGTGTAACGGCATCTCCAGAATGTCCGTTTCACTGTATTCTTTCGGAAAAACTCACTCCAAAGTAATCTCAAGGAGTTCATTAATTCTATCACAGTGGATAACTCAACACTGTCCATCATCACACGCATGTACTAGCCTGAAACTTAAAACAGCGTCTAAGTACATCGGCAATGACTAGTAAATCACATATTTATGAAATCTTACAGCTGGTTACAAAATCATATTTACATTCCTTAATCTACAGTGACTCAGCTGAAAACTTAATCTAGCAGCTTGGATTTTTGAATTGATAAATAATCACTCTCTGTTAAATCATTTAGTACAAGTTAATTACTTATTAATTACAACTTCTTTAATGTCCTCTTGGTCAGGCAAAAGCATGGCAATCTAGCAAATCGTTTAAATCTTACACTCTATATTCACATACTGTACAAATTACCCATTCTGTGGTATTGATCAATCCTAGGTTGGAACAATTTCAAGTCTACAATGTTCCGTATACCTAATAGTTTTCCAGAGCTTGGATACTCTAAGCAATAAGCATTTGTGTGAGGTATACCAATGACTTTATATGGTCCATTATAAACAAACTTAAATTTAGAGATTTAATTGTCTATCTCGCTCGATTTCTCATGAGCTTTTACAAGTACTAAGTCTCCGATTGCAAACTTAGCAAAACGCGCTTTAGCGTCATGATGACGTATGCGAGCATCGGCTTTAAGCTTCATTACTTCTCGCAAACGATCTTTTTCAACACAAATACTAATGTCAATCCGTGGAGGGAATTTGATTATCTCTTCCACTAAACTTTTACTTCTGTCATCCAACAAGATTTCCTCTGGAGAAAATCCCGTCGATTCATGTCTCAAGGTGTTCATAATTCTCTCAAATACTGCTACATATTTGCCCCATGCCCTATGGTTGTGATGGCAATAGGTACGGCAAAGTCGGCCTAGCTCGCGCATATACCTCTCAGCGGGATTCCCAGCCGGACAATAAGCTGAAATATGGATCACCTCGACCCCATTACTTTCCATGCCTTCATTCCACAACTTAAAAGTAAATTGTGCCCCATTGTCTGATAGAATCGCCTTGGGCTTGCCAATATGAACAAAATAATCGTTCACAAGCTTGGTATAGACCGCTTTGGCTGTAGCTTTCCTAATCGGGTATAGTTTGATGAAAATGGAAAAAGCTTCTAGCACTACTAAAATGTAGGCAAAGTTTCCTGATGACTTGGGCAAAGGTCCGTACAAGTCCACACACAGTAACTCAAAGGTGTCGTTAGGCCTTATACTTTGCATAGGACCACGACTCGTACAGTTGGTAACCTTCACCTTCTGACATAAATCGCAAGTTTTCACTCTGTCAGTAACTCGTTTTAACACGTTGTTAAAAGTGCACTACTTCACTCAGCTTTTCCGTACATTTCTTTGGTTCACAGTGACCATACGCCAAATGGTAGTAGTCTATTATTTCCGTGATGTATTTGGTGGGCCAGCATACCCGCCAAATATTACTATCTTCACCCTTACGTATGTACAAGATACGATCGTATATCTTGTAATACTTCCTTAATTTCTCTCCTTCTGGACTCTTTTCGTCATATCGGGTTTTCACCATATTTAAACAACCATCCTCGTTCTGATGACGACGTAGATTCTTACAAATGTTCATTATTAATTTACGTCCCTCAACTTCTTTAAAATAGTACAATTTGACCACTCCATCTGCCTCATCTTTCAATAGACCTTGATTAGACTCGGGCAACCGCGACAGCGCATCCGCTACGCAATTTTCGGTCCCTTTTACGTAACAGATGTCATAGTTAAATTGCTGTAAATACAGCGACCACCTAGTCAGTCTTTCGTGAAGTAGTTTACAATCCTTCAGATAAGTGAGCGCCTTATGGTCCGTATGAATAATCACCTTACGGTGCCATAGGTAACCCTTGAACTTCTTGAATCCCCACACGATAGCGAGACACTCTTTCTCAGAAATCGTGTAGTTTCGCTCACTTTTTGATAAAGTTCGACTCGCGAACGCTATCGTCCGGTGTTCCTTATCCTCTCCTTTACCAACTTCTTGGAACAGTTCTACCCCCACCCCGTAATTCGACGAATCCGTTCCCAGATGGAAGGGTAGCGATAAATCAGGATGAAATAGTATGTTAGATCTTAACAACTCGTCTTTTAATCTCTCGAAAGCGGTCTGACACCCGTCAGTCCACACAAATGGAACATTTTTGCGTAAGAGGTTATTTAAATTTTCATCATTAAACACTTCTCCTTTTACAAATTTACGGTAAAATCCTGTGAGGCCTAGAAAACTTTTTAACTGTTTCCTAGACTTGGGTGGAGGACAATTCCTTATTGCCTCTAGTTTCTCTGGGTCTTTCGTAATACCTGCAGTGGCAATTACATGCCCTAAAAATTTCAGTTCCTGCTTCACAAATTCGCATTTCTTTAGCTTTAGAGTCATTCCGCCACGGCGCAATGCTCTAAAAACTTCATCTAAGGGTCACAATGGTCATGCCAAGTGGCATTGGCCAACAATAGGTCGTCAACATATACAGTTAATCTTGAACTCAAAGCCGGTCCTAGCACTTTATCTAGGGCCCTGATGAATACGGACACAGATATATTAAGTCCAAACGGCAGTACTCTATACTGATAACACCTGCCCGCAAACAAGACGGCGGTGTATGGCCTAGATTCTTCTTCGAGTTCTATTTGCCAGTAACTAGCTGTCAGATCGAGGCTAGTCATGAACTTAACGTCATGAAAACGTTGGAAAATCTCCTCCATACTCTCTGGTCTGTCTGTTTCACGTTGAACGACCCTATTCAACGTGCGTGCGTCAATCACAATACGCACACTACCATCCCGTTTTGCTACAATGACCAAACCGTTATTGTATGGACTTGTACTTCTTTCAATCATTCCCCATTCGATCATCTTATCTATCTCCCGTTGCACTGCTTCCTTTTTGAACAGCGGTATAGCATACGGTCTCACGAAGACTGGTTCATGCGGAATCACATGCAACTTGCATTTATATCCTTCCACAAGTCCCGGTTTGTCTGAAAACACACTCTTATTCTTCATTATTACTTCATACAGGCCTCGTCTTTGTTCGTGTGTTACGTTTGACACACCGTCTACAATACTTTCCAATTCACTTTCTACACTATTGTCAATGCCGAGATTCCTCACTTTACAGTAGTTCAAATTCATACCTACGTCAATAGCATCCGGCCAGTTAACAACTTGTATAGGCTGGTATTGCCTATGCACCCCGTCTCCTGCCTCGTCAAAACTAACTACTATTGTTTTATCTTGTGACGTACATGTCAAAGTTTTGCTTTCGCAATTAATCACTGCACGGTACCTTAATAGCCAATCTAACCCGATAATTACTTCCGTAGTCAAGTCTGGCACGACGACAAACTCTTGTTCAAATCGTGCCCCACATATCTCGAAGTGGACAAAAATCTGTTTTGTGACCGGTTTACTGGCCTTCCCAGTAGCACCGATAATTTTCACTTCTGTTACTGGCATAACTACGATGCCAGGTCTGCCGGCCAGTGTGGCCGTGCGGTTGTAAGCGCATCAGTTTGGAACTGCGTGACCGCTACGGTCGCAGGTTCGAATCCTGCCTCGGGCATGGATGTGTGTGATGTCCTTAGGTTAGTTAGGTTTAAGTAGTTCTAAGTTCTAGGGGCCTGATGACCTCAGTAGTTAAGTCCCATAGTGCTCAGAGCCATTTTTTGATGCCAGGTCTATCTTTCAGTAACTCAAATATTTTCCCAGATACAACACTCAATTCTGCACCGGTGTCAATCAACACGTTTAGTTGTAGGTCGTGCATATTAACAGACACTACTACCCGTCTACACTTGTCCTCGACTGTTTCTTTATTTTCCCACAGTAAATCCTCGTCTATATCCAGGTCATTCCATAAAAAACCATCCGGCTTTGATCCTAAATCCGGCTTATCTGTCGGCTTTTTCAGCCTCTGTTCACATACAGTTTTAATTTCAACACGTTTGTCCTGAGGCTTTGTCTGTAGCTTCGCCTCCAATACCGAAACCTTTTCCTGTAACTCGTCAACTAGCAAGTGTTGCTTTGCTATCAATTCACTAGTTGTCACCTTCGTTGATTCCTCTTTAGCCAGATTGATCTCATCTGCCAATCTACCTGGAGAAATGTGCCCAGTAGTATCTGCAATTACTTCCTCTAGATCTGCGCAACCCACACTGTTATCGTCTGACCGTATAACGTCAGCTCTAACCTCATACACGGTGTAATCTACGTGCTTTTCTACCAATCGTGTCCGGCTATCACTAAAATTCTCGTAATCTTTCTCCCTAATACTCTCGCAATGTTTAAACTGGAGGTTTGCGTCGGATGGGTCGGCTACTTCTACCACTACGACTTTCGGTAAAGTCTGCCGGTTAGGGCCAGAACTTTCCGTTACTACTTCAACATTCAACTCCTGCGGGACGAAACACGACGCATCTTGCTCGTGCTCCCCCTTAACATCAACTATTTCTAGTAAAGTCTGCCGGTTAGGGCCAGAACTTTCTATCACTTCACAATCACTATCTTCCTGCGGGACGAGACGCGGCAAATCCTGCCCGCGCTTCCCATAAACACTTCTCCCGTACAGGCCCCTATAATCTCTTAGTTCGTCGTATAAGCGACCGAACTGCCTTAACCAGACCTCATCCCTCTCTGCATCCCCTCGCTCGATGACGGACGTGTTATCCGACATCTGATCTTCTTTCAACACTTGCGAATCATTCTTAAACTCAATCTCCAGTTCCACTGTGGGTGTTACAGCTACCACTTTATAATCGATTTCCGGAACACTGCTTAAATTGTTCTCACTGACAGTGAATGTATTTTCTACTGCCGTGTATACAGTTGATCTACTACTTGTGGGCGCACTCCTTTCTCCTAACACTGGCACACTCTCCCGCCGTTGATTATTCCATACGGAATTTTCATAACGACGACACGACGGTTTCCTACTGTTATTGGGCCGCCAAAATTTCTCCACGCCCGGTCGGCCCCTCACCGGCGCGGCTAATGGTTTCCCTGTCTCGTCCCTGCAGATACGCTCCCCGGATGCTGCTGAGGCGGCTGATCACACCCTCTGGCGTTATTACTATTCTGCGAAGCCCGTATCACGCTAGTATGATACTGGTTTCCGTCATTCCTGTTATTATTTGCACTGTATCGATTGTCATTACGGCCCGAACCGCTATTGGTATTGCTGCCAAGATTGCGGTATGCATTATTCCCATAGTTGTCGTTGTTGTAGTTGCTGTGGTACCCGTTGTTGTTACCACGGCCTCTACCACTGTCGCGATTATTGCGCCAATTGTCCTCGTCCTCAACTCTTTCCAGGAACTCATTGATTGTTCGGTAATTGCTTCCTACGTAGCGTTTTGTATCATCTGGAAGCTTCTTGTAGAGTTCCCAAACTATTTCGGTTTCCGTGCGGCGATCACGCAAATATTCCAACTTGCGGATCCAGCCCTCACAAAACTCCTTCATCGAGCCGCGCGAATTCGCATCGAAAGGCCTCGATACGACAAATTCGCGCCAGACACTTTGCTTCTTTTTGCTCTGACCAGTATTCAGCCAGAAACAAATTTTTGAACTCGTCAAAAGTCAGGTTCGTAATGTTGAGGTTTAAGCCCCAACGCTTGGCATCACCAGCCAACACATCAATAACCGCATTAATTTTTCTCTCATTAGTCCGCGATCTGGGAAAAACTCTTTCACAATTTTTAATGAAATCCGTCGCGTGTATACCGCCTTTTTTCAAGGGGTCGAACCGCTCCTCTTTCGTCAACAATTCCGAACTATGTGCACAGATTGGCACATAGCTCTGTTTTTCTTCAAGTTTCTTTTCTGATTCCGACACTCTCGTAATCACTTGGCAAGTGGTTGTCGCAAGCGTTTCCACTTCCCTCTTTTTCTCTTCGCAGGTATTAGCCTGCTTCCTCACTTTGGTATCTACTTCGGATACTAAAGCCTTTAAAGTTTCCACCTTCTGTTGATCCTCTTTTCTCACTAATTGAATTTGTTCCGTCACCTTATTCTCGATGATCGGAGCAACTGCGTCTCCTACACTTTTCTCGATTCTGCTAATTTCGGAATCAAAACGAGTATTTATGCTCGCAATTTCCGCCTGAACGTCTATCATTTCCTGTTTAAGATTACCGATTTCGGTATTAATCACGACAATATCGTCTTTGATTTTATCAACTTTTGTGTTAACAACTTCAACATTGTTGTTAACAACATTAATAGCTTTGTTCTGATTGTCTAGCATTCGTTCAATTTTTTTAGACTGAGCTTCTTGCTTGGCAGCCTAAGCTTCTTGCTTGGCAGCCTGAGCTTCTTGTTTGGCAGCCTGAGCTTCTTGTTTGGCAGCCTGAGCTTCTTGCTTGGCCGATTGACTCTTGATTTCGTTAATCAAAACATTCAATAAATCAGTTAAATTCCCGGAAACTACCGGTTCTACTTCCGTAGCGGCTTCCTCTTTAATTGTCCCCCCGTATTCGTCATCAAGGGATTCAGATTTGATTTTCACTTCCGATTCCGAAACATTTTCTGAAGTCTGGAATTCCATTTCTGCTCTTTGTTGCGTTTCGGTGGTCGCATCTTTCATGCTAGCCGCCTGCCCCGGAACAATGGGTACCGCGGTGCGCGTTTCCCACTGTTCGACCGATTGTTCCGTATCTAAGTCTACCAAATTTTGGTAATTGTTGCCTTCACTCATTTTAATAATTTTCAATATAAATGCAAAATCTCAACTCTAATTAGGATTCCTCACACTAATATTCTCGCTGACGTATCGACCATTTCGTAACCAGTACTTTGTTACGAGATTTGCACAACGCAAAATTCGTGTCCAGAACAATCTGAAGATTGTCCTGTCACCAGGTCGCCACGTGTAACCTCCCCCTCACTTATCGACCTTAATGACAGTGAAAAATTAAACCTCGTGTACCTAATGGAAATTTGGGAAAGCAATCGTCACCGAAGTTAATCTGTCGGTAAAGAGGGAGGAAAGGGTTACATCTAAATGAAAGGAAAAATGCAAATGAAACTGGTGGAAATTAATTTTGAAAAGGGGTAAAGTTAATAAAGAAAGTAAATGTGCGGCCGTTACGTTAACAATTAACTAGCGGTAATTAGATATTTGAGATTTGGGGGAAATCACGGTCGCCAGTCCCAAGGACAATTACTATAGTAACTGAAAAAGAAAGGTTATTACACATATAATTAGCACTAGAAGCGTGGCAACTGAAGGTTGACACGTGTAGTGTGAAAACTGAAAGTTTGTCAGAAGTAATAAATTTCGCTACACTCTGACTTAATTTAGCAAAAGAACTAATAAAACCGGAAAATCGAAAGTTAATTTAGAGACTGAAGTTAATAGTGAGCTTTCTTTCTGAAGCACATCGAAATCCAGTAAAATACGGTTAGTCTTGGACTACCTCAACAACCATTTCAAAAGCAACTTGACTCTACGCAATTTAGAAACAAGAGATTTAACTTTGAACTTAAATTAAATGATTCTGAACTATTAACAATAGTTCTGAAACTTTACGTGCTTTTAGTCTTCCTTGTTGGTTGATTGAAGGTTTGAAGTCGTCGATCGAGGAGGTGGCGACAGTCACTCATTGTCGGCCGTCGCTGTTGCAGAAGCTGGATGTTGGCGCGCCTTCTTCTCGACACGGTCACCAGACGAAACGGGCTCTTGATGTGCGCCAGCTAATGCTTCCCGTCCACGACACCATGTCAGAAACTATCATCGCAAGTCGAGCGCAATTACATGCTGCCAAACCCCGAAAGCGCGGCAACTCGCGGGAGCGTCACACAACACACCTGCTCCACTGCACTACTCCAGCCAGACTCCCTCTCTGCCCGCGCTCCACGCGACAGAGTTAACACTACCAAATAATCTAAACACTTTCGTTCTCCACACGACCTATCGATGTATTCGTTCGATAGTATAGTTTTCCCTAGGCCAGACCCAGCGTATAAATACAAATAATATTCACAAAACAAACCAATTATACATCGACATAAATGCATAAATATATATATACAAATAGTAAAACAATTACAATATGTAAAGACACAGAAATGTCATATATTGAGGTAACAAAACAAGGAAAAAAAATTATAGTACAACAGATGGAAATAGGAGGATATGCATTTCCGGCGTTACAACCTGTAACACAAAATGGAATATACCAGGTTTCGAAGTAGGCTTTAAATGCACATGTGCTATTAAGAGAATGTGCCAGTGGTAAACGTACCTCAAGACAACGTGCAACGTTGAGCAGCCTAAGTTTTTCCATCCGCCACCCCGTAAGCACAGTGCATGTCTGCTCTTTCCTCCCAAGAATAGCGTTCCACTTCCTGTCCGCTCCACCCAGTAACAACCACAAGAGACTCCCCGTTCGATGACAAATGGACGCAGCACGAACCAGATTCTGCAGTGTGCACAAGTGCTGCCCTCTATGCAACACATTTGAAACAGGCATTTGGACAGCCAAAAGTCACACGTTCACGTCCCAGTAAGAGGCGGGAAGCACGTGGTGTTGTCCCGCCTGCAATATCCGCATCTATATCGACTACAGAGTTTATAAATGAAGGTCATAAAACTTCAACCTGACGTCTCTTTTACCTTGGTGCCACAAATACATTAAAATCGTTGCCCTGCAGACCTGCTACCATGACGGCTCGGATAGCTTGTTGTGTGCCTACCCTCTCTGCGGCGTGCAACACTGTTCAACGACGCCTACCACCATACTCTAAGGGATGCCGACATGGGTTGCTTGTTATGAAACACTCTACCCAGCCTCTCATTTTCTACATTCATTTTAGATACACCCTGTAGATAAATATAGTTATGTGAAAAAGCAGGGTCTGCACGTTTGAGTCCTGCGTCTCTGACACGTTTCTTATACATTGCTTATTGATTGTCTCATTTTAAAGCTTCATTTACTTCTAGTGCCAGGTGTCTCTTCTCTACAAATGGCTCTGAGCACTATGGGACTTATGGGACTTACTTCTGAGATCACCAGTCACCTAGAACTTAGAACTACTTAAAACTAACTAACCTAAGGACATCACACACATCCATGCCGGAGGCAGGATTCGAACCTACGACCGTATCGGTTGTGTGGTTCCAGACTGAAGCGCCTAGAACCGCTCGGCCACACCAGCCGGCTTCTCTACGAAACATGGTGGGGGATTAGATATTATGAATCTTGTTAACACCAAAATGCACAAAGAAGCAATTCAACACAAGGCACACTCTCAGCAAAGAACTTGTAATGTTGATGCATTAAGTTGTTCTGAAAGCGGTGTTGACATTCAAGACAATAAAAGCGGGTTAAAAGCTGTGAGCTGTCTGGGTAAGTTAACCTTGCATTACTGCGCAACTGTTTCACCAGGTATCCAGTCCAGCTTACCAAATTCCCAACCAGACTAACATTAATTATAATCTTTTAATAGTCATCTTACGACAGTCGGTGATATATATATAAAGAGAATTTAAATAAAAAGAAATAAATCAGTTAATACTTGGACATTTATTTCAACATTGATCATTGTTCCGTTAAACTTTCAGCATATTAAACTTGATTCATAAGTAAACTGGTGCCTTATTTACGATTGTGAAAATGTGAGTTTGTAATCTTACACATCAAATATGGAGCCATGATTGGGAGACTGCATACAACACTGCATCCATCAAATAACACACGAAGAACGTTGAAACATATGCAAGAGGAAATTAACCGCAACCGAATGATTCGATTTTCACCCAAAGAAGTTACGTTCGTAGCGCAGTCCTGTCCGTCATGAAATTACCACACACTGGTATACTAAATTCATACTAACACTCTGTGAAATCTTCCCGAAAAGAATAGCTGAGGGCTACTTTGATGATTACACCACATGCTTCACGTGGTCAACTTGGTTTACACAAAGAGTGTAACTCCACAATAATTTTGATAATTAAAATAAATTACATCGAAACGAAATTTACAAATAATCATCTTCTGGTGCAGTTCTTCTTGTTGTCTCCGTGCTTGCTAAGAAAATGGGATGAGGAGTTCCGCCTTATGTAAGACACCTTTTTTCTTTTGTTTCACCCATACATGTTTCTGCACTTTTGTGCTATCATCCACATTTACAACAGAAAAACCTCGAACAGGTTACTATCGTCTTACTATTAACCTGATGGGTCAAACAATTGTATAAGCACGTGGTACTGGTCTTACAAAGTACACCCCACGTGGGTTGAACATAAAGCAAAGTTGCTATATTGAAAAATATTGTCAAGACGAGACGTTATAATCTCATGCACATTCGCATTTACGATTGATGATCTTAGAGTTACGGATCATCAACACGTGGTTCCACTTTACTCACGAAGTAGTGACAAAGCAACCACTGGAAGATATTCTGAACTTCACACTCGAATTACACTGCGTTGCAATTTAAGATAACATAAGATATTTTTGATCTAAACCTGAAATAAAGGTGATTTTAAGAAATCCATTGTCCTACGGACTTGGCAGAGACGCGCTTGCCGGCCGTTGTGGTCATGCGGTTCTAGGCGCTACAGTCTATGTGTGTGATGTCCTTAGGTTAGTTAGGTTTAAGTAGTTCTAAGTTCTAGGGGACTGAGGACCTAAGATGTTGAGTCCCATAGTGCTCAGAGCCATTTGAACCATAGAGACGCGCTTAGTCGGAGATCTTACCACTTCAGACGCTCGCCGCGGACAGACTGGCGTGGGGCCCTACTTAGGGTGCTTCACAGATACAAACGGGAGTGACCAGAGAGGCAGCTTCCTATACCAACATGACAAGGGACGGACAGGACCATACTAAGAATAGAAACCTCTTCGCTTTTAGAAAGCTTACCTACTTGTTCCGGCGTTGGTCCTACTGTTCTCTAGCAAACAGGCTTGTCTGCTGCCATCAAGCATGCAACTAGAAATACATTTGCTCATTCATCCTTTCACACAGAAGGGAAGGGGGATGACAGTATCTTATCATATACCCTATATAAAAAAAAGCGCATGTAGGTTCCATATGAGACTGTGTGGCATGAATTGCATATAAACTGTGTTTTAAAGTGTAGTAGTGTGACAGGTCGTTGTAGTGTGACAGATCGTTGTTTTGTGTAAAAGTAACACGTTCCACTGCTCAGTCTCCTCCCAGATGGAGTCAGAAACACCACAGTAAATTCAGAAGTGGAATGTATGCTGTAAATGACAACAGATTTAAGAAATTAACATGAAAGGAATCCAACAGAGACTTTTTAAACTTGATTGAGAAAATGTGGAAAATGCTGTAAACTTGTTTAGGAAATAGAAATATTCCTGAGGATGACAGATCTTCTTAGAGAAAAGTGTTCCTGATAGATGATGTATTTTCATGGAGATGTATATATAGAACTCTTGAAAATAATAGAATACTTTTCTGCAGTCCCTGCCTGCGGTGCAGCTATCGAAAGGATATTTTTCTTATAGTATATACTCTGAGTCCTCAGCTCGTGGTCTCGCGGTAGCGTTCTCGCTACCCGAGCACGGGGTCCCGGGTTCGATTCCCGGCGGGGTCCGGGATTTTCACCTGCCTCGAGATGACTGGATGTTGTTGAGTCGTCCTGGACATCATCATTCATCCCGATTACGGTCGGAGGAAGGCAATGGCAAACCACCTCCGCTAGGACCTTGCCTAGTATGGCGGTGCGGGTATCCCGCATCGTCCCCTAAGATCTGTCAAGGAGTATGGGACCTCATCATCATCATCATATGCTTTGAACTGGTGAAAAAAATAGACATTTTGTAGGACGGCCACTGTGGCCGAGCAGTTCCAGGCGCTTCAGTCCGGAACCGCGCTGCTGCTATGGTCGCAGGTTCGAATCCTGCCTCGGGAATGGATGTGTGTGATGTCCTTAGGTTAGTTTTTAAGTAGTTCTAAGTTCTAGGGGACTGATGACCTCAGATGTTGTCCCAAGGTGCTTAGAGCCATTTGAACCATTTTGTAGAATGTGGAAGGAATTTTTTGATCGTCAGTTACAACCATAAAGATCTCCCTTGTTCTCAGTTCTCTGATGAGGTCAAAACCAAGGAATAGTTAGTTAAGAAGGTTCGAAGAAGCGAGAAATGTAGTTCTGTAAGAAAGTAACCTACTGTGGTTTACATAAAAAACCCGTTTTTTTCATTTGGAAACATGGTAATCCTAAAATTGGTAACCATTTATGGAAACGAAAAATGGTAGGGGGCTGAGATGATCGTCAGCCGTATTTCTTTTATACGTGCGCAAACAGATGTCTGTCAGTTGCAGTAAACATCACCTTCCTATACACTTTTTCCGACTCCGCTGACGAGACCCACGACGTTAACTACGCGCGAAATCTGAGCCGCCGGCGCCGTTGGCGGCGCCAGCCGGCAGATGGCAGCAGCTGCGCCCAACTGCCGCGGCTAACAGCCGTGTTTACGGCGCAGCCCTTCAGCAGGGGAAGCGCCGTGGACGGGGGGAGCTCGCGTGCCGTGGAAATGAAGTGGCGCGTAACTTTGTTGTTTTACGGCCCCTGCCCGCACGCGTGCGCGGTCATAATCCACTCGTCATTTCCGCCGGCCTCGGCGCGCACCGCTGCCGCCGCCCGTTTATAGGCGTGCTGGTCACAAGGCCGTCAACGAGGCTTTTCCTGGCAAGCTTTTTTTTAAAAGTTTTTGTACCTCTACCATAGACGGCACACGGTCTCTTGCGGGCAGCGTATTCGGTAACTTGTTACGCCATTTTCACTCCTTTTGCACTGGCTTACCGAGTATTTTGCCGCGAGTCTGCAGAGGGAGGTGAATTCTTATTCGGGAGGACCAAGGTCCAACTTCTCGTCCCAGCACCCGGATTTACGCTTTCCGTGATTCTCCGAAATTTCTAGGAGCTGAGTCACGTCCCGAAGTTGCCTAGTGCAAACCTGTTCAGAACTGAGCACAGTATGTCCAGCGGACATCCTCGCCATGACCAGAGTGTAGAAAGGCAAACATCACTAATGTTATTCCCTTTCTACTTTGTTGTATAGCATGTTCGACCGATTTTTAGATCTTCAGGTGGAATAATTACCAAAAAATTTTATGTTTTCTATGCAAACCGCCACCGTGTGACTCTTATGTCACTTTGTGGCTGTCATTGTACTACCGTAACCCGCTTTCTTTCCTGTTCAGTAATTAATTATCTTAATGATCTGATGAGACCCAAAAATGGGTCGAAACTGGTTATCCAATAAAAAAAAAGTCTTTCTGTACAACCTTGTTCTCCGATTCTTGTGATCTCTTCGTTTGCGGAATATAACTGATGAGACAGGAAAGACCAGCTGTCGCAAATGTTTCTGGAATGAATAGATACTGAGAGGTGGCATGAGCCCCCTCTCATATTTCTATCTTACGATTTTCCTCTCTAATTGCATGCAGTGAAAAGTCACTATTCCTTACACGCGGACTTCCCACGCAGCATCTCTCGTCACCCGGGTGGTCCGGTGACAGGCGGGCGCCGCTGATCTGGAAGTCGAGTGAATGCTTTCCAGACGCCGACATTGTCAAAAGACACGCCCAGAGGGGTCTGAAGTAGCGGCTGGGCTAGAGGTTCCGTTACTTCTCAGAAACTTAGCGAAAACACTTTCTGGTGGTCTACCAGCGAGGCGTGGGAATGACTTGTGTACCCAGGCAGTTGTGGCGGGAAAATTCCCGCGCTTTCTGCAAAATAGTAACTGTGATTCGCTTGCTCAGGGCATAGCTCCGTGACGTAGCAAAATCAGCGCAGAAATTGGCGCCAAGAATCTCCAATGGTGGAATGGTAGTGCTCCGGCAATAGAGTGGAATTTTCCGCCGGTTTTCGAGTTGCTGATTGGAACGTTTAACCACAGCCACTGTCGTGGGGGCGGGAATGTTGTGTGTTCAGCCTGTACGGGTGCTCTAGGTAGTCCTCTCGCCTTTCGGTCGAGGACGTCGAAGCAACCAGCCATCGCCTCCGGTACGCCAGATCGTGTTCTGGCAGTTAAGAAGACAGTTTGGTAATGTATGTCTGCAGCACCGGCAGATAGGGATTTTCCTAGGTGATAATCAGAGCTCAGCAGAGCGCGCCTGTTCGTCTTTTTCTAACTTTGTTCTGTCTTGAGTAGCAGCAATTAATGTTGGGTTAGCTGTGTGTCTCTCTTAAGATTTGAGTGGCAAGGAATTGGCTCCACATACCACTTCGTCATAAACCTCACAATCTAGTTTAGGGACAACTTCACCTTCACAGCGTTTGTTTGAGTATCCAATTTGAGCCAATTTGATGTATTATAAATGTTTCATGTGTTTTTGTTTATTATTTTGTGTTTAGTCTTAATAAATCATATTGTTATTTTGGACAGAACTTTCATTCTGTTAATCGGTAGAGCAACCCTATCATTCCTCACTATGTTAATGAAACCTTCGTTTATTTAACTTATTTATCAAATTAAATTATTGCAGGTGCCAAACTCTTTTCTACTCCACTTGCAGGGTTGATTACAGTCAGTTCGCGTATATTTTTTAATCCATGTGAAACAGCAAAAGTCGGAGTTAGAATAGGGGGGGCTTAGAGCATCATTTACATATGTAGATTCTAGAATTTAGTGTTAAATACACTGGTAGCCCCGGCACCTCGCAATACTTTCAGATGCAGTTGGCGCTAAGTTGTAGCGGATTATGTGCTCAGTAATTAATTTTAAGTTTCTTTCGGCTTCCGGATGAAAATACTTTATAATTTGTAGGTATAATTGTAAAGTTAGATTTTCAGTTTTACCATTTGTGCTTTTGGATTGAAACAGCCATACATAATTTAACGATCGCTTTTGTGAAGTTTTCGTTAGTTCTGCGATTTTTCATAGTTTTGAATCTACAATTTTAGTAAAAATAAATGGCTTAATCTACAAATCACATAAATTAAAAAAAATTGAGTTATGGATCAGCATGTTTTAGCACTGGTTGTATCCCTGCAGCGCCCTGGTTGTCATTTCACATACTACAAGGAGTTCCAAAAAGATACATCCGATTTCGGTAGACTATGTCTTCTGTATGGAGGAACATTAAAGACGTGCAATGTGTTCCTTTCCTATCCATAGTACAGTGGCCTGTAATTTATGTCTCCACTGGCAAAAACTTCCGGTCTAACCCCCAGTCGGATCCCTTGGAGCGGACTGGAAAGGGGGAAGGAGGGGGAAGGGGCAAAGACTGTATAACGAACGAAAGGGTAACATTCTACGAGTTTCAGCTTCGAATGTCAGACGTTTTTATGTGGTAGGGAAGCTAGAAAACCTGAAAATTGAAATGCAGAAGCTTCGTCAAGATACAGTGGGTCAATGAAGTGAAATGGAAAGAAGATTTCTGATCCGACGAATAAAGATGAAGTCAGTGTCGTTGTGGAAGACATAACCAAAGCTCCGCATTCTGGTGCAAAATACACTACTGGCCATTACAATTGCTACACCACGAAGATGACGTGCTACAGACGCGAAATTTAACCGACAGGAAGAAGATGCTGTGATATGCAAATGATTAGCTTTTCAGAGCATTCACACAAGGTTAGCGCCAGTGGCGACATCTACAACGTGCTGACATGAGGAAAGTTTACAAACGATTTCTCATACACAAACAGCAGTTCACCGGCGTTGCCTAGCGAAACGTTCTTGTGATGCCTCGTGTAAGCAGGAAAAACGCGTACCATCACGTTTCCGACTTCGATAAAGGTCGGATTGTAGCCTATCGCGATTGCTGTTTATCGTATCGCGACATTGCCGCTCGCGTTGGTTGAGATCCAATGATTCTTAGCAGAATATGGAGTCGGTGGGTTCAGAAGGGTAATACGGAACGCCGTGCTGGATTCCAACTGCCTCGTCTCACTAGCAGTCGAGATGACAAGCATCTTACCCGCATGGCTGTAATGGATCGTGCAGCCACATCTCGACCCCTGAGTCAACAGATGGGGACGTCTGCAAGACAACAACCATCTGCACGAACAGTTCGTCGACGTTTGCAGCAGCATGGACTATCACTTCGGAGACCATGACTGCGGTTACCCTTGACGCTGCATCACAGACAGGAGCGCGTGCGATGGTGTACTCAACGACGAACCTGGGTGCACGAATGGCAAAACGTCATTTTTTTCGTATGAATCCAGGTTCTGTTTACAGCATCACGATGGTCGCATCCGTGTTTGGCGACATCGGGGTGAACGACCATTGGAAGCGTGTATTCGTCATCGCCATCCTGGCGTATCACCCGGCGTGATGGTATGGGGAGCCATTGGTTACTCGTCAAGGTCACTTATTGTGCGCATTGACAGCACTTTGAACAGTGGACGTTACATTTCAGATGCGTTACGACCCGTGGCCCTACCCTTCATTCGATCCCTGCGAAACCCTACATTTCAGCAGGATAATGCACGACCGCATGTTGCAGGTCCTGTACGGGCCTTTCTGGATACAGAAAATGTTCGACTGCTGTCCTGGTCAGTACATTCTCCAGATCTCTCACCAATTGAAAACGTCTGGTCAATGGTGGCCGAGCAACTGTCTCGTCACAATACGCCAGTCTCTGCTCCTGTGGTATCGTGTTGAAGCTGCATGGGCAGCTGTACCTGTGCACGCCATGCAAGCTCTGTTTGACTCAATGCCCAGGCGTATCAAGGTCGTTATTAAGGCCAGAAGTGGTTGTTATGGGTACTGATTTCTCAGGATCTATGCATCCAAATTGCGTGAAAATGTAATTACAGATCAGTTCTAGTATAATATATTTGTCCAATGAATACCCGTTTATCATCTGCATTTCTTATTGGTGTAGCAATTTTAATGGCCAGTAGTGTAGATAGTCGGAATCGACCGACCACCTTGTCATCCTCTGCTGCTGGCCTTATTTGGATGCAGTATGAGGGGCATGCGAGACCTCACCACTCTCTTGGACACTGCCTGACATCGAAGAACCTACGTCTCAGTCAAGTAGCTCCTCAGCTGACCTCACGAGCCTGAGGGGACCCTGTTCCAGACCTCCTACCAAGGAACAGCCCTTGACAGCACTGAGAAAGGAACCCGCCTTCCTGGAATAGCAGTCATACACGCCGAACATTGAGGTACGAGGTGCATTCAAGTTCTAAGGCCTCCAAATTTTTTTCTAATTAACTACTCACCCGAAATCGATGAAACTGGCGTTACTTCTCGACGTAATCGCCCTGCAGACGTACACATTTTTCACAACGCTGACGCCATAATTCCATGACAGCGGCGAAGGCTTCTTTAGGAGTCTCTTTTGACCACTGGAAAATCGCTGAGGCAATAGTAGCATGGCTGGTGAATGTGCGGCCACGGAGAGTGTCTTTCATTGTTGGAAAAAGCCAAAAGTCACTAGGAGCCAGGTCAGGTGAGTAGGGAGTATGAGGAATAACTTCAAAGTTGTTATCACGAAGAAACTGTCGCGTAACGTTAGCTCGATGTGCGGGTGCATTGTCTTGGTGAAACAGCACACGCATAGCCCTTCCCGGACGTTTTTGTTGCAGTGCAGGAAGGAATTTGTTCTTCAAAACATTTACATAGGATGCACCTGTTACCGTAGTGCCCTTTGGAATGCAATGGGTAAGGATCACGTCCTCGCTGTCCCAGAACATGGACACCATCATTTTGTCAGCACTGGTGGTTACCCGAAATTTTTTTGGTGGCGGTGAATCTGTGTACTTCCATTGATCTGACTGGCGCATTGTTTCTGGATTGAAAAATGGCATCCATGTCTCATCCATTGTCACAACCGACGAAAAGAAAGTCCCATTAGTGCTGTGGTTGGGCGTCAACATTGCTTGGCAACATGCCACATGGGCAGCCGTGTGGTCGTCCATCAGCATTCGTGGCACCCACCTGGATGACACTTTTCGCATTTTCAGGTCGTCGTGCAGGATTATGTGCACAGAACCCACAGAAATGCCAACTCTGGAGGCGATCTGTTCAACAGTCATTCGGCGATCCCCCAAAATAATTCTCTCCACTTTCTCGATCGTGTCGTCAGACCGGCTTGTGCGAGCCCGAGGTTGTTTCAATTTGTTGTCACACGATGTTCTGCCTTCATTAAACTGTCGCACCCACGAACGCACTTTCGACACATCCATAACTCCATCACCACATGTCTCCTTCAACTGTCGATGAATTTCAATTGGTTTCACGCCACGCAAATCCAGAAAACGAATGATTGCACGCTGTTCAAGTAAGGGAAACGTCGCCATTTTAAGTATTTAAAACAGTTCTCATTCTCACCTCTGGCGGTAAAATTCCATCTGCCGTACGATGCTGCCATCTCTGGGACAGATTGACAATGAACGCGGCCTCATTCTAAAACAATGCGCATGTTTCTATCTCTTTCCAGTCCGGAGAAAAAAAATCAGAGGCCTTAGAACTTGAATGCACCTCATACAGAGGCGGACCATTGTGGAAGGCATTGGGGTTCCAGTAGTAGAGTCAGAGTTCAACATATTGTTGCGATTCATCGAGGCGGAAGGTGTAGATAAAATTTATTTGGGAATTCTGAAATAATTTGGGGAAAGTTGCAACCAAACAGCTATTCAAACTGGTTTGTAGATTCTATGGAGAGATACCATCAGAGTTTTGGAAGTCGTTGACAGAATAATATTCTGTAGAATGGAAAATAAAATTGAGCATCTATTAGAGGACGATCAGTGTTCGCTTTTGGAATGGTAAGGGCACCAGAGAGGCAGGTCTGGCGTTGTGCTTAATAATGGAAGGAAGCCTTAAAAATCAAGACACATTCATAGGATTCGAAATAGAAATTCTCAAGGAAAGGGGTGTAAGCTGTACCTTGATGAATGAATCGCCGAAATAAAAAAAAAAAATAAGGTTCAGGAGTGGGTTTATAATTCAGTGTTAAAGAATATCAGTAATAAGACTTACGGACCTCGTTGCTATTCTTACTGGAAATGAGGAAGAACTGCATAACCTGTTACATACACTCCTGGAAATGGAAAAAAGAACACATTGACACCGGTGTGTCAGACCCACCATACTTGCTCCGGACACTGCGAGAGGGGTGTACAAGCAATGATCACACGCACGGCACAGCGGACACACCAGGAACCGCGGTGTTGGCCGTCGAATGGCGCTAGCTGCGCAGCATTTGTGCACCGCCGCCGTCAGTGTCAGCCAGTTTGCCGTGCCATACGGAGCTCCATCGCAGTCTTTAACACTGGTAGCATGCCGCGACAGCGTGGACGTGAACCATATGTGCAGTTGACGGACTTTGAGCGAGGGCGTATAGTGGGCATGCGGGAGGCCGGGTGGACGTACCGCCGAATTGCTCAACACGAGGGGCGTGAGGTCTCCACAGTACATCGATGTTGTCGCCAGTGGTCGGCGGAAGGTGCACGTGCCCGTCGACCTGGGACCGGACCGCAGCGACGCACGGATGCACGCCAAGACCGTAGGATCCTACGCAGTGCCGTAGGGGACCGCACCGCCACTTCCCAGCAAATTAGGGACACTGTTGCTCCTGGGGTATCGGCGAGGACCATTCGCAACCGTCTCCATGAAGCTGGGCTACGGTCCCGCACACCGTTAGGCCGTCTTCCGCTCACGCCCCAACATCGTGCAGCCCGCCTCCAGTGGTGTCGCGACAGGCGTGAATGGAGGGACGAATGGAGACGTGTCGTCTTCAGCGATGAGAGTCGCTTCTGCCTTGGTGCCAATGATGGTCGTATGCGTGTTTGGCGCCGTGCAGGTGAGCGCCACAATCAGGACTGCATACGACCGAGGCACACAGGGCCAACACCCGGCATCATGGTGTGGGGAGCGATCTCCTACACTGGCCGTACACCACTGGTGATCGTCGAGGGGACACTGAATAGTGCACGGTACATCCAAACCGTCATCGAACCCATCGTTCTACCATTCCTAGACCGGCAAGGGAACTTGCTGTTCCAACAGGACAATGCACGTCCGCATGTATCCCGTGCCACCCAACGTGCTCTAGAAGGTGTAAGTCAACTACCCTGGCCAGCAAGATGTCCGGATCTGTCCCCCATTGAGCATGTTTGGGACTGGATGAAGCGTCGTCTCACGCAGTCTGCACGTCCAGCACGAACGCTGGTCCAGCTGAGGCGCCAGGTGGAAATGGCATGGCAAGCCGTTCCACAGGACTACATCCAGCATCTCTACGATCGTCTCCATGGGAGAATAGCAGCCTGCATTGCTGCGAAAGGTGGATATACACTGTACTAGTGCCGACATTGTGCATGCTCTGTTGCCTGTGTCTATGTGCCTGTGGTTCTGTCAGTGTGATCATGTGATGTATCTGACCCCAGGAATGTGTCAATAAAGTTTCCCCTTCCTGGGACAATGAATTCACGGTGTTCTTATTTCAATTTCCAGTAGTGTATAATACACCATCTTCTGAGCACAGAAAATGGTTTGATTGGATTTTCTCATTTTGCAAGAACTGAAGCGCGATTTGTTTAATTATTAAAAACCATTCAACAGCTAAGATCACTTCAAATATTTTTTTTTTTATTTAAGACAACCGGTTTCAACAGACTATGCTGTAATCTTCAGGTCTTTTATCCTCGTGACATTTTGTGCGTGAGGTCAGCGTAAAATGAACATGTTTTGCAACAGAAGATTTTAAGACCTGAAGATGACAGAATAGTCTGTTGAATCCTCTTGCCTTAAATAAAAAATTATGCGACCTTGACTGTTGAATGGTTTTTTAAAATGGCTTGAAATGAAAGTAACGAGGATCAGCTGAAATGAGTTTAGTGATGAACTTAACATCAAAACTGAGGACCATAAAAGTAGACGAAGTGAAGGATTTCTGCTACCTTGGAAATAAAATAACACATGACAGACGAAGCAAGGAGGACATAAAAAAGCAGACTGTCATATAAATAAGAGGAATTCGCTGGCCAAAAGAAGTCTACTGCTATTAACTATCAAGCTTAATTTGAGGAAAAAAGTTTCTAAGATTGCACGTTGGGCCACATCAAAGGAAGTGAGTGATGTTCTACGGAAAACTGGAAAAAGTATAAAATGGGAGTGTCTCAAATCAGATGCTATAGATGGATCTTGAAATTTAGGTGTACTGATGAGAGACGAGATTTCCCACAGAATCGGCGAAGAAAGAAATGTGTGGTAAACATCGACAGAAAGAGGGAACATCAGGGAATTACTTGCGTGATAATAAAGGTAACAGCAGAGAGCAAAATCTTTAGGGGAGGACAAAGATTGTGATATATCCAACTAATAATTGAGGACGTTCGATGTGAGTTCTACTCTTGAGATGAAGAGGTTGACACACGAGAGGTGGTCGAAGGCCGCATACAACCAGTCAGAAGACTGATTTTCTAAACAAAGGCAGAACGTCGTTCTGTGTTAATTGGTTCAGACATGTACGATTAAGTCGTTGTACAGCCCTGTGTACTTAGTTCATTCAATATTATGTTTTCTTTTCAGAACTCGAATACTTGTCAGACACAGATCCAAGAATTTATAAATAACATGCACCAATTGTAAGTAATTCCTTCTTCCCCTTCCAAACAAGGTTTGATAAAAAAAACTTATTCCGAAACTACAAACTCCATCTTACTGACGCCTCGTTTCCCTTTATGTCTATAAAAGTGTGACAGTCTCTTGTTATCCGTTGTAAATGAAAGACTCTTTGCTAGTTGTGAATTTCATCAGTTTTCTACAGAAATCACAACTTCTAATTTTTATCTCGTGCACTCCCTTGATGTGTATAAAAGACTTATTTATAATGTTAGCATGCTTCTGTATATTGGTACATCAGTGTGTGCTACTTTCATGAGGCAGGAAAAGGTTTCTTGACACTGTTATGCATACTGACTTTTGTTCGTTACATGTTACACCAAAGCACCTATTAAGGCATCTATTCAGTAAATCTTTTCAAGAAGATACTTCCTTTTCCCATCTTGGCTGTTTTACGATCAGTCGTTTGTTTCATGTGATCAGCTGATTTCGGAGATGAGCAATTCTCATATGCTCGCTTATATCATTGGATTTTACTGTAACTCTTATTTTTAAAATTTTTGTTTCCTTTTATTCATTTCCAACACATGAGAGCAGGAGCAGCTGTTGTCGAATTCGTCGTTTCCAGCCAAATATCCCAATAGTCTGGAACTGTGCCAGAGGGAATCCCGATTGGGTATTTTTGGGATTTCCAGTTCCGGCATTCGTCTGATGGCCAAGGGAAACCTCCTGAAAACCGTGGTCGGACTGGAGGATTTGAACTGTTTTAATTTATTTCTGAGACAATGTTATCGTTAGTCCCAGACAAAAACTCAAATTATGTGTGTGTACGTGAACCGCAAAGGCCTACTTAATGCGTTCTGTTATCGTAATATGGGCTACCATTCTTGGCCACGTAAAGTTCAGCCGCGGGCTTTTACAGTGAGCAGTGCAATAGTTGCACGGCCATGCTCTCTCAGATGTTCCGCCTGCGGGCTGTTCTGTAAACGGCGATGCAGCCCGGCCATCATGTGGTCAACAAGAAAACAGCGGACTGGATACCGTGCGAGCAGCAACCGCCTGCGCACTCAAAGCGCCGCACGCAAGTTAGCGGACACCTTTAGTCCAACAAGAAGAACAAGGTCAGAATGTCGCGACCTGGCGACGTTAAAGTGACTTGAGACACGACTATATCAGGAGAGGGAAAAACATTTTCTGTTCCATCGTTTCAAGAGCAGCCCAGAAATTCGCCCTAAGAGCTTTAGGGAATGTACGAAAAGCCTGGTTCTGGGTCACCGCCGGCCACGGTGGCCGAGCGGTTCTAGGCGCTTCAATCCGGAACCGCGCGACTGCTACGGTCGCAAGTTCGAATCCTGCCTCGGGCATGGATGTGAGTGATGTCCTTAGGTTAGTTAGGTTTAAGTAGTTCTAAGTTCTAGGGGACTGATGACCTAAGCTGTTGAGTCCCATAGTGCTCAGAGCCATTTGAACCACCTGGGTCACCAAGCAGAGGCTCGAATGTGAATCGAGTGTGTCGATCGAGAGAGCTAGCGGAATGCATACGATATTGGACTCGCCTTCGGTAGAACAACGTCCCCTGTTTATCATGGGGATTTGGGTTTTTCATGGTGTCTCTGAAATGCTTAAATGAAGTGAAACGTCCCCTTAGAAAAATTATACATGACTGTTCTTAAACTGACACACAATATTTTTAGCGCAACGCAATCTGACTTTCAAAAATCCCTACAAAAGAATGGCCCTGACTAACATTAACCTATACCTTACACAAATCACTTACCTCACCAAAAATCTTCGTTACTCGAACTACTGCAATACAGTGAGCGCCACTACTGCCAACTAAATAAAAGATTCAAACTACGGAAGGCACTAACTACTGATAGGCATAGTAAGCGAATGAAAGATTTTAATAGAGAACAAACAATGTATTTACCTTAATAGTCATAGTATATGTAGCAGTTCATGACATCCAGTCTTACAAATTTCAAAACTCCGCCATTTCTCTCCCCACATCCACCAGTGCTGGGGGCTCACCTCCAACTGCGCAACGCTACGCGCTGTTAACATCCAGCTGCCCAACATTACAATGGCCAACAATAATGCAAACCAGCCACAGACTGCACACAGCACAGCTAGTGATTTTCATACAGAGTGCTACGTGGCGTTACCAATAAGAAAACCTGAACAGCCTACTTACAGAAGTTTCAGTATAGTTTCACTGAAAAAGACGCAATCTCTTTCTCTGTCCTTCCCTCATGCGAACTTGTGCTCCGTCGCTGATGATACCGTCGTGGACGGTCGTGGTGGTACAGAAGATATGTTGCACCACAGAGTTATTTCCTCTTGCACAACATGTGTGCTACTGTCTACAGGGTGTTTAAAAAGTGTCACATATTCCGACAGGAGGTACCACTGGTCAAAACTATGACAGCGTATGTGTAATTGCCGGTGGTATACAATGTTGCAGCTCTTACGCGTTAATACTGCAAGGTTGTTAGCCAGACAGTCATGAAACAACCCACAGCAGGGGAAATCGACACAGCTCTCCCTAGTTAATAAATAGCTTTATAATCAAGCAAGACGAGGGACAGCAACGTCGTTTGAGTTTGGCCACTGCGCACAACGACCACACAGTCACAGGGAGAAGAACAAGCTTAGGTGTGCATTAGGTTATATTTAATACTAGTTGGGGTACACGTTTTCGCTCAGGGAGTTACTAATCGAATTTTTCCATTCATGCAACAGAATCCTGGGTTTTCTCTACTGAAATTTTCCGCGTTGCAAAACTGGCAGATGTAATCCATTTTCATGATTAAGACGTATTTGTGTTTGTTGTATACATTCGTCGGGCCATAGTGGAATGCTTGATTTGTTAGGTTATACTGTTTAATCGTCATCGGCCGCGTAGGGTCATATTTTCGTGAATGGCTTGAGTTAGCAGTCTTTTATTATAAGATTGTGTCGTAATTCTTGATTCTTCAGTCTGTTCATATAGTTGTTCTTTGGTTTCTCTCCCGCTCACAGTGCTCATTCCCGTTCGTTGGGAACTTAATCGTGCGCGATCTTCGCTTCTTTCTAAAATATAAATAAAATGCAGTTGTTACTAACAAATACACTAAGTACCCTTGATACACATTTCGCATCTTATTCTTGATTTACATTCAGTCAATGTATAACTTTGACCACTCACACACCACGGTTTGTTTTTATTTACTCACTGCATTACTTTTTCGGTTACTCCCTTTGTCACTGATAAGAAACTGACGTTCGATTCACGACGGGTCTTGCTTTATATACCCCCTACCAATGGGTAGGCCAACCAGTGACGAATTCCAGAGCATGCCAAAAAAGACTTCCAATGGTTCACAATATTCCAGAACAGTCCACAACACTCGAGAGTGTTCTGGAATGTTTCACAATGATCTGGGATGTTTCTGGATGTTCCCGAACATTCTGGAATCCTTGCCGTTGATCCGGACTATTCTCGAACATTGCAGAACATCTTGGAATATTCTGGAATGTTGTGGAATTATCGATGCACAGTCTAGTTGTGTCAAGCATCAGCCAATCAGACAAAGTTTTTCTGGTTATGGGACATTACACGGTCGCATCAACGTAAACTATAATGTTTAGTAACTTTTCATGTTCAAAAAGGTCCCATTACAACAGACGGGCCGTGAGAACGTAATCTCCCTTCCATTCCAGCATGTTAACAACAGAACCAACTCACTCCATCTAGCCCGAACTCGTGGTCGTGCGGTAGCGTTCTCGCTTCCCACGCCCGGGTTCCCGGGTTCGATTCCCGGCGGGGTCAGGGATTTTCTCTGCCTCGTGATGGCTGGGTGTTGTGTGCTGTCCTTAGGTTAGTTAGGTTTAAGTAGTTCTAAGTTCTAGGGGACTTATGACCACAGCAGTTGAGTCCCATAGTGCTCAGAGCCATTTGAACCATTTCACTCCATCTATGTGTATAATAACAGAGGCAGACGTACGTGTACAGACTTAGATGAGTATGTGCCAAGCAACATCGTAAGAAATGGAAAAGAACCACCGTGGTACAACAATCGAGTTAGAAAACTGCTGCGGAAGCAAAGGGAACTTCACAGCAAACATAAACGTAGCCAAAGCCTTGCAGACAAACAAAAATTACACGAAGCGAAATGTAGTGTGAGGAGGGCTATGCGAGAGGCGTCCAATGTTTTCGAATGTAAAGTTCTATGTACCGACTTGGCAGAAAATCCTAAGAAATTTTGGTCTTATGTCAAAGCGATAGGTGGATCAAAACAAAATGTCCAGACACTCTGTGACCAAAATGGTACTGAAACAGAGGATGACAGACTGAAGGCCGAAATACTAAATGTCTTTTTCCGAAGCTGTTTCACAGAGGAAGACTGCACTGTAGTTCCATCTCTAGACTATCGCACAGATGAAAAAAATGATAGATATCGAAATAGAAAACAGAGGGATAGAAAAACAATTAAAATCACTCAAAAGAGGAAAGGCAGCTGGACCTGTAGGGATACCAGTTAGATTTTACACAGAGTACGCGAAGGAACTTGTCCCCCTTCTTGCAGCGGTGTACCGTAGGTCTCTAGAAGAGCGTAGCGTTCCAAAAGATTGGAAAAGGGCACAGGTCATCCCCGTTTTCAAGAAGGGACGTCGAACAGGTGTGCAGAACTATAGACCTATATCTCTAACGTCGATCAGTTGTAGAATTTTGGAACACGTATTATGTTCGAGTATAATGACTTTTCTGGAGACTACAAATCTACTCTGTAGGAATCAGCATGGGTTTCGAAAAAGACGATCGTGTGAAAGCCAGCTCGCGCTATTCGTCCACGAGACTCAGAGGGCCATAGGCACGACTTTCCAGGTAGATGCCGTGTTTCTTGACTTCCGCAAGGCGTTTGACACAATTCCGCACAGTCGTTTAATGAACAAAGTAAAAGCATATGGACTATCAGACCAGTTCTGTGATTGGGTTGAAGAGTTCCTAGATAACGGAACGCAGCATGTCATTCTCCATGGAGAGAAGTTTTCGAAGTAAGAGTGGTTTCAGGTGTGCCGCAGGGGAGTGTCTTAGGACCGTTGCTATTCACAATATACGTAAATGACCTTGTGGATAACATCGGAAGTTCACTGAGGCTTCTTGCGGATGATGCTGTAGTATATCGAGAGGTTGTAAGAATGGAAAATTGTACTGAAATGCAGGAGGATCTGGAACGAATTGACGCATGGTGCAGGGAATGGCAACTGAATCTCAATGTAGACAAGTGTAATGTGCTGCGAATACATAGAGAGAAAGATCCTTTATCATTTAGCGACAGTATAGCAGGTCAGCAACTGGAAGCAGTTAATTCCATAAATTATCTGGGAGCAGGCATTAGGAGTGATTTAAAATGAAATGATCATATAAAGTTGATCGTCGGTAAAACAGATGCCAGACTGAGATTCATTGGAAGAATCCTAAGGAAATTCAATTCGAAAACAAAGGAAGTAGGTTACAGTACACTTGTTCGCCCACTGCTTGAATATTGCTCAACAGTTTAGGATCCGTACCAGATAGGGTTGATAGAAGAGATAGAGAAGATCCAACGGAAAGCAGCGCGCTTCGTTACAGGATCATTCAGAAATCGCGAAAGCATTACGGAGGTGCTAGATAAACTCCAGTGGAAGACTCTTTAAGAGAGACGCTCAGTAGCTCGGTACGGGCTTTTGTTGAAGTTTCGAGAGCATACCTTCACCGAGGAGTCAAGCAGTACATTTCTCCCTCCTACGTATATCTCGCGAAGAGACCATGAGGATAAAATCAGATTAGAGCTCACACAGAGGCACACCGACCATCTTTCTTTACGCGAACAATACGAGACTGGAATGGAAGGGAGAACCGATAGAGGTACTCAAGGTACCATCCGCCACACACAGTCAGGTGGTTTGCGGAGTATGAATGTAGATGTAGATGTAACAGCCTACAGACTCTCAAGACGAAATGAGCTGACACAGTAGCAGCACAACAAGCGTTTTGTTTCTGTGGAGGACACTGGACACTGGCCAACAGCCAGTTCACTGCCGTGCTTTCCACTGTCGTCTGTCAGGCTCAAGGACATTGAGTAAGGAACGATAATGATCATTAAGACAGGCATTCAAGTCAACATGACTGCCGTCCTCAGGTACAGGGAGGGGCTCCTCAGCTTAAGACGTGCTGAGTCGTGGAGTGGTGCAGCTCCATATTTAGACGGCGACCCAAACCTCTGCAGAGATCGTCGCGAACCCACGCGGTGATGCTGACCTTGTTACGAGTGTCTAACACACCTCTCACCATATACGTGGTCCACTGAGCTGTGGCGACCCTCCTCCAGAACCAACTTACGCGGCTACCCTGCTCAACATGAAAACTGCAACACTGTATCGCCGTCATCACTAGAAAAATTAAATGAGTGATGTTGTTGTTGTTTTGGTCTTGAGTCCTGAGACTGGTTTGATGCAGCTCTCCATGCTACTCTATCCTGTGCAAGCTTCTTCATCTCCCAGTACCTACTGCAACCTTCATCCTTCTGAATCTGCTTAGTGTATTGATCTCTTGGTCTCCCTCTACGATTTTTACCCTCCACGCTGCCCTCCAATGCTAAATTTGTGATCCCTTGATGCCTCAAAACATGTCCTACCAACCGATCCCTTCTTCTAGTCAAGTTGTGCCACAAACTTCTCTTCTCCCCAATCCTATTCAATACCTCCTCATTAGTTACGTGATCTACCCACCTTATCTTCAGCATTCTTCTGTAGCACCACATTTCGAAAGCTTGTATTCTCTTCTTGTCCAAACTGGTTATCGTCCATGTCTCACTTCCATACATGGCTACAGTCCATACAAATACTTTCAGAAACGACTTCCTGACACTTAAATCTATACTCGATGTTAACAAATTTCTCTTCTTCAGAAACGATTTCCTTGCCATTGCCAGTCTACATTTTATATCCTCTCTACTTCGACCATCATCAGTTATTTTACTCCCTAAATAGCAAAACTCCTTTACTACTTTAAGTGTCTCATTTCCTAATCTAATCCCCTCAGCATCACCCGATTTAATTTGACTACATTCCATTATCCTCGTTTTGCTTTTGTTGATGTTCATCTTATATCCTCCTTTCAAGACACTGTCCATTCCGTTCAACTGCTCTTCCAAGTCCTTTGCTGTCTCTGACAGAATTACAATGTCATCGGCGAACCTCAAAGTTTTTACTTCTTCTCCATGAATTTTAATACCTACTCCGAATTTTTCTTTTGTTTCCTTTACTGCTTGCTCAATATACATATTGAATAACATCGGGGAGGGGCTACAACCCTGTCTCACTCCTTTCCCAACCACTGCTTCTCTTTCATGCCCCTCGACTCTTATAAGTGCCATCTGGTTTCTGTACAAATTGTAAATAGCCTTTCGCTCCCTGTATTTTACCCCTGCCACCTTCAGAATTTGAAAGAGAGTATTCCAGTTAACGTTGTCAAAAGCTTTCTCTAAGTCTACAAATGCTAGAAACGTAGGTTTGCCTTTTCTTAATCTTTCTTCTAAGATAAGTCGTAAGGTTAGTATTGCCCCACGTGTTCCAACATTTCTACGGAATCCAAACTGATCTTCCCCGAGGTCCTCTTCTACCAGTTTTTCCATTCGTCTGTAAAGAATTCGCGTTAGTATTTTGCAGCTGTGACTTATTAAACTGATAGTTCGGTAATTTTCGGTAATGAGTGATATCAAGCAGTTTTAGACTGTCGGTCGTGCAGGTACAGGAGTGGAACCACTACCACAAGAACTCCTTACTGACCTTGAGGCCACCATAGGAGCGCTTTGCAAAACATGTATTACCGTCCGTGCTGATCACACACACTCTGAGGAACAATGTCCTGCCTTTTACATTGTCCAAGGGACTATAATAAACCGCGGTGACATAAGTGTAATTATTGTCTCTGAATAAGTCATTTTCATTTCGTCTCATTGCGTGTTCTTTCAGTTACGTTTTGTACTATTCTTTGGCAGTTCTTTCTATGTATGATGCAAGTTACACCGAGCTACTTCACTTGGCAATGGCACATCATGCGAAAGTTACTTTCGTCTTTACGTTTTGCACAACAGTGCATATTTCTTAACACGTCTTGGGACGTAATTTCTCGGGATACTTAGAGTAAGGCGGTGTTTCATTAAGTCTTCTTTCTCATTTCTCCCACATCTGTTGTACATGTTAAAAGTCATGGTGAACCTTCAGGTTTACTTCATTTTGCACAATTCGCTATGCTACTAGTTTCGGTCAAATGACTATCATCAAGCATAAAGTGGCATGAATAGCTGGAAAGTTATACCATAAGACTAGTGCATGTCACAACTACATACAGGGTGAAGGAAAAATACTGAACTTGGTGGTCGTCAGGCAATTCTTCATCCAGATTCCAGATAAAAGTTTAGCTAGCGAAATTAGGTCGAGTGCATTTTGAAAACAGGCGTGTGAAACCGATAATCTGGCAACACTGTCCTACAGTGCAGCGCATCAGAATGTACAAAGAAATGTGCATCGCCACGCACTACCGCACCAGCCGTCATAGGTCACGAAGGAGATTGCCGGGGCATCATATCCACGTCTGTCATGGAGCTACGGTTCGAATCCTCTTCACATTCCTTCTTTACTTCTTAGACGTCCGTCCCCTCGTTCTCATCGTTTATAAGGATATCATTTTGTCACATGACAACAGCTTATCACATGATAGCACATAACAGTGTGGTCCACCAAACTGCACGCGTGTGTCTACTAAATGTGTAGTGCGTAACAATAAGTTGTCCTGTCAAGTTCATCTAGGGCTGCTTCTCGAAGGAGTACACAAACGATGAATACGTATACTGGACGGTATCGTGAAAAGCGCCATCCCTATAAGAATTTTTTTCGTCTCTTGGAGCAGCTTCGTGCACAAGTAATGGACGGAGGTCGTCCAAGGATTAGACGTATTCCAGACAGAGGATGCGATTCTAGAAACCGTTCACCAGTCACCTCGGCCAAGTACCAGTTTCAGTATCTCAGAAACTAGTTGTTGAAGTGCTGCACAGTGAAGAAATGCAGCCATATCATTACATGTTAATTCAATATCAGAGGCCAGAAGACCGCATTCGACGAGTACAGTTTCGTGAATATCTTTTCCACCATGTGGAAAACAACGAACATGTTATAAATAACGTGATATGGACTGACGAATCTAGTTTCCCCCGTGAAGATATTTTCTGCCTTCAGAACAGCCGTTATTGGTCGGAACACAACCCACATGTTACCCTTGAACGTGGTTCTCAGGCAGGCTTTGGCAAAAGCCTATGGGCTGGAATCGTGGGAGGAGTGTCTTTGGGTCCTTACACATTGCCGGAGAAATTGAACGTGCCCTTGTATCGTACGTTTCGTTGCAATACTTTGCCTGGCGCATTGGAAAACGTTCCACTTGGTGTTCGGCAGCAGCTATGGTTTCACCATGATGGTGCATACCACACTTTGGAATGAATGTGCCTAACTATTTAAATGAAGCATTTCCAGGGAAATGGATTAACCAAGGAGATCCAATGTTGTGGTCTACGTCCACCGGATCTATATTTGTGGTGACACTTACAGGAACAAGTTTATAATACGCTACCCATGGATGTAGACGACCTAATAGTTCGCGTGCATGCCACTAAGACAGTGGTGGATGTAGGTATGATGCCTAGAGTTAATGAAATATGATCCAGAGAGTGGCAAAATGTTTGCAGTTGCATGGTGGTCGCTTTGGACATCTGCTCTACATCTGCATCTACATCCATACTCCGCAAGCCACCCGACATTGCTCGTACGGGTACGTACAGCCTCTGTGAAGACAAGCCTGGACGTCGAACGTACAGATTGGAATTATTGTGCATAGCATAATGTACAATCTAGTGTAAACGACCTAGAGTGTTTTTTGTACGTCATGGGATACGGAAGATGTTACTATATCTACTATTATTTTCTGTTAGCTTTATTTGTGCCATGAACGAAACAAAGTTGACTTTTACGTCTTTAAGAAGTTCATGTCATGTCTTAATGTTTAAATAAAGTTAAGAGTGACGGAAGAATACCTCATTCTAGAGATGAGTTTGCATATCCATTCCCACGGCATTGCCTCGTCTCACTTTTTTTTATAAACTGATCACAAAAATTGAGTCGTGAGGGGGAGAGCAGGAGGGTGATAGATCAAAGTAAATGATAATAATGGTTTTTTAATTTAATTTTTTGTTATTTTTATTTTATTTAACTATTTTTATTTTGTATATACCCACCGGACGAGAGTGGGTCAATATATCAGGCCATTTCTAGGATGAGGGAAGGGGGGGGGGGGGGGCCTGTTAGAGCCGCATGGTGGCCCGCGATACCACGGCTGACAAACACATGAACTAAAATGCAAATTCAGAAAAAAATAAGCGTTCAGCCGTGCAATTCACCGTGCACACATCAGGTCGCCGGCCTGTACCTGTTGGCATGCAGTACCGTTCCAGAATGATCGTAAATGTGTCGAAATTGCAGCAGGTTGGATACTCCCCAACTACAGGACGGATTTTTTAAAATCGGGGGAAGTGCAGTGTCAAGTGACCATAGGTCACGAAATCAGCCTATCCATTTCTCCAACAACATATGAGAAAGCACCACAATTCCACAGTCACGATAAGTTGCAGTTTGCGTAGCAGCATAGCTAACAAAATAAATGCCCAATAGCATCATGTAGTTAGAAAATAAAAATAACCTACTGAAGATAGGACAAAAAGTGCTGAAACAGGTCTGGGTGAAACAAAATAAAAAGAGGGTGTCTTGCATAAGGCGGAATTCCTCGTCCTATTTTCGTAGCAAGCACTGACATAACAATAAGAACCGCAACACCACAAGATGATTTATACAGGAGGGATTGTTGATTACGCTGCGCAAATAGTTGGCATAGGTTCGAAGATGTATGGGGGGACTTTCGAGGGAACTTTGGGCTTCCAGTACGCGGCACCAAATATCACGTGTGCAGTGTGGGGAATCTCACTGAGTTAATAGGACAACTCGAGCACAGCGCAGAGTTTATTCTACCTGTTCTTGGCCACGCTGCACGCAGTTACAACGTTCCCACAGCTTCATTTTTAAATCACATTTCTATTGAACCTATTGGCGGGATTAGGTTTCGATAGTACACTTTTGTCTTGAATTGGGATCAGGAATCGCGTGCCGACCGGCAAGTGCAGCAGTTTGTCTTCACCTTGTGTAACGTCTTTCTACCACTCATTAAGCAGTGTGGTAGCCAGCATGAATAATAGGTGCGAAATGTGCATTAGGGCCCGAGGAGGGTATATTCCTTATTGAGAAACTCTTATCGTTCTTTATGTTGGGAGCTACAAATATACCACTCCACCTCTGTTGCGTATGTATTGTGTTTCATGTCGTCCCTTATTGCCTGCGATTATTCCTGTCCAACACTATCTGTGTTCCTTAGCAGTTGCAGAGCAAGGTATGTTTTAATGGGCTCAACGTTTAGTTCTTGTCTAATATCAGTGTTTATCTTATGGTCGAAAAATGAATATCTTGCTACATGATGGAGAAACTGTGATTATTCGAATCGTCGTATTTCATCAGGTGTCTGTGTCCAACATTCGCTACCACACAGCACTGATTGTACCCTAATTTCCAAAGTATCCCCCAGCACTGTTGAGGTACTTCTCTCACCGTGACAGAAAGCAGTGAGTGACCATCTCATAAATTTCCTGCGTCTGTGTTGTGAACAACTTTCGAACGTACTGCTTGACATTCTCGTCCGAGAAGAATCGTTTCTCTCTCACAGCGTCCATTAGGTCATCAGAAACGACATAACAGCAGGAAGATACGTCCGGACTGTTTGGTGAGCGACTGAAGACCTCCCATTTGAATTTCTGCAGGAGTTCCCCGACCGTGTTTCCTGTATGCGACCTTGCAATGCCATGGAGCAGAATGACCCCGCGCGTGTTTTACCATGGTTGTTTCTATGTGATCGCCTTGAGGAGGATGGTCAAGGTTTCTGAGTATCGCTGCACATACTCCGTTGTCCCGTGTCGCAGGGAGTCACTAAGATGGTGGTTGTTTTGGTCAGAGCAGATGAGCGCACTCTTTCCTCCACTCGCGTGCACGTCCGTGGAGAAAAAAAATGGCTCTACTATTATGGGACTTAACATCTGAGGTCATCAGTCCCCTAGACTTAGGACTACTTAAACCTAACGAACCTGCCCGAGGCAGGACGCGAACCTGCGACCGTAGCAGCACCGCGGTTACGGACTGAAGCGCGTATAACCGCTCGTCAACAGCGGCCGGCGGCCGTGGAGAGTTTGGATGGCGGCGGCCATGCATGCTTCCACTGGCGACTGTCGTTTTGACTCGAGTTCGAAGTGATGACACCACGTCTCCTCTCTAGCGACTGCCCTTGAGAGAAATTCATTCCCTTCCTTGTGATAGCGCTGCAGATGTTCAAGAGAGAGTCCCATTCGACGTGCTGGCCGTACTGGTTAAGGATTGTGAGATAGCCACTGAGTGCACATATCCTGATGCGTGTCCTGAGTGATGGTTTGGACAATTCTGACATCCAATCCGATCTCTGGGGCAATGGCCGGTTTTAAAAAAATGAGGGCATGCACCTGCTGAAGAATGACATCGGTAACGAAGAGTGGCGTTCCAGACCGTGCATTATCTGCCAATGACATCCGTGCTTCCCTGAATACAGTACTCTGAGTAGGGGAAGTCGGCGTATAATCAGGTACGTGGGTAAAACCGGGAACCGCCATTTTTCTCTTTAGGCGTTGATGACATTGTTTTTTGGCCGTTATACCATGCAGACATGCAGCATCTTCAGTACCACAATGATGTTTGGTAGTCTCAGACTACTTGTTGTTGAGCAGAATAGCCTGTTGGGTTCTTGTGGTCCTGTGTCTTACTTTGTGATACTTTGTGTTCGATAAGGAACTTATACTATCGTATTACAAGGTGAAATTAGTAATACAATGAGTAATATTTTAACAGGCTTTATGAACATATGCCATGTTAATCTATTCTTCTCCTTCTTTCTTATGCAGAAAGAATTTTACAGATAAGGTACAGTTGGGGTAAAACCGGGTCGAAGCAATATAGTAAAACCGGAACTACGTGATATTACCCCACGACTTCGTTATGTACAGCTTATATGTGTGACGTAAGAAATATATTCTTCTAACGGCACGCTAATTGCGTGTGCACGTGATAATAACTACAATTTAATGATTACATTTAGAACTTACAGTTATTTTGCCCCAATTTTTAGATTATTTTTGTCACTAAAAATATAATTATTATTCCCTCAGTAAAGAGTATATTTTCATTCGAGATGGGACTGTCAGGCGCTTTATACGGTCAGGAAATTAAGGCGGGACTTAAAAGCCATCCGGGAAGAGTGCCAACCCAGTACAAACTAGTTGTTCACAACTACATACACTAGAACAGAAACAAAGCAAAATGACCTATCTGGGTTTAAAAGGACGGGTAGTTTCTCGCTTAATGAAAATGCATCTGGCGAAGAGGAATTTGCGCTATCAAATGCAACAGAAAGCATAATGTTAGCTTCTCGGAACACAACAGAGTCTGTTACCGCTTCTTATCCACATCTTGGTCCCTCGACTGATGTCCAAACGCAGTCTTCATTCTCTGTATCACCGGAGAATCTAAGGCCAGTTTCTCATTACGAGCGACCATCATCAAGTAGGTCGAGAGGAAACGCTCTGCGATCATGGAGTCTCCCAACAAAAATGACCTCAATAGAACAAAAGCGTCTTTCCAGCAGATTAAAGAAATTGTTGAAGTACTCTGGGTATAAACCACAAAAAACAGAAGAGTCTGAAGACGTGTGAGACGAACAGCTGTTCTGAAGATGAGAATGGAACGCCTTGTCGTCTTTGGAAAGATACCTCCTCGTCAACAACAAAATCAGGTGATTGGGTAAAGTAAAGTGTGGGAAGTGGGCCCATTAGAATTGTACTGGATGGACTGAAGATGGCTTTCATGAGTACCGATGTGTCCTATGCTTCATACGGGAAATATAATATTGCCAGTTTGTGCGCCAAGGTATTTAGCATAACCGTATATTCCACAGTGCTGAGTTATATGAAATATAATTTCAACCATCAAGAATAAGTCCTCGTAGCTCATATATGTTGTTCATGACTTGTTTATATTTCACTGCAATTTATTTGAAGTCCCAGCAGTGAAAATTGTCATTGTTATCTAGCTTTCTCCTTCTTCTTCTTCTTCGGTTATCAACCCACAGGTTGGTTGGCAGCAGCACGCCATTCCGTTCTTTTGTCAACTTTCTTCTTCATATCTGCATAGGTCTGGCACCCGATGTCATTTATTACTTGTTGAATGTAGCTTAATCTAGGTCGTCCTCGGCGAGTTCTTCCTTCAATGATTCCTTCTAATATTCTCTTAATGAAATTGTTATGCCGTAAAATGTGACCTATGAAGGTTATTCTTCTTTTCTGTATATTTCGCCAAAGAGATCTGTTTTCTTTCACTCTTCTGAGGACATCTTCGTTTGTAGCCTTGTCTCGCCAGCTGATTTTTTCCATTCTCCGGTAGCACCACATTTCGAATGCCTCTAATCTTCTCTTTTCTTCTTTTCCACTAGTCCAAGTTTCACATCCGTAAAGGGCTGTACTCCACACATAGGTTTTCATGACTCTCTTTCTTACGTCTAAACTAACATTTCTACTCGTCAGTAAGTTTCTTTTTCCATTGAATGCTATTTTGGCAAGTTGTATTCTGTTTTTAATGTCACTTTTGCTCCTTCCATCTGCTGTTATTTTGCTACCTAAGTAGTTAAATTCTGTAACCTGCCCTAGTTTCTCTCCCTTTATTGTTATTCGTATGGGTTCATTGTAGTTCAGGGCGCCACTCACCATCACTTTAGTCTTTTTCTTATTTATTTTCATTCCATACTGTTCTTTTAAGGTGTTTTCCATTTCATTGAGTGCGGCTTCTAAATCTTCTTTCCTTTCTGTAATTATGGCGATATCATCTGCATATCGCAACATATCTATTTTCATTCCGTTAAGTTTTATTCCTACTTCAATATTCTCTCTTATTTTGTCTATTGCTTCTTGGATATATGCGTTGAAAATTACTGGAGATAGTGGGCATCCCTGTCTCACTCCTTTCCTTATTCTTGCTGTTTCTTCTTTGTTTTCCTTCTTAACTAAGGCTGTTTCATTTTGGTATATTTTAAAGATTATCCTTCTATCATTATATTTCAGACCGGCCTTCTTCAGAATTCTAAACATTTCTGGCCATACAACATTGTCAAATGCCTTTTCGAGGTCTACGAAGGCTATAAATACTTGTTTGTTTTTGGAAATTTGTTTCTCAATTATTAGTCTTAAAGATAAGATTGCTTCCCTCGTCCCTACACCGCTTCTAAAACCGAATTGGTCTTCACTTAGAGTGCTATTCAATTGGTTTTCAACTCTTTTCAAAATTATTCTTATTAGAATTTTTGATGCGTGTGAAAGAAGACTGAGTGTTCGATGGTTTTCACAGTCCATAGTAGATGCTTTCTTAGGTATGGGGAATATGATGCATTTCTGATAGTCTTCAGGAACTTCACCTGTTTTGTATATTTTCTGTATGAGTTGCAGTAATGTAGCTTTCATTTTGTCTCCTGATTTCTTAATTAGTTCAGAAGGTATATCATCAACACCTGCCGCTTTCTTATCTGGTAGTTCTTTTAGTGCTTTTTCAAATTCATCTTTCAGAATTGTGTCCCCTAGTTCTTCTTTCTCTACTTCTTCTCTTAATTCTATCATATTATCTGTTAGAGGGTCTCCTTGATATAGCTCTTCAATGTATTCTTGCCATCTCTTCAGCGTGTCATATCCAAATAGTACCTTGCCCTCTTTGTTCTTTATAGTTCCTGAAGATTTTACTTTCCGTTTAGCAAAGTTTTGTTTTATTGTTCTGTAGGCCAAGTCAGTTTTTCCTTTAACCATGTTTTCCTCCACCTCTTTACAAATGCTGTTGAGGTAATTTTCTTTTGCTTTCCTAGATTCTCTGTTTATTTGGTTTCTAAGCTTTCTATATTTGTTTTCGCTTTGCTCGTCAGAGGCATTTTTGTATAGTCTTCTTTCTTCCATTAGACAAATTATTTCAGGTGTTATCCACTCTTTCCTGTTTACAGGTTTGGCTTTCCCAATAAATTCTTCTGCTGCTTTATGTATGCCTTCTTTGATTTGTTTCCACTCCTCGTTAGTACTCCCGGGAATAATGTTTGATGCCATCTCATCAGTTTTCCGTGCATAAGGGATCACTAGTTCTTCAGACTTTAGGTTATCTCTGTTCCATACTTTGTTCGTTTTTCTCTCTAATCGCTTGAGTTTGAGTAAGCATTTCATCATTACAAGGTTGTGATCACTATTAATATCCGCAGACGGGTAGCTTCTGCAATCCTTGATTTGGTTTTTAAAACGCGATTTTACTAATATATAGTCGATTTGGTGTCTTCTAGTATCCCCTGGGGCTTTCCACGTGTACCTTCTTCTTTTATGGTGGTTGAAAAGGGAGTTCGCTATGACCAACTTGTTTTTGGCACAAAATTCAATTAGCCGGCTTCCTCTTTCGTTTCTATCTCCTAGACCATATTTCCCTACAATTCCGTCAACTTTCTCTTCTCCAACACTAGCATTCCAATCTCCCATTATAATTAAGTTCTCTTCACCTTTAACATAATTTATAACTTTGTTGATGTCTTCATACACTGTTTCTATTACATCGTCTTCTTCTGCCGATGTCGGCATATAGACTTGTACTATTACCGTGTTCTTTGGTTTGGTTCCAATTTTGACTAGTATTATCCTAGAGTTAAATTGCACATATCCTGTGACTAGATTCCCGAGTTTTCCTTTTAGAATTATTCCAACTCCACCGATTCCAGTTGTTCCTTGGTTAGTACCTGTATGAATGATACGATAATTTCCTGATCTGAAGTCTCCTGGTTCAGCTACACGATTATACCCCAACTTCAACCACACTTGGCCCATTCTTAGACGACTTTCCGTTTTCCGCTCTCTTTCCGCTACTAGGAAACGCACTACACCCCGTTGCTCTTCTCTCTAAGCCTCCACTTCACAGTTTTCAGCACCGTTGAGTGCAGTGGACGGTATCACGTGAGTGTGTCCGTGTTCCTCAAGCGGCAAGTTTGGGACTTCAGCGACCTTATAGGGACCGCACTTTCTTCTAAAGGCGATGATATTACTGTCCTTTCAGCTGTTTTTATTTTACAGCCTACAGAACGTTTATTTTTGAAGGCACCTGATGCTTTCACGACCAGGAACTGCGAGGAGTCGCCGGTAATAAAGAACACGTCTTATGACACGTCACATCGACTTTCACTTGTAAGGACAATAGACCCCCACCACTCGCTACCTATTGGAAGGTTAGCGCCTCCGAGCGTGACTGTCAAATGATAATCATCGGTAAATAATTTAATACGTTACATTCACTTGTTCTCACGGAAGCAAGCTCATCGGCGATAAACTACAATAATATTTCTATCGCATTCCTACGTAAGAATTACACAAGAGCTCAATTAGAAGCGCATATTTCTGTCTGAGCGAGATCGGCTTTTCATCTGAAGGTGCTAATTCTGCGCTAACATGATTGGACTTTGTCACTGCAGGAGATAAGCGATGGAAGATGGAATTTTGCTCGGGTAACTGTCAGAAAGTTCACAGTTCGTAGTAGTAGACGGAAAGTCATCGAGTATAGCAGAAGTAATATCCGCCGTTCCCCAAGGAAGTGTTATAGGCCCTCTATTGTTCCTGATCTATATTAACGACATAGGAAACAATCTGAGTAGCCGTCTTCGATTGTTTGCAGATGATTCTGTCATTTACCGTCTTGTAAAGTCATCAGATGATCAAAACTACTTGCAAAATGATTTAGATAAGATATCTGTATGGTGCGAAAAGTGGCAATTGACCCTGAATAAGGAAAAGTTTGAAGTTATTCGCATGAGTACTAAAAGAGATCAGCTAAATTTCGATTACGCGATAAGTCACACAAATCTGAAGGCTCAGCACGCGATCCTCACTATGCGTTGCGCGCAAGAGACCTTCACATGTGTAGCAATATGGGATGGAGTGTCATCCTGCATAAAAATCGTACCTTCCAGCAGGTGTATGTCAGCCAGGCTTGGGATGATGCGTTTCTGTAACATGTCGGCGTACCTTGCACCCATCATGCTGACAGTTTGAAAAGCAACAAAGCGCATTTCTTCGAAGAAATCACCATCGATGCGGTCATTCAGTGGGACTTGCACGATAGTTCTAGGATTTTTTTCAAGTTCCCAAGCGTCACAAAATCAATGACTAACAGTTCAAGATCACGCTGACGTTTGTATGGACAACATTGAAGGGTACGCCACAGTGGTCTCCAAACAGTAGTGCTTGGAATGTCAGTGTGACGTGCGACTACACGAGCGCTGACTTCACCATATGGAGATGAATCAGCTGAAGTCTCCATTTCTTCCTGAACAGTTCAAGCAGCAGTAGCACGTGCGTATGGTCGCCCAATACGGGGTCGATCGTTGAAACAGCCAGCGACTTCAAACTTTATGATAATATTGTTTACAGCGACACATGTCACAGGACCTTTATCCGTTAAAAAACCCTTCTTGTAGCGATAGTATCGTAAAGCTGCAGTAGCTGCGGAGTCTCGATTCTGATAGCAATGCTTCAATAACAGTGCCTTTCTGCTAAAATTAACATGCTGCGATTGCTGGCGCTTCTGACTCCTCCTCTCATTAAATCTCATTTTATACACGTTTCTTAAGAGGCGTCACTGACCTGTTGCTGTCCAGTACAATCTGTTCGCCGGTTTTTGCACTCATTTTTGGTTTCATGAAACCCTATGTTATTTCAGGCACGTGTCTCAAGTTTTATTTGTTCATTTACCTTATTGTGTGTATTAGCGCATTTTGAAACGTTACAGGGTTTTTGGGTCACTCAGTACAACAAATAATGAACACGTTGTTATCAAGCTGCAGAGGTTGCTTTTTTCCTCCGCTGTAGTGTACCTTAGCTGAGCATTTCGCGTTCCTGTCGTGAGCCGACATTTACATGTATTGCGCTATGACGTCTATACTAGAGAGTCAACAAAGGAGGATCTAGAAGAATGCAGTATAGTGAATTGCGAATGGAACACAGAATAATCGTTTCCTATGAGACAGGAAATATGAGGGCCACAGTTTTACTAGAGGATGTGAACCAGAAGTTCCCCTCTTCTTTGGATACTTAAAATGCAGATGTATATGTTTAGTAACAGAATTTTTTTGTTGACTGTATAGTCTATTGGTTTACACAGAAATGAACTTCTTACCACTTACATACGTCTGTAAACGTAACTGACTTTCATGTGGATTTTTAAACCCGATAAATACTTATGAATGTCCTCCGTCCACTACATACCCGTCGTTTCTCTCTGTCGGTGTCGTCACGAAAGGATTTATTATTCTTACTTTACATCTGCATGCGAGGTGAACTGATTATAAGAATAATTCTACCTAGTAAGCGAAGACTGTTCTAGAAGATGAACATAGAAAAATCTTTTGGGGAATGTTGCTTGAATTCTCATGCTGTGCGCTATCGTATCCATGGTACGTCAGTTTTGAAAGAGCATTGGAGAGAAACATTGGAAGCAAGCGAAGAAAGTTATCTCTACATCTACATGGTTACTCAGCAATTCGCACTTAAGTGCCTGGCAGAGGGTTAATCGAACCATTTTCATACTACTTCTCTACCATTCCACTCTCGAACGGCGCGTGAATAAAAGAAACACATAAATCTTTCCGTGCGAGCTCTGATTTCTCTTATTTTATTATGATGATTCTTTCTCCCTACGTACGTGGGTGTCAACAAAGTATTTACACATCCGGAAGAGAAAGTTGATGATTGAAATTTCGTAAATAGATCCCGCCGCAAAGAAAACCGCCTCTGTTTCAGTGACTGCCACCCCAACTCGCGTATCATATCAGTGACACTCTCATCCCTATTGCGCGATAACACGCGCTTTATCGATGTCCTCCGTCAATCCTACCTGGTAAGGATCCTATACCGCACAGCAGAGGACGGAGAAGTGTAATGTAGGCTGTCTCTTTAGTGGCTTTGTCGCATCTTCTAAGTGTTCTGCCAACAAAGCGCAGTCTTTGTTTCGCCTTCTCCACAATATTATCGATGTGGTCTTTCCAATTTAAGTTGCTCGTAATTGTAATTCCTAGGCATTTAATCAAGTTGACAGCCCTTAGATTTGTGCGATTTATCGTATACCCAAAATGTATGGGATTTATTTTTGTACCCATGTGCATGATCTCGCACTTTTCTTTGCTTAGTGCTAATTGCCACTTTTCGCACCATACAGATATTCTCTCCAGATCATTTTGTAATTGGAATTGATCGTCTGATGATTTTACTAGACGGTAAATTACAGCGTCATCTGCAAACAGTCTAAGGGGACTGCTCAGATTATCACCTAGATAATTTATATAAATCAGGAACAGCAGAGGGGCTATGACACTTCCAGCGGAATGCCAGATTTCACTTCTGTTCTACTCGATGATTTACCGTCTATCACTACGAACTGTGACCTCTCTGAGCGGAAATCACGAATCCTGTCACACAAATGAGACGGTACTCCACATGCACGTAATTTGATTAATACTCGCTTGTGAGGAACGGTATCAAAAGTCTTCTAGAAATCTAGGAATATGGAATCAATCTGAGATCCCTTGTCGACAGCACTGATTACTTCATGGGAGTAAAGAGCTAGCTGTGTTGCACAAGAACGATATTTTCTGAATCCGTGTTGGTTATGTATCAATAAGTCATTTTCTTCAAGGTGATTCATAATGTTCGAGTAATGTATATGCATCAAAATCGTACTGCAAATTGAGGTCAGTGATGTGGGTCTGTAATTCGATGGGTTACTCCTATTTCCTTTCTTGAATATTGGTGTGTCCTGTGCTACTTTCCAGTCTTTAGGAACAGACCTTTCGTCAAGTGAGCGTTTGTATATGATTGCTAAGAAGGGCGCTATTGTGTCTGCATACTCTGAAAGAAATCTGATTGGTATACGATCTCAACCGGAAGACTTGCCTTTATTAAGTGATTTGAGTTCTTTCGCAACTCCTAAGAAATCTAGTTTTATGTCACTCATGCTAACAGCTGTTCTGGTTTCGAATTCTGGAATATTTACTTCGTCTTCTTTCGTGAAGGAATTACGGAAAACTGTATTTAGTAACTCCGCTTTAGTGGCACCATTATCGGTAAAATTTCTATCGCCATCGCGCAATGACGGTATTGACTGTTTCTTGCCACTTGTGGTACTTTACATTCGACCAGAATCTCTTTGGCCTTTCTGCCATATTTTGAGACAATATTTCTCTGCGGAAGAGAAGCGAAGATGTTGTAGGCACAGCTACTGAGTCAGCCAGGGATTGTGAATTTCGAAGGAGCGGTAGGGGAATGAAGGGTGGAACAATTAGGATTCAAAATTAGGCCGTCGACTTTGTCATCAGAGACGGAACTCAAGGTCGGACTAAGTGAGGATGGAAAAGGAAATTAGGCGTGTCCTTTTCGAAAGAAGCAGCCCCGGAATGTTGTATGCAACTAGTAACTTGCGCTTACACACTCATTCAAGCAATGCGGCCAGTATATAAACATTATTGTGTTATGCCTGGACTTATATGGATGACTTGATAATGGACTAAAGTCCGAAACTGGTCGCCATTGAAACAAAAATAAACTACTGTGTAACTCTGATGGTTTTGTAATTTCATTCAATTAGAGTAAGCTGCAGCCTACGGGCATCCAGCATATTGGAAGTGAGTAAATGAAAGATAGTAGCAAAGCCTCCAGTGAAATTCGTGGTCGTAAAAGTATCCATCGTGGATGAGAAGAAATCTCAATACTTCGGTTTCTGAATTACATTGTCCATTATTCTAGGAGACTTTCGAACAAATTTGATAGCGGTTGGATCTGAATTGTTTGCAGCTCACATCTGTAACAGCCATCCTTTAGACCACAGCACGATATCCTACGTTCAGTTACCTTAGTTGCAAGCGGACAAGCGAGCTGCCCTGCTTGCTCAGGTTTCTCGGCTCTTTCTATTTATCTTTCACCTTAACACCTGCTCTTGAAAAGCGCAGCAGAAATACTGGCTCACGTCACACAGAAAAAAAGAACACTCCCAAGCACAGGCTCCTTTTAGTTGTGTCAGGAACATCGTATTGGAAAGACATCCTGCACAATATCAAAGATCTTTCCGGGTTCAAAGAAAGGTTAACGGCTCATTTCCTGTCGCAGCAAATAGTTTTACGGCCGTTAATGAACCGCTGCGTAAATCATTCACAGTCCTGTGTGCGCTTTCCTTTCCACTATTTCATGTAAGCAGTGGGCGCGTTGTTATCTCGGAATTTACCACCCATATTTCGTTGCTAGGCATTCTAAAAATTCTGTAAAATCCAGGATTATATCGTGATGACTGGGTGTTGTGTGCTGGTCTTAGGTTAGTTAGGTTTAAATAGTTCTAAGTTCTAGGGGACTGATGACCATAGAGGTTAAGTCCCATAGTGCTCAGAGCCATTTGAACCATTTTTTTTGATTATAAATTTCTTTCCGCGGACGTTCAGAAAACATTTAAAAAAGATCTTGCATGTCCTATTTGCTGAGGATTATTATTATTATTATTATTTGGTTGTGCATAAGTTCGTAATGTTTCTCCGTAAGTTTAGTAAACACAACAGATACACAAAAATGGTTCAAATGACTCTGAGCACTATGGGACTTAACATCTGAGGTCATCAGCCCCCTAAGAACTTGGAACTACTTCAACCTAACTAACCTAAGGAGGTCACACACATGCATGCCCGAGGAAGGATTCGAACCTGCGACCGTAGCGGTCGCGCGGTTCCAGACTGAAGCGTCTAGAACCGCTCGGCCACAGCGGCCAGCAACAGATACACATGGTTCAAATGGCTCTGAGCACGATGAGACTTAATATCTGACGTTATCAGTCCCCTAGAACTTAGAACTACTTAAACCTAACTAACCTAAGGACATCACAGACATCCATCCTCGAGGCAAGATTTGAACCTGCGACCGTAGCGGTCGCGCGGTTCCAGACAGAATCCTCTAGAACCGCTCGGCCACAGCGGCCGGCAACAGATACACATAACACAGACTTAAGTCATCAATAATATATTCTCCTTCACTAGTTACAACAGTGTGCCAACGCTAGGGTAACTTCTCGGTTCCGCAACTGTATAAATTACGGGTCTTGAGGCGAGGAACCCGTCATGTTTGGAGCATATTTTCATCCGAGTTCGATAGAGAGTGGAAAAGGTGAAAATCTAAGGGCGCAAGATCAGGTTAATAAGGTGAGTACAGAATGACTCCCCAACACCTGTATAGCGTTTTTTGTCAGCCGAGCAGAATGCAGGCGAGTATTATCGTTGAATAGCATCACTTCACACAGTCTTCCTGCTTGTGTTCTTGGATTGCGTCTGCAAGACGTCTCATCTGTTGACAATAAATGTCAGAAGTGATTGTTACACCTCGAGGAAGCAATTCGTAGTACATGAGACGGTCGCAGTTCCACCAGATGCAGTGCACCGTCTTTTGTGGATGGGCGCAGATCTCTGTACGGGGAGTTGCTGCTTTGTTTGAGCTCGAATACTCCTTTCTTTTCCTTATGTTAGCATGAAGACACCATTTCTCGCTACCAGTAAGAATACAGGATAGGGAAGCTTCGTGTTGATCACGAGCCAATTGATGATGAGCAAGCAGAGATACACAGTTGGCCATCCTCTGATTTATGTGATTTTGTCTTGTAGCTTGCAGTACCCATTCACCTGATTTTAGAACCTTCCCAATTGCATTCAAACGTCACAAGATGGTGGAATGGCAACATTTCGTCACACCTGCCAGTTCTCGAGTACGCTGACGGAGATCTTTGTGGATTAATGTCTTTAAATCGAACTTCATCACACCCCCAAGTTCTTCCTGAACGTGGAGAGTCAGTAATGTCAAAACAATCCTTAAAACGAGAAAACCATTTTCTTGTCGTGTTCTGTCCAATAGCATTATCCCCATAAACGGTGCAAATGTTTCTGGCTACCTCTGCTGCTGTCATCCCTCTGCTGAACTCGAACAGAATAATATATCGGAAATGTTTCGACGCGGCATCGATTTTCTAGCGTCCACAACTCCATTTCCTATCTCCAAATGGCAAAACATCAATATGCAAACTCAAATACAAACAGTGAACTACAAATAAAAAATAACAATCCATAAATAAATCAGTAGGAACTGGAATATCACCATACAAATAAAAAAACGCTACGAACATGATAATGTGTCATTTGTATAATTGGAATCGCGGTAAGAATTTAGAGATTACAACCAATTATGTTGATCATAAGTAATGCACATTGACTAGAGCCATACGGGTACATTTATACAGTCGTCAGCGGCAGCGAAGCCCTTATCGTTGAAGATTAGCAACTTTAAAGTCAAACCGTAGCTCGGAGCCAGTGACAAGGGAAGAAGCGTTGGATTGCTGATAGTTTTTCGCAGTGCTGAGACGTCTCCGTCCCAAATACAGGTGCTAAAATACAAAGTAAGTTCAGTATATTTGGAGCAGAAAGAAATAAACATGAAGCACAATGTCTAAGCCTTCCTTCAGCAACAAAACTTTCTGAAGTACGTAAAGTGGATGGGATTCTGAAGTATTTCCTTTCTCAGTTCGTGGCTATCCAGCGTTTGGTGTGTGCGGCAGCATCGAGCAGCTCTCTCCACGTAACACGCAATTCCCGTTAAGACTCGGGCGATTCAGCTCCTTAAGCAACGTGGTGGTTCTTACTCAGAATTATCAAAAGTAGTAGAGTACGCTACTTCAGCGCATAATGGAACTGTTGCATTCGACCGAGTGAAGAAATGAGAGAAATAAATTAAATATGAGTCAGTAAAGGCAAGTAGGTAACTTAAATACAATTTCAAGAGCGTGGCTTGCCCAGAACTTTGTGACTATATTTTAGTGTATATGGAGATGTTTGAAAATGTTGGTTTCTCATAAACTCTATTATTAATATACCTGTATGCAGAGTATATGAGGTACCTACATATTAAAATAACAAAAGAATGTGAATATACGTTTATGATTACAAAAAGATCTTCCAACTGGCTGTACTTATATTTTTACTTAATGTACATATACCTAAGCGAACTCTTCATTAACAGGGTATCCAGGTGTGACTCTAACCTTTTCTTAATGGTCTGGTGAAGCAGGCACACCTGAGGGTGGTCTCATTGTGTGATTCAGTTGCCCCTACCTATGGGTTTTATGCAACCCGCAACGCCATTAAATACCACGTGCACATTTTCATACTACACTCCTGGAAATGGAAAAAAGAACACATTGACACCGGTGTGTCAGACCCACCATACTTGCTCCGGACACTGCGAGAGGGCTGTACAAGCAATGATCACACGCACGGCACAGCGGACACACCAGGAACCGCGGTGTTGGCCGTCGAATGGCGCTAGCTGCGCAGCATTTGTGCACCGCCGCCGTCATTGTCAGCCAGTTTGCCGTGGCATACGGAGCTCCATCGCAGTCTTTAACACTGGTAGCATGCCGCGACAGCGTGGACGTGAACCGTATGTGCAGTTGACAGACTTTGAGCGAGGGCGTATAGTGGGCATGCGGGAGGCCGGGTGGACGTACCGCCGAATTGCTCAACACGTGGGGCGTGAGGTCTCCACAGTACATCGATGTTGTCGCCAGTGGTCGGCGGAAGGTGCACGTGCCCGTCGACCTGGGACCGGACCGTAGGATCCTACGCAGTGCCCTAGGGGACCGCACCGCCACTTCCCAGCAAATTAGGGACACTGTTGCTCCTGGGGTATCGGCGAGGACCATTCGCAACCGTCTCCATGAAGCTGGGCTACGGTCCCGCACACCGTTAGGCCGTCTTCCGCTCACGCCCCAACATCGTGCAGCCCGCCTCCAGTGGTGTCGCGACAGGCATGAATGGAGGGACGAATGGAGACGTGTCGTCTTCAGCGATGAGAGTCGCTTCTGCCTTGGCGCCAATGATGGTCGTATGCGTGTTTGGCGCCGAGCAGGTGAGCGCCACAATCAGGACTGCATACGACCGAGGCACACAGGGCCAACACCCGGCATCATGGTGTGGGGAGCGATCTCCTACACTGGCCGTACACCACTGGTCATCGTCGAGGGGACACTGAATAGTGCACGGTACATCCAAACCGTCATCGAACCCATCGTTCTACCATTCCTAGACCGGCAAGGGAACTTGCTATTCCAACAGGACAATGCACGTCCGCATGTATACCGTGCCACCCAACGTGCTCTAGAAGGTGTAAGTCAACTACCCTGGCCAGCAAGATCTCCGGATCTGTCCCCCATTGAGCATGTTTGGGACTGGATGAAGCGTCGTCTCACGCGGTCTGCACGTCCAGCACGAACGCTGGTCCAACTGAGGCGCCAGGTGGAAATGGCATGGCAAGCCGTTCCACAGGACTACATCCAGCATCTCTACGATCGTCTCCATGGGAGAATAGCAGCTTGCATTGCTGCGAAAGGTGGATATACACTGTACTAGTGCCGACATTGTGCATGCTCTGTTGCCTGTGTCTATGTGCCTGTGGTTCTGTCAGTGTGATCATGTGATGTATCTGACCCCAGGAATGTGTCAATAAAGTTTCCCCTTCCTGGGACAATGAATTCACGGTGTTCTTAATTCAATTTCCAGGAGTGTATCTCATACGGAAAACGTACAAAAGTGATGTTTTTCATGAGTAACTCGAAAAACGTGGCCTCCAGTGAATACATATACCAGTATAAAATTTAACTAAATTAAATTTCCTACAAAAACTTTCCATTCATTTTGTTCTGTAGGACTAATAGTCTGTACGTGGCTAGCGAGAGAATATGAAAATCTCAGGCGTCGTTTTTTAAGGCGCTTTGGGTTGCGTCAAACCCCTGCATATCGAAAACACATTAGATCTAACGATAAACGAACTCCAGAGGTGTAAGAAAAGTGAATGTTGCGAGAATCTACTTCAGTGGTAGTCCGTGGTGGAATTTCTCTTCGTTGTTTGACTTTATTAAATTTTATTTTTTAATGTTTAATTTTTTTAATGCACCTGTCGGTGACAAACTAATATATGAAGATATTGGTCACATCGGGCGTTAGGTTTCAATGGCATTCACTTACAGGGAGCTCTAGTTTATGCACATAGTGCATGAGACAAGATTTCTTTTCAAGACTATAACTTTCTTAAACTATGAGTAGCTATGTAAATCACAATGGAGCTAAGCACTGAGTGTGTGTTACGTAAATGCATTTACAAGGATTTGTGAAGAGGTAATATTAGAAGGAAGATGTTCAAATGGCTCTGAGCACTATGCGTTTCAACATCTGAGGCCATCAGTTCCCTAGAACTTAAAACTACTTAAACCTAACTAACCGCAGGATATCACACACATCCATGCCCGAGGCAGGATTCGAACCTGCGACTGTAGCGGTCGCGCGGTTCCAGACTAAAGCGCCTAGAACCGCTCGGCCAAAGAGGCCGGCTAGGGGAAGAGGAAGGAGGATTGCATAAGAGCTTACAGTGGGTAGGTTTCTATAATCCAGTACTTGTTAATGGTGTTGAGCACCCCATTGAATCTCCTACCTCTGTTTTCATCAAGCATGTGATGTGTTTTTTAATTTGCTTGAAAATTTCTGTAAATCGTACATTATAGTTAAAACAAGAAAGGATGGTAGATTTTAATTCCTAAACGTCTCTGTATACCGATGAAAGATAATGGATTCGTTAAAAAATAATGTTGTATCGAATTTAGGTTTCCACAATTTGATACTCTGCCACACACTGGTGCCCAAAATTAAGTCCTACGTCATGGTCTTTTATGTTCTACAGTTTATTAAAACGATCTGGTAAACTTATACAAGATTAGTTTCAATCGTTTAAAGAAATGGCGCAAGCCTGAGCATGCATGGGGTGTGCAACACGCAACGCCGTCCCAATAGTGTGCGCATTTTAACATATTTTATTTCATTTTTACGCGATTGCCATATCTTTGATTGTTTATCGAGTTCGATTGCAGAGACGCTTGTGCGCGTAATTCAAACATCGCTGTAGTCATTTTCGTTCCGTTACCTCTCACTTCTTCGTTAGATCTCACTTTTTGGATAGAGCTCACTGCTGTGATGGCGTATTCTGCGGTAGTCAACTTCCGAAGGAGATAATGCTTAGGCTTTATTGCTGTGTTAGTGCTGATTGAGTATTAGAATAAATATTGCATTCTATTTCATGATAAAGTTTCAGACTCTTATGGTGAGTGCAGTTTTGGGGAAGGCATTCTAAGGTAATGTAACATTGATTTAATTGCAGAATCTATAGTGTTAAGTTACTTGCAACTGTGAATTATTTATCGACCTCTGTCGATGAAGTACATTAATAGCAACCCTACCGTAATCTATTCAAAACAGATGTGCAAGTTTCGTGTCGTTATCTGGAAGGCTAGAATTTCATAGTCGTTATTCAGACCAGTTGTTATTTAGCTGATGTATGAACCTGCTACATGTGTGAAATATAATCATTCAGATTATTCGAAGTAAAACTTACTGTCTTTTCCAGTGACGGTGGTCACCAGATAAGACTGATGTTATTGTCGTATTGATTACTAGCACCCGGAAACAAAGCACAGTTTTCACTTCTCCCGTGGCAGTCGAAATTTTATAACAGCGCCTGGCAAGCGTTATTGAAACAGCACGCGGTCATACGATATGATAATGCTACGTGTCCTGGCACATACCAGTGGCTCCCTCGTTCGCAAGACAAGTTCTTTGACTTTGTGTCTCACGGTGACATATCAATTAGCGTGTTTGATGTTCTGCTTGGACGTGAGTGTTCCTGGGTGCTGTTATTATGATGCTGGATCCTTTTAAACCGTCAAAACACTTGACTTCGACTCACTTTGTAATCCGATTAAATGAGCGTTTGTGGATGGATGCGATCGCACTGCACGTTGACGCTGTAGGAACCCACGTTGATGATCCACAATGGCTTACCTGAAACAAGGGAAAATAAAAATTAGGTAAGGGCTAAACGGTAAAGAACCATAGCTGGCGTCTTCAAAATTTCTTTTCCCTCGTGCTTACCATTCACGATACAGATAGTGTGTTACTTGCTTGTAACACATTTGGTATGTATCGTTATTGGTTCTAAGGGAAAATAAACACATTGTACCTTCAGTTATCTACTTTGACTTTCAGCCGCTCTGTTTTAGCACAATGCTGATGCGCGCGTGCCATCTTCGGGTTATCAGAAAGATGGCTCGAAGAAGCGGGGGTGTCCAAGAAAAGACTTTACGTACAACTGCACAATCGTCTGTGTGTACCACTGCCAAATACTGCACTACTGTGTGGTTTAGAAGCAGTCATGTCAACGAAACTATTGACCACCTAAAGGATATTTTGAAAATTGTCACGATAAAATCAACACCACGTCTCTGGTTTCGTGACTTATCTAGTGTAGAACCGGAACTCAGACAATACGCAACGGGTCGAGTGCGGAATGAGATATGTAACAGATCGGTTCCTATTACCTCTCCAATGAACAAATTTTTTCTCACCTTCCGCATACCAGGCCTAAATATGAATAGCTTATGCGGAACCCCAAGACCCTCCACCAAGCAACGCTTGCGATTTACAACAGCGCCTGGAGAGCTGACTGGACATTGTTTGCTGGACAGAGTCACAGTGATCCAACGATAAAGCCTTGAGACTTGTGACTGTCAAGTACAAATTGGATTTAGCTCTGCCTCATCTGGACTAGGCATGTAAGATGCAAAGCATTTATTGCACACACACAACAATGTGATTGTGGTGTGATGGAGCAAAAGAGTAGAGTACAATAAAAAGACTTAAAGGACAAGGGAACGACCTCAAAAAGAGCTCTACAAACGTTTTCATTGCATAGTTAAGTCCTTGGGCACTCTGAAACTGCCTGTAGGAGCCTAAGAACTTTTTTATTAGACTGTTTCACGTCGCTTGGCTGCACTGTGTGTCGTGGAGCGAGGTCGCGATTGTTAAAGTGTGGAAAGACTCATAACATTAATTAAATACATAAGAGTTGTTAGTTATATAGAACAAAACAATATATATTAATACAGTAGGTACTTAGATATAGTATGCGTCCACAAGACACCAGAGATCAGTACACAATTTCTATACTGGCCACTCACTTACAGGTTACATAAGAAAATGACTATGGTCATCTGAAAAAGACACAATATCAGCATTGTCCCAGATAGACGTTTACTAATCTTGTTGATCTAATTTACACCAGTAGCTATTAACCTTTCTCCAGCCCCGTCTAAAATATGGATATTACAACCCAGTCCCGAAATTAACTCTGCATCAGCAAATCTATAAACTATACTCACCAGAATAATTAGTATATACACGACAATATACTTTAAACCAAAACTCACTCAGATCAAGGCTCAACATTTAACAAGCATATCGATAAAATGACTTAAAATTACACACCAGTACGCATTATTAACATGAGGAGCACACATACATCCTAAAACCGCGACGTCATACCGGTAGATATAAAGTAACTTATAAGATCGAACTACTAACGATTACGAGACATTTCTTAAAATACGCTGCATTAAATTTTTGTAGCAAACTTCTTGGCCATCTCTATAGTCCAGAATACTAAATTAATTAAGTACAGCAAGCCCCACGGCGAAACTTCATTCAAGACACTACTTCTTACATGTGCGCCGTACAACATTAACGCCCAGCACCTACAATGGTAACAAGTTCACAGACACAAGTCCCACAGCCTGGCTAGTTATGTCAGTAACAGCCACTACCAAAACGAAGTCGCCCCTTTCGAGCTAAGAACAAATTTCCTCATTCAAGCCGAACCACACGAGTTCGGAAACGAAGTCTCCAAACAGCCACTGTGAAATTCACCATCTCAGAGACTACACTCAAACGCAGCGTAGATTAAACAAGCCACTTCGGATAACAGAACTGATGATGATAAACAAAAGGCCGAAATTCTAAACCTAGCTTTCAAAAACTCGTTTACGGTAGAGGACTTCTACATCATTCCCCCTTTCAATCATCGAACTAACGCAAGGATGGCTGACTCGTGTTTAGCGTATAAGGGATTGTAAAACATTTAAGATCCTTAGACGCCAGGAAGCCATCTGGCCGAGACGGTGTCCCTGTGAGATTATATGTTGACTATGCTACAAATATAGCACCATTCTTATCCATCATCCACGGGACTGGAAGAAGGCCCAGGTCATAGCAATCTATAAAAAGGGTACAAAATCGATGCACATAATTACCGGCCAGTTTCACTGAAATCGGTTTGTTGTGGAATCGTGGAACATATTTTGTTGGGTTGGGGTTGCTTTGGGAAGGAGACCAGACAGCGAGTTTATCGGTCTCATTGGAGTAGGGAAGGACGGGGATGAAAGTCGGCCGTGCCCTTTCAAAGGAACCATCCCAGCATTTGCCTGGAGCGATTTAGTGAAATCATGGAAAACCTAAATCAGGATGGCCACACGCGGGATTGAACCGTCGTCCTCCCGAATGCAAGTCCAGCGTCTAACCACTGCGCCACCTCGCTCGGTGAACATATTTTGTGTTCAGACATAATAACCTTTCTAGACTCTGAGAAGCTCATCTGCAGAAACCAGCACTGTTTTAGGAAGCAGCGGTCATGCGAGACACAGCTGGCCCTCTTTATGCATGATATACAACAGGCTCTAGACACCGGCTCCCAGGTTGATGCCACGTTTCGCGACCTTCGAAAGGCGTTCGACTCAGTTCCGCACTGTCGCTTGCTCAAAAAGTGCGCGCTTACGGTCTATCCGATGACATATGCGGTTCGGTAGAAAGTTTTCTAACAGACAGGGAGCAGTATGTCGTCCTGAATGTGGTGACTTCAACAGAAACAAGTGTAATTTCAGGTCTGCCCCAGGGCAGCGTAATAGGTCAGCTGATTTTTACGATTTACATAATCGATCTGGTTCATGGTACTGACAGCGGCATTAGACTGTTTGCCGATGATGCTGTAGTCTACAGGAATGTAGTATCACGCGAAAGTTGTGAACAAACCAATGAGAATTTTCAGAAAATGAATGTGTGGTATAATGACTGGTAGTTATCTCTCAATATTAGTAAGTGTAACCTGCTGCGTACAACAAGGCGAAAATCCCCATTAATGTACGAGTACAAAATAAATGACCAGTCTTTGGAAGCGGTAACATCCGTCGAGTATCTGGGTGTGACTATTCAAAATGATCTCAAATGGAATGATCAGATTACACAAGTAATAGGTAAGGCAAACTCTAGATTGCGGTTTACTGGTAGAATCCTGAAGCGATGCAGTCCTTCAATAAAGGAAATAGCTTACAATACGTTAGTTCGTCCAGTCTTAGAATATTGTTCGTCTGTATCCCACCAGGTGGGGCTGATTCAAGAGATTGAGAAGGTCCAAAGAAGAGCGGCAAGACTTGTGACTGGTACATACAGCCATCGCGAGAGCGTTACAAATCTCATACACTACTGGCCATTAAAATTGCTACACTACGAAGATGACGTGCTACAGACGAGGAATTTAACCGACAGGAAGAAGATGCTGTAATATACAAATGATTAGCTTTTCAGAGCATTCACACAAGGTTGGCGCTGGTGGCGACACCTACAACGTGCTGACATGATGAAAGTTTCCAACCTCGTGTAAAAAGGTGATATGCGTACCATCACGTTTCCGACTTTGATAAAGGTCGGATTGTAGCCTATCGCGATTGCGGTTTATCGTATCACGACATTGCTGTTCGCGTTGGTTGAGACCGAATGACTGTTAACAGAATATGGAATCGGCGGGTTCAGGAGGGTAATACGGAACGCCGTGCTTGATACCAACGGCCTCGTGTCATTAGCTGTCGAGATGACAGGCATCTTATCCGCATGGCTGTAACGGATCGTGCAGCCACGTCTCGATTCCTGAGTCAACAGATGGGGAAGTTTGCAAGACAAAAACCATCTGCACGAACAGTTCGACGACGTTTGCAGCAGCATGGACTATCAGCTCGGAGACCATGGCTGCGGCTACCCTTGACGCTGCATCACAAACAGGAGTGCCTGCGATGGTGTACTCAACGACGAACCTGGCTGCACGAATGGCAAAACGTAATTTTTTCGGATGAATCCAGGTTCTGTTTACAGCATCATGATGGTCGCATCCGTGTTTGGCAACATTGTGGTGAACGCACATTGGAAGCGTGTATTCGTCATCGCTATACTGGAGTATCACCTGGCGTGATGGTATGGGGTGCCACTGGTTACACGTCTCGGTCACCTCTTGTTCGCACTGACGGCACTTTGAACAGTGGACGTTACATTTCAGATGTGTTACGACCCGTGGCTCTACCCGTCATTCGATCCCTGCGAAACCCTACATTTCAGCAGGATAATGCACGACCGCATGTTGCAGGTCCTGTACGTGTCATTCTGGATACAGCAAATGTTCGACTGCTGCCATGGCCAGCACATTCCACAGATCTCTCACTAATTGAAAACTCTGGTCAATGGTGTCCGAGCAACTGGCTCGTCACAATAGGCCAGTCACTACTCTTGATGAACTGTGGTATCGTGTTGATGCTGCATGGGCAGCTGTACCTGTAAATGCCATCCAAGCTCTGTTTGAGTCAATGCCCAGGCGTATCAAGGCCGTTATTACGGCCAGAGGTGGTCGTTCTGGGTACTGATTTCTCAGGATCTATGCCCCCAAATTGCGTGAAAATTAATCACATGTCAGCTGTAGCGTAATATATTTGTCCAATGAATACCCGTTTATCATCTGCATTTCTTCTTGGTATAGCAATTTGAATGGCCAGTAGTGGAGAAAGTTTGAAGTGGGACACACTTGAATTTCCCCTCGCGCGATCCGCTAGTGGAACAGAGGGGGGAGGGGCTAAATATGACTGGAGCGCGAATTGTCCCCTCCGCCACACACCGCTTGGTGGCTAGTGGAGTATATATGTAGACGCAGATGTAGAAGAAGCGTACACCTTGTATTTAATATTACTCGGAATAGCATGTATACATTCACAATAGACTTTCCCATCCTGGAAGTTCAGATGTGCTAGCATGATACTCCAGGGTATTACAGATAATTACAGTACGTACAGTGCCCAGCGCTAATCCAGAATCCGGTACAAGTGCAACACAAAGACGTTTCGTAGAAACCGCGGCTCGAGTCGGATAGCTACCACAGCCCACTTCCCGTAGCTCCGCCACCTAGCCACAGCCGGCAGATTACAAGCAAGGCTGGTATCTTCACGGTCGTAGCTCCATAAGAGACTGCCCTGCAAGGCCGCTCCGCACACTCTTCCCAGAAACCACCGCCCGAAGCGAAAGATCCCCATAACAAGTAGAATGTGTCGCCAAGCAGCACACGAGTTGTCGTGAAACTGCAAGGACAACCTAATCGCCAGGCACTGTAAGCGGACCCAGTGCCGCCCACAGTAGCTTGTGCGGCGCTGATAGCATCGCGGTTTGTGTCGGCCGGGCCGACACTGACCAAGGCGTGGGCGGACGACTTGGCAGAGCAGGGCGCGGCCGGCTGGCTCCCAGAGAGAGAGAGAGAGAGAGGCGCAGGGTCAGAGGCCCGCTCCGCGGAAGTGTCGCACTGTGCGTCTTCCGGCATCGCTGCGGAGCTGCGTGGTGCGCCCCACATACACACAGGAAATTATGTTGCGCGGCAGCCGGGGCCGGTTTCTCTTCGCGGAGAAATCGAGCTGTGAGTATTACTCATACGTATCGTAAACATCTACGGTCTCTGTTTCTGTATCATTTATCTCCCCCTTCCATACACCATCTGTCTCTGGACGGACTTAAAAGAACTTCTTTAAATTTAAAAAATTGTCTGGATCGGGAACATTATAAAACTTCCAAATGTGATTACTAGTTCCAGTTGACTAAGAAATCACCTTCAGATCACTCACACACACACTAACTCACTGGTCATACCCGACTCGAGAGTCCATTACCGCAGCGACGTATTTTCGCCATGTGTCCCTGTCTTGGGCTATTTTCATCCATTCACCTTCAATACCTAGACTCCTCAAATCAGCGTTCACATTGTCCTCCCATCTACGCCAAGGTCTCCCCACGGGACGTTTTCCCTCTAAGTGCTCTACCAGTGGCAGGGGTAAAATACAGGGAGCGAAAGGCTATTTACAATTTGTACAGACAGCAGATGCAAGTTATAAGAATCGAGAGATATGAATGGGAAGCAGTGGTTGTGAAGGGAGTGAGACAGGGTTGTAGCCTCTCCCTGATGTTATTCAATCTGTATACTGAACAAGCAGTAAAGAAAACAAAAGAAAAGTTCGGAGTAGGTATTAAAATCCATGGAGAAGAAATAAAATCTTTGAGGTTCGCCGATGACATTGTAATTCTGTCAGAGACAGCAAAGGACTTGGAAGAGCAGTTGAACGGAATGGACAGTGTCTTGAAAGGAGGGTATAAGATGAACATCAACAAAAGCAAAACGAGGATAATGGAATGTAGTCGAATTAAGTCGGGTGATGCCGAGGGAATTAGAATAGGAAGTGAGACACTTAAAGTAGTAAAGGTGTTTTGCTATTTGGGGAGCAAAATAACTGATGACGGTCGAAGTAGAGAAGATATAAAATGTAGACTGGCAATGGCAAGGAAAGCTTTTCTGAAGAAGAGCAATTTGTTAACATCGAGTATAGATTTAAGTGTAAGGAAGTCATTTCTGTAAGTATTTGTATGGAGTGTAGCCATGTATGGAAGTGAAACGTGGACGATAAATAGTTTGGACAAGAAGAGAAAAAAAGCTTTCGAAATGTGGTGCTACAGAAGAATGCTGAAGATTAGATGGGTAGATCACATAACTAATGAGGAGGTATTGAATAGAACTGGGGAGAAGAGGAGCTTGTGGCACAACTTGACTAGAAGGAGGGATCGGTTGGTAGGACATGTTCTGAGACATCGAGGGGTCACCAATTTAGCATTGGAGGGCAGCGTGGAGGGTAAAAATCGAAGAGGGAGACCAAGAGATGAATACTCTAAGCATATTGAGAAGGATGTAGGCTGTAGTAGGTACTGGGAGATGAAGAAGCTTACACAGGATAGAGTAGCATGGAGAGCGGCATCAAACCAATCAAACCAGTCTCTGGACTGAAGACCACAACAACAACAGCCCTACCAGTAGTCTGCGCGCTGCCCTGCCCTCATCCATGCCAGCTACGTGACCCGCCCATCGCAGCCTATGTGATTTAATAATACTGATTATGTCAGGGCTTGAATAGAGTTCGTGTACCTGTTCGTTATGCGGTTTTCTCCACTCTCCGCTAATGTCATACCTTTCTGCTCCGAAAATTTTCCTCAACATTTTGTTCTCAAATACTCGAAACGGCTTTTCATTTTGCCCAGTAAGAGACCAAGTCTCACACCCATACAGCATAACTGGTAGAAAAATAGTTTTGTATATTCTAATCTTTAAATTCCTAGACAATATCCGTGATGAAAGCAATCTATTCAGTGAGAAGTAGCACGCATTTCCCGCCCGTAATCTCTGCTTCGGTTCGGATTCAATCTCATTTCTCGAAGTGATGTCCACGCCCAGATCCTTAAATGTGTTCACTTTTTCAAACTGCGTGTCTCCAACTCTTAACATTTCCTGATCTGCAGCTGTTGGCATTCTAGAAGTAACCAGGTATTTACTTTTGTCTTCTCTTATCCTCAGACCTACATCTTCACTAGCCTTGATTAACGCATTCGCATTTGCTGTTACAGATTCTTTCCTATCGCTAATGATGTTTAGATCATCTGCATATCCTAATATGTTAATATCTCCATTTAACTCCACACCCTCTGAATTATCTGCTGCCATTCGTACAATATATTCTAGGACTAAATTAAAAAGTAGCGGAGACTGGGCATCTCCCTGCTTAAGTCCGTTCTTTATAACAAATTGCCGGCCGGTGTGGCCGAGCGGTTCTAGGCGCTTCAGTCTGGAACCGCGCGACCGCTACGGTAGCAGGTTCGAATCCTGTCTCGGGCATGGATGTGTGTGATGTCCTTAGGTTAGTTAGGTTTAAGTAGTTCTAAGTTCTAGGGGACTGATGACCTCAAATGTTAAGTCCCATAGTGCTCAGAGCCATATTACAAATTCTTCTGACTCCAATTTCCCCACCCGCACTCTACCTTTTGTGTTTTTCAAACTCGCTTCTATAAGTCTAAGCATCAGGATCAGATTGCATAACTGCAGAGTTAGTTAAAAATGGGGGACGGAAATTGGTGGAAGTAGTTCACAAAGTGATAACTAAAGTATGGAACTCAGAGATGATACCTGAAGAGCGGCAGGAGTCGATTCTGATCCCAATTTTTAACAAGGGCGACAAAATGGATTGTAGTAATTATAGAGGGATATCACTATTACCAGTATGTTCCAAAATTTTCTCGAATACTCTGCTAAGCAGGCTTACAACATATACAGATGAAATTGTGGGGGATTACCACGCTGGCTTTCGGAGGAACAGATCAACTATAGACCAAATATTCACCCTGCGTCAAATTTTGGAAAAGAAATGGGAATACAATAAACCAGTTCATAATATTTTCATAGATTTTACAAAAGTATATGATTCAGTATTGCAATCAAAACTCTACCTTCAGATTACCCATTGTAAAACACACTGAAGCGCCAAAGAAACTGGTACAGGCATGAGTATTCAAATAGTGAGATATGTCAACAGGGTGAATACGGCACTGCAGTCGGCACCGCCTGTATAAGACAACAAGAGTCTAGCGCAGACGTTAGATCAGTTACCGCTCTTCAGTGGCAGGCTATCAAGATTTAATTGAGTTTGTACGTGGTGTTATACTCGGCGAACCAGCGATAGGACACAGCACCTCTGAGGTAGTGGTGAAATGGGGATTTCCCCCGCGACCATTTCGCGGGTCTACCGTGAATATCAGGAATCCGGTAAAAACATCACAGCTCCGACATTGCTACGGCCGGACAAAGCTCCTGCAAGAACGAGACCAATGGCGACTGAAGAGAATCGTTCAACGTCGGAGAAGTGTAACCATTCCGCAATTTGCTGCAGATTTCAATGGTGGGCCATCAACAAATGTAAGAATGTTAACCATTTAACGAAACATCATTGATATGGGCTTTCGGAGACGAAGGCCCATTCGTGTGCCCTTGATGACTGCACGACACAAAGCTTTACGCCTCACCTGGTCCCGTCAACACCGATATTATACTGTTGATGGCTGGAAACATGTTGCCTGGTCGGACGGGTCTCGTTTCAAGCTGTGTTGAGCGGATATGGAGACAACCTCATGAATCCATGGACCCTGCAAGTCAGCAGGGGACTATTCAAGCTGGTGGAGGCTCTGTAATGGTGAAGGGCGCGTGCAATTGGAGTGATATGGGACTCCTGATACGCCCAGATACGACTCTGACAGATGACACCACGTAAGCATCCTGTCTGATCACGTGTATCTACTCATGTCTATTGAACATTCCGACGGATTTGGGCAATTCCAGCAGGACAATGCGACACCCCACATGTCCAGAGCTGCTACAGAGTGGCTCCAGGAACACTCTTCTGAGTTAACTAATGAAAAGTTCGGTCTTATTTTACAAATCTTGTACAACAGGAATGAAGGTAGAAACATCATCATGTCCAGTTTTGATTTAGGTTTCCTTACCTATTACAATTTCAAGTACATTGCAAATGATATTTCTACACTCCTGGAAATTGAAATAAGAACACCGTGAATTCATTGTCCCAGGAAGGGGAAACTTTATTGACACATTCCTGGGGTCAGATACATCACATGATCACACTGACAGAACCACAGGCACATAGACACAGGCAACAGAGCATGCACAATGTCGGCACTAGTACAGTGTATATCCACCTTTCGCAGCAATGCAGGCTGCTATTCTCCCATGGAGACGATCCTAGAGATGCTGGATGTAGTCCTGTGGAACGGCTTGCCATGCCATTTCCACCTGGCGCCTCAGCTGGACCAGCGTTCGTGCTGGACATGCAGACCGCGTGAGACGACGCTTCATCCAGTCCCAAACATGCTCAATGGGGGACAGATCCGGAGATCTTGCTGGCCAGGGTAGTTGACTTACACCTTCTAGAGCACGTTGGGTGGCACGGTATACATGCGGACGTGCATTGTCCTGTTGGAACAGCAAGTTCCCTTGCCGGTCTAGGAATGGTAGAACGATGGGTTCGATGACGGTTTGGATGTACCGTGCACTATTCAGTGTCCCCTCGACGATCACCAGTGGTGTACGGCAAGTGTAGGAGATCGCTCCCCACACCATGATGCCGGGTGTTGGCCCTGTGTGCCTCGGTCGTATGCAGTCCTGATTGTGGCGCTCACCTGCACGGCGCCAAACACGCATACGACCATCATTGGCACCAAGGCAGAAGCGACTCTCATCGCTGAAGACGACACGTCTCCATTCGTCCCTCCATTCACGCCTGTCGCGACGCCACTGGAGGCGGGCTGCACGATGTTGGGGCGTGAGCGGAAGACGGCCTAACGGTGTGCGGGACCGTAGCCCAGCTTCATGGAGACGGTTGCGAATGGTCCTCGCCGATACCCCAGGAGCAACAGTGTCCCTAATTTGCTGGAAAGTGGCGGTGCGGTCCCCTACGGCACTGCGTAGGATCCTACGGTCTTGGCATCCGTGCGTCGCTGCGGTCCGGTCCCAGGTCGACGGGCACGTGCACCTTCCGCCGACCACTGGCGACAACATCGATGTACTGTGGAGACCTCACGCCCCACGTGTTGAGCAATTCGGCGGTACGTCCACCCGCCCTCCCGCATGCCCACTATACGCCCTCGCTCAAAGTCCGTCAACTGCACATACGGTTCACGTCCACGCTGTCGCGGCATGCTACCAGTGTTAAAGACTGCGATGGAGCTCCGTATGCCACGGCAAACTGGCTGACGGCGGCGGTGCACAAATGCTGCGCAGCTAGCGCCATTCGACGGCCAACACCGCGGTTCCTGGTGTGTCCGCTGTGCCGTGCGTATGATCATTGCTTGTACAGCCCTCTCGCAGTGTTCGGAGCAAGTATGGTGGGTCTGACACACCGGTGTCAATGTATTCTTTTTTCCATTTCCAGGAGTGTATTTCTTCTTAGGATACCCAACATTTCTTTTCCCTTAAAGTGTGTATTTGTATGTTACTTTAGTTATTGTTTCAGATGACATCATTTAAATGTGTTCGTGCCATTTATTTCAGTACTCTTCTGTTTCTTGAAATATGCTCATTCCTAACTCCACTATTCTCTTTCCATCTCTTGATCTTAGGAGTCTCATCTCTGCTTCAATCCTCCCCATCCAATGAGGTTAGAGTCCATGGCTGTGACCAGTACATCAGACCTCTTATTGCTATGGTATTATAAAAGTCTAGTACTCTCTCTTTCCAAACCTCTCTTGGGAGTGTGCGATTTATAGCATCTATATGAAATTTTTGCATTTACATCTGTGGATGTAATATATGATACCTCTCATCGCAGGTATTTAAAAGTATTTATTTGTCTGCGTGGTTTATCGTCAATTACATTTTTGCCCTTAAAGGCTCCTTACTATGGAAAGCTATTATCCTCGTCAAATCCTTAGATAATGTTATGTTATAATTATTTCTTATCTTGTGCGAGTACTAAGTTACTCTGTGAAATCTATCGTCCGAGTCCGCTAAGATCATTGATCGTCTGCAAACAAGGGTGTATTTTTAACTTTATTATTAGGCTTATAATGGTGCACTAACTTTTTCTGCCACCTGTTTACGATGTCCTCTATATACATGTTAAATAGATTGTTAGATAAAGGACATCCTTATCTCAATCCCCGAGACATGGTTCTCACAGAAGGACTTCCTTTTTGTACTTTGATTATGTTAATACTCTGAACAAGAAAATTATTTTCTAGAATTTCCCATAATTTAGATCTGTTAATTTTATCCAAGGCTTTCTGATAGCCGACAAAGGCTGGCTACTTTATGTAATGATTGTATCCTCTGCGTTTTTTAATAATGTGACAGACTGGGAAAAAAATGCTTAAGCAAGCTCTTCCCATCCGAAACTCATTCCTTTCGTCTGTACGAAAAGTTTCAGATAGTATTTTTAGTATATTTGTTATTAGTTTCGTATGTACGTTGTAAGCAGAGTTAAAAAAACTAGCATCTCTATAATCGAAATACACGCTGTGCTCCTTTCTTTTAAAAAAAATGGAATAATAATGAAGGTAGAAACTTGGAGCAAATTTCATCTTTCAGACTAGCTCTAAATACGAGTACCTTGGCACCAGCTGTAAGTTATCAGTTCATGTGATTATCGGCAGAGGTCTTTCAACGTAACAGGATTTTTCATAATATTGTTTCTACCAGACGTTACCGAATAAAGTTAGATATAGTGGGAATTAGTGAAACCCGGGGGCGAGAGGATAGGGCCTTTGGTCAGGAGAATAATGGATTACAAATACAAACTCAAACAGGGATAACGCAGGAGCAAGTTTAATAGTGAATAAGTAAACAGGAATGCGGGTAAACTACTTCGAACGGTACAATGAACGCATTACCGTAGTCAGGACAGACACGAAGCCCACACCCACCATCGTAATACAAATTTATATGCCAATTAGCTCTATAGATATTGAAGAGATTACAGAAATTTATGGTGATATAAAAGATATTATTCATATGGTTAAGGGAGAGGAAAATTTAATAGTAACAGGAGACTGAAATTCGATAGTAGGAAAAGAAAGAGAAGGAAAAATAATGGGTGAATATGGAAAGGATGCAAGGAATGAGAGAGGAAGCTGCCTGGTAGATCTTTGCACTGAGTATAATTTAATCATCGGCAACGCTTTAAAAACTACAATATTATGTTGTAAACGTGGAAGAGACCTGGAGACACTGGAAGGTTTCAGACTGATTTCGGAGACAGATTTTAAATTGTACGATATTTCCAGGAGCAGATGTAGACCCCAACCACAGTTTATTGGTTATGGACTGTAGATTAAAATTGAAGAAATTGTGATAAGGGAGATGGGACCTAGACAAGTTGAAAGAACCAGGTATTATTGATGGTTTCAGGGGGAGTATTAGGCAACCGTTGGGAAAAAAGGGGAAAGGAATACAGTGGAATAGGAGTGGATAGCTTTAAGAGATGAAATAGTGAAGTCAGCAGAGGATCAAATAAGTAAAGGCGTGGTAGCAATCCTTGTATAACACAAGAGATATTGAATTTAGCTGATGAAAGGAGAAAATATAAAAATGCAGCAAATGAAGCAGGTGAAAGGGAATAAAAATTTCTAAAAAATGAGATTGGCAGGAAGTGCAAAATGGCTAACCAAGAATGGCTACAGGAGAGATGTAAGGATTTAGAAGCATATTTTACTACGAGAAAGATAGACAAACGGCTGCAGGAAAATTAAAAAGGCAGTTGGAGAAAAGAGAAGTAGATTTATGAATATCAAGATCTCAAATGGACAGTCCAGCATAAACAATGACGGGAAAGCTGAAATGGTCTACACCAGGGGGGTGAACTTGAAGGCAATGTTATAGAACTGGACGAGGATGTAGATGAGGATGCAATGGGAGATATACTGCGAGAAGAATTTGGCAGGAGTCTGAAAGATCTAAGTCGAAACAAGACACCGGTGTAGACGACATTCAGTCAAGGCTACTGATAACCTAGGCAGAGTCAGCCATGAGAAGACTCTTCCATTTGGTGTGCAAGATTATTACACATGCGAAATACCCTCCGCGTTCAAGAATAATATAATAATTCCAATTCACAAAAAAACAGGTACTGACGGGAGTGAATATTACCGCATTATCTACAACTACATCTACATGGATACTCTGCAAATCACATTTAAGTGCCTGGCAGAGGGTTCATCGAACCACCTTCACAATTCTGTTATTCCAATCTCGCGCGGAAAAAATGAACAGCTATATCTTTCCGTACGAGCTCTGATTTCCCTTATTTTATCTTCGTGATCGTTCCTCCCTATGTAGAGCAGTGTCAACAAAATATTTTCGCATTCGGAGGAGAAAGTTGGTTATTGGAATTTCGTGAGAAGATTCCTTCGCAACGAAAACCGCCTTTCTTTTAATGATGTCCACCCAAATCCTGTATCATTTCTGTGACACTCTCTCCCATATTTCACGATAATACAAAACGTGCTGCCTTTCCTTGAACTTTTTCGATGTATTCCGTCAGTCCTATCTGGTAAGGATCCAACACCGCGTAGCAGTGTTCTAAAAGAGGGCGAACAAGCTTATTTTAGGCAGTCTCCTTACTAGATCTGTTACGTTTTCTAAGTGTCCTGCCAATAAAACGCAGTCTTTGTTTAGCCTTCCCCACAACATTTTCTATGTGTTTCTTCCCATTTAAGTTGTTCGTAATTGTAATACCTAGGTATTTAGTTGAATTTACGGGTTTTAGATTAGACTGATTTATCTTGTAACCGAAGTTTAACGTGCTTCTTTTAGCACTCACTGGATGACCTCACACGTTTCGTTATTTAAGGTCAACTGCCACTTTCCGCACCATTCCGATATTTTTTCTAAATTGTTTTGCAGTTTGTTTTGATCTTCTCATGACTTTCTTAGTCGATAAACGACAGCGTCATCTGCAAACAATCGAAGATGGCTGCTCAGATTGTCTCCAAAATCGTTTATATAGATAAGGAACAGCAAAGGGCCTATAACACTACCTTGGGGAACGCCAGAAATCACTTCTGTTTTACTCGATGACTTTCCGTCAATTACTACGAACTGTGACCTCTCTGACTGGAAATCACAAATCCAGTCACGTAACTGAGACGATATTCCATAAGCACGCAATTTCACTACGAGCTGCTTGTTTTGTACAGTGTTAAAAGCCTTCCGGAAATCCAGAAATATGGAATCGGTCTGTAACCCCTTGTCAATAGCACTCAGCACTTCATGTCAATAAAGAGCTAGTTGCGTTTCACAAGAACGATGTTTTCGAAACCCATGTTGACTGTGTGTTAACTGACCGTTTTCTTCGAGGTAATTCATTATCTTCGAACACAATATATGTTCTAAAATCCTGCTGCATATCGACGTTAACGATATGGGCCTGTAATTTAGTGGATTACTCCTACTACCTTTCTTGAATATTGGTGTGACCTGTGCAACTTTCCAGTTATTGGGTACGGACCTTTCGTCGAACGAACGGTTGTATATGTTTGTTAAGTATGGAGCTAATGCATCAGCATACTCCGAAAGGAACCTAATTGATATACAGTCTGGACCAGAAGACTTGCTTTTATTAAGTGATTTAAGTTGCTCCACTACTCCGAGGATATTTACTTCTGCGTTACTCATGTTGGCAGCTGTTCTCAATTCGAATTCTGGAATATTTACTTCGTCCTCTATTGTTAAGGCATTTCAGAAGGCTGTGTCTAGTATCTCTGCTTTGGCAGCACTGTCGTATCAGTTTCTAAGTCATGGTTCCAAAATAATAACAAGAATTGCTTACAGAAGAGTGGAAAAAGTGGTGGAAGACGGCCTCGGGGAAGATCAGTTTGGACTTCGAACAAATGTGGCGACACGTGAGGCAATACAGATCCTATGACTTATCTTAGAAATTAGGTTAAGGATAGATAAACCGACGATTATTGCACTTGCAGACTCTTTGAAATTTGGAAGGGAGCAGGGGTAAAATACAGCTAACGCAGGGCTGTTTAGCAATTGTGCAGATATCAGACGGCAGTTATGAGAGTCGAGGGGCATGAAAGGAAGGCAGTGGTTGAGAAGAGAGTCAGACAGGGTTGTAGCCTGTCCTCGATGTTATTCAGTCTGCACAAAATTGAACAAGCAGTAAAGGAAGCCAAAGAAATGTTTGGAGTAAGAATTAAATTTCGGGGAGAAGAAATAAAAACTTCGAGGTTTGCCGTTGACCTTCTAATGCGACTCGCCAAAAAACAACTCTTACAGAACTACGTGAAGATGTTAAGCAAGCATCGCATAACGTACCCCGGAACAGTATTCGCCAACTGTACGATCATCTGGCTGTCAGAGTCAGCGCCTTCATTACGGCGCATGGAGGTTACACCACGTACTAATGTCGGCGTTTCAGCAAGGATCGACACTTGGTACCTCAGAACCGCTAAAGGTTCAAATGGCTCTAAGCACTATGGGACTTAACATCTGAGGTCATCAGGGCCCTAGACTTAGAACTGCTTAAACCTAACTAACCTAAGGACATCACACACATTCATGCCCGAGGCAGGATTCGTACCTGCGACCGTAGCAGCAGCGCGAACCTCTTATGCTATTGATCTGTAAATGTAATCATTTCATGTACTCCATATGCAGTGTTGTAGCAATAAATCTTCAGTGAAATGGAAACCTCTAAAAGGATGTACTATTTTTGTTCCGGCAGTGTATAAAGATGCCCCCATTCTTGCAGCGGTGTACCGTAGGTCTCTAGAAGAGCGTAGCGTTCCAAAGGATTGGAAAAGGGCACAGGTCATCCCCGTTTTCAAGAAGGGACGTCGAACAGATGTGTAGAACTATAGACCTATATCTCTAACGTCGATCAGTGTTTTGGAACACGTATTATGTTCGAGTATAATGACTTTTCTGGAGACTAGAAATCTACTCTGTAGGAATCAGCATGGGTTTCGAAACAGACGGTCGTGTGAAACCCAGCTCGCGCTATTCGTCCACGAGACACAGAGGGCCATAGACACGGCGTTCGATACAGTTCCCTACAGTCGTTTAATGAACAAAGTAAGAGCATATGGACTATCAGACCAATTGTGTGATTGGATTGAAGAGTTCCTAGATAACACAACGCAGCATGTCATTCTCAATGGAGAGAAGTCTTCCGAAGTAAGAGTTATTTCAGGTGTGCCGCAGGGGAGTGTCGTAGGACCGTTGCTATTCACAATATACATAAATGACCTTTTGGATGACATCAGAAGTTCACTGAGGCTTTTTGCGGATGATGCTGTGGTATATCGAGAGGTTGTAACAATGGAAAATTGTACTGAAATGCAGGAGGATCTGCAGCGAATTGACGCATGGTGCAGGGAATGGCAATTGAATCTCAATGTAGACAAGTGTAATGTGCTGCGAATACATAGAAAGGTAGATCCCTTATCATTTAGCTACAAAAAAGCAGGTCAGCAACTGGAAGCAGTTAATTCCATAAATTATCTGGGAGTACGCATTAGGAGTGATTTAAAATGGAATGATCATATAAAGTTGATCGTTGGTAAAGCAGATGCCAGACTGAGATTCATTGGAAGAATCCTAAAGAAATGTAATCCGAAAACAAAGGAAGTAGGTTACAGTACGCTCGTTCGCCCACTGCTTGAATACTGCTCAGCAGTGTGGGATCCGTACCAGATAGGGTTGATCGAAGAGATAGAGAAGATCCAACGGAGACCAGCGCGCTTCGTTACAGGATCATTTAGTAATCGCGAAAGCGTTACGGAGTTGATAGATAAACTCCAATGGAAGACTCTGCATGAGAGACGCTCAGTAGCTCGGTACGGGTTTTTGTTGGTGTCGAGAACATACCTTCACCGAAGAGTCAAGCAGTATATTGCTCCCTCCTACGTATATCTCGCTAAGAGACCATGAGGATAAAAGCAGAGAGATTAGAGCCCACACAGAAGCCTACCGACAATCCTTTCCACGAACAATACGAGACTGCAATAGAAGGGAGAACCGATAGAGGTACTCAAGGTACCCGCCGCCACTCACCGTCAGGTGGCTTGCGGAGTATGGATGTAGATGTAGATGTATAAATATGCTTCAGCCCAAATAAACGTAATGTTTGCGACACCACTGCGCTTACTGAACATTTCTCACCGCTGTTCGAACGTTGTAGTTTTTATATTACTTACTCATTAGTTCATGAAGAAAAGCACTTCAGCACATTTATATTTCACAGTGCGCCCTATGTATCGAAAACAATTTACTTTTTGAACATGTTACTCCACCGTCCGAACTTCGAGACTTTCAGATTATTATTTTATGAGGTAACAGTTTATAACAACAATCTCTTTGAGCTATGCGTCCATTAAGTTCATAGTCCGCGCTATGTATCAAAAATAGTCCACTCAGTAACTAAGCTATTCCACTGTCCGACCATCTTAGCCCTCAGATTATTATTTTCTCAAAATTACTTTGGATGCGCCCACTAAATTCATACTGAGCACTATGCATTGAAAAACAGTCCTAACTATACACCGGAAAGCTCAGTTTAATTCCGTTGCTATAAAAAAAGCGCAGTTCCCTCGCTCACGCTCAGTGACAGTCAGTTTCTTCACTTCTCTCCATACCCTTTAGTTCCACGTAGCAACCTCCCGATACCTTTCAAAACTCGTCTGCATCGTAAATTAATACGTTGACTGCAATTTTATGTTACTATGCAATTTTAAGCAAGAAGACGAATTTGAACAACACGTTAATAAAAGAGTAAGCACACAACAGCGTACAGCTTTGTTTGACCTGTCAGGTATAAGGAAAGTGTGGTGTCACCGCCAGACACCACACTTGCTAGGTGGTAGCCTTTAAATCGGCCGCGGTCCGGTAGTATACGTCGGACCCGCGTATCGCCACTGTCAGTGATTGCAGACCGAGCGCCGCCACACGGCAGGTCTAGACACACTTCCTAGCACTCGCCCCAGTTGTACAGCCGACTTTGCTAGCGATGGTTCACTGACAAATTACGCTCTCATTTGCCGAGACGATAGTTAGCATAGCCTTCAGCTACGTCATTTGCTACGACCTAGCAAGGCGCAATTATCATTTGCTATTTATCTTGTGATGCATGTACCGTCAGACCGATGTTCACCAATTATGGATTAAAGTTTAGTATTCAAGAAGCTACGTACTTTACTTGCTAGTCTCCATTACTTTACCTGTCTCAGACCTCACGCCAGCCTGCGTGAGTTTAAACGCGTGCCTTTCGGCTTCACCTCGTAGTGGCTTGGCTGTCTTGCCAAGTCACAACAGAAAGAGTCACTGCTTTTCGAATATGCCTCGTGTTATCGTTTCCGGAATACAAAAAGCATCTTCAGGTATGATTTATTTATTTATTTAATCGTGTCCAAGCCATAGACAACCCACATATTACATATACACACAAATACAATACACAAATGTATAAATAAAACAAACCCAAAATGGGGAGTCACATTACAATATAAAGACAAACACAGTATATATATATATCATATCACGTCCCGCCAAAATTCAGCGCATTTAACTGCCACTGCCGTAGCGTTTGCCAGATCTTCTTTCCTGCACACTTCCCCCATGTTGCTGCATTCCGGGAGGTGGTCCATTGTTTGGGTCTGTCCTCACTGGCACGTGTCCGTCCCGTCTCGGTATCCCCATTTCACATGTTTTTACGTTGCATCTGCCCACCCCAGTTCGTAGGCGGTTGAGCGTTCTCCATAATGGCCATTTTAGTTCGTTTCCAGAGGCCAATTGTTCGTTGGGTGAGATTAGAGGTGCCTGGTCTCCCGTAGGCAGTGTTGCTTGCCATTTTGACAATCTGGCCTTTTGTTTTGAGGTTTCGAGCGGTTGAACTGAGGTGAGGAAACTCTGTCTTGATTTTAGACGTGTGTGTGTGGAGGGTTTTGTCCGAAGAGAGGATGGCGCTGGTCGCGCAGCTGCTTGAGGCGCTCTGCTTCGCTTGCTATAGCTCGTCTGATGTTGGGTGGAGCTATGCCACTAAGCAAATAAAGTTGGCTAACCGGGGTGGCTCTTAGGCATCCCGTGATTACGCGACAGGCATCGTTCAGCAGAGGATCCACTCGTTTCGCATGCGCTGATCTTTCCCAAACTGGGGCAGCGTATTCAGCAATCGCGTAGCACAGTGCAAGTGCCGACGTACGTAAAGTATGTGGGTCGGCACCCCATTTTGTGGAGGTGAGCTTACTCAGGAGGTTGTTTCTTGTTGATAGTTTGCCCCTGACTTTGTCTACATGATGTCTGTAAGTAAGTGTGCGATCAAGGATGACGCCTAAATAACAAGGAGTGCTGCTGAACGCGATCCGTTGGGTGTTCCACGTGATGTTTAGGGTATGTTTGGCGTCTCGGTTTCGAAGATGGAATAGGCAGGATAATGTTTTTGCTGCGTTCGGGCGTAGGCAGTTGGCTTCGTAGTATGGCGTTAGACCGTTGAGGGCATTCGTAAGACTAATTTCTATGTCGTTAAAGTTCCGACCCTGCACGGCTATTCCAAGACCGTCCGCATAAGTAAAGCTCCTAGTCCCTGGTGCAACTGGTTGATCATTCACATATATGTTGAAAAGAGTGGGTGCGAGGACACTGCCTTGGGGTAGTCCATTTTTCTGGATACGCCATCGACTTCGCTTCCCTTCTAGGTTTACGATGAACCGTCTGTTGCTGAGAAGAGTTGATATAACTTGTGTCAGCCCGAAATCATTAGTCATAGCGTACATTTTAGTGAACAGCAGTTTGTGATTTACAGTGTCGAATGCGGATGAGAGGTCGACAAGTACGGCTCCAGTAATTAGACGGTTCTCGTACCCATGCTCTATGAACTGGGTAAAGTTCATAGTCCAGTGCAAGTTTTCCCAGGGCGAAACCCCGCCTGTTCCGGAATTATCTGATGATCAATATTAGGCACAAGTCGATTCAGCAGCATGCGCTCGAACACCTTGTACAAGCAGCAAAGTAATGTTACCGGTCTGAAAAATTTTTGGCTCGTCCAATGGTTTGCCGGGTTTTGGAATGGCTATTACCTTGCCCTTTCTCCAGATTTTCGTGATGTTGTTTAGCCGGATACAGGTATTGAAAAGTAGGAGCAGCCAGTTTTTCGTGTACTAGCCAAATTTAAGGATCTGTTCATTCCTAAGGTCATCTAGCCCTGCTGGTTTGCCAGGTTTCAGATATTCAAGTGCGGACTCTAGCTCTTTGATGGTAAATGGACGGCTGTAGTAGTTCGTGTCACTTTCGCCACTTCTTATTGGGATGGTTTTTGCTGGAGTCTTCGTTTTCCCATTAAGAACGAGTTGGTGCGCTATTTGGTTGGCTGTTACTCTTGGTGCTTCCGTTTGCTGCTTAGGGTCATTATTTAGCTTCTTAACTGTCTTCCAGGCAATCCGGCTAGAGTGTTTCATGTCTCCACTTTCAATTAGATGTTGCCATTCTTCTCGACGCTTCTCGGTTAGCTGGTCGGTAAGTGCATTTGCAAGTTCAAGAGTTTCATCAGAGAATGGATTCTCCTCATACTTTTCCTTATATGCATCGTATAGTTGCCGGCTGTCTTTCGTTAGGCCCGGTACAAACTCCGTTCTGCAGCCCCTAGGGATAGACTTTCTTGATACATTCTGGACGATTTCTATGATCTTATCGTAGTTGCTGGGTGTTGGTTCTAGAGTTTGCAGCTTTTCGTCGATTCCAATTGCGAAACTTCCCAGTTTGCCCTCTTGAAATTAAATCTTCGTCGAAATGGAATCCGCACTGGCACCACTGCTGAAGTAACTGTGAGTTTCATGGGTCTATGTTGGGAGTATGGAATAGGACCCAGGACATCTTTCACGCACTCAGTTACCAAGTTCTGGCTGCCGAAGACGAGGTCAGGATTGTATCCCCTTTGCCACCTGCCGCTGTTAAAAGATGGGGGGACTTTGGCGTCGTGTATGAGACAGAGTGATTCAGCATCTGTCCATGTCTCCACCTTGAGCCCGTCTTCATTAGATTCATTGTATCCCCAGCGTGTATGGTGACTATTGAAGTCACTCATTACAATACTGCCCGTGGGAAGGGGATTATTGCGCGGCAGGTCATATTCGAATGGCGTATTTGGGGGCTTATACTCGTATATTGATGTTATTGTCATATGATTAGTCTCAACTCTGAGAAGTTCAATGTTGTTTTTGTCTGAAAGTTGAAACCCGTCGTAGGCTACTCCCTCTCGTATGAACATTGCACTTCCGTGTTGATCGTCAGGCCGTTCGATTGCCAGTTTCATGCCCGCAATTTTAGGTCTATTGCTGTTTGGACCTCGGTGCGTTTCCTGTAGGCATAGGACGTGACATTCGTTCGATCTACACAAATCAGCCAGTATATCCTGTTTGGCAGGTGATAATCCCTCCACATTTATGGAGATGATAGTCAAACGTGGTCTCAAGAAGGACCGATTATGAGAGTCGTCACGCATTTTGTTCTTTCTTGTAATGGCTTGGTGGCAGCAGAATCAGCAGGACTACGAATAGTCCTTCCAGGGCCGCGACGTGGACGCTTCTGCTGTGATTAGACATGTAAATAGAACTTAGCTCTGAACTGACGAGTTAAACTGTAACGCAGTTAGGACTGTAGCTGAGTTGTATATAAACCAACACAGGCTAAATTAAAAGTAAAAACAGACATCTGCAATCCCTGGCAGCTAAATAAAAAATCATACTGGAGTGGCTTCCAACAGTTACGACACGAATGCTGCTCAATGGGATAGAACGTTAGGCGGTACCACCAAAAAGGCTTAGCACTTAACTGAATGTTGCATAGCAAAAAATGAAGTCGTAAACAACGCAATGGTAACAAATATTACTACATAATAAGTACTTCATCATAGAAAGTAATAATAATAACTTAAACACCGCACTCCGTTGTCTACCAAATTTACTTACCCACTGCGGTGCACAATCGCTTTTCTGCTCATAAGTGCGAATTCTACGCCGTGTTGAGGTGACGCAGAAAACTATGAAACACATTCCAGCTTGAAGTCACCAACTTCATCTGAATTTTTTCCACTGATCTGATGCGAGTTAGAGGCTTACATCGGCGTTTTCTGGGTTAACAGTAATCACATACTGTGTCATATACTGATACCCTATTTATGACTATGGTGCTTGGGACCTGAAAAGAGATGTGCAACCGGATTGGACGGGTGGCTGTTCTGTCTATAGATGCTTGGTTTTTGAGGGTTCAGTTCCACACTTTGTACTGGCACAAGCAAACGAATTGCTGATCGGTCGTTGACATGACATGGCACTTGACAAAAATGGATGTGGAATCTGCATGTGGGAGCTCTTCTTTTTGCTCTATGTGGTCTCTGTACCCGTGTCGGGGCATGGACGGTTGAAGAAAGCGTCGATTGTTGTATATTTTCTCAAACGCACCCCATTTCCTCTTTGGGTGTCAACAAAATACAGGGTAAGGCAGGTAAAAGTGACCCAGAGAGCAGAGTTTCAGTATACAAAGAAACGCAATAGAGGAAAGGAACTACAGTACTAAGCTGAGTATAGCAGATCTTGAAAGTGACCACCATCATCTCTTGGCAATTTCGGGACCTGGTCGGCAAATTGAATGGTTCAAATGGCTCTGAGCACTATGGGACTTAACATCTGTGGTCATCAGTCCCCTAGAACCTAGAACTACTTAAACCTAACTAACCTAAGGACATCACACACATCCATGCCCGAGGCAGGATTCGAACCTGCGACCGTAGCAGTCGCGCGGTTCCGGACTGAGCGCCTAGAACCGCGAGACCACCGCGGCCGGCGGCAAATTGATGAAAGCGGATTGTTGGAACTGTTGCAATCTCATCCGAAATGTTCTGTTGCAGTTCTTGAGGAATGAGGGTTGTCACTACACACCTTGGACTTGAGGGCTTCCCACTCTTAAGTAACTGGGCACTGACAGGCCAGGTGACCAGCTAGGGCCGCGCCGAGACTGACCTCTGCTAACAACTGTGTCAGGCGTGAAGACTGTGTAAATGTGCTCCAAGGTTCGGCCGGCTGTACGGGCAGTTGCTCCATTCTGTTGGAAGTAAATTGTAGGTCTTTTCCTTCTGCGTTAATGCTACCACAAATTCTCGTCCAATCAAATCCGCTAGTCCGGGCCACTTTTACCACCATCATTGGACAGGGACAGAACTCTGAGAATATTCTCGTACCTGCTTTCCCCGTTGCGAACTGCCAAATCTACCCACGATGCTACGGTCCGTCCAGCCAACGGCAGCAAGTCGTTTATGGTTGGCAGCAGTGGGCGAAGGAAGCAGGCCGCTGATTGCCTCTCTTAGCTGAGGGCATGGCTGCGCAGATCAGGGTGCGTGCATGTGTGTGTGTGTGTGTGAAGCAGGGCGTGACGGAAGCTGAATTGGGCACGCACAGTGCAAAACCGCGCCCACGCGCGGTACAGCGCCTCCACAGATAACGGGGCGGCGCCCAGGCGGACAGAGTGGTTGCGAATGAAGGTTTGCCAACTCACAGGGCGCTCATCAGAGCCAGTACAAAACATCGCACCTGTCCTTGGAATATTTCCAACTTCGATTCATTCGTGTGATCTTACCAAATAAAACAAAACACTCACAATACTAGTGTTTATCTGGCAAGATAATCTTGTACGCGCTGTTTACTTTACGGAATTAACAAAAATCATACACCCGAGCTTCAGCTATTGTGAAACTTCCTGGCAGATTAAAATTGTGTGCTGGACTGAGACTCGAACTCGGGATTTTTGCCTTTCGCGGGCAAGTGCCCTACCAACTGAGCTACCCAAGTACGACTCACGAGCCGCACTCACAGTTTCAATTCTGCCAGTATCTCGTCTCCTACCTTCCAAACTCCACAGAACCTCTTCTGTCAACCTTGCAGAACTAGCATTTCTGGAAGAAGGGATATTGCGGAGACATGGCTTAGCCACAGCCTGGGGGATGTTTCCAGAATGAGATTTTTCACTCTGCAGGTGAAAGGCAAAGGTCCCGAGTTCGAGTCTCGGTCCGGCACACAGTTTTAATCTGCCAGGAAGTTTCATATTAGCGCGCACTCCGCTGCAGGGTGAAAATCTCATTCAGTTGTTGTTTTTGTAGTTATCACTCCATACGAAGCTTTAATGAAGCTCTACGCACTGGTCTGTTCCATACAAGTCTCAACTATTGCAACCTACATAAACTTTATATACTCAAGCTGTGGTCGCACTCTACAATTTTTACACTCCAGACTTCCTTCCGTTAGAAACTGTTTCTAGATGCGTGAGGATGGGTCCTATCCACTTATTGCTTCTTTTTGTCACGTTGTGTCACACACTGCGGTTACGTAAGTCGTGGGACAGCGATACGAGGTATAAAAGGACAGTGCATCGGCGGAACTGGTATTTGTTCTCAGGCACTTCAGGTGAAAAGTTCGCCGACGTGATTATGACCGTTCAATAGTAATTAATAGTCCGACATCCAAAGTTTCAAGAGTGTGCCGAGAATACAAAATTTCAAACGTTACCTCTCACCACGGACAGCAGAGTGGCCGAGGGCCTTCACTTTACGTGAGGGAGTATTTGGTTTGCGTAGCGTTGTCGGTGCTAACAGACAAACAACACCGCGTGAAAAAAATGGCTCTGAGCACTATGGGACTTAACATCTATGGTCATCAGTCCCCTAGAACTTAGAACTAGTTAAACCAAACTAAACTAAGGGCATCACACAACACCCAGTGATCACGAGGCAGAGAAAATCCCTGACCCCGCCGGGAATCGAACCCGGGAACGTGGCGCGAGAAGCGAGAACGCTACCGCACGACCACAAGCTGCGGACACACCGCGTGAAACAACCGCAGAAATCAATGTGGAACGTTCGACGAACGAATACGTTAAGACAGCGAAATTTGGCTATAATGGGCTTTTGGTGGCTTCATAACGTTGTGGGCTGTTTTGCATGGAACCGATCGTTGACTGGAAAGGGTTCTCCTTGGATACTTGGTGACCATATGCAGCCATTCGTGGACTTCATGTTCCCAAAACAACGATGGAATTCTTGTGGATGACAATGCGAGATGTCACTGGGCCACAATTTGTCGCGATTGGTTTGAAGAACTCTCTAGGCAATTTGAGCGAATGATCCTGCGATCCAGATCGCCCGACACGAATCCCATCGATCATTTATGCGACTTAATCGAGAGGTCAATTCGTGGACAAAATCCTGCACGAGCAACATTTCCGCAATTGTGGACGGCAACAGAGGCAGCATGGCTCAATATTTCTGCTGAGGACTTCCAATGACTTGTCGAGTCCTTGCCACATCGAACAGGTCGGGTAAAATGAGGTACGGCAAAATATCAGAAACAATTCCATACCTTTGGCCACATCAGTGTAAAGCGCTTTTTCTCTCTGATTCGACGCAATAGTTACCCGATCGACCCAACCAACCTGCAGCATACTTTTGTTACGTCTAAACTCCATCCGAACGAGTCTCGGAAGACCCAACGGTCATGACCGACAAACGCGTCACCCTCATCCCAGAGGCGTCATTGGAAGAGGAAGTGGAGGGGCGCGATGTCAGCACACCGCCCTCCCGGCCGTTGTCAGTTTTCGTGACGGGAGCCGCTACTTCTCAGTCAGGTAGCTCCTCAGTTGGCCTCATAGTGTCAGAGTGCACCCCGCTTGCCAACAGCGCTCGGCAGCCTGGACGGTGATCCACCAAAGTATTAGCCAAGCCCGACAGCGCTTAACTTCGGTGAACTGAAGGGAATCGGTGTGACCACTGTGGCAAGGCCGTTGGCTTCTTTTGTAGTCCCACAGTCAAAAACAAAACCTATTCCCCTCTTGAAACTTCCTGGCAGATTAAAACTGTGTGCCCGACCAAGACTCGAACTCGGCACCTTTGCCTTTCGCGGGCAAGTGCTCTACCAACTGAGCTACCGAAGCACGACTCTGGCCCGGTACTCACAGCTTTACTTCTGCCAGTACCTCGTCTCCTACCTTCCAAACTTAACAGAAGCTCTCCAGCGAAAGGCAAAGGTCCCGAGTTCGACTCTCGGTCGGGCACACAGTTTTAATCTGCCAGGAAGTTTCATATCAGCGCACACTCCGCTGCAGAGTGAAAATCTCATTCTATTCCCCTCTTGTTTGCAGTATTTATCGTCCAGGTTTCACTTCCTTACAATATTGCACTCCATGTAATTCGGAAAATACTTCCAAATACTTACTTTTTATTCAATATAAACAAATTTTTCTTTTTCAGAAACGATTTTCATGGTATTGCCACCCTGAACTTTACATCCTCTCTATTTCTCCGTTTTCAGTTAGTTTTCTGGCCAAATACTACTTTTAGCGCCAAACTTCATAATCTAGTCCATCCAACACTTTAGTTAATTCGATTATACTTCATTACCTTTATTTTACTTTTAATTACGAAACCTCTTTTGAAAACAAGGTTCATTCGTCATCCATCAAATACAAGGAAAGTCAATAAATAAGTCGCAAACGCCGGAATACAGCGTATGGTTTTAAATTTCACGGCTACGCGTATCTAGCTGGTGGCAGCACATGTCGCTTGGAAGGTATCCCGTACAAAGTATTCCGCGGTCAATGATTAATGGATCTGAAGTCAGACCTAGTCCAACGCGCTGCTTCCCGAGCGGGAAAGGCGTGCCGGTTCCCGGCATGAATCCGCCCGGCGGCTTAGTGTCGTGGTCCGGTGTGCCGACCAGCCTGTGGATGGTTTTATGGCGGTTTTCCACCTGCCTCGCCTAATGTGGGCTGGTTCCTCTTATTCTGCCCCAGTTACACTATGTCGGCGATTGCTGCACAAATTCTCTCCATGTACGCGTACACCATAATTGCTCTACCACGTAACCACTGAGGTTACACTCGTCTAGAATGACTGGGGCCCGAACCGCACAGTAACCCTTTGTTCGGTGTGGGGCGGCAGTGGGGTGGGTGGACTGCTGTAGCCTGTTGCTGGGCTGTGAACCACTGACGGCTACAGCGGGACGAAGCCTCTCCGTCGTTTCTACGTTCCCTATTTAAATACACAATACAGAATACAGAGCTAGATTGCAGGCCTGCTACGAGTTTGTACCCAACTACAACACTACAATTTTTGTGAGCCGATGGACTATTGACAGAGCACGTGGATAGCAAAATTCGTCCCGTACATGGTTAGCACTGTGCTTAATGGAAATTTTTGTTCGAATGGATACAGGAAAGAAAGAAAGAAAGAAACAAGGAGTGTCGTGTCCTGGCCGCCATGGTTACCCAGTGATGGCACATTGCTTCCCTTTGTAGCGACACTTCGCTGCCTCCAAGGACGCACGCTCTTGTGGGTGGAAGCCCGTATCTCGTGGTCGTGCGGTAGCGTTCTCGCTTCCCACGCCTGGGTTCCCGCTTTCGATTCCCGGCGGGGTCAGGGATTTTCTCTGTCTCGTGATGGCTGGGTGTTGTGTGATGTCCTTAGGTTAGTTAGGTTTAAGTAGTTCTAAGTTCTAGGGGACTGATGACCTCAGATGTTAAGTCCCATAGTGCTCAGAGCCATTTGAACCATTTTGTGGCTGGAAGCACTTTAAGGAAACAAATTTGTTTTATCCCGAGAGGTCATTCGTTAAATGCGAACGCTGCCAAAATACTTTAGGGTTTTAACGCTTTGTCCAGTGGCGGGATTAGTGTTTAAATTTGCAAGGGGAGTCTGCTGAAACGCAAAATAAATTTCAGGCTGGTGCACGTGGCTCTGAGGTCTCTATGCCGGTTTTTTTTTTTTTTGTTGTTGACTCATCAATTTTACGTCTCTTGCAGATTTACAATGTCGTTGGCAAACTTTAAAAACTTTATATCTTCTCCCAGAACAAAACGTAAGAAACCATCCCAAAAAGAGCATTTACTAATAGAAACATGTAAAAGTGTTATTCCATGTAAGGTATTTTTTGATATTCGACAGATAAATGTTCAGTCATGTTGAGACGAGTACAAAAAGGTTTAAAACTGTTATGGAGGAACGAGGGAGATTAAAAGAAATCAAAGACTGGCTATCCAGAATCAGTGAAAAGTGAAGAAAAGGGGAAACAATAATTTCATTTTTTGATGTGCCACTTAATGGGGAAAATCGAAAGAAAAGCAGACGAGATTGGAAATTACTCAGTAACATAACTTCTGTAACACGTAAAATATGCTATAGGATATCCATTCGGAGGACGTACGGTCAAATAAGGCAGATGAAATAGATAACATTCCATCAGAATTTCTGAAATCATTGGGGGAAGTGGCAACAAAACGACTATTCACGTTGGTCTGTAGAATATATGAGTCTGGCGATATACCATCTGACTTTCGGAAAAGCATCATCCACACAATTCCGAAGACGGCAAGAGCTGACAAGTGCGAGAATTATCGCACAATCAGCTTAACAGCTCATGCATCGAAGCTGCTTACAAGATTAATATACAGAAGAATGGAAAAGAAAATTGAGAATGCGCTAGGTGACGATCAGTTTGGCTTTATGAAAAGTAAAGGGACGAGAGAGGCAATTCTGACGTTACGGCTAATAATGGAAGCAAGGCTAAAGAAAAATCAAGACACTTTCATAGGATTTGTCGACCTGGAAAAAGCGTTCGACAATATAAAATGGTGCAAGCTGTTCGAGATTCTGAAAAAAGTAGGGGTAAGCTATAGGGAGAGACGGGTCATATACAATATGTACAACAACCAAGAGGGAATAATAAGAGTGGACGATCAAGAACGAAGTGCTCGTATTAAGAAGGGTGTAAGACAAGGCTGTAGCCTTTCGCCCCTACTCTTCAATCTGTACATCGAGGAAGCAATGATGGAAATAAAAGAAAGGTTCAGGAGTGGAATTAAAATACAAGGTGAAAGGATATCAATGATACGATTTGCTGATGACATTGCTATCCTGAGTGAAAGTGAAGAAGAATTAAATGATCTGCTGAACGGAATGAACAGTCTAATGAGTACACGGTATGGTGTGAGAGTAAATCGGAGAAAGACGAAGGTAATGAGAAGTAGTAGAAATGAGAACAGCGAGAAACTTAACATCGGAATTGATGGTCACGAAGTCAATGAAGTTAAGGAATTCTGCTACCTAGGCAGTAAAATAACCAATGACGGACGGAGCAAGGAGGACATCAAAAGCAAGAGAAGTCTACTAATATCAAATACCGGTCTTAATTTGAGGAAGAAATTTCTGAGGATGTACGTCTGGAGTACAGCATTGTATGGTAGTGAAACATGGACTGTGGGAAAACCGGAACAGAAGAGAATCGAAGCATTTGAGATGTGGTGCTGTAGACGAATGTTGAAAATTACGTGGACTGATAAGGTAAGGAACGAGGAGGTTCTACGCAGAATCGGAGAGAAAAGGAATATGTGGAAAACACTGATAAGGAGAAGGGACAGGATGATAGGACATCTGCTAAGACATGAAGGAATGACTTCCATGGTACTAGAGGGAGCTGTAGGAGGCAAAAACTGTAGAGGAAGACAGAGATTGGAATACGTCAAGCAAATAATTGAGGACGTAGGTTGCAAGTGCTACTCTGAGATGAAGAGGTTAACACAGGAAAGGAATTCATGGCGGGCCGCATCAAACCAGTCAGTAGACTGATGACCAGAAAAAAAAAAAAATCCATTCGTGTCGGCGACTGCACTGTAAGTTTCTATGCTTCCAGCTAGGAGAGAGGATCAGAAGTTGTTGTATGCTTTAGCCTTTCGTACAGGCGATGAGCTGTTGAGTAACTGAAGCGAAGGCTGACGTGGGTGGGTCCTAAAATACGGCCACGCCTCGAGGACACGTACTTTACGACGCTTTATGGAGGCAACGGGCTGAGCTCTGCCCCCGCAATCTGGGATTAAATCGGCCGCTGCGGAGAGACTAACGCCGGCTGATACTAAATCGATGGCGGCGAGTGCGGTGCGGTGTGAAATGAGGAGAGCAGGCGCACAGTAATAACACGGGCCGTCACCCCGCCACGCCGCGGGATTAACGAGCCTCCAGTTTAAAGAGGCGCCGCTTCACGTGCCGGTGGGCGCCTGTGTAGGGCAGTGCAAAGTGGAAACGCCCCCGCATGTGGGGGCGGCTGTCGGAATCTGTTCAACACACTCTTGGTGGCTTATAATGTTCGGTTACTGACGCTAGTTTGCAACGCAAACATTTAAAAGAAGATCAGGGCCTGGTTATTATTGTGCGGCGCTCCTGCACTCAGTAAACATCAACAGCCATGTACACAATAGTCAGATGGCTACAGTCTTACTGAAGAGCGAGAAGTGTTCTTAGTGGGGGTTCGAGCCATGTAATAGCCGAACGATGTAACACAGAAAACATTGCGTCCGTATTCGGGAGGACCTTGGTTCTAATGTCCTTAGGGCAGGGCCGGCCAGATATTCTGCGCGCGTGCGGTGCTCCTGCACATGTGCAACTTCCGGGCCACAGCGTGCACGCCGCAGCCGTCAGCGTGCATGTAGTGCATGTTTCTGCGCACAGATGTCGCTTTATCCACTTGCTGGGATACTCTGTACCGGAGCATTCTTGTGCTCTTTCCACAGCTTGCAAGCCAACCATGGGAAGGTATTTCGCGTATTAAACATTTAAAATACTGCCACAGTCAACTCATTGAGACGTCTACTTTTATGTTAACAGTTTACACCCGTAAGACAAGTAATACAGTTAACAACCGTGTTTTTTTTATTAAGATAGCTTGACTGACGGCACGTAAATACGAGTAATGTTTTTGATCTAGTATTTAAGAAAGAGAGCACTTAGCGACTTCCAACGAACCTTATTCATGATTTCAAATAACATTAAACTAATGCAAGGTTTCCTATAACTAATTCTCGGTGCTCTCAGTTACACCCACATAATTTCTGTCTCACTGACCTCTGAACAGAATGATAACCGCAGACCTCTCGATGATAACCTGTTATTTCAATACCATTATTGCTATATCTTTCATCAGCTCCGTCTGAAATCTGCATAATAACCGACAATTAGATGAATGTTACGTTTTATCGACTTCAGCTGAGCGTAGCCCTTCACACATTAAAAAGAACCGTAAATGTAAGTATACATTGGAACAATAGGTTTAATGACCAACTTTCCTGATAATAATGTAACATGGAGCAGAATGAGGCAATAATGCTCAGTTAGTAAACAATAATTTTTAATTATGAAAGGAATAAATCCAAACACGTTTATCTCTGGTCATGAGAAATGATAATCGAGTTGATGTGTCTCATCCATTTTCTTAAGGACACTTAATTTTGCTTGCCGTTCTTCACTCTTGAGTACACTACACTCGTCTTTGTGATATGTATTGTAGTGTCTTTCAATTGAAAACTTACCCTGGCCGCCTATTATTGGGCGGCATAGCAAACACTGTGAGTTTTCACCAACGGCTACAAAAAAGAATTGCAGTTCTCAGTCATTTTTAAACGACTGAGAACATAGATCTCCCGTCCTTTGCTTTTTCACAGTACCTGCCATTTCTCAGTACTTCTCTGTTAAGGTTACAGTTACCAGGGGTAAACGAGACTGGGTATGTTGCGCTCTTGCTTGCACCACATAAACAGGGAAGTGGAGCCGCCGCCGTTCATTTAGGACACACGTCTAATAACAGATGTCGCGGTCGCTCGCTGTCGCACACGTGCGCACATGTGCACTTCCGCACGTCTGCACACTGTGGAACATTTGGCCGGCCCTGCCTTAGGGTCATCGGGATTTAAATTTTCCGTGATATCCCTAAATCTGTCTTGTCCATATCCGAGCTTATCTTCCATCTCTAATGACCCTTTCATCGATGGGACGTTAGACTAAGTTTCATCTTCATTTGCCTGTTCACTGACGAGCTAAAATATTACGACCACCTGCATAATAGTTCGTTGGGCCATCTTTGTAGCCCGATGTACCGTCGGTTCTGCATATCAGTAATACTAAAGCTTATTGGAAGGTTTGTGGAACTGTGCGGCACCAGGCGTCTACGCCTGGATGGAGGAGGTTGGCGTGCCAGGATAATCTGTGCAGGTGTGTGAATGACTGTGCCGAGGTTGCTTTGCGGCTAACGCACCTTCCTAGAAAGGAGACGACACGGGTTTTATTTCTGGCCTTGATTCAAATTTTCACTCGTCACTTCAGTCTGTATACACTATGTGATCAGAAGTATCCGGACGCCTGGCTGAAAATGACCTACCAGTTCAAGGTGCCCTCATCGGTAACGCTGGAACTCAGTATGGGGTTTCCCACCCTTAGCACCGGTGACAGCTTAGCCCGGGCTTAGCACCGATGACAGCTTCCACTCTCGCAGGCATACGTTCAATCAGGCGCTGCAAAGTTTCTTTGGGGAATGGCAGACCATTCCTCACGGAGTGCTCCACTGAGGAGAAGTATCGATGTCGGTCGGTAAGGCTTGGCACGTAGTCGGCGTTCCAAAACATCCCAAAGGTGTCCTACAGTATTCAGATCAGGTCTCTGCGCAGGCCAGTACATTACAGGGATGTTATTCTCGTGTAACCACTGTTGTTGTTGTGGTCTTCAGTCCTGAGACTGGTTTGATGCAGCTCTCCATGCTACTCTATCCTGTGCAAGCTTCTTCATCTCCCAGTACCTACTGCAACCTACATCCTTCTGAATCTGCTTAGTGTATTCATCTCTTGGTCTCCCTCTACGATTTTTACCCTCCACGCTGCCCTCCAATACTAAATTGGTGATCCCTTGATGCCTACCAACCGATCCCTTCTTCTGGTCAAGCTGTGCCACAAACTTCTCTTCTCCTCAATCCTTTTCAATACTTCCTCATTAGTTATGTGATCTACCCATCTAATCTTCAACATTCTTCTGTAGCACCACAGTTCGAAAGCTTCTATTCTCTTCTTGTCCAAACTAGTTATCGTCCATGTTTCACTTGCATACATGGCTACACTCCATACAAATACTTTCAGAAATGACTTCCTGACACTTAAATCTATACTCGATGTTAACAAATTTCTCTTTTTCAGAAATGCTTTCCTTGCCATTGCCAGTCTACATTTTATATCCTCTCTACTTCGACTATCATCAGTTATTTTGCTCCACAAATAGCAAAACTCCTTTACTACTTTAAGTGTCTCATTTCCTAATCTAATTCCCTCAGCATCACCAGACTTAATTCGACTACATTCCATTATCCTCGTTTTGCTTTTGTTGATATTCATCTTATATCCTCCTTTCAAGACGCTATCCATTCCATTCAACTGCTCTTCCAAGTCCTTTGCTGTCTCTGACAGAATTACAATGTCATCGGCAAACCTTAAAGTTTTTATTTCTTCTCCTTGGATTTTAATACCTACTCCGAATTTTTCTTTTGTTTCCTTTACTGCTTGCTCAATATACAGATTGAATAACATCGGGGAGAGGCTACAACCCTGTCTTACTCCCTTCCCTACAACTGCTTCCCTTTCATGTCCCTCGACTCTTATAACTGCCATCTGGTTTCCGTACAAATTGTAAATAGCCTTTCGCTCCCTGTATTTTACCCCTGCCACCTTTAGGATTTGAAAGAGAGTATTCCAGTCAACATTGTCAAAAGCTTTCTCTAAGTCTACAAATGCTAGAAACGTAGGTTTGCCTTTCCTTAATCTTTCTTCTAAGATAAGTCGTAAGGTCAGTATTGCCTCACGAGTTCCAGTATTTCTACGGAATCCAAACTGATCTTCCCCAAGGTCGGCTCCTACCAGTTTTTCCATTCGTCTGTAAAGAATTCGTGTTAGTATTTTGCAGCTGTGGCTTATTAAACTGATTGTTCGGTAATTTTCACATCTGTCAACACCTGCTTTCTTTGGGATTGGGATTATTATATTCTTCTTGAAGTCTGAGGGTATTTCGCCTGTCTCATACATCTTGCTCACCAGATGGTAGAGTTTTGTCAGGACTGGCTCTCCCAAGGCCGTCAGTAGTTCCAATGGAATGTTGTCTACTCCGGCGGCCTCGTTTCGACTCAGGTCTTTCAGTGCTCTGTCAAACTCCTCACGCAGCATCATATCTCCCATTTCATCTTCATCTACATCCTCTTCCATTTCCATAATATTGTCCTCAAGTACATCAAGTGCATCATAGTGTGACCACTATGAACAGGTAAAAATGTCGTGTAACTAGGGCCTCCCGTCGGGTAGACAGTTCGCCGGATGCAAGTCTTTCGATTTGACGCCACTTCGGCGACTTGCGCATCGATGTGGATGAGATGATTAGGAAAACACAACACCCACTCCCTGAGCGGAGATAATCTCCGACCCAGCCGGGAATCGAACCCGGGCCCTTTGGATTGATAATCTGTCGCGCTGACCACTTTTTTTATCGTTTTGTTCGTTGTTGATCGTTGTGTTTGGTCGTTGCGCACGTCACATGGCATCCGGTCAAGTTCGTTTCTTGATCCTTCCACTCAGTTTTTTATTACAGCGGCCAAACAGCTCTCTGACAGAACACGCTGAGCTACCGTACGAGCTTCACTCAGCTACCAGGGGCGGACACTATGAACAGGTGTTCGATCGCATTGAAACCTGCGATCGCCATATCCGAATTGCTCTTCAACAGTGTGGGAAGCAAGAAGGTGCATAAAACATCAATGTAGGCCTGTGCTGTGATAGTGCTTCGCAATACAAAAAGAGGTGCAAGCCCCCTCCATGAAAAACACGACCATACCATAACACCGCCGCCTCCAAATTTTACTGTTGGCACTACACGCGTTGGCAGATGATGTTCACCTGTAATTCGCCATACCCGCACCATGCCATCGGATCGCCACATTGCGTACCCTGATTCGTCACTCCACACAACGTTTTTCAATTGTTCAATCGTCCAATGTTTAGGCTCCTTACATCAAGCGAGGCGTCGTTTGGCATTTACCGGCGTGATGTGTGGCTTATGAGCAGCCGCTCGACCATGAAATCTAACATTGCTCACCTCCCGCCTAACTGTGATAGTACTTGCAGTGGATTCTGATGCAGTTTGGAATTCCTGTGTGACGGTCTGGATAGATGTCTGCCTATTACACATTACGACCCTCTTCAGTTGTCGGCGGTTTCTGTCAGTCCAACATACGAGGTCGGCCTGCACGCTTTTGTACTGTACAAGTCCCTTCACGTTTCCACTTCACTATCACATGGGAAACAATGGACCTGGGATGTTAACGGGTGTGAAAATATCGCGTACAGACGTATGACACAAGTGACATCCATTCACCTTACCACGTTCAAAGTCCGTGAGTTCTGCGGAGCGCCCCATTCTGCTCTCTCACGATGTCTAATGACTGTTGAGGTCGCTGATATGGAGTACCTGGCAGTAGTCGGCAGCACTACAAACCTAATATGAAAAACGTATGTTTTTGGGGGTGTCCGGATACTTTTGATAAGAGTGTACACGAGGTCATATCTGTATGAGACCAGTAAAGGCTCTGAAACTGTGTCATTTATGCATCCAGGAGAATTACACCCTGGTTTAGCCTGATTTTAATATTTCTCATAACTGCTCTGCTACACAGCACGTCCCGTAAGCCAGAAACATGGTCTATCTGGCTGTGCAATCCATACCTAAATCTCAATTTACATTATATTCAGCTTGGGAAAAAATGATTCTCAAATATATAAGTATGCCTGTTCTCTTAAAACTTACTTCATCAGGTGTCAATGGATTACCATCATTGGGTACCTTTCTCACGACAATTCACTCAAGTTTTCTTCTCATTAATTGTAAACCTGCTTTGCTTGCAATATATCTGTAAGAACTTTTCATTAGCTGCCGGTATCTTTCGCTTCCATACTGAAGTCTTATGAGACGAATATAGTTAAACCGTATAAAACGTCAAATATTGCATCTAGAACTGAAATATCATTTATGTATCCTATAAAATATCCATACATCATCAGTGAATTACTAAGAAACAAGTCAGGTTTAAAATAGTCCGCTGAGAGAGAGTTCATTAGGTAAACAAAATATTGGAGTAGATATACGACTGACGTTAGATGATAAATATCCATCCACCGCACAAGACTGTTTATCATTGAAAACGGTTTCTACAAATTTATTGAACTGACAAACTACCATTTGTCCATCCATTGCAGAAGAGAATATACCGTTTGTTGCGTCGTGCGAACTAGGTCAGCCAGAGGCGTCAAATACTTCAAAAAACCAATTTCCCAGACACCCGATTGTGGATGTGGCCTTGTTCGTTGTCATAAATTAGAGGCAAGTCGTTGCGTTGAAAAGAGGTGTTGAGTGGCTTTCGTTTTCAAACGCTGGTTCTCAGTAATAAATTCAGCCTTAACCGCAGTGCGGTCAACTGGCGCGTTGCACACTGATTTAAATTCTTCTAAGCCAATATTTTAAACATAGCTGCACAACAGCAACGGTTTCACGTAATAAAATTATAAACAGCCGACCAGTTGCAATGGATAAAGAAATTCCTTACCTAGGTTTCGACAAATATAAATTTGTCTTCTTCAGAATGTAGCAATTTTACATTAGTAAGGACTAATGTACCATCGCCGTTTTTACAATTGTCGGCATAGATCCATGTGTCAAAAATAGTCGGTTGTGAGCTCTGCAAGATCCATGAGTTATTTTGTATTTACGTGACAAACCCTAATTCTAGGGCTATATTTTATTTTTGACACATGGATCTATGCCGACAATTGTAAAAACGGCGATGGTACATTAGTCCTTACTAATGTAAAATTGCTGCCTTCTGAAGAAGACATATTTATATTTGTCGAAACCTAGGTAAAAAATTTCTTTATCCATTGCAACTGGTCGGCTGTTTATAATTTTATCTTCTAAGCCAGTTCTGGCATAACAATAACCAGCATTTCATAGCTTGGTCTTGAAAAATACAAACAGCTAGTTAAATTGAATGTCGGTCTGAATACGACCACATTAAATCTACTTGTCAGCAGAGTATTTCACCATTCAAGGAATTTGTTCGCCTTCCTTTCAGATACACATTCCCCACTGCGCTGCTTCGCTCTGTGTAAGTAGGGGAAAACTGTGTTAGAAATGTTATAAAAAATTGAAGGAACTACTAAAAGAAAAACAAAATCCCTGACCATGATCTTTAAGGATCATCGGTGACAATAGTACTCTTAGCTAAGACAAGTGCCATCACCTTGCGAGAACAATGGAGAATTCCCGGTCGTCATCGTCTCTTGGAAGGTCGCGCGTCCTCGCGTAAACCTATCAGATGATAATCGCCACTCTATAACATTCATCTTACAACAAATCTTCTTCTTCGCTACTACAGCCCTTGGTGGGCCTTGGCCTCCTCAACAATCTCCCTCCATATCTCTCTCTTCTCAGCTTTTTTCTTTCATCCACGAATCCCCATCTTGGCATGTTCAGCCAGCACATTGTCCATCCACCATGCTTTTGGTCTGTCCTTCCTTCTGGTGGAATACAGTCTGGCATTCATTACTCGTTTGGGCAATCTTTCTTCCGTCATCCTCTCCATATTTCCTAACCAACGTATTCTCTGAGATTTGATAAACGTCACTATAACTTTCCCTTGTATAAGTTCTTGTATTTCATGGTTGTATCTCACTCTCCAACCCTTTGCCTCTCTCAGAGGCCCATAGATTTTCCCCTAAGGCTGTTACTTCTGTCATTGTCCACGTTTCTGATCCGCATGTGGCAACAGATCGCACAAGGGAATAGTATACTCTCAATTTACACTACTGGCCATTAAAATTGCTACACCAAGAAGAAATGCAGATGATAAACGCGGATTCATTGGACAAATATATTATACTAGAACTGACATGCGATTACATTTTCACGCAATTTGGATGCATAGATCCTGAGAAATCAGTACCCAGAACAGTCACCTTTGGCCGTAATAACGGCCTTCATACGCCTGGCCATTGAGTCAAACAGAGCTTGGATGGCGTGTACAGGTACAGCTGCCCATGCAGCTTCAACACGATGCCACAGTTCATCAAGAGTAGTGACTAGTTGCTCGGCCACCATTGACCAGCCGTTTTCAATTAGTGAGAGATCTGGAGAATGTGCTGGCCAGGGCAGCAGTCGAACAATTTCTGTGTCCGGAAAGGCCCGTACAGGATCTGCAACATGCGATCTGCATTATCCTGCTGAAATGTAGGGTTTCTCAGGGATCGAATGAAGGGTAGAGCCACGGGTCGTAACACATCTGAAATGTAACGTCCACTGCTCAAACTGCCGTCAATGCGACCAAGAGGTGATAGAGACGTGTAACCAATGGCACCCCATACCATCACGCCGGGTGATACGCCAGTATGGCGATGACGGACACACGCTTCCAATGTGTGTTCACCGCGATGTCACCAAACACGGATGCGACCATCATGACGCTGTAAACAGAACATGGATTCATCCGAATAACTGACATTTTGCCATTTGTGCAGCCAGGTTCGTCGTTGAGTACACCATCGCAGGCGCTCCTGTCTGTGATGCAGCGTCAAAGGTAACCGCAGCCATGGTCGCCGAGCTAATAGTCCATGCTGCTGCAAACGTCGCCGAACTGTTCGTGCAGATGGCTTTTGTCTTACAAACGTCCCCACCTGTTGACTCAGAGATCGAGACATGGCTGCACGATCCGGTACACCCATGCGGTTAAGATGCCTGTCATCTCGACTGCTAGTGATACGAGGCCGTTGGGATCCAGCACGGCGTTCCGCATTACCCTCCTGAACCTACCGATTCTGTATTATGCTACCAGTCATTGGATCTCGACCAACGTGAGCAGCAATGTCGCGATACGATAAACCGCAATGACGATAGGCTACAATCCGACCTTTATCAAAGTCGGAAACGTGATGATACACATTTCTCCTCATTACACGAGGCATCACAACAACGTTTCACCAGGCAACGCCGGTCAACTGCTGTTTGTGTATGCGAAATCGGTTGGAAACTTTCCTCATGTCAGCACGTTGTAGGTGTTGCCACCGGCGCCAACTTTGTGTGAATGCTCTGAAAAGCTAATCATTTGCATATCACAGCATCTTCTTCCTGTCGGTTAAATTTCGCGTCTGTAGCACGTCATCTTCGTGGTGTAGCAATTTTAATGGCCAGTAGTGTAGTTGTTCTTGTAATTAGAGAGTTCTTGAATAGCTTTAGGCTTGCATAGTAGGCTTTGTTTCCTGCTTGTATCCTTTCTCTAATACACTCCTGGAAATGGAAAAAAGAACACATTGACACCGGTGTGTCAGACCCACCATACTTGCTCCGGACACTGCGAGAGGGCTGTACAAGCAATGATCACACGCACGGCACAGCGGACACACCAGGAACCGCGGTGTTGGCCGTCGAATGGCGCTAGCTGCGCAGCATTTGTGCACCGCCGCCGTCAGTGTCAGCCAGTTTGCCGTGGCATACGGAGCTCCAGCGCAGTCTTTAACACTGGTAGCATGCCGCGACAGCGTGGACGTGAACCGTATGTGCAGTTGACGGACTTTGAGCGAGGGCGTATAGTGGGCATGCGGGAGGCCGGGTGGACGTACCGCCGAATTGCTCAACACGTGGGGCGTGAGGTCTCCACAGTACATCGATGTTGTCGCCAGTGGTCGGCGGAAGGTGCACGTGCCCGTCGACCTGGGACCGGACCGCAGCGACGCACGGATGCACGCCAAGACCGTAGGATCCTACGCAGTGCCGTAGGGGACCGCACCGCCACTTCCCAGCAAATTAGGGACACTGTTGCTCCTGGGGTATCGGCGAGGACCATTCGCAACCGTCTCCATGAAGCTGGGCTACGGTCCTGCACACCGTTAGTCCGTCTTCCGCTCACGCCCCAACATCGTGCAGCCCGCCTCCAGTGGTGTCGCGACAGGCGTGAATGGAGGGACGAATGGAGACGTGTCGTCTTCAGCGATGAGAGTCGCTTCTGACTTGGTGCCAATGATGGTCGTATGCGTGTTTGGCGCCGTGCAGGTGAGCGCCACAATCAGGACTGCATACGACCGAGGCACACAGGGCCAACACCCGGCATCATGGTGTGGGGAGCGATCTCCTGCACTGGCCGTACACCACTGGTGATCGTCGAGGGGACACTGAATAGTGCACGGTACATCCAAACCGTCATCGAACCCATCGTTCTACCATTCCTAGACCGGCAAGGGAACTTGCTGTTCCAACAGGACAATGCACGTCCGCATGTATCCCGTGCCACCCAACGTGCTCTAGAAGGTGTAAGTCAACTACCCTGGCCAGCAAGATCTCCGGATCTGTCCCCCATTGAGCATGTTTGGGACTGGATGAAGCGTCGTCTCACGCGGTCTGCACGTCCAGCACGAACGCTGGTCCAACTGAGGCGCCAGGTGGAAATGGCATGGCAAGCCGTTCCACAGGACTACATCCAGCATCTCTACGATCGTCTCCATGGGAGAATAGCAGCCTGCATTGCTGCGAAAGGTGGATATACACTGTACTAGTGCCGACATTGTGCATGCTCTGTTGCCTGTGTCTATGTGCCTGTGGTTCTGTCAGTGTGATCATGTGATGTATCTGACCCCAGGAATGTGTCAATAAAGTTTCCCCTTCCTGGGACAATGAATTCACGGTGTTCTTATTTCAATTTCCAGGAGTGTACATTGTCTCATATTATTATCATTGGGTAGCAGGGCACGTACGTAGTGGTAGCATCTAACAGCTTTGAAGCGTTTATCAGAGAACTTCAGGTCCTGTGGTGTTCTCTTTGCTTCAGAATTGGACATAACCATATATTTTGTCTTGATTTCATTTACAGTAAGTCCAATTGTTGTTCTTTCTACTTCCATTTCTTTATGCTATGTTAAATCCCTTGCACGATGGTAATATCATCTGCATATCGCATATCTGGCTGGACTTCATCATTATTGTTCGTCTTTTATCTACTTTTTGTATGATACTATGCAGTGCTAATTTAAACAGGACTGCAGAGAGTTCATCACCCTGCTTCATTCCATCCTCAGTCAATCTGCCTGGTCATTCTGTTATTCACTTTCATTGTTAGCTCAATTAACCTTCTCAGTTTATCACAGATGCCCAATTCTTTTAGCCCTTTTATACAGTGCTGGTCTATTAATACTATCGAAAGTTTGTTTAAAGTCAGCGAACAGAAAGTGGAGATCTAAATCATATTCATAAAATTTTTCCATTATTTGTCTAACAACAAACAAATGGTCAGATGGATCTCTGTTTGGTCGGAATCCACATTGGTATTCTCCGAGTATCTTTTCGGCGCAATTCTTTATTCTTTCGTTCAGCACTCTAGAGAAATTCTTAAATACTGTATTAAGTAGCGTTATGACTCTACAGTTTTCACAATTGAGATTTTGTCCTTTCTTATGTATTGAGCATATTATTCCAGTACTCCACTCCACCGGCATGCTTTCATTTAGCTATATGTTCTTTATTAGTTTAAATATTTCACGTGTCAGAAGCCGTCTCCCTGATTCTATTAGCTCTGGCACGATCCCATCTTCACCGGGTGCACGGTTATTTTTTAGCCAATGTCAGTAATTCCTTTGTGTCTTAGTCCAGAATGGCCGCTGGATCAAATTGGTGTCTGTTCTTTTGGACATGTCCGAATTACAGCTTTATATTTTTATTACAAACTTTTAACTAACACTAGTCTCAACTGAAGTACAGAACGTAATAATGTAACCTCTTCGATCAGTAATATTTTTTTTCTTAGGTCATTTGCTTGGATCCGACGTTCCCATAATTGGTAAATATTCAATGGCATGTTTATACCGTCCCAGGAACACATATTCACGTCTTCTCACATTTCAATAGAGTTCTGAGTGATCGGAGCACCAGTTCAATCAATATACATCTGGACTTCTGTCTCCTCGTAGCAGTACGTGACCACTGTCTAAACTTGTTATTAAGTGCTAAATGTTTACAACATTTATATGTATCAGTCGTCTTTTTATGACACATTGCAAGAATCAGATTTATTACTTATTTGACTGGCGCTTTTTACGAATCCATTTAAGTATGTGACCAATTTGCTCTTGGTCAAAAGATATTTAAAATGTAATAATTTAAACCTTAAGTGCAACGCAGTAGTCAGTGCCGCAATCGATCTACTTCGCTTCTCAAATCGCCTTCTCATTTGTTTGCGTGATTCATTTTTTAACTGGAGTATACTCTTGTTTTTTGCAAACTATTTTTAAGGGCTTCATTCAGGTACCTTACCAGCGGCATTTGGCAAACGAGTACACCATGACCTGGATTAACTAGTTACAGATAACTTTACTTAATTTCTCGTAGAAATCGTAAATAACCCCAGGCAAACCATTAGCGAGATAAAAAGTAACCTGTTAGTTAATCTAGCTCATAGTCTCATTCCGAACCAGATTTCATCCAAATACGTTCAGCCTTTGTAGTAATATTTTTTATCGACATCACTATTTCGCTTAGATGAAACAAAAAATTAAATATTTTTTGAAGTAAGAGTGGTATACACTATAATTGAGCATATAACTGAGTAACTTCTCTGACATTAGAGAATGATTGCATTCCAAACACCAACAACACCTTAACTATAATGAACAACAATTGCAGAATTAAGATTAAACGAACTATTCGTAGATTTAATAAATTTAAAAGTTCAAGTTATTGTTAAAAATCAGTTTATAGCAAACGTATCCTTTTTCTTACAAAAAATATAAATACAGGAATCATGTACACGTTATCTGTAAATGACTGTTGACAAATGAGGCCACTGCTTCAAAACACAGACAAAACATCGACATGAAACGTCGTTCAAAATGACACCGATACTTCAATGATTTACAGTTGGAAACATCGATGGCAAATATTAATATTATTCTGTTTAAATATCGATGTATCGTTTGTATCCCCAATAATGCTCCACAAACATCGGCAAAATTCGGACTCATACACAGCACATTTTCGAATTGTGTATGTGTGTGTGTGTGTGTGTGTGTGTATTTATACACTCCTGGAAATGGAAAAAAGAACACATTGACACCGGTGTGTCAGACCCACCATACTTGCTCCGGACACTGCGAGAGGGCTGTACAAGCAATGATCACACGCACGGCACAGCGGACACACCAGGAACCGCGGTGTTGGCCGTCGAATGGCGCTAGCTGCGCAGCATTTGTGCACCGCCGCCGTCAGTGTCAGCCAGTTTGCCGTGGCATACGGAGCTCCAGCGCAGTCTTTAACACTGGTAGCATGCCGCGACAGCGTGGACGTGAACCGTATGTGCAGTTGACGGACTTTGAGCGAGGGCGTATAGTGGGCATGCGGGAGGCCGGGTGGACGTACCGCCGAATTGCTCAACACGTGGGGCGTGAGGTCTCCACAGTACATCGATGTTGTCGCCAGTGGTCGGCGGAAGGTGCACGTGCCCGTCGACCTGGGACCGGACCGCAGCGACGCACGGATGCACGCCAAGACCGTAGGATCCTACGCAGTGCCGTAGGGGACCGCACCGCCACTTCCCAGCAAATTAGGGACACTGTTGCTCCTGGGGTATCGGCGAGGACCATTCGCAACCGTCTCCATGAAGCTGGGCTACGGTCCCGCACACCGTTAGGCCGTCTTCCGCTCACGCCCCAACATCGTGCAGCTCGCCTCCAGTGGTGTCGCGACAGGCGTGAATGGAGGGACGAATGGAGACGTGTCGTCTTCAGCGATGAGAGTCGCTTCTGCCTTGGTGCCAATGATGGTCGTATGCGTGTTTGGCGCCGTGCAGGTGAGCGCCACAATCAGGACTGCATACGACCGAGGCACACAGGGCCAACACCCGGCATCATGGTGTGGGGAGCGATCTCCTACACTGACCGTACACCACTGGTGATCGTCGAGGGGACACTGAATAGTGCACGGTACATCCAAACCGTCATCGAACCCATCGTTCTACCATTCCTAGACCGGCAAGGGAACTTGCTGTTCCAACAGGACAATGCACGTCCGCATGTATCCCGTGCCACCCAACGTGCTCTAGAAGGTGTAAGTCAACTACCCTGGCCAGCAAGATCTCCGGATCTGTCCCCCATTGAGCATGTTTGGGACTGGATGAAGCGTCGTCTCACGCGGTCTGCACGTCCAGCACGAACGCTGGTCCAACTGAGGCGCCAGGTGGAAATGGCATGGCAAGCCGTTCCACAGGACTACATCCAGCATCTCTACGATCGTCTCCATTGGAGAATAGCAGCCTGCATTGCTGCGAAAGGTGGATATACACTGTACTAGTGCCGACATTGTGCATGCTCTGTTGCCTGTGTCTATGTGCCTGTGGTTCTGTCGGTGTGATCATGTGATGTATCTGACCCCAGGAATGTGTCAATAAAGTTTCCCCTTCCTGGGACAATGAATTCACGGTGTTCTTATTTCAATTTCCAGGAGTGTAGTTATGTGCAGGTGTTTGTGTATATTGAATTAGGGGTTTTGAGTTGAACACTGGCACATATTACTCTAACAGCAGATGGATAATGATGAAACCTAAGTGCCCATTTAACGTCGCTTGAAATGCTCAATAAACCGCGCGCTAAAGTCACCGGTAAAAGTCTCTTGAGGTTAGACGCACCACGAAGTGCACACTAGTGCACTTGCAGAGTGAGAGCTATTATGGCCCCGTGCGCTAATATTAAATCTGCACTTTCTCTGTGTCTGCTGTCATGGCAAAAAAAAACATGAAAAGAAAGATGCTGTAGGTAAAAAAAGTAGATGAGCAGGGAGAGGGGAAATTCGACATTTCTTCGAAAACAACTTGTTTGAGAGGCCGAAAACTCGTTTAAAAAAAATCAAGTAGAGCAAGGATAACTCGCGACTGGTACTGCATCTTGTGCAACAGGAATGAAGGGAGCAGATCGCTGTGATGAGGAAAGGTATTACTTCTCCTGACGGTTCACCAAATTCTCTTAAGATTGCATTCCACTGGTGAACCGAAGTCTTCCAAAAGACTGAATTTTCTCATTCTGAGAGTACTGAAGAACGATCTGTTTCAATTGTTAAAAACCATTCATTTCTTTGTTTAAGACAGCCGGCGTCAACACACTTTGCCGTCTTCTCCAGTTCTGTCAAAAGACTATACTCTCGATACGTAAACATTCTCACTGGCAGCACCACTGCTTTCAGGGTCTCAATGAAATATCTTTCTAGGCAGTACTGGTAATGTAGAGTTTTTTTAACGTCCTACAGTGTAGTCTATGGCCGACAGCCTCTTAACACAGAACGTATTTTGTTTTATCCAGCGTCTCCTTTATTCCTGCTGCCATACCTTTATTTCTGACGTCAAAGAGACACCGCTTGAGTTCATATTTTTCAGTTAAAACATTCACAAGTTCTTTGAATCAAGAGGCCATATTCTACTTTCTTTCTTCCCGAAAACTGTCAGCCCCCGTAGGAGCTATGAAGTGCACAATTGCCTGACGTCTTCACCTCTCGGAAGGATACCAGTGCGTGCAAAAATAATGGTTCAAGTGGCTCTGAGCACTATGGGACTCAACATCTGAGGTCATCGGTCCCTTAGACTTAGAACTACTTAACTAATTAACCTAAGGACATTACACACATCCATGCCCAAGGCAGGATTCGGACCTGCGACCATTGCAGCAGGGCGGTTCCACACTGAAGCGCCTAGAACCGCTCGGCCACAGTGGTCGGTACAGTGAGTGCACGCTTCGGCTTCTACAGGGTGTTTCAAAAATGACCGGTATATTTGAAACGGCAATAAAAACTAAACGAGCAGCGATAGAAATACACCGTTTGTTGCAATATGCTTGGGACAACAGTACATTTTCAGGCGGACAAACTTTCGAAATTACAGTAGTTACAATTTTCAACAACAGATGGCGCTGCAAGTGATGTGAAAGATATAGAAGACAACGCAGTCTGTGGGTGCGCCATTCTGTACGTCGTATTTCTGCTGTAAGCGTGTGCTGTTCACAACGTGCAAGTGTGCTGTAGACAACATGGTTTATTCCTTAGAACAGAGGATTTTTCTGGTGTTGGAATTCCACCGCCTAGAACACAGTGTTGTTGCAACAAGACGAAGTTTTCAACGGAGGTTTAATGTAACCATAGGACCGAAAAGCGATACAATAAAGGATCTGTTTGAAAAATTTCAACGGACTGGGAACGTGACGGATGAACGTGCTGGAAAGGTAGGGCGACTGCGTACGGCAACCACAGAGGGCAACGCGCAGCTAGTGCAGCAGGTGATCCAACAGCGGCCTCGGGTTTCCATTCGCCGTGTTGCAGCTGCGGTCCAAATGACGCCAACGTCCACGTATCGTCTCATGCGCCAGAGTTTACACCTCTATCCATACAAAATTCAAACGCGGCAACCCCTCAGCGCCGCTACCATTGCTGCATGAGAGCCATTCGCTAACGATATAGTGCCTAGGATTGATGACGGCGATATGCATATGGGCAGCATTTGGTTTACTGACGAAGCTTATTTTTACCTGGACGGCTTCGTCAATAAACAGAACTGGCGCATATGGGGAACCGAAAAGCCCCATGTTGCAGTCCCATCGTCCCTGCATCCTCAAAAAGTACTGGTCTGGGCCGCCATTTCTTCCAAAGGAATCATTGGCCCATTTTTCAGATCCAAAACAATTACTGCATCACGCTATCAGGACATTCTTCGTGAATTTGTGGCGGTACAAACTGCCTTAGACGACACTGCGAACACCTCGTGGTTTATGCAAGATGGTGCCCGGCCACATCGCACGGCCGACGTCTTTAATTTCCTGAATGAATATTTCGATGATCGTGTGATTGCTTTGGGCTATCCGAAACATACAGGAGGCGGCGTGGATTGGCCTCCCTATTCGCCAGACATGAACCCCTGTGACTTCTTTCTGTGGGGACACTTGAAAGACAAGGTGTACCGCCAGAATCCAGAAACAATTGAACAGCTGAAGCAGTACATCTCATCTGCATGTGAAGCCATTCCGCCAGACACGTTGTCAAAGGTTTCGGGTAATTTCATTCAGAGACTACGCCATATTATTGCTACGCATGGTGGATATGTGGAAAATATCGTACTATAGAGTTTCCCAGACCGCAGCGCCATCTGTTGTTGACAATTGTAACTACTGTAATTTCGAAAGTTTGTCTGCCTGAAAATGTACTGTTGTCCCAAGCATACTGCAACAAACGGTGTATTTCTATCGCTGCTCGTTTAGTTTTTATTGCCGTTTCAAATATACCGGTCATTTTTGAAACACCCTGTATGAGCCGCATTCTTTTAACATCGTATGCGTATCACGCACAGGTATAAACTTGTTTTCGTACAACTTGCAGCAACATAGTAGGGGGTGGCAATTTTCGGCAGCCGGAGCAACTCCGCCGTATCTTGAACGCTAAAAGTAACCTGTGAACAGACACCAAGGGGTTGTTTAAATGTTAACGTTCCGCCTAGTGTGAGCGCATCGCCATTGGACGAGATGTTTCCGTGATATTACTTGACGTCCAGCGAGAACCTATCATTAGGAGACTGTGTAGTGTAACCCCATTTGACAAAATGTTTCCGTGACGTGACACCGAACGTGAAAACGAACATCAGAAGATAGAAACGCTGCACCGAAACTGTGGAGGACGCTCACCAATACTACGGAGGGCTACCACTTCATTGTGATCCGCGCCTTTGTCACAGACGGAGGTGTCCGGGACGCAAAGTGGGACGTTCCTGCGTTCCAGTGAGGCCACTGGAAGCATTCTGCGGGCGACAGCTGTGGCCCACTGGAGTGGAACGGAATGTGTGGCCGGTAACGCGTTGCGTAAAGCTGTTTCCTGACGTAACGACCAGTTTCCCCCTGGAATGGCGACGCAAGCTGGTTACTGCCATTTTACGACTGCGTGAAATGTTCGGAGAGTACCGCTCTTAAGACGGAAATTGGGAAACGTGTGGGCCACTCGCGACAAGTTCTAAACTAAATATTCTCCTCGGGCCTCTAATAAGTGTAACTTCATTTACTTGATTACAGTAACAGCGAAAAAAGTGATCCGCCCGGATCGCTGCGCGGGCATACGCGCGTCCCGCATCGAATCGGCCCGGCGTGCCGACCAGCCTGGGTGTGGTTTTTAGGCGGTTTTACACATCCGACTAGGTGAATACTGGGATGGTGCCCATGTCCCCCACCCCCCTTTGTTACACGATTCACAGATCTTTAGAAAACTTACCCAAGCTTGCATATGATATTACAGTAAAGCAGACAGATGGAATACATAACTTCCATTGCTGTGGGAAAAGGGGGAGTTGGGGGGGGGGGGTAGGGGCGGCGACAGGAAGTCTTGGAATAAGGCTGTGAAAAGAAGAAGAAAAAGAACAAGAATGATAGCCAAAATTCAGGGGAATACTGAAAGAAACAGAAATACGAAATTTCAGCAAGGGTATGGGATACAATGTGTTTATGCACCGGCAACCACGAATTCCCTGTATCTGAATGTAAGTGCCCTGATTCGCTTTTGTGTCTGTAAATGAAGGCCAATCTCACGAACTACTGTAGGCATTTTGCTATGATTTTCAATAATAGATTGATTCGACATCTACTTCTCTAATCAGTAATCCGCCGTACGGTGTGTCGCGGAGGGTACTCTATGCACCACTGCCATATCCCCGTTTTCCTGTTCAAGTCGCGTTTGGTTCGCGGGAAGAATGATTGCTGGTAAGTCTCCGTATGAGCTCAAACCTCGAATCTCTCTAATTTTATGTTCATGGTCTTTTAGCGAGATAAACGTAAGAGGAAGATACTGGTTGGCTCTTCTAGGAACGGACGCTCTCGGTACTTTAACAGTAGAGCATAATGTGACACAGGACATTTCTTTTGCAGCATCTGTCACTGGAATTGAGTGACCATTTCCGTGATGCCTTGGCGCTTACTAAATGAACCTGCAGCGTAACGTATTGCACTTCTTTCGATCTTTTCTCTTTCCTCCATCAGTCCTATCTAGTGTGGATCGCAGATTCAAGTATTGGTCGAACAAGTACGTTCTCTGCTGCTTCCGTTGTTGATTATTAGGTTTCCTGAGTATTCTTCCAACTAATCTCAATCTGGCATCTGGCTTATCAGCGATTAATTTTATGTCGTCGTTCCACTTCAAATGGCGCCGTATGCATACTCCTAAATATTATATCTAAGCTACAGCTTCCGGTAATGGTTCTGCTATCGTGTAAACATACAACAGATGGTCTCTCTCTCTCTCTCTCTCTCTCTCTACGTATTTGCAATAATAAAAGTTTTTTTGTCTATGTTTTCATAAGAATTTACATTTGTTTACTTTGTGGATCAACTGCCGCAGCTTCCATCAAGCACCGTCCCTCTGCAAGTCTTCCTACATTTCACTACAATATGTAGTGGTACAATACAATAGTGATACACTACAATATGCAATACATATATTATAATTCCAATCCTAAAGAAAGCAGGTGTTGTCAGGTGTGAAAATTACCGAACTATCAGTTTAATAAATCACGGCTGCAAAATACTAACATGAATGCTTTACAGACCAATGGAAAAACTGGTAGAAGCCGACCTCGGGGAAGATCAGTTTGGATTCCGTAGAAATGTTGGAACACGTGAGACAATACCGACCTACGACTTATCTTAGAATATAAATTAAGGAAAGGAAAACAAGTTTCTATCATTTGTAGACTTAGAAAAAGCTTTTGACAATGTTGACTGGAATACTCTCTTTCAAATTCTGAGAGTGGCAGGGGTCAAATATAAGGAGCGAAAGGGTGGTTACAATGTGTACAGAAACCAGACCGCAGTTATAAGAGTCGAGGGGCATGAAATGGCAACAGTGGTTGGGAAGGGAGTGAGACGCGGTTGTAGCCTATCCCCGATGTTATTCAATCTGTATATTGAGCAAGGAGTAAAGGAAACAAAAGAAAAATTCGGAGTAGGTATTAAAATCCATGGAGAAGAAATAAAAACTTTGAGGTTCGCCGATGACATTGTAATTCTGTCAGAGACAGCAAAGGTCCTGGAACAGCAGTTGAACGGAATAGAGCGTGTCGTGAAAGGAGGATATAAGATGAACATCGACAAAAGCAAAACGAGGACAATGGAATGTAGTCGAATTAAATCAGGTAATGCTGCATTAGATTAGGAAATGAGACACTTAAAGTGAGAGATGAGTTTTGCTGTCTGGGAAGCAAAATACCTGATGATGGTCGAAGTGGAGAGGATATAAAATGTAGACTGCCTATGGCAAGGAAAGCGTTTCTTAAAAAGAGAAATTTGTCACCATCAAGTATAGATTTAAGTGTGAGGAAGTCTTTTCTGAAAGTATTTATACGGAGTGTGGCTATGTATGGAAATGAAACATGGATGATAAACAGTTTAGACACGAAGAGAATAGAAGCTTTCGAAACGTGGTGCTACATAAAAATTCTGAAGATTAGATGGATTCTGGAACAGTCCACGGCTGTATTGCCGGTCCATAGTGTCCATAGTTCCAGTTGGACACTATGGATCGGCAGTACACCCGTGGACTGTTCGAGCAAGAAGTACGCCGTGAGAAACTGAAGAATCATTAGATGGACAGATCACGTAACTAATGAGGAGGTACTGAATAGAACTGGGGAGACGAGGAATTTGTGACACAACTTTACTAGAAGAAGGGATCGGTTGGCAGGACACGTTCTGAGGCATCAAAAGATTGCTAATTTAGTATTGGACGGAAGCGTGAAGGGTAAAAATCGCATATGGAGACCAAGAGGTGAATACACTAAGCATATTCAGAAGGATGTAGGTTCCAGCACGTACTTGGAGATGAAGAAGCTTGCACAGGATAGAGTGGCAAGAAGAGCTTAATCAGACTAGTCTCTGGACTGAAGACAAGAACAATGTAGTGACGCGAACTCTCAGTATACAACGCTATCATCCATGAAAAGCGTCATGGAACATCCGACGTTACCTATCAGGTCATTCATATACAGGGTGATTCAAAAAGAATACCACAACTTTAAAAATGTGTATTTAATGAAAGAAACATAATATAACCTTCTGTTATACATCATTACAAAGAATATTTAAAAAGTTTTTTTTTCACTCAAAAACAAGTTCAGAGATGTTCAATATAGCCCCCTCCAGACACTCGAGCAATATCAACCCGATACTCCAACTCGTTCCACACTCTCTGTAGCATATCAGGCGTAACAGTTTGGATAGCTGCTGTTATTTCTCGTTTCAAATCATCAATGGTGGCTGGGAGAAGTGGCCGAAACACCATATCCTTAACATACCCCCATAAGAAAAAATCGCAGGGGGTAAAATCAGGGCTTCTTGGAGGCCAGTGATGAAGTGCTCTGTCACGGGCTGCCTGGCGGCCGATCCATCGCCTCGGGTAGTTACGGACAGATAAGTGCCAATGTGGTGGCGCTCCATCCAGTTGATTGTGGAATTTGCAGCTCTCTGCTAGCTCTGCGAGTCGATTTTCTTGGGCTGCGAACAAATGCTTGCTGGATGCGTGCTACATTTTCGTCACTCGTTCTCGGCCGTCCAGAACTTTTCCCTTTGCACAAACACCCATTCTCTGTAAACTGTTTATACCAACGTTTAATACACCACCTATCAGGAGGTTTAACACCATACTTCGTTCGAAATGCACGCTGAACAACTTTCGTCGATTCACTTCTGCCGTACTCAATAACACAAAAAGCTTTCTGTTGAGCGGTCGCCATCTTAGCATCAACTGACGCTGACGCCTAGTCAACAGCGCCTCAAGTGAACAAATGTACAACTAAATGAAACTTTATAGCTCCCTTAATTCGCCGACAGATAGTGCTTAGCTCTGCCTTTTGTCGTTGCAGAGTTTTAAATTCCTAAAGTTGTGGTATTCTTTTTGAATCACCCTGTATTTTAGAAGTACTCAGGAAAGTCTCAATGTTTCATGAAGCGTTTTTTAAATCATCTGTCGCAGTTGCAGTGCGTGTATTTGGCGATCAGTTTGGAACCATGTGGTTCATTCTCAAGCCTGGTGTACTGAGGTTGCACTGAAAGTGCCTGATCTTAATAACGAACATCAAAATGGCCGTATCTAATTCTGACTTGCTGACAGTTAATTGCGAATCATCTGCGAACACTTTATAAAGCATGTATTGGCGTTTTAATGTTTGTTATTAAGCCCAGACACTTTTAGTGCAGCCTCAGTTAGTCAGGTTTGGGAACGAACCAATTGGTTCGAAACTAGTCGACAAACATATGTACTGCAACTGTGACAGATTTGTTAATAAGTGCTTCACGAAATATTTAAATAGTTGCTGATCCTGTACCAACAAAATGTTCAAACCAAAAAATGTCTCAACACTTTTGTAAAATTATTATCGCTGGATCTGTCTGTACGTACTCTGCTGCTCGCTGCTGAGAAGAATACACCCAACGGCAATGCGTCAGATTCAGATGCGCCTTGTGACACATTCTAGAGCAGAATAGTGTGCACTGTCCTAACAGCATTTCCACTAAGCAGTTATATCAACACTGTACCTTCGACTAACTTACGAGGTTCGTGTGACGAAAATGTGTTTATTCGTCGCACCTTATCGGTACACTGATGATTCGGAACAATATGTCGAGTGCTCCATGTGTGAAGACGTGCTGTTAGTGGCATCTGTATCAGTACTTAATTAATGCTAGTACTGTGTATGAAACAACTGAGATCCATTTTCCGTGGTAGACGTTTCATTTAATTTAGTCACACCATCACCAGCGTTATGTCTCGTCCGTTTATCGCTTACAAAGCGAATGCACTTAGCCAAATTTTTCTCTTTTGCACTGGTGCTTTACATAAAAAAAGAGACGTGGAGACAAAGGATGGGTAATGAAACACAACAAGGCTAACGACAACTAAGCGTATTGGGAATATTACTCGGATGGGCGATAGCACAGACGGTGGGAAACCTCTGGGCACAAGAAAGCGAGAGAAGGTCTGTTTCTCCATTCTCAGCCCAATTCTCCCGCAGACATTCTGTTTTAATTAACGGTATCATTGTGTGTAGGTTGGGGTCCCGTCTCACCAAAACCGACTGGTCAGAAAAATGCCACAAGCAAAGAGGACGCGCAAAGCTAGTGTAGATTCTTTTGAACATCGATGATGCAGGTACTCAAAGGTGACCTCCGAGATTGCAACAGCGTTTCTTAAGTCATTCCATGCCTCACGAGAGACGTGACAAAGAATGCATTACGTACGGTAGTAAGCGGCATGACATAAGGAGACAAGAATCTGGTTTCTTCCGTCGAGGAAACAGACATTACGTACAGAATCCGTATTAGGGTGAACTACTATCGGATATTGAGGCATACAAAATAGGGTATAACCGCCGATTCTACTCGCGATAGAATTCATGGGCTGCAAAATTGAAATAGACGGACATACTTGTTGAAAGTCTTAAAACATGAGAAAGATCATAGTCGTGCAACATACGAGGGCTATCCACAAAGTACATTACGTTTTCGTTTGTGTCCGTTAGGGGCGGGGCTAGCGCGGCCATCTTGATGTCATGGCATTCTGCCGCTCAGTCGGCATCCTGCCGTGCTAGTGAGAGGTTCGTGCTGTACTCCGTTGAGTTACTGTGACAGTTTGAAATGTCAGCAGTAATTGAAAATGCCGCGAAGTGTTAATTGCGTGCTGTAATAAGGTTTCTGACTGCAAAAATCTGTGCACCGATAGAAATCTATCGGCAGCTTTGTGAAGTGTATGGGGACAACATAATCACTGAAGGTGGAGTGCGTCAGTGGGTCATAAAATTTAAAAATGGCCGAACTAACGTTCAAGACGAAGAGCGAAGTGGAAGACCCAGCATAGTGACTGCCGAACTTGTCGAAAAAGTCGATGCCGCGGTCCGTGAAAACCGTAATTTCACAATAACGGAACACTCTATGAGTTTTCCACAAATTTCACGAAGTTTGTTGCACAAAATCACTACCGAAAAGCTTGGTTACCACAAGTTTTGTGCAAGATTCGTACCAAAAATCTTGACAGAGATTCACAAAAATCAGCGAATGGCTGCAGCGTTAACGTTTTTGGACGCTTACGTGAAAGATGGCGACTCATTACTCGATCACATCGTTACTGGTGACGAAACATGGGTTAAGCATGTGAACTGCGAGACAAAATTTCAGTCAATGCAGTGGGGCACACAAATTTCACCCAAAAACCCAAGAAATGCATGCAGACAATGTCGGCAAGGAACGTGATGGCGACTGTCTTTTGGGACAGAAAAGGTGTGATTTTTGTGGATTTCCTGGAAAGAGGCACTACAATAAACTCTCAAAGGTATTGCCAAACTCTGCACAACCTCAGAAGAGCAATACAAAACAAGCGCAGGGGAAAGTTGGGCTCAAAGATCTCGCTGATTCACGACAACGCCTGGGCCCATACGGCAAATGCCACTCGTGAAGTTCTCGAATTTTTAAGTGGGAGTTGTTTCCTCATCCGCCGTACTGTCCCGACCTGGCACCGAGCGACTTCCACTTATTCCCAGCAATGAAGAAGTGGTTGGCTAGGCAGCGTTTTGGTGACGACGCAGTTTCAAGAAGAGGTAACCACGTGGTTGAAGGCACAGGCGGCCGAATTTTACGACGAAGGAATTTCCAAGCTCGTCCATCGCTACGATAAGTGCCTTAATTTAAATGGGAACTATGTAGAAAAGTAGTATTTAAGTGTGGCTTTCATCTGTATATAATAAAAAAAATTTCAATACTTTATTTATTTTTAATTCCAAAACGTAATGTACTTTGTGGATAGCCCTCGTACAAAGACCGACTGCGCTGTCACGTCTGGGTAATACCTTTGAACGCCTCATCAAGCTCCGTTTAGAACGATGGCTAGAAAATATGTTGTTCCGAGTTTAGAAGGGGATACCAAGTGAGATGAGACGTGAATGGAAATTTAGAGTGAGGAGGGAGGCGTACTAGGGTAGTCCATGCACCTATGCAAAGCCACTGTGCCAGAGTGACCAAGTGATTAGCGCATCTGCCTAGTGAACAGAACACCCGGGTGGGTACAAATTTTCATTCGTCGCTTCAGTCTGTGCATACACATAATACAAAATGAAACCACGAACACAATGTGGCTTTCGTAAGGGCGGAAGTATTTTTTTTACACAATATCACGTCTTTGTCACTCCACATAGGAAAAACTTTTCTTATTATCGAATATCTGACACTTGAAACTGCCATATATACGAGGGTGAGTCAAATGAAAACCTTAAACATTTTTTAAATATTATTTATTGTGCAGAAGTGGTACAAAGCTGTTACCACTTTTCAATATAACCTCCTTCACGCTCAATGCAAGTCCTCCAGCGCTTACAAAGTGCATAAATTCCTTTAGAAAAAAATTATTTTGGTAGCCCGCGCAAACACTCATGCACCGCGTGGCGTACCTCTTCATCAGAACGGAACTTCTTTCCTCCCATTGCGTCTTTGAGTGGTCCAAACATGTGGAAATCACTTGGGGCAAGGTCTGGTGAGTATGGTGGATGAGGAAGACACTCAAAATGCAGGTCTGTGACCGTTGAAACTGTTGTACGGGCAGTGTTTGTAGGGCCTTGCATTGTCATGTCGCAAAAAGACACCTCCTGACAGCAATCCACGTCGCTTTGATTTGATTGCAGGCTGCAGATGATTTTTTAGGAGATCTGTGTATGATGCACTGGTGACAGTGGTCCCTCTAGGCATGTAATGCTCCAAAATGATGCCTTTTTCGCCCCAAAAGAAAGTCAGCATAACCTTCACTGCTGATGGCTCTGTTCGAAAGTTCTTTGCTTTTGGTGATGACGAATGGCGCCATTCCCTGCTCGCTCTCTTCGTTTCCGGTTGGTGGATATGAACCTAGGTTTCGTCCCCAGTAACGATTCTTGCAAGGAAGCCATCATCTTCTCGTTCAAAGCGCCGAAGAAGTTCTTCACAACCATCAACACGTCATTCTCCTATTTCAGGAGTCAGCTGCCATGGCACCCATCTTGCAGACACTCTGTGAAGCTGGAGAACATCATGCACAATATGGTGTGCTGACCCATGACTAATCTGTAAACATGCTCCAATGTCATTCAGTGTCACTCGGCGGTTTTCCCTGACTATGGCTTCAACTGCTGCAATGTTCTGTGGAGTCACAACTCGTTGTGCCTGACCTGGACGACGAGCATCTTCCACAGAAGCCACACCATTTGCGAACTTCATTCATAGACTTGCTGCTGTGACAAACATGCATCCCCGTACTGAATCTTCATTCGTCGATGAATTTCAATAGGTTTCACACCTCAACTACACAAAAACCGAATGACAGAACGCTGTTCTTCCCTGGTGCAAGTCGCAAGTGGGGCGGCCATCTTTATGCTAATACTGCGACGGTATGTTTGCATCTGCACTATGCTGCCACTTCAGGCCATTCTGTACGCTGTTCAAAAGGTTCAAATGGCTCTGAGCACTATGTTACTTAACATCTGAGGTCATCAGTCCCCTAGAACTTAGAACTACTTAAACCTAACTAACCTAAGAACATCACACACATCCATGCCAGAGGTAGGAATCGGACCTGCGACCGAAGCGGTTCCAGACTGAAACGCCTAGAACCGATCGGCAGGCCTGTACGCTGTTTGTAGCACTCTTATCAACTTACAGGATAACGGCGCTAATTTTCGATTTGTTATTACAAATTTAAGGTTTTCATTTGACTCACCTTCGTACATACCAGAATAAAATATATGGTTTGCTTGGCTGTCGTATTGTTATACATCGAAGTCTAGGATAACAAGTTACATAGCCCACTCATGGTGCCAAGTGCCCTTCCACTGGATGTGATATTAATTCCCTTACGTACGCCTTAAATGTCGCAGATACAGAAACTATATTGGGTCCCAAACCTTCAGTAAGCTAATGAGGTATATGTATACGCCCATTCACCAAGTTTTTTGGTGACAAAAGTATGACTAAATGATGCACGTGAAATTCTTGCCAAGTGGAAGCTGGGCAATGGAGTTTGTCGCCAGAAAAATCTGTAGTGGTGCTGTCCACAAGGAAAAGGCCGAAGCACTTATTAACAGAAATACAACTTGGCCCATAATAGTTTCCCATATGTCGCATTTTAAACTGCTGGGAGTGTACCTTGGCTGCAAATTACATTGGAGTCGTCATTCTGTGCAACTAATAGACATGGTGGGAAACAGAACGAACATATTAAAAACAATTACTAGGAACAGGTCAGGAGTGGAGGTGACCATAGTACTGACCCTGTTCTTCATTCGCTCTGACTATGGAAGCACTATATACGACAATGCAGTGAAATCTATTTTGCAAGAGCTCGATATTCTCCTTCATAGGGTGATCCACCTAATCCCTGGCGCCATGAAGACAATTCCAACAAACGCACTGTTAGCGGAAGCTTCCGAAACGGCTAAATGTACGATGACAGATGCTAGATAAATTTCTACTGCACCGTTTATCGAAGTCTCATCATGACTCTATAATAACAGTGACTAAATTCTGGGAGCTAGCACAATGACCTGACAGGAAACTCACACACCAAACTCCTCTGTTGTTCAGAAGCTACGAGAAATAACGAAGTCTCTTAGCAATAACTCCACAGTATAGGAAATTAACTTGCTTTCGGTATCCATCTGACATCTTCCTTACTACAGGCCAGGTGTCATACTTGCCAAACAATTTAAGAAACAGGAAACAAATTCGTTGCGAACCAGAGGAATTTATTGAACTAATGTTGGCCACATCATTAATGAAAACTTGCGGGCTAAGAGGCCGTGGTCGAACAGTAGAAATTCTTCCTCCTGACGGTTCGCTGCCAATTGTGGGCAACATCTGAGTGAGCCCAGCTCGGGAGATGTTGCCCGCAGTTGGTAATGACGTCAGGAGGAACAAGTTCTACTGTTCGACCATCATAACCTGCCTGGATTACGCTCAGCTGCAGAGTGAAAATCTCATTCTGGAAACTCCAATTCAAGTTTTTGCTCCTCTTGGAAGACGTTATATAGGGAACCTGCAACTAAGCTACATTAAGTAGTGTAGAGATATGCGTGTTAGGAAAAACTATCGTTTGCACAAAAATAACAGGTGCGGAACCTAACTTGTCCTCTTCAGTCATGAGATCCAAAAAGTAGTAACAGACAACGGAGTTCAGGTTAGTCCAGTATTTCTCGACTTTTAAAAAGCCTTTAGTACAGTCCTACACCGCCATATCACCTAATAAACTATATCCGGCATTCGGATTATCAGATCAAATTTTTGACTTGATTGAAAATGTTGTCTAGTAGAGTGGAAATACTGTAGGGAAGTGTGTGCGTGATTCGCTCTATGCAGACAGATAGGTGTGGGGTCGTGTGGGGTCGTAAGTGTGTTTTCCGTCCATCGCCACCCGTGCCTTCGATTGCCTATCCTTTTAACTGAGCCTGTGTTTCTTCTTGTGTCTCTCCCTGTAAAAGATTATATGATGGGAAATCTCTCTCAGTATCGGTTGTTAACATTATATAAAACAAACATTATATAAAAATGAACGCTAAATGCACGTTACGCCGGCCGGAGTGGCCGAGCGGTTCTAGGCGCTTCAGTTTGGAACCGCGGTGCTGCTACGGTCGCAGGATCGAATCCTGCCTCGGGCGTGGATGTGTGTGATGTCCTTAGGTTAGTTAGGTTTAAGTAGAGCTAAGTCTAGGGGACTCATGACCTCAGCTGTTAAGTCCCATAGTGCTCAGAGCAATTTAAACCATTTTGCACGTTACGTGTGTGTGTGTTGGCTGGTGCGTCACACGGTGCAATGCTTCTTACCACTATGCAATGTCCAGCGCGCCTTCTTGCATGTATGAAACTGTACGACGAGACCTCTCTATGTGGTTCTTAATAGGAAGACAACGCCAAAAGTGAAAGTAGCTGGCAGCATACCTCAAGCTAGTGTAGGACCACTGCTGACACCTTGAAATTAATGACGTGACAGATAACATCTCTAGGTTTCTCAGGCTGTTCACAGACGATGTAATTGTGTATAGGAATGTAACACTCTAAGAAAATTCTCAGGAAATACAGAAACACTAGGTACTAAACTGTGCCTGGTCCAACAAATTAGCAGTTTATTATAAACATATAATAAGCATAAATAGATGAAAACTTCGCCGGCCCTGTGGCCGAGCGGTTCTAGGCGCTTCAGTCTGGAACCACGCTGCTGCTACGGTCGCAGGTTCGAACTCTGCCTCGGCCATGGATGTGTGTGATGTCCTTAGGTTAGTTAGGTTTAAGTAGTTCTAAGTTCTAGGGGAGTGATGACCTCAGATGTTAAGTCCCATACTGCTTAGAACCATTTGAACCAACGAAAACTTCCGTTACACAGAAATAATTTTTAGTGGTAGAATGTGCACTGAGTTGAAAAACCTCCCGGCAGATTATATATTTGTGCCGGATCAGGACTGGAACCCCAGACCTTCGCTTTTCGTGACCAACTATTCTACCGAGCCATCCGTGTACGACTCACAATACACCCACACAGTTACACTTCCGGCAGCATCTCCTACCTTCCTAACTCCACAATTCTCCGGCATACCTTACGAGACCAGCGCTCTACGATGAAAGGGTATTGTGAGAAATATTTTAACCGTTTCAAATGCGTCTTTTTTTTCTTCTTTTTCCTCAAGAATTACAGAGATGCTTTGCGATGCCCGCACGGGAATGATGACGAAAGAATGTTGAAGAAACAGACAGAACGATGGCAAAAAAAGTGGTTAGCGTAGATCCACGTAGATCACAGGGTCTCGCGTACGATTCCCATTCTTCATTCGGGGACCAGATGCGCGTTTATTCAAAAGGTTCAAATGGCTCTAAGCACTATCGGACTTAACATCTGAGGTCATCAGTTCCATAGACTTAGAACTACGTTAACCTAACTAACCTAAGGACATCACACACATCCATGCCCGAGGCAGGATTCGAACCTGCGACCGTAGCAGCAGCGTGGTTCCGGACTGATGCGCCTAGAACCACTCAGCCACAGCGGCCGGCTGCACGTTTATTGTCCTAATCCTTTTATCTAATCTTCACCACAAACATGAAAAAGTCGCCAAATGGCGTCGAATGTGAGTTCTGCAGCCAGAGCCAGTTGACATAAAAATTTTGTGTGTGTCGTACCGCTTCGTAGTGAAAAAACTACATTGAAGAAACCAACGTTTCGGCCACGGTCACAGTAGCCTTCTTCTGGATCCACTGATGTGCTTTATCTGTGCGGAGGTGCTTATATTTTGTCGTTGTTGCTTACCGAGCATGACGTTACGTCACAATTTTAAAATTGTCTTAGTTATGATTCGTCACTTGAGGCTGCGTACAGCGTTTGTTGTCAATGGGTACAACCATAAATCGATGCCGACAGCCATGGCAACAAACAAAAGGAAGCGAGACAGTCAAGGAATCGACGAACTGCAGCCACTAGCGCGCTTACCTTACGTGAAAAATGTCGCTGACTGGATTGGTAAACTTCTTCAACGGGTTGGTATGTGTCCCGTCTACCACAGCAGCCGCATGTTCCAGGAAGTGCTAGGCTCCACGAAGGACAGGATAGATGCTTTACACACTGCAAGCGTGTACAATGTGGATGGTTCAAATGGCTTTGAGCACTATGGGACTTAACGTCTGAGGTCATCAGTCCCCTAGAACTTAGAACTACTTAAACCTAACTAACCTAAGGACATCACTCACATCCATGCCCCAGGCAGGATTCGAACCTGCGACGTAGCGGACGTGCGGTTCCAGACTGAAGCGCCTAGAACCGCTCGACCACACTGGCCGGCTACAATGTGGAATGTCAGTGTGGAGAAGTATACATCGGTGTAACCTGGAGGCGGACAGCAACGCGCCATTCGGAAAGTTCTGCCGCCTGGTACAAGACGTTCTACAGAGGGGTCCAAAAAAATATATTCACTGTTTAAAAGTCCAAAACTTGCAAACTAATTGACGGAGTTGTCTCATTTTTGGTGAAAATGTAGCTTAAAGTCCAACTTAAAAATATCACTGTAGGTGTTCGAAATGGTCACCATTAACATCCACACACAAGCAATTCCGCCGAACTGCATCACCAACTACTGACTGCAACGTGTTCAGTTGGATATTTGCACATGAATGTACGATGGATTCTCGAAATTCATCCAATGTGCGTGGCTTTCGTCAATAAACGACGTCCTTTAGTGTTCCTGACAAGTAAAATTCCACAGGTGTTAGGTCTAGGGAACGTCGTGGATACTCCACAGCACCTCTACGGCCTACCCATCTTCCTGGTAGATTTTCGTCGAGATACGCCCTAACAAGATTTTGGTAATGGGCTGCGGCATCATATGTTAAAAGTTAACTCTTCCGTCTCCATACAAGTCTCGGATAGCTGGTAAAATGGATGTCTGAAGTGTCTGAAGGTACACCTCACCGGTAACTGTGTCGTCAAAGAAGAATGGCCCAATCAAGCCCCGGTAAGACAACCTACGCCACACACTCAGTCCTGGCAAATTCACGGCTTTGTCTACGTGGACGTTCGGATTTTCGGCGGCCCAGTAGATGCAATTGTGGTGATTTACTGTGCCATTGAGTTTGAACTGTGCCTCATCAGACCACACAATCATCTCTGCAAACTCTTCATCGTTGGGCACGATGTTAGTAAACCACTCGCAGTACTCCATTCTACGATCTGGGTCGTCCTCGTACATTGCCTGTAACAATCGTGGGATGTAGCACTTCACTTTGCTGTCGTCAAAATTCGCCGAACACTGAATTCCTTTCATCGAATGTAAGCCTTGCGCCAGCCATGTTTACTCGAGTAACTAGGTGCAACTAAGAACAAAACACTGACTGTCTGGCGACTGTCATCTGACAGAACAAAACAACGCAATACAACGCTTGTGTGGCGATTGCTGGAACTACAAACTACTACACTCGTAAAGATGAGACAACTCCGTCAATTAGTTTGCCAGTTAAGGACTTTAAAACAGTGGATACATTTTTTTGGACCCCTCTGTATTTGACGCCCTTTGACGACTTGCGTATGTTTGTGATTAAGATGAGATGAAAGTATTAGGATTAAACACGCACACTCAGTCCCCGAATGAAGAAATTTTGTGAGCCAAAGGGGAACCGTACTCGAGAGCTCGTGAAGATGTGCGCAGTGGGCGAATACTGGTAAGACGAAACCTGCATACTGGCCAAGCAGGCGGGTGTGACGGAATGCAAGATCAGAGACGCCATAGAAATAATATGTAGAGGTTCCCCCCTTCTTGCTGCCAGCCTGCTAGAGTCCAACAGGCTCCACTAACATGTGATGCGCCCGCTACTGGCAACTCGGTGCCGCCGTCCGGCCTGCGTCCAGTACGCCTCATTCGCCGATGAGCACCGGTCACGGCAAGGAATGCAAGAAGCATTAGACAACAGCAGACCCCCACTCCCTCCACCGTAGCAACCTGTTATAATAAAGTTCCCGCTCCTTCCGCCTGAAATGATCAATCATAACAACGACATTTAAAATTTTTTACGTAGCATCACACTCAGTAAGCAGCAGTGACTAAATACACTACAGGCCATTAAAATTGTTACACAACGAAGATGATGTGCTACAAACGCGAAATTTAACCGACAGGAAGAAGATGCTGCGATATGCAAATGATTAGCTTTACAGAGCAACCACTCAGGGTTGGCGCCGGTGGTGACACCTACAACGTGCTGACATGAGGAAAGTTTCCAACCGATTTCTCATACACAAACAGCAGTTGACCGGCGTTGCCTGGTGAAACCTTGTGGTGATGAATAATGTAAGGAGGAGAAATGCGTACCATCACATTTCCGACTTTGATAAAGGTCGGATTGTAGCCTATCGCGATTGCGGTTTATCTGTAAGTAGGCTGTTTATGTTTTCTCTATGTAAGTAGGCTGTTTAGGTTTTTTCATTGGTAACGCCACCTCTGTATGAAAATCACTGGCTGTGCTGTGGGCAGTCTGTGTCTGCTTTGCATTGTTGTAATACTCGCCATTGTAGTGTTGGGCAGCGGCAGCTGGCTGTGAACAGCGCGTAGCGTTGCGCAGTTGGAGGTGAGCCGCCAGCAGTGGTGGATGTGGGGAGAGAGATGGCGGAGATTTGTAATTTGTCATGAACTGATATATATATATTATGACTTGTGATGATATCAAGGTAAATACATTGTTCGTTCTCTATTAATATCTTTCATTTGCTAACTATCCCTATCAGTAGTTAGTGCCTTCCATAGTTTGAATCTTTTATTTAGCTGGCAGTAGTGGCGCTCGCTGTATTGCAGTAGCTTGAGCAGCGAAGATTTTTGTGAGGTAAGTGATTTGTGAAAGGTATAGTTTAATGTTAGTCAGGGCCATTCTTTTGTAGGGAATTTTGAAAGTCAGATTGCGTTGCGCTAAAAATATTGTATGTCAGTTTAAGGACAGTCTTGCAAGAATTGTTCAAAGGGGACGTTTCATATGTCGACCCTTAGCCTAGGATACCTCACTGGAATCTTCTGATTTTTCTTGTAGTTTGTGTATTTAGTGTAGCTTTTGTTTATTGCTAGCGCGTAATTGTAGAGAGAATCTCCTTTGTAGTTGTAGCCTTTCATTGTTGTACAGTAAAACAGTTGTGGCATGCATATAGATTTGCACCAAGTATTTCGCAGCTGTAATTAACTAGATATTAATTTCAGTGCTATGTTAATGTGTTCTCTTATTTTTGCTCTTCAAATTGTGTTTTTCTGTGTTGTCGTGTGAAATACTGTGACAATAATGGCGTGTGAAAAACGTAATACTAGGCTCCAAAGTAAACTGAGAAATGACAGTGAAAATGAGAGCAGTGTGTTAGCGCCACCGAGTAATGAATTAACTGATGTTCAAAGTAGTAATTTGGTAATTGTGCATAGGGAAATGGAGCGGGCGGCAAACAATGGTGTAGACAGTGAAACAAGTAGTGAACAGGGAAGCGTTATCGATCGATTGGTCGGCAACAGCTCGCCTCAGGAATCCGAAATGACAGGACACAATTTCGCAAATACTGTAGATTCAGGTTTTGGGTCATCACCGTTTTCTCAAATAAGTCAAGACACATTTTCTGCTTGTCAAAATGTGAATGTTGTCGGTGCAAATGCACTGCCGAAAAGCGTAGAGAAACAGATTCCAGACACTAATACATTATTATTGCAATTAATGCAACAAATGGAACAAAATCAGAGACAAACACAGCAAAAGCTTGAAAAGTTAGACACAATGGAACAACACCAGAGACAAACACAGCAACAGTTAGACACAGTGGAACAAAATCTCAAAAAGTTAGACACAATGGAACAAAATCTTCAAAAGTTAGACACCACACTTGAACAAACACGTGAAGATTTAACTAGTGAGTTACATAACATTGAATCGAAATGTCAAAAAGTCTGTAATGACGTAAAATCACAAATTTGTGAGCATTTCCAACCTATTTTTTCGCGGCATGAAAATGCATTACAGAATCATGAAGCAGCCATAAAAGAACTGCAAACTATTTTTCATGAAAATCACAACACCTTGCAAGCTAAAATTGACTCAGTTGCATCTACCGATTCGGTTACGCAACTTGCAAAAACTCAGGAAAACTTAAAGGTCACAGTAGACACGATTGCAACACAAATGGACACTCTGAAACTTGGTTCAGAAAAACATACAGAGGAAATGATTTCACTATCGGATAAAGTAGCCGAACTTTCAGATCAGTTCACTAACTTATCTACAAAGGTAGATGATGATCTGAATGACACAACACCTGTAGCCTTCACTGACACAGAAGAGTATGAACAAATTAGAAAATTCAAACAAAATCAAAATCAAATCAATACACAGTACAAAAGAGAAATCCGGGAAGTGCAAGATCAGTTGGCACAAGTAGTACAAGAATTACGTATTTCAGAGGACACTCGCGCCTCAATACGGGAAGAGGGACATACAAATACGGAACAGACACAAAATAACAACACAGGGCACTTCGGAAATTGTGAAAGAAGTTGGCAAGGTACGCCGAATTTTGAGATGGAACCGCCGAAACGACGTAACTATGACCGAGATGCTACTCGCCGACACGATGATTTTGACTATAAGCTGTTCATTACTACACGTAAATTCAAAACATTTAAGAATTCTGGCAACGACATTCATCCACAAGCATGGCTCCATCAATTCTCTCATTGTTTTCCTCCCAACTGGTCATTAGAACACAGATTAGAATTTATGTGTGGCTATTTAGAGAATGAACCAGCTGTAAGAATGCGATCGGTCATTCACGATTGTCACAGTGAAGGAGAATTTTATCATGCCTTCCTCTCAGCATATTGGTCTCAAGCCACACAAGACCGCGTAAAACATGGCATCATAATGATGAAACATTTCGAACAATCTGAATTCTCCAGTCTTGTGAAATATTTTGAAGACATGTTGCACAAGAATCAATATCTTTCAAACCCGTTGCCTGGTGAAACCTTGTGGTGATGAATAATGTAAGGAGGAGAAATGCGTACCATCACATTTCCGACTTTGATAAAGGTCGGATTGTAGCCTATCGCGATTGCGGTTTATCGTATGGCGACATTACTGCTCGCGTTGGTCGAGATCCAATGACTGTTAGCAGAATATGGAATCGGTGGGTTCAGGAGGGTAATACGGAACGCCGTGCTGGATCCCAACGGCCTCCTATCACTAGCAGTCGAGATGACAGGCGTCATACTCGCATGGCTGTAACGGATCGTGCAGCCACGTCTCGATTCCTGAGGCAACAGATGCGGACGTTTACAAGACAACAACCATCTGCACGAACAGTTCGACGACATTTGCAGCAGCATGGACTATCAGCTCGGAGACCATGGCTACGGTTACCCTTGACGCTTCATCACAGACAGGAGCGCCAGCGGTGGTGTACTCAACGACGAACCTGGTTGCACGAATGGCAAAACGTCATTTTTTCGGATGAATCCGTATTTGGCGACATCGCGATGAACGCACACTGGAAGCGTGTATTCGTCATCGCCATACTGGCGCATCACCCGGCGTGATAGTATGGGGTCCCATTGGCTACACGTCTCGGTCACCTCTTGTTCGCATTGACGGCACTTTGAACAGTGGACGTTACATCTGAGATGCGTTACGACCCGTGGCTCTACCCTTCATTCGATCCCTACGAAACCCTACATTTCAGCGGGATAATGCACGACCGCATGTTGCAGGTCCTGTACGGGCCTTTCTGGACACAGAAAATGTTCGACTGCTGCCCTGGCGAGCACATTCTCCAGATCTCTCTCCAACTGAAAACGTCTGGTCAATGGTGGCCGAGCAACTGGCTCGTCACAATGCGGCAGTCACTACTGTGGGATCGTGTTGAAGCTGCATGGGCAGCTGTACCTGTACACGTCATCCAAACTCTGTTTGGCTCAATGCCCAGGCGTATCAAGGCCGTTATTACGGCCATAGGTGGCTCTTCTGGGTACAGATTTCTCAGGATCTATGCACCCAAATCGCGTGAAAATGTAATCACATGTCAGTTCTAGTATAATATATCTTTTCAATGAATAGCCGTTTATCATCTGCATTTCTTCTTGGTGTAGTAATGTTAATGGCCAGTAGTGTATAAGTGACTCTACACAGTTAAAGCACAGTAGTAGGCCCAGAAAAAGGCCATTCTAACCTTGGCTGTTACGTTGGTCTCTCTAGTATAATTTTTTACATTATTACGACCCTCAGAAACCCTTTATGTCAAATTCCCAATAATACGATACGATCATTTCCTTTGAGGTTAGTCTATAGAGTAGCTGCTCGCGATAAGCAAAGGTCCCTGCTTCGAGTCGCAGTCCGACATAGGCATGACAGCAATAAGGATTGATCAGGTATGAATGATGGCGGATGGGTGTAATCACAAAGCCACAACCAACACCGCACTGTTGCAGTAAGGGTTGTGTACAGCCTTGATGGGATATCTCGGATCCCGTTACATTTGCCGTTTGTTTTCTGTCTTTTTTCTTGTGAGGGCCAAGCCAGGTCCATAGAGTGGGCCTGGGAGACAAACGGACCCAGCGCCGTGGCGGGTGGCGGAGCACAGGTTGCTGCAGCGGGGGGCCGGCAGGGTCGCGGCCTTGACCCCTGAGGGCCGAGGCTGCGACACGCGCGGCCTCTGGTAGCGGCCTTCCCAACCAAGGACGGCGGCGCCACCCGAGCCCGGCCCCCGGCCCACCAGGGCGGCATTGTTCTCTGCCGCGTCACGTATTTACACGCCCGACGCTGTAGTAGGCGTTACACTGTGTTATAGAGGTAGATAGTAATATCTTAATTGCGATATATAACCAGTTACTGAGAAATTGCATTTGATGGTACAACCATTTACCTCCACTAGGCAGTCACTTTAAAAGTTTTGAAAACATTTTTGGAGAAATCCGGCGATCACATCGTAATATTGGAAATTAATCAAGATCGCAAGGATCGTTTACTACACTACTGGCCATTAAAATTGCTGCGATAAGGAGAAATGCAGATGATAGACGGGTATTCATTGGACAGATATATTAAACTAGAACTGACATGTGATTACATTTTCACGCAATTTGGCAGCATAGGTCCTGAGAACTCAGTACCTATAACAACCACCTCTGGTCGTAATAACGGCCTTGATACGCCTGGGCATTGAGTCGAACAGAGCTTGGATGGAGTGAACAGGTACAGTTGCCCATGCAGCTTCAACACGATACCACAGTTCATCAAGAGCAGTGACTGGCGTATTGTGAGGAGCCAGTTGCTCGGCCACCATTGACCAGACGTTTTCAATTAGTGAGAGATCTGGAGAATGTGCTGGTCAGAGCAGCAGTCGAACATTTTCTGTATCCAGAAAGGCCCGTACAGGAACTGCAACATGCGGTCGTGCATTATCCTGCTGAAATGTAGGGTTTCGCAGGGATCGAATGAAGGGTAGAGACACGGGTCGTAACACATCTGAAATGTAACGTCCACTGTTCAAAGTGCCGTCAATGCGAACAAGAGATGGCGGAGACGTGTAACCTAAGGCACCCCATACCATCACGCCGCGTGATACGCCAGTATGACGATGACGAATACGCGCTTCCAATGTGCGTTCACCGCGATGTCACCAAAAACAGGTGCGACCATCATGATGCTGTAAACAGAACCTGGATTCATCCGAAAAAATGACGTTTTGCCATTCGTGCACCCAGGTTCGTCGTTGAGTACACCATCCCAGGATCTCCTGTCTGTTATGCAGCGTCATCGGTAACCGTAGCCATGGTCACCGAGCTGACGGTTCATGCTGCTACAAACGTCGTCGAACTGTTTGTGCTGATGGTAGTTGTCTTGCAAACGTCCCCATCTGTTGACTCAGGGATCGAGACGTGGCTGCACGATCCGTTACAGCCATGCAGATAAGGTGGCTGTCATCTCGACTGCTAGTTATACGAGGCCGTTGGGATCCATCATGGCGTTCCGTATGACACTCCTGAACCCACCGAATCCATACTCTGCTAACAGTCATTGGATATCGACCAACGCGAGCAGCAATGTCGCCATACGATAAACCGCAATCGCGATAGGCTACAATCCGACCTTTATCAAAGTCGGAAACGTGATGGTATGCATTTCTCCTCCTTACACGAGGCATCGCAACAACGATTCACCAGGCAACGCCGGTCAACTGCTGTTTGTGTATGAGAAATCGGTTGGAAACTTTCCTCATGTCAGCACGTTGTAGGTGTCGCTACCGGCGCCAACCTTGAGTCGTTGCCCTGTAAAGCTAATCATTTGTATATCACAGCATCTTCTTCCTGTTGGTTAAATTTCGCGTCTGCAGCACGTCATCTTCATGGTGTAGCATTTTTAATGCCCAGTAGTGTAAAAAGTTACCGGTTTCGATCATCACGTGTTCATCTTCAGAACTTCAACCATACTCGTGGTCAACGTTCACGGTACAGGAACCGCTGAATGTCAATATTGAAATGCTTAATTGAAAATAAGTCATTTTAACAACTTTCCGTAACGTGCACCATGTATTTACAGAACTACACGGGTCGGGATCATGATAACGTGATCTCGAGTATTCTTGTTTCCTCAGACTTCTTGGGCAAAGTTGTCGGATGACAGCCTTATGTGACTAGTTAGCTAACTGAATGTTCCACGCGTCATAATTACGAAATCTTGATATGACATGGAACAGTTTTCCAATTATAGTGCATCTTGTCAGCGGAAAACACCTCAATAGGCTTATCTTTTACGTGATTTCTTAAGATCTTTTTCATGCTTACAATGTTTTATACTGAACTATGTTCAGCGTCTCCTTCCCCTCTCTTAGAGTCACAAACACACACACACACACACACACACACACTCGTACTACTACAAACTCAGAAATTTTTCTTGGCCGTGGAAGGAACTGTCTAGCAAATACGATTTCCTTTTCTCTCTGAAGTTCATTTTGTTGTCCATTTTACTGTTAACACCACTCGGTAAGTGGTCAAAACTGTACGTGGCTGAAAACCTCTCTCTTCTTTGTGCCATACGAAGTCTGACTGAAGCTTAGTGTGAATCATTTCTCCCTTCCAGTATTAATGTTATTGTTGTATCTACCCTGTGGTCAATGTTCACAACAAACTTTATAAGGGAATGAATGTATTGCGGATGACAACGGCGCAATCACGGTGCATTACTCCCTCATGAAGTTTAGCGTGGTTCAGTATAAAACACTGCATACGTAAACTGAACTTAAGAAAACATGTAAATGATCAGCGGCGTGTTGACTTATTTTCCGCTGAAAAGATACACTATAACTATAAAACTGTTCCACATCATAGCAAGAGTACGTAATTACGACCCATGGGACATGTAATTAGCTAACTAACTAAGGAGACTCTGCCATTCCGAAAATTGCAAGAGCCGACAAGTGCTAGAATTATCGCACAGCCAGCTTAACAGCCCATTCATCCATCCAAGCTGCTGACAAGAATAATATACGGAAGAAGGAAAAGAAAATTGAGGATCTATCACATATCGATCAGTTTGGCTTTAGGAAAGCTAAAAACACCAGAGCTACAGTTCTGACGTTATGGTTGGCTTGGTTCAAATGGCTCTGAGCACTATGGGACTTAACTACTGAGGTCATCAGTCCCCTAGAACTTAGAACTACTTAAACCTAACTAACCTAAGGACATCACACACATCCATGCCCGAGGCAGGATTCGAACCTGCGACCGTAGCAGTCGCGCGGTTCCGGACTGAGGCGCCTAGAACCGCTCGGCCACCGCGGCCGGCAAGCTGTAGGGAAAGACGGGTAATACACAATATGTTCAAGAATTCAAGAGGGAACAATAAGACTAGAAGACCAAGAACGAAATGCACTGATTAAAAAGGTTGTAAGACAAGGATGTAGTGTTTCACTCCGACTGTTTAATCTATCGAAGAAGCAATGAGGGAAACAAAAGAAAGATTAAAGAGTGGGACTAAAATTCATTGTGAAAGAATATCAATATGATTCGCTGATGACATTGCTATCCTCAGTGAAAGTGAAGAAGGATTGCAGGATGTTTTGAATGGACTGAACAGTCTAATGAGCACAGAATATGAACTGATAGTAAATCGAAGGAAGACGAAAGTAATGAGAACTAGCCGAAATGAGAACAGTGAGAAACTTAAATTGAGGACTGATGGTTACGAAGTAAATGAAGTTAAGGAATTCTGCTCTAGGCAGCAAAATAACCAGTGACGGACACAGCAAGAGGGGCATCAAAAGCAGAGTAGCACTGGCATTGGCCAAGAGTATCAAACACGGACCTCAAACTTGAGGAAAAAAATTATGACAATATACATTTGCAGCACAGCATTGCACGGCAGTGAGACAAGCACTGTGGGAAAATCGGAACAGAAGAGACTAGAAACATCTGAAATGTGGTGCTAACGAAGAATGTTGAAAATTAGATGGACTGATAAAGGTAAGGAATGAGAGGAATGAGGAGGTTCTCCGCACAATCGGCAGGGAAAGGAATATGTGGAAAACACTAACAAGAAGAAGGGACTTGATGACAGGACACCTGTTAAGACATCAGGGAATAACTTCCGTGGTACTGGAGGGAGCTGTCGAGGGTAAATACTGTAGGGGAAGATAGAGATTGAATACATTCGGCATATACACACATCAGCAAAAGTTTTGCATCACCTCCGAGAGTTCCGGAACCTGTACAGAAAATTGGAATAGAGATCAACATAAATGTCATTTCCCCTCTTTTTACTGCTCATGAAAACCACACATTGCATGTTGTACCACCAACGAGACCTTCAGAAGTAGTGGTTCAGATTGCTGTACATACCGGTACCTCCAATATCCAGTAGCACGTTCTTTTGCATTGATCCATGCCTGTATTCGTCGTGGGATACTATACACAAGTCCATCAAGGCACTGTTGGTCCATATTGTCCCACTCCTCAACGGCGATTCGGCGTAGATCCCTCAGAATGGTTGGTAGGTCACGTCGTCCATAAACAGCCCTTTACAATCTATCCCAGGCTTGTTCGATAGGGTTCATGTCTGGAGAACATGATGGCCACTCTAGTCGAGCGAATTCATTATCCTAAAGGAAGTCATTCACAAGATGTGCACGATGGGGGCACGAATTGTCGTCCATGAAGACGAATGCCTCGCCAATAAGCTGCCGACATGGTTGCACTATCGTTGGGAGGATGACATTCACGTTACGGCGCATTCCATGACCTCCAGCGGCGTACGTCGGCCCCCCACAATGGCACCCCAAAACATCAAGGAACCTTCACCCTGCTGCATTCGCTGGACAGTGTGTCTAAGGCGTTCAGCCTGACTGGGTTGCCTCCAAACCCGTCTCAGACGATTGTCTGGTTGAAGGCATATGCGATACCCAGAGAAAAGAACGTGATGGCTATCCTGAGCGGTCCATTCGGCATGTTGTTGGGCCCATCTGTACCGCGCTGCAATGAAGCAAGCAGTTTCAAGTGTTTTGGACGGCAAAATGACCGAAAAGGCTGCTGCCAATCGTTTTAATGTTCTTAGAACTGTACTACAAGGTAGCTTAATGTCAGTTTTAGGGAATCAGCTCACATCTAACATACCTAATATGGAGTTTTGCGAACCAACATTTGAGGAAATTACGAAGAAATACTAGTAGCACAAATGAGAGATTTTGATTTCACGTTAATGCCGACACCTATGATTGAGTTTCAAACGTTTTCTTACAGACTGACAGCAAATGTGGAACTGCCTCACAGAGTTAACAGACAGTTTATCAGGTAAGGATTTCTGTCAAAAATGTGTGAAGAAGCACCTAGAACTGACTTACAGAAAACATCAGTCCACAAGTCTAATGTGTTGTGTCAAGTTCATTCAACTTCAAGTAAAAGTACATAAGACTGAAAATGCTTAACTTGTCAAGCGTGCACAATGTCATATTTGGTGATATATATATAACTACATGTTCTATATCTACATTTGCATCTATACTCTAAAAACCAACGTGAGGTGCATGGCAAAGGATACGTTCTGACAGTTATTAGGTTTTCTTCCTATTCCGTTCACGTATGGAGCGCAGGAGGAATGATTGCTTGAATGCGTCTGTGCGTGCAGTAATTATTGTAATCTTATCTTCACGATCCATATGTGAGCGATAAGTAGAGGTTGTAGTATATTTCTAGAGTAATAATTTAAAGGCGGTTCTTGAAACTTTGTTAATAGACTTTTTTCCGGATAGTTTACGTCTGTCTTCAAGAGTGTTCCAGTTCAGTTCTTTCAGTATCTCTGTGACACTCTCCCACGCGTTAAAGAAACCTGTGGCCATTCGTGCTGCCCTTCTCTGTATACGTTCAGTATTCCCTGTTAGCTCTATGTGGTACGGGTCCCACACTATTGAGCAAAATTCTACAACTGGTCGCGCGAGTCATTTGTAAGTAGTCTTCTTTGTAGACTGATCGCACATCCCCAGTATTCTGCTAATAAACCGAAGTCTACCACCTGATTTAACTACGACTGAACCTGTGTGATCATTCCATTTCACATCCCTACAAAGTGTTACACCTACGTATTTTGGTATGAGTTGAACCGATTCCCAGTGACTTATTGATATTATAGTCATAGGATACTACGTTTTTTCGTCTTGTGAAGTGCAAAATTTTACATTCTGAATATTTAAAGCAAGCTGTCAATCTCTGCACTACTTTGCAATCTTATCTAAAACTGACCGAATACACTGTTCTACAAAAATTAACTTTTTTTCTATTTCTAATAAAAAATATTGTGATCCTAGCTGTATTTTGAGTGCTGAATTGAAAACTGGTTTTGGTTTTTTTCTGTCAGGGATAGTTTATGAGTAATCGCAATTTTATTTCTCTTTTCAGTTTCTGATATACTGCAGCAAACGTGAGGTGAAATTCGACAAACAAATGCCCATCTTTATGATGTTATAAGTTCATCACATTAATGGAGGGTGTGATCTAACATATAACACAGTAACCTATGTGTATACACTTTGAAGCATTTATTTGACATGAGAAATTACAGAAAATTGACAATGAGCCACTGCCTTGTAATGCACATCACTTTTTTCTCTTGTATTGTGAATCTTTCTTCTCTCGAATGATATTCCAGCAATAATCTGCTAACATAGAAGGTACCCACTGCCCTTCATAGCGCCTTTCTATGGTAGAAATGTCTTTATGGAATCTTTCCCCATGTTCATCCGATACGTCACTACAACTCTCTGTGAAATAGTCCAGATGAGAGTCCATCATATGTACCTTCAAAGACATATTGCACCACAAATCCTGATATGCTTTGATCATATCCTTCACCATTGCTTTGTAGTTAGTAGCTCTTCTTCTTCCGAGGAAGTTTTCCGACACCATCTTGAAACAGTCCCATGCGATTTTTTCTTTATCAGTTAAACATGCTTCAAAATTTGCATCTTTCTGCAGATCCCTGATTTGTGAGCTCACAAATACACCTTCCTTTATTTTTGCAGCTGAAAGACGGCGGAATTTGGTAGCTAGATATGCAAACCCACAGCCTGTTGGATCCATGGCCTTCACGAATTGTTTCATCAGGCCAAGTTTGATGTGAAGCGGTGGAAGTAGTACATATTCAGGACCTACCAGACTTTCACGTTGTACATTCTTTTCGCCAACTTTCCATCTTCGCCTAGGCCATTTCTTTTTCACGAAGTGAGAATTTCGGTCTCGACTATCCCCCTCGCAAAGAAAACAGGCATACTTTGTGTAGCCTTGTTGCTTTTCCAGTACCATAGCAATTACCTTGAAATCTGCACATATTTTCCATTTGTGTTCATTCTATTTTAATGAATTTAGCATCCTTTGTACGAGTTCGTAATTCTCTTTTGTCAAACTAGCGTAAGCTACTAGAACAGAGGGTATTTTATTTCCGTTATGGAGCAAAACACCCTTCAGACTTGTTTTCGATGCATCTATGAAAAGTCTTCAGTCCTGTGAAATGTAAGTGAAGTTCAGCACTTTCATCAGGCCAGCAACATCATTGCAAAATGTCAATGCTTCGTCAGTTGAAAAATAAGAAATAAAGGCATGTCCTCTGTGCCTGAACACACTGATTTTAGTATTTTGGTGCAGTAGAATATACTCTTGTAATCTTGAACCAAGCAGCTGCGCCTTTTGTTTACTTAGTCCTAGATCACGTACTAAATCATTTAAATCTGCCTGTGTTAACAAATGTGGCGATGACTCACTTGTGCAGTGATATAAAGAATCATCATCTGTGATTTCTTCAGTACTACTTATTTCACTGTCACTCGGAATCTGACCTCAAACTCTTGAAGGTACTGGAAGGTTGTCCGAATGCCACACTGGCATTCTCGCTGAAGGCAGATCTGGGTAAACAATGTGCCTCTTCGACTTTTTGTTTGTAAAACCCTGAATTTTTGTTAGACAGAAATAACAATCAGTAACATGGTCCTTAGACTCCCTCCACACCATGGGAACAGCAAACATCGCCACATTCTCTTTACCTTTCCACCACTGAATTAGTTTGCAGTAACATGTAGCACAACAGAAATGTGGTGCCCATTCTTTATCTTGGTCTCCTACCTCTACTCCAAAGTAATGTTTGTATGCTTTCTTTATGACTGAAGAAATTTTCTTCCTATTTCTGGCAAAAGTGAACTTCCCACAGATGTAACAGACCTTGTCCGGCTTATATCGACGTCCACGACGACGTGGCATTTCTGCAAATTTAAAAATACCGCTTTGGTAATACACCTGTATTAACTTAATAGTAAGGAACTAGAGGAACGCTGATGTGTAAAAACAAGCAGTCGTTTTACCTTCAGCACCAGGCTCAATCAGTTTACACACTGGAACTAAAAAATTCAACCGTGCTCGGAAATACGACAGACAGTTACTTGTCAGCCAAAACACCCACTCGTTAAGACTGACACAAACTGCGGCTAACACCACTGTTGTAAACTCGATGCACCTGCCCCTAGGAGGCGTGAAGCTTTACTGCCGAGGCAGCGACCGGCTGTCGCCGTTCGAGTTAATGAGATGTTTCAGGTGGTCTTAGTGACATAGGTGTGGCGGGGGATAACCTAATGATGCCTGATTCTTCCCACCTGCTGTTGCACAAGAAATTATCACGTTCTATCACTACTGGATGCGGCAACATACCCGTATTTCTCTATAACGTCTCTGTGTTTGCCATGAATTGTGAGTATACATATATATACATATTACATAAAAAGTATCCCTGACAACGATATTTTGTTTACATATTTGAATTTCCCACGGTAAAATGGTCTAGAAGCACATACTTTAATATCAGAAATAGAACCCATGTCGAACAGTGATATTTACGCAGCTTCCTTCAGACAGTACTTCTTTATGTATAACTACATAATCTGCAGAAAGCGTAATTTTACTATAAATATTGTATGCGAGGTCATTAATATGCAGCGTGAGCAGCAATGGTTCCTACACACTTCCCTGGGGCACACCCGAAGTTACTTCTACATCTGATGATGACTCTCCATCCAAGATAACATGTTGGTTCCTCCCTAAAAAGTCCTCAATCCAGTCACAGATTTCACTTGATACCATATACAACCCAAACTTTTTCAATAACCTTAGGTGTGGTACTAAGTCAAATGCTTTTCGGAAACCAAGAAATACAGAATCTACAGGTATCTGATTGTCTTGATCCAAAGCCTTCAGTATGTCATGTGAGTAAATTGCGAGTTGGTTGTCACATGATCGATATTTTGAAATCCATGCTGGTTGGCATTGAGGAAGTCATTCTGTTCAAGATACCTCATTATGTTTGAGCTCAGAAAACGTTCTAAATTTCTACAACAAATCGATGTCAAGGATATTTGACGGTAGTTTTGTGAATCACTTCTAATAGCCTTCCGTTGTATTTTCAGTTAGTAGCAATTAGTTGTGTAGTACGTAATTGGAATCAAATCTGCCAAACTTGGTGGCAGCTAACCTCGACACAGCTTACACACGGCAGAAATTCTGCCAGCGTCCGTTATGGATACACAGTGTGGACTGTTGAACTGCCATAAGCGAAATAACATATCCCGATTGCGAAAACGGCGAAGTAGCTATAAATCAACGACAACGACTCTGAGAAGTCTTCACTGCCGCTTGTGTAGTTGGAAAGACAGCCGGCGACGCAAGGACACGGCCGTTAAAAGATACCAGAGAGGAAGCATCATATGGTCGCCAGGCGAATAAGGCCAGACGCAGGGAGGATGGGCGTTCGTGCGTCAAGGAAAACGAGTGCGTGTGTTGCGTTCGCACGGTCGCTAGCGTCAGGAAGTGTCGAAAGAAGGCGAAAAGCAGTTACAGTCAGGATGTGCATTCTAAGTGGGGCAATAATTTTCTGACAACGTCCGCCTAGAAAGGTTACAGCTTCCGACATGGGAACAATTTTTATAAAACGACCTTCCTTCACAGGTATAGTCAGTAACTTGTGCGATACCCTTGTAGAAATGAAAATTGTAGCATTCTTCTTTTTAGAATTTAATGTCAGGTTAAACTGACCTCGCTTAATAGGCGGAAGGACTGCTACCGCTGTCCAATAAAAAGGAGTCTTTAAGGATCTCTTAGAGCTGACTGTGAGAAAACCCCGAGGCATATACAATCAGCCCTGAAACGAGTCTTCACTAAACTCTCAGATATGTTCTCCCCAGAAAAAGGCTGGAGTGAACAGACGGCTTAAAAACGTAGGACATCTAATGCACGCTTCTCAGAAAATCCGGAGACGTACGAGGGTGAGTCAAATGAAAACCTTAAATATGTAATAACAAATCGAAATTTCGCGCCGATATCCAGTAAGTTGGTAAGCGTACTACAAACAGCGTGCAGAATGGCCTGTAGGTGACAGCATAGTGTAGATGCATACATACCGTCGCAGTATCAGTGTAAAGATGGCCGCCCCACTTGCGACTTGCACCAGGCAAGAAGAGCGTTCTTTTATTCGGTTGTTGCGTAGTGAAGGTGTGAAACCTATTGGAATTCATCGACGAATGAAGGTTCAGTACGGTGATGCATGTTTGTGATAGCAGCAACTCTATGAATGGAATAGGAAGTTCGCCAATGGTGTGACTTCAGTGGAAGATGCTCCTCGTCCAGGTCAGGCAAAACGAGATGTGACTCCACAGAACATTGCAGCAGTTGAAGCCATAGTGAAGGAAAACCGCCGAGTGACATTCAATGACATTGCAGCATGTTTACAGATTGGTCATGGGTCAGCACACCACATTGTGCATGATGTGCTCCAGTTTCACACAGTGTCTGCAAGATGGGTGCCATGGCAGCTGACTCCTAAAATGAGAGGACGACGTGTTGATGCTTGTGAAGAACTTCTTCGGCGCTTTGAACGAGAAGGTGACGGCTTCCTTTCAAGAATCGTTACTGGGGAAGAAACCTGGGTTCACTTAAACCAACCGGAAACGATGAGAGCGTGCAACCCAGACCTTGCCCCAAGTGATTTCCATATGTTTGGACCACTCAAAGACGCAGTGAGAGGAAAGAAGTTCCGTTCTGATTAAGAGCTACCCCACGTGGTGCATGAGTGGTTACGCGGACTACCTAAAGAATTTTTTTGTAAAGCGCTGGAGGACTTAACTTGAGCGTGGGGGAGATTCTGTTGAAAAGTGATACAGCTTTGTACCACTTCTGCACAATAAATAATATTTTAAAAAAATATTGAACGTTTTGATTTGACTCACCCTCGTATAAATTAGCCCAAAAACTGTACGCTTACGTTGGTCCTGGAGAGAAGGCTAGAATAACCAGAATTAAAACCAAAGAATTTTATTTCACTGCGGGCGCGGTGGCCGTGCGGTTCTAGGCGCTACAGTCCGGAACCGCGGGACTGCTACGCTCGCAGGTCCGAATCTTGCCTCGGGCATGGATGTGTGTGATGTCCTTAGGTTAGTTAGATTTAAGTAGTTCTAAGTTCTAGGGGACTGATGACCTAAGATGTGAAGTCCCATAGTGCTCAGAGCCATTTGAACCATTTTTATTTTACTCGAGTCAGAAGCCGTACAAAACTCTACATCACATGACTGTACATTATTAAGTGTCACTACTAAAACAACTTCTTCTTCTTAACTGTCACTTTGGCCGGGGAGACCATATGCGTTCTCTACATTCCACCATCAGTCGTTTCTGTTCCTGTCTTTGTAGTTCATTCTCCTTTTCTCAGTACCATCGCCTCCATATCCCTGTCGCTATCTCGCATCATCTTTTCCGTGGTCTTTCTCGGCACATTCTACCTTCAACAGACCCTGAGAACGCTACTCGTTGTAGTCTTCCATCCCAGATACATGGCCTGCCCACATCACTATCCTTTTCTTCATGTCTAGGACGATATCAGGCTGTGAGTACAGATCTACCAGTTTCTAGTTCTGTAATATCCTTCAGTCCTGTGACTGGATGTCCCTGTTGGGATGAGATACTTTTCTTAATGTCTTTCACTCGAATACTAGCATTTTTTGTTCGTTTTCATTAATGTAAATGTTTCAGAGTCGTACAGGGCTACCGGGGGAATTATACACTGTTAAAGTCTGATTTTATAAATTCTCGAAACAGCTCTAATGCACAGCACGTCCGTAAGCCAAAGTATACTCTATCTGCCGCTGCGATCCTTACTTCAAAATGGCTCTGAGCACTATGCGACTTAACTTCTCAGGTCATTAGTCGCCTAGAACTTAGAACTAATTGAACCTAACTAACCTAAGGACATCACACACATCCATGCCCGAGGCAGCATTCGAACCTGCGACCGTAACGGTCGCTCGGTTCCAGACTGCAGCGCCTAGAACCGATCCTTACTTCATCCCAGTTATAATTTACATAGTTTACGTAATTAACTGAATGATCTTCGCCGAGAACTGAGCAATAGCAACTGCACCACCTTCAGCTTTCATTAGCTCTTTGTCACTAGATTACTCAAGCCGGCGTGGGAAGTGTCACAGGTTATCCATTGTATGTTCCTCTCCGCATTCGCTTTGCCTCTGTACTTTAGCAAGTCCCTATCTGAAAAGTTTGTTCCTAGCTTTATGAACATCTGACCTAAGGAAAGTTCAAAATATGTGCCGGATCGGAACTCGAACACCGGTCTCCTGTTCGCTAGCCAGATGGTCTGACTACGAATAGTGTGAGGTCATCCACATGAGTACTAAAAGGAACTCGTTAAACTTCGGTTATGCGATAAATCAGTCTAATCTAAAAGACGTAAATTCAACCTTCTTATTACAATTACGAACATCTTAAATAGGAAAGAACACATAGAAAATGTTGTAGGGAAGGGTAACCAAAGGCTGCGTTTTATTGGCAGGACACTTAGAAAATGTAACAGACCTACCAAGGAGACTGCCTACGCTACGCTTGTCCGTCCTCTTTTAGAATATTGCTGCGCGATGTGGGATCCTTACCAGGAAGGACTGACGCAGTACATCGAAAAAGTTCAAAGAAAGGCAGCACGTTTTGTATTATCGCGAAATATGGGAGAGAGTGTCACAGAAATGATACGGGATTTAGGCTGGAAACTATTAAAAGAAAGGCGTTTTTCGTTGCGACGGAATCTTCTCACGAAATTCCAATCACTAGTTTTCTCCTCCGAATGCGAAAATATTTTGTTGACACCGACCTACATAGGGCGGAACGATCACCACGATAAAATAAGGTAAATCAGAGCTCGTTCCGAAAGATATAGGTGTTCATTCTTTCTGCGCGCTATACGAGATTGGGATAACAGAGAACTGTGAAGGTGGTTCGATGAACCCTCTGCTAGGCACTTGAATGTGATTTTCAAAGTATCCATGTAGATGTAGATGTAGACTACTAAGTCAAGCGGACACAGTGGTCTCCGAAACTGCGCCGACTACCGTAGCATGCCTCCCGTCAGATCAACGTAGTGCCCCTGCCCATTATCCTCATTACTCGCGGCGTTTCGCCGTCTTCCGTAAGAGTTCGAGCGTCCTGTGCATCTGAACTGAAGGATCGTCGGCCAGCCTCGCCGTAATTGTGTATGTGGTGTCTGTTCTTTCGGGCGTGTTGGTAGAATCAGAGACGACATATATGTCTTCATAGTTAGCGGCCATGGAGACGATGTGAATGATTTAGTTCAATATTTTTCCTTTCAACGTATGCATCTACTTTACAGTGTGCATCAAGTGGTGCAATTCCTGTCAAGCCATAAACCTTATCTGTAGGCGCCGCTTTCAGACGTTACACTACATTTCATTCAGTAATACGACGGATTTGGCCTCGTTAATGCAACATTCTTTTTGATATACGTTTCGAATTACCAAAAAGATAGTGATATGAAAAGGAGGCTTTCGTAATACAGCATTTTCCTTAAAGCGGATTGACGAAACTAGTACTCGATCTACGTCCTCTTTCTGAAAATACTAAGATCATGTAACCTCCCCACAAAAAATTTAGTAAATAATAATAATAATATAATTCTAATTTTAGTGTAACCTCGCAACAAAACTGGTTCCCATTTAGTGTACCCACAAAATTCTTTTCTCATTTAATATAAGCTCGAAACAGAAAAATTCCTAAACCTCGTAATAAAAAATAAATTCAGTAATCTGGTAAAATTTGGACGACAGCAGTGCTGCGTCAAGGCCCTGTAAGATCATTCTGAATAAAAAGCAGAAATTCTCACCTCGATAAAGTCGGCAATTATCTGCTCTTACAATAGCTCTTTTCCGGCACAGCTCTATGCAATGCTGCCCTATACATTTGTTATTTATGAAAGGAAGCAAATGATTTTTCTTTTGCAACAATCGGAATGATCATGCATTGAAAAAAATATTAAATTCTTTAAATACAAATGAATGCTTGTTATTATTAGGACATTTTTAAAAGATATATATGGGAGTTTACATAATATTACTAGATATGCGCGAGGCTGCTTTTTTTACCTTATACAATAACACTCAGGCTACGGCATCGCTGCACCGCGACCGGCCCAGCCAACATGATACACCAGACCAGACCAGAGCAGACACACACACTGGCAACAACTTACTGCTACAGCTACACAGTTCCTACTGCAGTCAACACTGCTCTCTGGTCAGCGATTCTCTTATACCTTGCATATCGCAGGCAGCGCATGAGCAATACATCGAAATTACATCTGCTCGGACCTCTTACATAAAATTACATCTGTATTACATCTGCTCGGACCTCTTACACTCATACTTCACTATGTTTCCTTCTCACAACGTTCACCCAGGAAGCTTTCGAGTTGGACTGACAGGAAGCCCAAAGTCAAATAACAGAAATAAACCCGCCACATTAAACGTACACAGGGTGATTTTTTGCACCGTGTACAAACTCTAGGGATTGATCGATGAGAGGATACGGAACGAAAAATGTCTAATGAACTTCCACCCGAAAATGCATGGTTTCCATACTAGAAACCATTTATTCAGTCATACCTTGCTATAGAGACAGCGGGCTAATACTCGCTGTACCATGCAGCCACAAAAAAAATGTTCAAATGTGTGTTAAATCTTATGGGACTTAACTGCTAAGGTCACCGTCCCTAAGCTTACACACTACTTAACCTAAATTATCCTAAGGACAAACACATACATCCACGCAGCCACAGCTACAGTATGTGCTGAAAATGGTTTCCAGGTGGCGCAGTCCATGCTTGTACGTTCCGTAGCGTGTTCTGTCTCACATGTCCACTTCGGCCAGGTTACGTCCGAGCAGTGTCAAAGGCAGCATGAATACGCTGCTCCATTGTCTCCTCGTCTGGAATGGGCTCTGAAAACACGATTTTTTGAGATGGCCACATAACCAGAAGTCTCACGGGTTGAGAACCGGTGAAGGAGCAGGCCATGCAACCGGGCCCCCTCTTCCGATCCATCGATCAGGGAAGACACGATTGAGATGTGTCCAAATGTTAACGGCGGAGTGGACTGGAGCACCACTATGTAGCAATCACGTAACCCTTAGACTCATAGATGGCAGGAGGCAAAGTCACCCGCGACGCGGAAGGAAGACTGGTCCGAAAATAGTTCGCCAATTATCCTGGCCCACACTTTCCCGTTCCACCGATGTTGATGATTCGCTGTTATCATACCATGGGAGTTCTGCATTATACCTCACCGTAGACTGTTATGCAAGTTGGGGATACCATTCCGTGTAAAGGTGGCCTCATCTGTGAATAGGATGGATGACACAAATCGTGGTTGCCTGGTGAAGAAACCGGTGACAAAATGTTCCCGATGTGGAAAGTCTGTCGCTAGTAAGCCCGGCACACGCTGTAAGTGATAAGGGTGGTAACAATTGTGATGGAGAATGTTCCACACGGTCTTCTGGCGCAGCCTGTACTCCCTGGCCACCTGCCTGGTACTGACACGGCGGCCAGCCCGGTTGGCCGAACGGTCTAACGCACGACTTTCCGAGCGGGAAGGAGCGCCTGGTCCCCGGCACGAATCCGCTCGGCGGATTTGTGTCGAGGTCCGGTGAGCCGGCCAGTCTCTGGATGGTTTTTAGGCGGTTTTCCATCTGCCTCGGCGAATGCGGGCTGGTTCCCCTTTCCCACCTCAGCTACACTATGTCGGCGATTGCTGCGTAAACGTACGCGTACACCACCATTACTGTACCACGCAAACATAGGGGTTACACTCGTCTGGTGTGAGACGTTCCCTGGGGGGGGTCCACCGGGGACCGAACCGCACAATAACCCTGGGTTCGGTGTGGGGTGGCGGAGGGGTGAAGTGGACTGCGGTAGTCGTCGTGGTGTTGTGGACCACTACGGCTGCGGCGAGGACGGAGCCTCTCCGTCGTTTCTAGGTCCCCGGTTAATATACAATACAATACTGACACGGCGGTCGTCTTCCACAGTGTTAGTCACATTTTTCTCCAAGTCTAGTGTCCGAACATTTCGGGTAAGTTCTTCATGATTTGCTGCTTCCCGAAACGACCCCGTCTCAGACAAACGGCGAAACACTGTTGGAAACATTGAATTCTTTGAATACTATGGTTGGTCGAGCGGTTCTAGGCGCTTCAGTCCTGAACCGCGCGACCGCTACGGTCGCAGGTTCGAATCCTACCTCGGGCATGGATGTGTGTGATGTCCTTAGGTTAGTTAGGTTTAAGTAGTTCTAACTTCTAGGGGACTGATGACCTCAGATGTTAAGTCTCATAGTGCTCAGAGCCATTTGAACCAACTGAATGCTATGGTTCTTGTCGCCGGGGATAGGTCTATAGGTCTCCTGATACAACCTAGCTGCGCGCCGCTCGTTGCCATTTGCCTTTCCGCAAGTAAACACCATGTCGGCAAGCTCTCGATTTGATTACAATACGTTTGAATACGTTGTCTGCAACCCTGTGTCACCTCCACTACAAGGTGAGTCACCAAGAGGAAGTGATTGGGACACAATATCACCAGTTACTATGGCAGGAGAGAGCGCTAGGGCATAACGTATGAGGAACAGCACCAACCTCTAGGAAGAAACCATGTATGCTGTAACTGCGGCTGCATGATACAGCGGGTGACAAAGTGCAGTCTCCGTAAATTTGGAAATTTGTGGTAAGTACTATGGGGCCAAACTGTTGAGCCCATCGGTCCCTAGGCTTACGCATTGCTTAATCTAACTTAAACTAACTTACGCTAACGACAACACACACAGATACACACACACACTCACATGCCCAAGGGAGGACTCGAACCACCGACGGGGGTAGTCGAGCGAACCGTGGGAAGGCGCCCAAGACTGCACGGCTACCCCAGGTGGCGCAGTCTCCGTAACAAAGTATGATTGATGATTGAATGAATGGTCTCTAACACGGAAACCATGCTCCGTTTCCACTCGTCGATCAGGCCCTAGAGTTTGTACGCCGTGGAAAAAATAACACTGTGTAAAAAAAAAAAAAGTCCAATTACGAATGAAATGTGATTCATTTACACCTAAGACTATAATTAGAATGATTAGTACATCAGTAAATTACGCAAGTGGCATTTTTGATCAAAACACTTGGAGTAAAAGTAAATGTTTGGGGGAACTGACATGGCGGCGTTAAGCCGTCGGTACACGGACCGAGCATCTGAACGTCGAGCGTTGAGCGTGCCGAGTTTCTGACGTCATATCGTGGAGTAGCAAGTTCAGGAGTCTTTCCGAACGTGCAGAGCAATATCTGGCATGTCAGATATTCTGAGCGTGCGTCTGAGCGTTGACCAATGAGATGGCACAACGCCACCTACGTCACACGCACGCCGTCTCCCTTCAGTACAGAGTTGTGAGGCGCCATATTGGCACTCATTTCAAGCCTATATGTATATATGCCGTTTCTCTGCACGAGCAAATTGAGAATCACTGGTAAACCCGTTGTTAACTGTGTGATTCGTTCCAATAAAATAATGAGGAACATCATACGCGTGCCAAAAGAATTATTGTAACTTGCGTATTATGAGAGTAGGCTACTTAAACGCCGGCACGGTAGCTCAGCGTCTTGGGTCAAAGAGCTGGTTGGCCTCTGTAATAAAAAAACTGAGTGGAAGAATCAACAAACGAATTTGAACGGATGACGGATGTTAAGTGACGTCCGCAACGACCAAACACAACGATTAAAAAAGAAAGAAAAAGCGTAATGAGTAGTGTCACTGTCCTGTATGAAGTTGTTTGTTGGGGCGGTGGTACGCGTCTTGATGCTTTAAGTTTTTTTCTTAACATTCGCGTTGTTATTAGGTTCTGATACTTTATTATTAGTTTAGTATAAGTATATACTATAACATTTGATGTTATATAAAACTTTTTTTGAGGGGTGGCTTTGTTCGATTGGCTTAATCTACAGGACAGCTTGCGCTACTTGTGTAAAGATATTTTGCTCCTTTTTCTTTTACGCTTCGTAATTCACATGTTGCAAAGATTCTGCTGCTCGGTAGGAACAGTGATCAAGTAAGACTGACCTTATGGTTTTACTAAAATGTGAGAATGATAAAATAAAATGGCTCTGAGCACTATGCGACTTAACTGCTGTGGTCATCAGTCGCCTAGAACTTAGAACTAATTAAACCTAACTAACCTAAGGACAATACACACATCCATGCCTGAGGCAGGATTCGAACCTGCGACCGAAGCGGTCGCTCGGTTCCGGACTGTAGCGCCTAGAACCGCATGGCCACTCCGGCCGGCTGATAAAATAATGTTTATTTTATGCAGAGAAGTATACCAAATTTGTACCGCACTGTTTGTAATGGAAATTTTATGAGTCTGTGTCCTTATTGATTGGATATGGTACTTCCCTTTTCGTGGACGATGGAGGAAATGTGCGTTGTAATAGAGCTAACGTGGGAATTTTACGCGCGCCCGTTGAGTAAACAGTGTTATGTACGAACTAGAAACATCTCTCAACTGCCGCTGGAGTGCGTTGCGATCGCGTATACCACGTTGGGTCCCACGTACCGTATGCACAAGTCGCATCGTTCCCGAGTGTTCAGCAGCACGTTGAACTTGGCACGCTCAACGTTAACGTTCGACAGCACGGTCCGTGTGCCGACGGCTTTAGGCGTTAAGTTTGTGACGTGACGACATCTCTATATTTCCTTGCCGCGGAACGACATCTCTGGCGCTCGTGTATCTGTGGCCGCGTGCGCAGTGGCACGCTCTGCGTGCTTAAAAGAACGGAGCGAGTACGATAGCTTCAGTCTATTGGCTGACTTGGAACGCAGGCGAAAGGTATAGTCCGCAGTAGCAGGTGAAGAAACAGGATCTCTGCGACAGCACGTCCGCAATTCAGTTCCTAATCCACAGCGACGCGAAAATGTGGAGACGAGCAACAAACTAATTGCCAGAAACTGCGGCATGCTCTACTCGGGACTGGGGAGCGCAGGTGGACGGCACGGTGCGTGCTGTGCGCAGCCCTGGCCGGCCGCCGGGTCTCCCTCCTTATAAGGCAGTCTGCTCGGGCCGCTTGGCTCCTCTCACATCACGTGGCGCCATGTTTTACGCAACGTCACCAGCCAGCACACTGCGATACGCCGACTCGGCGGCTTCTCCCAGTTCCTTCCTGTCCGCTTTTACCAGGGTCCACGGTCCCAAAGAAAGCAGGAGTTGACAGATGTGAAAATTACCGACCTGTCAGTTCAGTAAGTCGAGGCTGCAAAATACTAACGCGAATTCTGTACAGACGAATGGAAAAATTGGTAGAAGCCGACCTCGGGGAAGATCAGTTTGGATTCCGTAGAAATATTGGAACACGTGAGGCAATACTGACCCTACAACTCATCTTAGAAGATAGATTAAGGAAAGGCAAGCCTACGTTTATAGCATTCGTAGACTTACAGAAAGCTTTTGACAATGTTGACTGGAATACTCTCTTTCAAATTCTGAAGGTGGCAGGGGTAAAATACAGGGAGCGAAAGGCTATTTACAATTTGTACAGAAAACACATGGCACCTATAAGAGTCGAGGGATATGAAAGGGAAGCAGTGGTTGGGAAGGTAGTGAGACAGGGTTGTAGCCTCTACCCGATGTTATTCAATCTGTATATTGAGCAAGCAGTAAAAGAAACAAAAGAAAAATTCGGAGTATGAATTAAAATCCATGGAGACGAAACAAAAACTTTGAGGTTCGCCGATGACATTGTAATTCTGTCAGAGACAGCAAAGGACTTGGAAGAGCAGTTGAACGGAATGGACAGTGTCTTGAAAGGAGGGTATAAGATAAACATCAACAAAAACAAACCGAGGATAATGTAATGTGGTCGAATTAAATCGGGTGATGCTGAGGGTATTAGATTAGGAAATGAGACACTTAAAGTAGTAAAGGAGTTTTGCTATTTGGGGAGCAAAATAACTGTTGATGATCGAAGTAGAGAGGATATGAAATGTAGACTGGTAATGGCAAGGAAAGCGTTTCTGAAGAAGAGAAATTTGTTCACATTGAGTATAGATTTAGTGTCAGGAAGTCATTTTTGAAAGTATTGGTATGGAGTATAGCCATTTATGGAAGTCAAACATCGACGATAAAGACTTTGGACAACAAGAGAATAGAAGTTTTCGAAATGTGGTGCTGCAGAAGAATGTTGACGATTAGGTGGGTAGATCACATGACTAATGAGGAGGTATTGAGTAGAATTGAGGAGAAGAGGAGTTTGTGGCACACAGTGACTAGAAGAAGGGATCGGTTAGTGGGACATGTTCTGAGGCATAAAGAGATCACCAATTTAGTACTGGAGGGCAGCGTGCGGGGTAAACATCGTAGAGGGAGACCAAGAGATGAATACACTAAGCAGTTTCTGAAGAATGTATGTTGCTGTAGGTACTGGGAGATGAAGCAGTTTGCACAGGATAGAGTAGCATGGAGAGTTACATCAAACTAGTCTCAGGACTGAAGACCACAACAACAACACGTTTCACTGTCATGTAACAGCTTCTGTTATAAACATTTGTACGAAACATATTAGGTGAGTGATTTCTTCGATCAAATCATGCCTAACCGTTCCTTCGAATGTGTGAAGAGTGGAAGTGGACCATGTTCTAAGTGCCAAATCTCACATTTTTCAGTAATATCAAAAGGCAAGGCAAGGCTCGTTCTATACATAATTTATTTGTATCCAAAAGAAATTGAAAAGATATTCTGTTACTACGTAACTATGCTCCCTACCCCAGCATGCAAAAACAGGCAAATTACATACTAAATAATATATTAAGAACGGTCTAAGTGCCAATAAGAAAGCTTTTGTTTTAAGTGCCATTAATACACAACTACAGCATTTTATTTGTGGTAACGTAAGTGAAGAAATACAGCAGAAAAATATTAACAAATATAATTTCACACTTCTTTTATATCTTTTAGAGAGAATAACAAAATTAAATTCAGGGAAAAATCTCTCGGTACTGACTTCTTTTTTTTTACACATGTCCATTTATTAGGATCATATGTTCAGAGTTTACTATGAAAGTCCCTGTGGTGTTGATGAAGAAAGGGCAACATCACCAGCAGGTCTTCTTCTTTTGGAACCGATAAACACAACGGGGCTTTCAGGTGAAGTACGGCACGGTATTCATCAGTCCTGGTCTTTCCTCTTTTGAATAGGCTTACATTTTCTCCTTTCTTCTGTTTCGCCATAGATGGATGAGACACTTCGACCATACAGCTTTTGGAGATCTTACACTCCGTTGATATACAGTACATAAAATCCCGTTTGAGCCCAACGATCTTTTTTTTTTGTTAATAATTGGCAACCAATGCTGTACAATCGCAATAATGTCATGAGATCTTCAATTGACTCTTTTATTAGAACATGTTACGCGTTTTGGGGTTACACCCATCTTCAGACATCACGAACTTTAAATCCTTCCTAACCAACCAGGCGTACACCCTTGAGTTGTCAAGACTGTACGCCTGGTTGGTTACGAAGGATTCGAAGTTTGTGATGTCTGAAGATGGGTGTAATCCCGAAACGCGTAACATATTCTAATAAAAGAGTCAATTGAATATCTCATGACTTTATTGCGATTGTACAGCAATGGTTGCCAATTATTTACACTCCATTATTGACAACAATGTTTCAGCATTATCTTTAAGATCGAAGAGCTCAGTTGTATACATTAGAATGGAATTAGAACTCCGGATTAAAACACTAGTAGGCGCAAATACCATACACCATCTTTATACCACCTACCATAGCTTAGAAGTGAGGTACAGACGCTACATAAAATGTGGAGCCATATATCGTTACCGCAAAACGTGTTGCTAAAGGTCGAGAGCACCTCTGGACATGGAATCTACACTTACATCATACTCACTCAATAGCAGGCGTTAAGAATCGTGACGTGGTTGTTGGTTATCATCTAAGCCTATTTCGATTCACTGTGTATTATTCGCGACCACTGGATCAGAAAATGGACCTGCTCTTACAGCATAACACTCAACACGCTAATTTGTGACACAGGAAGGTGACCCACATCCGGATCGATTACGCGCGCGGTTTAACGAGCATGGTCTGCTACACTGATCACCATGAATGTGGTTTTAGGTGGTTTCCCTCGTTGATTTAGGTAATACGGGGCTGGTCCCCAGATTCTGGCTGAGAGAGCTGGGTGTGGTTTTTAGGTAGTTTCCCACGTTCATTTAGGTACTGCTGGGTTCTCCCCCAGATTCAGGCTCAGAGAGCATGACATACACAAACAATTGAAATACGATGACGTACACAACAAAGCTGATTTTATCAATTAGAAGCGTCTGGTGTAAGCCTGCGAGTGTAAAAACATTGGGCCCGCGTGCTACCAGTGACGACTTTCTTTTTATTTATATTTTATACGATCACGAATAAACGGAACAGCACACGAGAAACGCTCTTGAAAATGGGAATCGTTTGCCGAAAAACATATTACAAAAATAAACTTAAAAGAAATCGAGATTGGTAGCGGAAAAAGTTATCTTACAAACACACACACGAAAGAAAGTTTACTCGATTCACCGACAGATGACACATACGACCTCCTTCCCTAAAGTTAACCACACGACAAATAATGAAACAAAATTTCCCAAATCCTGAAAAAGTAGATCCGTTCTACATGAGATAAATGCTAGGGAAGAGACCCAAGAAGAATACTTGATCTGTTCCAGAATGTGCATGCCACTCAAATGACTGAATGGGCTAGTGTACTCGTCGTCCGTAAGGGATACGGCGAGAGTTGTGTCATGTGACCTCAGCTAATTTCAGTATGGATGTGTTCTGGACAAATCCCGATAAGGAGGACCAAGTGTCATGGTCCATTACATTGGCCTTCCTGGATTACTGACCTAAATCACCTGGACTTTTCTTCTAAGGATACATCAAAAGTGTGATGTATACTACACCATTTAATGACTTCTGTGACCTGGAATATCATCCGAGAGGCTTCTGCAGCAATTCACTGGTGCGTTTTTACCGGTATTGACTTACAGCTACGCATGTACTACAGTAACTCATCGCTTCGTAACCCCTCAGAGTATTTCAGTAGTGGTCTATTTTTGAGCAGCACTTTCCAGCAGGTTTTAAAGTCCAGTTGGTTGCGCCATCCAGTCTCCAGATTTTAATTAACTGAAAGTTTGATGGACACACCGGGAAAGTGTGTTGTACGCTACTCCCGTTAATGACAACGACCAGGAAGAGGATATCCCTACAACTAGTGTCATTGTAAGATAGGACCTGGGCGTCAGGAAAAGGATTGTCCGGTCCATATTGAACGCACTGTGTACTGCATCTCATCTCGAAAGACACATTTTGACCATCTCTTTTGTGACATGGCTATTCAAGGTCATGTAACACAATGGCACGTAACTCAGTGATAACGCAATCCATGACATATGTTCAAAGGATCATTTTTTCTTGTTTTGAGCACCCTCAAACTTTTCTTTCCTAAGTTGGGGTCATTATGTGGCATAGTGTTTACTGACGAAGACAGCAATATCTTAGTTCTTTCCACAATAGACTTGGGATACCAAAATGACTTTTTGCTCATTTTAAATTCATTGGTTGCTGATTGTGAGCAAAGAGTGAACATAAAGTTCCACGTTCAGCTCGGAAAATCCTTACTGAAACGTGGACAATGATTAAGCAAGCATATGCAGGCGACGCTTTGAAGAAGTCATGTTTTCGAGTGGTACAAAAGGTTTCGTGAAGGTAGAGATTCAGTGAATGACGATCCAAAAAGCTGGCCGCCCGTCTACAGCACACACCGATATAAACGTGGAGCTCGTAAGGCAGTTGTCGCAAGAAGACTGTCATGTAACTGAGTGTGCGATATCGGAAGAACTTAATTCGAATCGTGATGTATGTCGTAAGATTATAGACAAATATTTAGGGAAAAGGAAAGTTAATGCAAAACTCATCCTCACACATTAAAAGACAAAAAGAAAAATGTAAGACGAAGAATTTCTGCTGGACTAGTGGATAGAGCCAGACGTGATCCCATATTTCTATCAAAGATTATTGCCGGGGATGAAAGCTGGTGTTACCAGTACGACTATCACACGAAGCATCAAAGTGTTGAATGACGGAGTCCTGGATCACCAGCCACGAAAAATTTCAACCGACAGCCTTGCCTTTGAGAACAAACAGAATGTTGAGCGCATCCTTTGATAGTAGAGGATTAGCTCGCTGTATGTTCCTCCAGTTCAAACAGTGAACCATACTCTTTACATCGAAGTCTTGAAACGTGTGCGTTAAGCACTTCGACATCGCCGTCCAGCTTTTTAGCATTCTTAGGGCTTGTTCGTAATGCATGACAATGTAAGAGCCAATACTGCTTTATCTGTTACCGAGTATCTGAGCAGACATTCTGTTATTGCCATCCCACAGCCACCGTATTCGTCGGACCTCTCGCTTTGCGATTTTTTTTTTTGTGTCCATGAGTGAAAAGGCTACTGAAAGGAAACTTTTAACAAGATATCGCAGTTTTAACAAGATATGTGACAAATGAGCCTACAAGAATCGCAGTTGTAAATTTCCCTGTTTGCTTTCAAGATCTCCAGAAACATTGGCACCTGTACAAGGGGACTATTTTGATGGGAGGTAGGTTCATTAATTGGTAAGTGCAATTTCCTATTTTTTTAAAAAAATCTGTCCTGGAACTTTTCTGACAAAGGGAGTATTAAACGTAATTTAATATTTTATCATATCCAGTTCAAGATTCGAAGAACAAATTATTAATTACGGTGACCCTGCAGACAAGTGAGTCTACTCTCTATGATGTATAAAACACATCAAAAAAGTTTTACAACACCTCGGGTCCGAGAGTTCCGAAAACTGTACAGAAAATTGGAATAGAGATGAACATATACATTATTTCCGCCCTTTTTATTGCTCATGGAACCCACACACTGCATGTTGTACCACCATAAAGCGAGATCTTCAGAGTTGGTGGTCCAGTTTGCTGTACACACTGGTACCTCTAATACCCAGTAGCACGTCCTCTTGCATTGATGCATGCCTGTATTCGTCGTGGGGTACTATCCACAAGTTCAAGACACTGTTGGTCCAGACTGTCTCACTCCTCAACGGCGATTCGGCGTAGATCCCTCAGAGTGGTTGGTGGATCACGTCGTCCATAGACAGTACTTTTCAATCTGCTCCAGCCATGTTCGGTAGGGTTCATGTCTGAAGAACATGCTTACCACTCTAGTCGAGCGATGTCGCTATACCGAAGAAAGGCATTCACAAGATGTGCACGTTGGGGGCGCGAATTGTCGTCCATGAAGACGAATATCTCGACAATATGCTGCCGATATGGTTCCACTATCAGTCGGAGGATGGTATTCACGTATCGTACAGCCGTTATGGCGCCTTCCATGACTACCAGCGGCGTATGTCGGCCCCACATAATGCCACCCCAAAACATCAGGGAACCTCCACCTTGCTGCACTCGCTGTACAGTGTGTCTAAGGCGTTCAGCCTGACCTGGTTGCCTCCAAACACGTCTCCGACGATTGCCTGGTTGAAGGCATATGCGACACTCATCGGCGAAGAGATCATGATGCCAATCCGGAGCGGTCCATTCGGCATGTTGTTGGGCCCATCTCTGCCTTCTGCATGGTGTCGTGGTGGAAAAGATGGACCTCGCCATGGACGTCGGGAGTGAAGTTGCGCATGATGCAGCCTATTGCGCACAGCTTGAGTCGTAACGCGACGTCCTGTGGCTGCACGAAAGGCATTATTCAACATGGTGGCGTTGCTGTCATTGTCCCTTCGAGCCATAATCCGTAGGTAGCGGTAATCCACTGCAGTAGTAGCCTTTGGGCGGCCTGAGTGAGGCATGACATCGACAGTTCCTCTTTATCTCCTCCACGTCCGAACAACATTGCTTTGGTGCACTCCGAGACGTCTGGACACTTACCTTGTTGAGAGCCCTTCCCGGCACAAACTAACAATGTGGACACGATCGAACCGCGGTATTGACCGTCTATGCGTGGTTGAACCACAAACAACACGAGCCGTGTACCTATTTCCTGGTGGAATGACTGGAACTGGCTCTGAGCACTATGGGACTTAACATCTGAGGTCATCAGTCCCCTAGAACTTGGAACTACTTAAACCTAACTAACCTATCACACACATCCATGCCCGAGGCAGGATTCGAGCCTGCGACCGTAGTGTTCGAGCCCGAGACCGTAGTGTTCGCGCGGTCCCAGACTGTAGCGCCTAGAACCGCTCGGCCACACCGGCCGGCTGACTGGAACTGATCGGCTGTCAGACCCTCTCCGTCTAACAGGCGCTGCTCATGCGTGGTTGTTTACATCTTTGGGCAGGTTTAATGGCATCTCTGAACAGTCAAAAGGACTGTGTCTGTGATGCAATTTCCACAGTCAACAGCCATCTTCAGGATTTCTGGGAACTGGGGTGATGTAAAACTTTTTTTGATGTGTGTATTAACTGCAGAAACTGAAGCGTTAATGTCAAGCTGTTAAGAGTTAAACTTTTACGCTACATTCCTCCGTGGCATTGTAGCTTAATTTTCATGTCACGAATTGCAAATATTTTTATAAACTTCTACTGTTTTCTTTTTAGTTTCAAGATTGTATCAGCCACTTAAATTTTTGGACCTACCTCAAGAAAAAAGAAAACAGAGTCATATCCAACATAAGTACAGGAGGAACGTCACTGTCGTACCAGCTTGTAATCAACTGCTTTGTTTAACCACCAAACGCTTTCTCAGTTGAAGTAACCGCGTGCGAACCAGAAATTTCCATTTCACTAAAGCATGATTTTAACAAGCGTTCGCTATATTCCAAAAAACAAACCAAGAAAGCTTGTTGCCTAAATGTGCGAGGATACAGAGTAACTAAAATATCGGCAATGCGCATAAACATCGTTCTGTTCATGAGCTGTGAACAACGGCCGACAGTATGTTACAATGAGAGGAAACCTGCACCACGTACTGCGCGTAAAATTCCGAAACTCTGAAGAACTTGACTGACAAGACCCAGAGAACGACAGGAACGATGCAGCCACGGTACTCAAAAGGGAAAAAGTCTGCGCTGAGCAAACTAGAAAAGCGATGGCTCATACGCTGGGGAATTTTACAGCAATGAATGACGTGAAGTAACGAAGAAAAATTGTAGTGCGTTCATTCCGAGAACAAGAGAGAAAGCAGATCTCTCGGAAAATACGGCGTTCCAGACCAGAACGCGGAAACTCGTGGAACTGTACGCTACGTCAGTTCACTACTGCAGCAAGTACACACACGTCTGTTTACGTTAGCCTGTATCAGTGGAACATTCGATGCTACGAAACATTTGGCGGGCAATTCAAGCACATTAGCATTACGGGCTGATTCGGAGTTACGTCTGTTTGTAAGTGAGGATATTCAGCCGCCAAATAATTGTTAAAATTCGTGGTGAAACCTTGAGATGTCATTTACTTCACTCAATTCGCTACTAGTTTAGGTTAATGACAGTTATCAAGCTTAGCCGGCATAAAGGGCAGGAAAGTTACATCATAGTTAAGCTTCGGAATGGTCATTGAGCGAAACTAGTAGCAAACTGTGCAAAATAAGTGACAGCTGAAGGTTTCACCATGAATTTTAAACGATTAGAAGTTGTAGAATGGTGGTGTGGTGGTTTCGAGTCTTCGTCCAAGTTCATACCACGTAGCAATTATTGAAGACCACAAAAAGTCGTTGTTTTTGATTTTTGTTCGTCACGAGATAATTGTCCTCCTTGTAATCAAATTCGCAAAACATGCGAGCATTCGGACTACTGTATTCAAATATCATTTTGTGGAAATTACGGCAAGGACTGATAATTTTTCTCGCTGTATAATGGCCATATATTGACAAACAAAATAAAGTAGAAAACAAAACTTCGTGGTCGTTACAGTTGGAAAAACAATGAAAGCATGCCTTCATAAAAAAGAACAACATCTACTACAAACTGGTGTAAATATTATCATAAGACATTTTGGTAACGGACCGAAATAATCTATTCATTTCATCAGAAACCATAGTGGCACCGAAATGACTGGTGAACAGAAGGCAGAAATACTGAATTCAATCTTCCGAAAGTGTGTCGTTACGGAAGACCGTAATACAACTACTCCTTTCCATCAACACAGAACAGCGAAAGGGCAAATAGACGAGTAATCACGGAATAGAAAATCAGCTAAATCTCTCAACAGTGAGAAAGTATCTGCCTTGGAAGATATACCTATAACATACTACATAGATAATGAGACGGAACTTGTTACTTATAGCAACATATTAGCCCTATCTTAGGCCGTTGGACCACAGAAGGGTATAAAGAGATTCGACAACAATAAAATTCACTATTCACTTGAGCTTTCATGGTTTTGGGGGGGGGGGGGGGGGAAAGCTTTTGTACAACTGAAACGTTCAGAAGCAGGATCCAATTCCTTCAAGACTATTTAACGAGTTCTACTACTTTTATAGGTTGAAGTGGGAACATTGTTGACACGTCACACGTTCGTGACCAACCAGGAATTGGCCACTGTACAGTTTCGAAGTCCCTGCCATTACCACTTTTGTTCCACAAGTAGAGAAAGCATGATATTTTCTTTAACCAAATTAGAAGTAAAAAAATGCTCTAAGAAAATAGTAAATAAAAAAAGACGCACCACGAGGTGATTATCCGAATACGACGGAAATCGGTTGATACGGTATGGTGTACATGTGCAGACAAGCAAATTGGATGATTCATTCAAGAGAAAGAGTTTTACAAATTGAGTAAGTCAATAACGCGTTAATAAAAAAAAAAGGGTCAAATGGCTCTGAGCACTATGGGACTTAACTGCTGTGGTCATCAGTCCCCTAGAACTTAGAACTACTTAAACCTAACTAACCTAAGGACATCACACACATCCATGCCCGAGGCAGTATTCGAATCTGCGACCGTAGCGGTCACGTGGTTCCAGACTGTAGCGCCTAGAACCGCACGGCCACTCCGGCCGGCGCGTTAATCCACCTATGACCTTTACGTAAGCAGTTATTCTGCTTGGTTTTGTTTAGCAATGGTTTTGGATGTCTTCTTGAGTGATATCGTGACAAATTCCCTCGAGATGGCGCGTTAGATCGTCAAAATCAAGGCCTGGTTGGAGGGCCCTGCTCATAATGCTCCAAACATTCTCAGCTGGGGAGAGATCAGGTAACCTTGCTGGCCAGGGCAAGGTTTGGCTAGAACGAAGGCAAGAAGTAGAAACTGTTCCCATGTGCGGGCGGGCATTATAATGCTTAAATGTAAGCTCAAGCTGGCTTACCATGAAAATGGGGATTAGAATATCGTCGACATTCCGCTATGCTGTAATGGTACCACTGAAGATAACCAATGGGGTCAGGTTATGATCAGAAATGGCACCCCAGACCATCACTCTGGTTGTCGGGCAGTTTGGTGGGCTACATTCAGATTGGTATCCCAACGCTGAACGGGGCGTCTCCAGACATGTCTTTGTTGGTCATCGGGCCCCATTTCAAAGTGGGACTCATCACTAAAGACAATTATAGTCCATTGAATGAGATTCCAGGCGTAATTTCGAAGTTGGGCGTTGCGGTTCTAGACTCCATCGCAGAAGCGTCAAACGAAGGGGTGAACTGTGGATAAGATGGGGTGTCACGACCTTCCCATCTTGTGGCGTGTCCACTCTGGCATTCGGCATAATTGTGATGACGTTTGATGCCAATATGACATCAATAACATATGAACTTCAGAGCTGTGGTCTTTTTTTTTTTTTTTTGGCATGAGTGCTTGAAGCGTCGTCGAGCCCGAGGATGACTTCGCACGGCGCCATGCATTTTGCACAACTACAGAGAAACCTGGTACGCACCGTTGAGCCAAAGATCAAACTTAAACGGAGCAACTGGAGGGAATTACGGGGTTCGAAGAAGTGAGCCTCTAATTCTTTTGTGCAATGTACACTGAAGCGCCAAAGAAACTTCAAATACAGAGGTATATAAAAAGGTAGAATACGGCGCTGCCATCGGCAACGCCTATAAAAGACAAGTGTCTGGCGCAGTTGTTAGATCGGTTACTGTTGCTACAAGTTATCAAGATTTAAGTGAGTTTGTACGTGGCGTTATAGTCGGCGCACGTGTAACGGGACACAGCATCTCCGAGGTAGCGATGAAGAGGGGATTTTCCCGTACGACCATTTCATGAGTGTACCGCGAATATCAGGAACCCGGTAAAACATCAAATCTCCGACATCGCTGGGGCCGGAAAAAGATCCTGCAGGAACGTACCAATGACGACTGAAGAGAATCTTTCAATGTGACAGAAGTGCAACCCTTCCACAAACTGCTGTAGATTTCAGTGGTGGGCCATCAACAAGTGTCAGTGTGCGACCCATTCAACGAAATATCATCGACATGGGCTTTCGGAGCAGAAGGCCTTGTACCTTTTATGACTGTGCGACACAAAGATTTATGCCTCGTCTGGACCCGTCAGTACAGACATTGGACTGTTGATGACTAGAAATATGTTACCTGGCCGGACGAGTCTCGTTTCAAATTGTATCGAGCGGATGGGCCTGTACGGGTATGGAGACAACCTCCTGAATCCACGGACCCTGGTGTGGGGCATTTTGGAGTGATACGAGACCCCAGATACATCTAGATACGACTCTGACAGGTGACATGCACGTAAGCATCTTGTCTGATCACCTGTATCCAGTCAGGCCCATTGTGTATTCCGAAGGACTTGGGCAATTACAGCAGGACATTGTGAAACCTCACACCACCAGAATTGCTACAGAGTGGGCTCCAGAAACACTCATCTGAATTTAAACAAATCCGCTGGTCACCAAACTCTCCAGACATGAACATTATTGAGCATATGTGGGATGCCCTGCAACGTGCAGTTCAGAAGAGATGTGCACCCCCTCGTACTCTTACAGATTTATGGACAGCCCTGCAGGATGCATGGTGTCAGTTCCCTCCAGCGGTACTTTCGAGATTAGTCGAGTCCATGTCACGTCGTGTTGCGGAACTTCCGCGTGCTTGCGGGGATCCTACACGATATTAGGCAGGTCCGCTAGTTTCTTTGGGTCTTGAGTGTAGTATGAACGATGTGCATATTCCGTGTCCTACCGAGAATTTATAAAAACCAGAATAGTTACCTAAAGCACTTCTGGTGTCATGGCTCCCCCCCCCCTCTCTCTCTTTCTCTCTCTCTCTCTCTCTCTCTCTCTCTCTATTGGCCAGCATTCGAATAAGAGTAATGTTTCCCGTGCACCGCCGATCGCTACGAATTACGCAGGGGTAACACTGTTACCAAGTGGATAGTAAATGTTAAGGGTCAATAAATGAAAATGGAGATTAAAAGAATGATCACCTTAAAAAACGAACATCTAATTATAAACCATCCTTGTAGTCAGGGTTAATATACTTATAATTGGCAATCATACTGCGTTCCCACGATCCACTACGATGGACGGTCGAGATACGAATATAATCATTTTGAATAACCTTTAAACAAAACCTCGTAGCATTTATTCATCTTTCGTGCACTGTATTTATAAGGCGATGTGACGTACTGTAGGGAAGCAGCCTACTCACGCCGTATAAAATTCACATCAGCCTTTCGATTGTGTGCCAGCCTAGTCCGCTGTAACTAGCTCTGACGTCATAAATGTTGCGCAAACTTTAAAAATCAAGTAAATAACCTGAAACGTTTCTAGCATGTCAGGAGTACTACTAAATCAATATGTGTTGAATATCAGTTCAATAACTTTAACCATTTTCGTAATTTGGACGTTTTTCTGTAAAAATCATTGGCGCAACAGAAAAGAGCTAGAAACTTAAAAATTTATATTTAGATTCCTTTTTCATAATAATTTAGTAGAAACAGTATTCTGGATCTCACAAATTAAAATTTTAGTTGAAATTCATGATTTTCTGGTTTTTGTCTTAGAAATTAAGGAAGCAAGATAGATTAAGTAGGCGAATAAATAAGGCTAGGATGTTTAAATTTAAGTAGAAGGGAGACCCGCTATAAACATAAAGATGTGAGAAGTTTCAACTGAATAACTATAAAAGTATAGCGATAGCGTATCTCCAAAGGGCAAACTCAGAGCTCGTCTACTGCGTATAGTGTAATTAAATTAATTCTCTCGCCCAAAATATTTGACTTTGCCACGTCAGACTTTTATTATGATTACTTACCTGTGTGCTGATTGCACATTTAAATTGAGAGCTTCATCGGCCATCAGCAAAGGAAGCAATGATTTATTCGATAACTTGAAGTGGTGCATTACTAGCCCAGCGGCTAGTCGGGAGAGCGGATTTGATCAGGCGTTCCCTTAGCCGTCCGCACCGCGGCTTTATACACTCCTGGAAATTGAAATAAGAACACCGTGAATTCATTGTCCCAGGAAGGAGAAACTTTATTGACACATTCCTGGGGTCAGATACGTCACATGATCACACTGACAGAACCACAGGCACATAGACACAGGCAACAGAGCATGCACAATGTCGGCACTAGTACAGTGTATATCCACCTTTCGCAGAAATGCAGGCTGCTATTCTCCCATGGAGACGATCGTAGAGATGCTGGATGTAGTCCTGTGGAATGGCTTGCCATGCCATTTACACCTGGCACCTCAGTTGGACCAGCGTTCGTGCTGGACGTGCAGACCGCGTGAGACGACGCTTCATCCAGTCCCAAACATGCTCAATGGGGGACAGATCCGGAGATCTTGCTGGCCAGGGTAGTTGACTTACACCTTCTAGAGCACGTTGGGTGGCACGGGATACATGTGGACGTGCATTGTCCTGTTGGAACAGCAAGTTCCCTTGCCGGTCTAGGAATGGTAGAACGATGGGTTCGATGACGGTTTGGATGTACCGTGCACTATTCAGTGTCCCCTCGACGATCACCAGTCGTGTACGGCCAGTGTAGGAGATCGCTCCCCACACCATGATGCTGGGTGTTGGCCCTGTATGCCTCGGTCGTATGCAGTCCTGATTGTGGCGCTCACCTGCACGGCGCCAAACACGCATACGACCATCATTGGCACCAAGGCAGAAGCGACTCTCATCGCTGAAGACGACACGTCTCCATTCGTCCCTCCATTCACGCCTGTCGCGACACCACTGGAGGCGGGCTGCACGATGTTGGAGCGTGAGCGGAAGACGGCCTAACGGTGTGCGGGACCGTAGCCCAGCTTCATGGAGACGGTTGCGAATGGTCCTCGCCGATACCCCAGGACCAACAGTGTCCCTAATTTGCTGGGAAGTGGCGGTGCGGTCCCCTACGGCACTGCGTAGGATCCTACGGTCTTGGCGTGCATCCGTGCGTCGCTGCGGTCCGGTCCCAGGTCGACGGGCACGTGCACCTTCCGCCGACCACTGGCGACAACATCGATGTACTGTGGAGACCTCACGCCCCACGTGTTGAGCAATTCGGCGGTACGTCCACCCGGCCTCCCGCATGCCCACTATACGCCCTCGCTCGAAGTCCGTCAACTGCACATACGGTTCACGTCCACGCTGTCGCGGCATGCTACCAGTGTTAAAGACTGCGATGGAGCTCCGTATGCCACGGCAAACTGTCTGACACTGACGGCGGCGGTGCACAAATGCTGCGCAGCTAGCGCCATTCGACGGCCAACACCGCGGTTCCTGGTGTGTCCGCTGTGACGTGCGTGTGATCATTGCTTGTACAGCCCTCTCGCAGTGTCCGGAGCAAGTATGGTGGGTCTGACACACCGGTGTCAATGTGTTCTTTTTTCCATTTCCAGGAGTGTATATAAGAACGCTGCGCGAGAGAAGAAAGCCCCAGTTCTGTCCAGATGCTGATTAGTGCACCACCTGTGCCAGAAGTCGCGTCGCGTCGGTATCATTGCTATAAACAGCCTCGGATGCCGTAATAAGTTACCATGAAACCATTTTCGAGTGAAGTGTTAACTCTGGGAAGACTTTAACAATCTATCTTCAGTTTGCGTATGTCGTATTTTCACGTGCCGCCGCGGGACAGACATTCTACCATTATTTAGCGTGGCGTTTGATAAACATTATCATCAAATTATGGTGAGCATTCACTTAAACATTTAATTTGAACAGTTATAGTTGCATCAGCGCATTAGACTCTGAACTGCTCTGGTAGCTGGATTGTGTTGATTCCTTTTGGTCTGTGACTTTCAGAATATAGTGAACATTATAGAGAGAATCGTTTTTGATTATGAATCCCAGACAATCTTCTAATTCCTCAGAGCTATAAGCTGTAGCTATAAATGTATTTCTCAGATGAAGTGGGCACTAGGAATTCTAATTACAGGCTTTTGCTAATCACTTTCTGGTTGCCAATATTGTAGTTGGAGAGCCAGTGTTGAGAACGGCAAAGAACACCATAAATAATAGGAACAATATATATACAATAATTCCACCCGCCGCCCCACAGTATGTACTGCTTAAGGTAGGGTACACGCGTTAGGAGTTGGTTTATTGGTTGAGACGCCACGGCGCTGTGTACAAGCTACCCCTGGGTCGAGAAACTTTATGGCCGAATTTCCAGCAATAAGAGAGGCACTTAATCAGTTTATAATATCAACAATATTCTGATAATAACAAATTCATGGGTAACTTGTAAACTAATTCACTGGCGTATTGAATAACATAAAATAGTGCAAATCCTCTAGATCAAAGGGCATTCTGGAATCGTCGACAACGAAGTAGCTGACCAGTTGCGAAAGAGTAATGTCACTGAAGAAATACTTTTCCTTGTGAGTCTACCTCATACAGACTTCGTAACTAATGTAACGAAAGAGGCATTTGATGAATGGTACCGATACTGAGAAGTGTCTCAGATGACGAGAGGGGAACATTTTGCAAGGCTTCAGTTCGATCAGTTATTCCCAAAACAACCTGGTATTCAAAGTTACATCCTTCAAGACGACATACAACACCAATAATGAGAATTCGTAATGGACACCGATTGTTGCACATCTCTACATAATCAAAGGCGCTTCAGTCTGGAACCGCGCGACGCTACAGTCACAGGCTCGAATCCTGCCTCGGGCATGGATGTGTGTGATGTCCTTAGGTTAGTTAGGTTTAAGTAGTTCTAAGTTCTAGGGTACTGATGACCTCAGATGTAAAGTCCCTTAGTGCTCAGAGCCATTTGAACCAAATTGGTAATTCAATCGTCAAATCGGTGATTCTCCATCCCCCAAGTGTCACACACACTTCTCCGACAGCCAAAAATCTATGTCTACTTTTCAAGATACTTTCGAAAGACGGGCTTTCATCTTTAAGATCGAACATGTGAAGAGATCCCACGCAGCAATCGTAATACTTTATATATGTTTTAAAATCTTCACTATAAGAATAAGAAATTTAGTGTCTGTGTTATTTGGAGTGATAATATGTAATTAAGAAATGGTGAGATGTGTCGAAAATCCACATATTTCCTCCATGAATAACTCCTCCTTGCTCTCACTTATCCATCTGCCGATCTTCATACTGACTAACATACATCGATGTTCATTAATGCTGGTCCACAGCTGACTGCGGCGCCCTCCTGTGAGTACTTATTAGATGCACTTTTCTGTCACCATAAGGCTCCTCTCCAAATGTATTTCGAGCAAGTGCCGAAAACATTCTGTATCTTACGTCTTATCTTTTGGGCTGTGAACTGGAAACTACGACATAAAAGACAAATTAAAACAATTTTAAGTGTCAGTCATTTTTGTTTTCTTCTTCTGATTTTAGGTGGATCAGTAGATTACGTTAGTATTTATCTTCTTGAGTGCAGCCAAATTCTGCATTAATCTTCATTTCGAAGATAGTCCAGCGAAAAGAACACTGGTGACGGTTTTAAATTCAGATTTGTATCATTGAATGTTACACAAACACAAAACAAAAACAGTCCAGTCTTTGAATTAACCCTTATCTCATGAGGGCCAACGCACCTCTAATGTTATTCTGGCTGTGTATTCGAGCGATAATACCTAGTTGCAAGGGGCGCTGTTTTTTCAAGCCACCTTTTGTGAATTACGGATATCATTTCCTTCTTGGTTCCTCGTATATATCGCAGACTAACAGGTGAAACTAGTTTCCTCAATGACTGCTTTCGCTGTTAAGTCTAGAGCTAACTCGTCAAACTCTGAAACGTGGAGAAAGTCCTGAACCACTTCCATTCAGATTCGTTGATTGGTTGGTTGATTTGGGGAGGGGGGGGGGGGGAGGAGGAGGCCAAACAGCGAGTCATCTGTCCCATTGGATTACGGAAGGATGGGGAACGAAGTCGGCTGTGCCGATTTCGGCGCAAATATAGTCGCTCATGTGACACAGGAGTACGACATCACGTTATAAACTGACATCGAGGTAGGACCTAGTTTCTAGTCCCCAGTTCCTACTTCGATATTGCCGGTTTACGACGAGATATTTTACACCTAAGTGACCTCAGCAAATACACTGGCGCAATGTGTATTTTAGAACTTCATCCCTTAATACTAGTTCCTAGTTCCTAACCTGGTGGTGGTGGTGTACGATGTGATATTTTACACCTACGTCACTTCAGCGAATACAATGGCGCTATATGTATTTTAGAATTTCATCTTCTTATTAGCGACAAACTGATGTGATTGCGCTGTAACATAAGTGGAATGTGTTCCCACCGTGTTATTTATACGTATGATCTTTAAATTTCCGTAGATTGGAAGATGATAGCAAGCTTCTATGGAAACGGGTCATCGTGAAATAAATAATGTTTAGCGATCTTGGCTTCGGAAGCGATTTTTTCACCCTGCTCAATGGTAGGGAGGACTTTTCGAGTTTTGGGTCATTTGAGCAAACAGTAAAGGAAGCAATAAGAAATTTGGAGGGTAATTAAAGTTCAAAGGGAAGAAGTAAAAATTTTGAGGTTTTCTGATGACGTAACAGCTCTGTAAGAGACATCAGCGGACTTGAAAGAGCAGCTGAACGGAATGGATAATTTAATGAAAAGAGTTGTAAGACGAACATCGAAAAAAGTAAAACAAAGGTAATAGAATGTATCGAATTAAATCAGTCCGTGCTGAGGTAGTTAGACTAGGAATTGACACACTATAAGAAGTACGTGAATGTAACTATTTGGCCAGCAAAATAACTTCTAACTCCCGAAGGGTAAAGGGTATAAAAAGCAGTATGGGAATAGGAAGAAAATTATTTTTGAAAAAGAGGTATTTGTTAATATCTAATAAAAGTTTGAGTGTCTTCAAAAAGTATTTGTGTGGAGTGTAGCCTCACATCCTGGTAGGTCATAGAATCGTCAGTCTGGCGGGGATGAAAACTGCAACGGGATGCCAAGGGTGAATACAGTAGGTTCAAATGGATGTAGGTTGCAGTCGTTATGCAGACTTAACAAGGCGCAATATACATTAGTGTACTTTTGGATGAAGCCAGTCTTAGGACCCAAGAACCAACTCCTAGGGAGCTGGTAGAGGGACAACGGTATTCCTAATTGGAAAGGTCTGTGATTTACCAATTCCGGGACTTGTCTTAAAATCAAGAATGGAGGCCCACCACTACCCCCTCGAAGTTCCTGGTCTTATGGGGACTTGAACTATTTTGACTTGTTTCGGAGACGATAAGTACCAAACAACAATTTGAAGCTTCGTGCGTATGAGTGTTTTTTAAGAGAGTTTGACAGAATTAAGAGGTTTGACTACGTAAGCTTTCCCGGCGTAATAAGTCTTGAAAGTCTCTTCGGGTTTGCTGTCGGATACTAAAATCAACTTGACTCGATATTTCGGAGATACAACTGGTCGCTATCTTGAGGAGAATGCTGCTTCTGCTGATGAGTCCCGCTGGTGCTGCCGTTCCGCCTAGGTTGTATGATCTACCTAAGTTACATAAGGAAGGGGTTCCTCTACGCCCTATTGTTAGTAATTTGGGTGCACTCACTTATAACCTGACAAAGTATTTATCAGCTGTTCTCAGTACATGTGTTGGTAAGTGTGAACACCATATCTCCAATTCGATGGATTTTAATCGACGATTGAGATCTCTGAAGTTGAGTTCTTCAGATCTATTAGTGAGTTTTGATGTGGTATCCCTTTCCACACGAGTTCATCTGGAAGAGTCCCGCCGGCCGCGGTGGTCTCGCGGTTCTAGGCGCGCAGTCCGGAACCGCGCGACTGCTGCGGTCGCAGGTTCGAATCCTGCCTCGGGCATGGATGAGTGTGATGTCCTTCGGTTAGTTAGGTTTAAGTAGTTCTAAGTTCTAGGGGACTGATGACCACGGCTGTTAAGTCCATAGTGCTCAGAGCCATTTTGGAAGAGTCCCTTAGTTTGATCATTGGAAAACTGGATGAAGAGCTGGTGAAGCATTGTCGTCATGTACGGATATCCACGTGTTTTTTATTTTCTTATTTAACGGTGACATTTTTGAACAGAATGACGGAGTGGCTATCGGTAGTCCTTTATCACCTATAGTTGCCAATTTATTTATGGAGGACTTCGAAGATATGGCACTGAAGACTTCAGCTTTGCAACAAATGTGCTTCTGTACATATGTAGATGATACGTTTTTCGTCTGGCCGCATAGATTTGATACTCTTAATAGATTTTTGGACCACTTCAACTGTCTTCATCCCTGCATCAAATTTACTATGGAGGTTAAAAGTGATGGGATGCTTCCATTTTTAGACGTTATGGTTTATAAAAAACCTGATGGTACTTTGGGACACAGTGGTCACCGTAAGCCGACGCACACATATCGGTATCTGCATTCTAAGAGTTGCCATCAACCACACCAACGCAGTGGCGTCCTTAGGACGCCATTTCCGACGTGGACAGCTTAACCCAAGAACTTGCACATTTGATTGCTGTTTTTAAGGAAAATGGATACTCCGAGAAGCAGATTCATCGGGCTATGGAGTGTGGACCATCTCTGGAGATGCATGAAGAGGAACATAGATCGGTGGCCTTTCTTCCTCATGCTGGAGGCATATCGTTTAAAACTGGACGAATTTTAAGGAATTTTAACATTAAGAGTGTGTTTCGTCCACCTTTTAAGATTAGGGCAGTACTGGGCTATGTGGAAGATAATCTGGGGCGTAGGAAACCCGGTGTATACAAAATTTTGTGTCAATGTGGGAAGGCTTACATTGGCCGTTCGATTCACGCAATTCATGACTGGTGTGTGGTACATTGCTGTTATACGAGGCTACAATAGCCGGAAAAATCGGCAGTAGCAGAACACTTCTTAAATGAGGGACACAGTATGAAATTTGATGAAACTGTGCTAGTTGTCAAAATTTCTGGTTTTTGGAACAGTGTCTATAAAGAGGCGATTGAAATTAGGTTGGCGGATAATTTAATCAACAGAGACAATGGGTTTCCTCTTAGCAAGATGTGGAATGCTGTATTATCTCGCATCAAAATTGAACGTTCTTCGGTGCGGCCCCGAGTGCGATATATCGTTGCCAACAGTGTTCTACTAAGGGCGGCGCCACATCCCTGGCTTGAAGGGCAGCAACCGTGATGGGCGGCGAATGCGCCGCGTACTGAACGGTGGCCTATATAGGACGTCGATTTGCAGCCTGGCCCCCTCCTCTCCCCCGAGTCCTTTTGCATTTCCCTCCTCTGCCTTTTCTCATTCCCTCTCGCGTCTGCCCTGCCCCTCTCCCCCCTTATGAGTCCTCTCCCTCCTTGGTTGCCCCCCTTTCGTTTTTTCCTCTCCTCCCCCCTTGTTTTTTCCCCTTCCTCCAGGTTCCGCCCCCCCTCCCCCACCTGCCTTTGACTCGGGAGTGTCATCTTTGTGTCGCCATTTTCGTGCAGTGTTTTCGAGTGAGTGTTTTCCAGTGAGTGTTCCGTGTTGTGTCTTTTGGGAAGTGTTGCGAACAGCCATCATACTGTCGCTGGGTGTGATTTTTTATCTCTTGCGAACAGAAACCAGACTGTCACCATATTTTTTAATTGTGTGTCTACTATGTTACTTGTCTGTTTCCTGTGTATTTTATTAACATTGCCAACCCCTTTGCTTTCTGTTTTAACTTTCCGCATTTTTCCGACATTTTACACTTTCGGTCACCGTTTTATCGCCTGTTTTTCTTGTTTCTTTTCTTCTTCCGTTTTTAAAAAAGTCTGTAGGCTGTAGAGCAGCGTACTAAGCTGCTGCCAGCCCTCCCCCTTCAGGGGGAATTGAAAATCAATAAAGAAAAAAAAAAGCAGCCTGGCGTCTGTGGGACTCAGCAGAAGCAGCATTCTCCTGAAGATAGCGACCAGCTGGATCGCCGAAATATCGAGTCAAGTTGATTTTGGGATCCGGCAGCAAACCCGAAGAGACTTTCAAGCATTAAGTGGTGCAGTGTACCTTGAACATATGTATCCCTCACCACAACTGTCTTTAAAGTGGAATTGCTATATAATGCTAGAAATAACGCTTACTGCATTTGTAAGGTCAGTTTGAACTGGTGTGGTGTATCCATTACTTTTGGGTTGGCAATCTTGGAGAGCAGCAGTGTATGATTTCTTTACAGACAAACGGCTGACACGTGCCTTGATGACCCTCCGAGAGGAGTGCAGGGTGGAGTAGGTTGTAGTGCCGGCTGGAGTTACTGCGGCAGTAACTCGGCGCCGAATGAGGGGCGGCGGTTTACTGCGCCTGTAAAACTGCGACACGCACAATGCGACGGCCCGGCGGATTGAAATATTCAGGCAGGCGTCCGCAGGATTTGTGGGGCGACGTGTACGGCGCTGTACGTCAGCCGATAACCGCAAAGCAAGCGCTCGGCGGCAGGAGCTGCAGCCGGTGGGCGCTTCCCAGACAAAGGGAGGCGGATTTATGGCGGCGCGAGAGGCCTACGAGGACTGGAGGCCTTCAGGATCTGTGGGGGCAGTTAAGGAGGTCACCCGCCATATCTGCCGCAAGTGGTCATCAAATACGGTACTAGCTAAGAAGTAAGCACAATCAAGAAATTACAGCACTTTTAAGAGGATACAAGACGTACCTAAATTGCTACAACCCCCCACCCCCCTACATCTACATTTATAATCCGCAAGCCACCCAACTGTGTGTGGCGGTGGGCACTTTACATGCCACTGTCATTACCTCCCTTTCCTGTTCCAGTTGCGTATGGTTCGCGAGAAGAACGACTGCCGGAAAGCCTCCGTGCATGCTCGAATCTCTCCAATTTTACATTCGTGATCTCCTCGGGAGGTATAAGTAGGGGGAAGCAATATATTCGATACCTCATCCAGAAACGCACCCTCTCGAAACGTGGCCAGCAAGCTACAATGCGATGCAGAGTCTGCCACTTGAGGTTGCTAAACATCTCCGTAACGCTATCACGCTTACTATATAACCCTGTGACGAAATGCGCCGCTCTTCTTTGGATCTTCTCTATCTCCTCTGTCAACCAGACCCGGCAAGAATCCCAGACTGATGAGCAATACTCAAGTTGTTGATGGACTATATTTTCTAAGGACTCTCCCAATGAATCTCAACCTGGCACCCGCCTTACCAACAATTAATTTTATATGATCATTTCACTTCAAACCGTTCCGTACGCATACTCCCAGATATTTTACAGAAGTAACTGCTACCAGTGTTTGTTCTGTTATCACATAATCATACAATAAAGGATCCTTCTTTCTATGTATTCCCAATACATTACATTTGTCTATGTTAAGGGTCAGTTGCCACTCCCTGCACCAAGTGCCTATCCGCTGCAGATCTTCCTGCATTTCGCAGCAATTTTCTAATGCTGCAACTTCTCTGTGTACTACAGCATCATCCGCGTATAGGCGCATGGAGCTTCCGACACAATCTACTAGGTCATTTCTGGAACATCATAACGTAAGTCTTATTCTGTGCCACAAGTCTCATATCCCTGTCTACATGGTTATATACATTATACCAAAAGATCCACATACTCACTCAACCTGTCCTGAAAAGGTACGCTAAAAGGATATGCAGTCTGATGTTTCCCGGCGTATTTCTAAGTTGTAGAATTCTCGGCTGTGTCTGCTTACGTTATAAGCTTTCCACAGTATTACGGCAAACAGACTTGTTGCCATCTTAATGTGGATCCTGACAATGTTGACCATTTGACCACCATTACCCTCTACCCAACCCCGCCAGGTTTTGTTGGAACGACATTCAATGAAGCATCAGCTGTGAAATTCAAAATGGTTCAAATGGCTCTGAGCACTATGGGACTCAACTGCTGAGATCATTAGTCCCCTAGAACTTAGAACTACTTAAACCTAACTAACCTAAGGACATCACACACATCCATGCTCGAGGCAGGATTCGAACCTGCGACCGTAGCAGTCTCGCGGTTCCAGACTGCAGCGCCAGAACCGCGCGGTCACTTCGGCCGGCTGTGAAATTCAGTACAGTTCAGTCACGAAGCATGGAAAGATAAGTTACCTGACTAATCTCCGCAGAGGCACAAGCTTTGGGGTCTTCAAAACAAATTGTGACATTAATGTCACATACTACTACGCGTTATTGTTTCATGTTTCTGCTACTGTGGTAGGAGGTTAGCACTCCGTATCGGTGTACAGTAACTGATTTGAAAGAGTTGTTATGTAATAGCAGGCGGTTAAGAAGAACAAGAAACGGATAATTTTTATCTATGATGGAGCTCCAGACGGTACAGATTTCTGTCTTTGGCACTATAGTAAATTGTGGATGATCAATGAATTTAATCTTAAAAAATCATTTTAGATCTCTGTTAATGTTTCTCCTATGTGAGGTTGATCATAATGATGTGTTGCTCCAAGTTATGAGACACATCAGCTACTCTTTTCACAGCAAAAACAAACAGCATGCGGCACACACGTTGGGGATTAAATGCGCTGCAACCATCAACTACCAACATTGAGTTGGTAGTTGGCGGTTGCAGAAACAACATCGCTGTTACAGTGTTCTACGGAAGTCGGGTCACAGATGTTTGCCACTGGTAGTATCGTGTATACGATTGGAGTACACCCCTCAGCGACAGTTAATGCGTGGGGGTGCTGAACTGAGTCACCGAAACTGTGTTTCATTTTATTACGTTAGTGAACGGGTGAAATCCTGTAGACCATCAATCAGAAGGATGGACATACAAAAACTTGATGATCCTTTACTGTTTGGTCCAACAATACAGGCTTGCACACACAGTATTTCTTATTCTTGGTAATATCTACTTTTCGTGAGTTAGGCCGAGATCTGAGCCGGCTGTACGATGACGTCACAGCTCGAACACAGAGCGTTCACTAATACACAGTTCGGCCACATCAAGGAGAATTAGAGTTCAGGGCGAAGGAACAAGAACTTCAAAGTTTGCTAACTGCAATGTAATTGTTTAACAGACGAAAAAGTACTTGGAAGAGCAATTAAACGAAATGGGTAGCTCCCGAAAAGAGGTTACAAGATGAATATAAGCAAAAGTAAAACAAGGGAACTGTAACGTAGTAAAATTTAGATTTTCTTGTGAGCAGTCCATCATTCTTTATTCTGTTTCTCAATCTAGCCACGGCAGATGTTGGTTCTGCGATAGTGTTACTAGTCTCAATGTCCACAGACAAATTATTACATATCCCACGTGCGTAAAGTTATCATGTGGTGAGCATACCGCGCTCCCAGCCGTTGCCAGTCTTCATGACCGTGTCGCTACTTCTCAGTCAAATAGCTCCTCTACTGATCTCACAAGGGTTGAGTGAATCCCCACATGTCGACAGCACCCGGCAGACCCAGACGGTGACCCATCCAACTGCTAGCCAAGCCCGACAGAGCTTGACTTCTGTGATCTAACGGGAACCGGTGTTGCCACTGCGGCAAAGGCCTTTGGCGCTGATTAATTGGATTAGGAAACAAAACACTGAAAGAAGTCGATGTTTTTTTATCAATATGCGCAGCAAAGTAAGGGACGACGGCCGAAATAGGGAGGAGGCAAAATGTAGACTGGCGATAACAAGAAAAGTGTTTGTGAAAATGAGGTTTTGTTTAACCATATGGTTAGTTGTGAAGGAACTGTCTGGTCAGCAGCATAAGGTCGACGATATAAAGTCAGTTCATGGTAAAAATATTTTTGTTACTGATAAATCAGATATATATACAGCATTTAACAATCACTTTCTGAGCAGTTCTGGTGAATTAAATAAAATTTAGTTCCTACAGGAAATGCCTTTCTGAGACTGATGTCTAAAATACTCCTCTGTGATAGAGAAGGTGGAGAATGAGTCAATAATTAAATCACTGAAGACTAAGGATTCTCACTCTTATGATGGAGTGCCTAGCAGAATATTGAAGTACTGTGCTGCACATGTTAGCTCTGTATTTAGACATATTTGTAATTTTTCCCTTCAGGAATGGTCAGTTTCCTGAACGATTAAAGTACTCAGTAGTAAAGCCGCTTTATAAAAAGGAAGAAAGAGATAATACAGATAATTTTAGACCTATTTCTATGCCATCAATGTTTGCGAAAGTTATTGAAAAAGCTGTGTATGTAAGGATAATTGAACATTCCATATCACACGATTTGTTATCAAATATACAGTTCGGCTTTAGAAGTCGTTTAACAACTGAAAATGTTATATTCTCTTTTCTCTGGATGGGTTAAACAAAAGGTTTCGAACGCTAGATATATTTTTTATTTAACTAAGGTGTTTGTGTTGATCACAAAATATTGCTCCTTAAGTCGGAACATTACTGAATGAAGGGAGTAGCTCACAACTAGTTCACCTGTTACTTTAGCAACAGACAGCAAAATGTAATTATTCACAATGTTGAGAATGGCTGTGATGTAGGGTCTGAGTGGAGTATGGTCAAGTGGAGGGTTCCCCAGGCATCAGTGTTGGGGCCACTGCTATTCCTTATTTATATAAATGATATGCCCTCTAGTATTACGGGTAACTCTAAAATATTTCTGTTTGCTGATGACACTAGCTTGGTAGTAAAGTATGTTGTGTGCAACATTGGCTCGGTTTCAAATAGTGCAGTTCATGACATATGCACGTGGCTTGTAGAAAATAAACTAACGTTAAATCACAGTAAGATCAGTTTTTACAGTTTCTAACACACAATTCAACAAAATTTGAAGTTATAATTTCACAGAATGGGCATATGATTAGTGAAACCGAAGAGTTCAAATTCTAGGTGTTCAGATAGATAGTAAACTGTCGTGGAAAGCGCAATTTCAGGATCTTGTTCAAAGACTTAATGCTGCCATTTTTACTATTCGAACGGTATCTGAAGTGAGTGAACGCTCGACACGAAAATTAGTCTACTTTACTTATTTTCATTCGCTTATGTCGTATGGTATTATAGTTTGGAGTAACTCTTCCCATTCTAAAATGACATTTTTGGCTCAGAAACGGGCGGTTCGGGCAGTAACTGGTGTAAGCTCACGAACCTCTTGTCGATCCCTGTTCACTTGTCTAGGTATTTTGACAATGGCCTGTCAATATATATATTCCTTACTGTCATTTCTTGTTAACAATATTAGCTTATTCCCGAGAATAAGCAGCTTTCACTCAGTTAGTACTCGGCAGAAATCAAACCTGCATTTGGATCGGACTTCCTTAACTCTTGTGCAGAAAGGTGTGCAGTATACTGCTGCATTCATTTTCAGTAAGCTACCACTCGATTTCAAAAATCTTAGCAGTAATCCACGCGCTTTCAAATGGAAACTGAAGAGTTTCCCCATGGGACACTCCTTCTATTCTGTCGAGGAGTTCCTTGAAAAATTAAGCTGATTCTTGTTGTTTGTTGTTTGCGTTTACTTAAACTTATGGATTGACTTTTTTCGGGTTCATAAACATTTTATTATTATCTGTTACTTTTATGTACTGACACGTTCCGTGACCTTGGAGATTTCCTCCTCAACTTTGTCCTACGGAACTTGGCGTGTAAATAAATAAATATTTAAGAGCCAGGAAATATTTTACGAAGGCGTTTGTATGGAGTGTAGTCTAGAGCGGAAATGAAACGTGGACGATAAGCAGTTAAGAGGAGAACAGCTTTTCATACGTGGTGTTAACAGAAGAATGTTGAAAGTTAGGTAGGTAGACTGAAAGACTAATGAGAAGTCAGTAAATCGAATTGGGAGAAAAAAGAAATTTGTGACACAGATTGACTAAAAGAAGGGATCCGTTGGTAGGCACATCCTGAGGTGTCAAGGAATCGTCAATGTGGTAATGACAGGAAATGTGGGGGGTAAAAATTGTAGAGGGTGCCCAAGGCTTGAACACAAAAAGCAGGTTAAAATGGTTGTAGTTAGTGGTCTTTATGCAGAGATGAAAACGAAAGGCTAAACTAGAACAGAGAGCTGCGTCAAAGAAGCCTTCGGACAGAAGGCCACAACAATAACAAACCAGTTTACATCTGAAAATTAGCCACCTACGTTTTTATAGCCTCTGAGGACGACTCGCGCGATTGTGGAGACAGAAATACGCCTTAGATATACCCTAGAAATACTTTACATTTACTGGATGTTCCCAGCTTCTTAACTACTTGTTTGCTGGAGTTGACATTATACTGACGACCACACCCTGCTAGTCGCGTACGCTCTGAGAGTAATGAAGTAGCAGTTAACTGCATGTTGTTTGCTGCAAGGGAATTGGACATTCAGGATGCTGTTTACGAACACAGTCGCGCGACGGACAAACACGTGCCGTTCGTCCACGAGAATAGCGACAACCAATTTAGCTAATAACAGGCAGCATTTTCCTTGCATGCTAATGATCCATCATGATGGGAGCATGTGAGGAATGTTGTATTAACGACCCGTCCTTAACAGATGTGCGAAGTGTTATCCTAACACTCCGTAATTGGCTACTTTTTTTCTAAAAATCCTGCTAACAAATAGAAGAAGATAGTTTATGGATGTTTTTGTTTTCCGATCGGCCTGTTTTATTATTAGTGGCTTTAGTTTCAGTTACCATCCATGTCGCTTCACTGGAGCGAATCGAGTTTCATTCAGCTTCGTAAGGCTGATTGAATCAGGTTGTGATGAGCTGCACGTCGTCCTGGTCTAATAAGGAGAGAGCAGCGCTCGTTTTTTACCAGAGCAGACGCACTCAACCGTCCAACCTGAAGCTGGAGTGGAAACCTCCTGTACCACATGTATTATGTGTATCTACGTCATATTAGCAAGTACAGGGAAAAGATTTTACTGTCACAGAGGTAGAATACAGTATTCGTATTTATGGAAAACTTGGCTCAAATCCGTGATCAGTCATTCTGTTCTTTTTTGCTGTTATTTAATTATTGTTACTGTTATTACGCTGAAACGTAACTTTGTCTGCCCACGGTGGCAGCACTATCTCGTTCAAACCCGAGAAGCGGGGATGGGAGGTAGAAATAACACATTGCAGTATTCTTACGACTGGAAAACACGTGTGATAACACGATACATGCCCGTGCACATCACTGAATGCAGTGCTCATTTAGAACAAGAACAGAATCAGGACGTACAGTATACTGCACATTTGCTGCTCACGACAGTTGGCTAGCAGTGCGCGTAAAACTTACTACCGCTGTGATGTCGCTATTTTTCTCAGCTTTCTCTACCGTTTCACTCGCCGACTCTTTATACGAATGCACGCCGACCGATTTAATTACATATGCAGTTTATTCATCCGTCGCCGGCCGGAGTGGCCGAGCGGTTCTAGGCGCTTCAGTCTGGCACTGCGCGACCGCTGCGGTCGCAGGATCGAATCCTGTCTCGGGCATCGATGTGTGTAATGTCCTTAGGTTAGTTAGGTTTAAGTAGTTCTAAGTTCTAGAGGACTAATGAGCTCAGAAGTTAATTCCCATAGTGCTCGAAGCCATTTATTCATCCGTCAAAGTTCAAAATGGTTCAAATGGCTCTAAGCACTATAGGACTTAACAGCTGAGGTCATCAGTCCCCTAGAACTTAGAACTACTTAAACCTAATTAACGTAAGGACATTACACACATGGGTTAGTTAGGTTTAAGTAGGTCTAAGTTCTAGGGGACTAATGACCTCAGAAGTTAAGTCCCATAGTGCTCAGAGCCATTTATTCATCCGTCAAAGTTCAAAATGGTTCAAATGGCTCTAAGCACTACAGGACTTAACAGCTGAGGTCATCAGTCCCCTAGAACTTAGAACTACTTAAACGTAACTAACCTAAGGATATCACACACATCTAAGTCCGAGGCAAGATTTGAACCTGCGACCGTAGCGGTTGCGCGGTTCCAGGCTGTACCTCCTGATTCTGTTCTTGTTCTAAACGAGCACTGCAGTCAGTGATGTGCACGGGCATGTATCGTGTTATCACACGTGCTTTTCAGTCGTAAGAATACTGGAATGTATTATTTCTACCTCCCCCGTTTCGACGAGATAGTGGCCAGATACTGATATATTTTACCGCGTAAAACAGGATTAAAGTCTGTTTCACAGAGGAAGACTGCACTGTAGTTCCTTCTCTAGACTGTCGCACAGATGAAGAAATGGTAGATATCAAAATAGATGACAGAGGGATAGAAAAACAACTAAAATCGCTCAAAAGAGGAAAGGCCGCTGGACCTGATGGGATACCAGTTCGCCTTTACACAGAGTACGCGATGGAACGCCCCCCTTCTTGCAGCGGTGTACCGTAGATCTCTAGAAGAACGTAGCGTTCCCAAAGATTGGAAAGGGGCCCAAGTCATCCCCGTTTCCAAGAAGGGGGGACGAACAGATGTGCAGAACTATAGACCTATATCTCTAACGTCGGTCAGTTGTAGAATTTTTGAACACGTATTATGTTCGAGTACAATCACTCTGGAGACTAGAAATCTACTCTGTAGGAATCAGCATGGATTTCGAAAAAGACGATCGTGTGAAATCCAGCTCGCGCTATTCGACCACGAGACTCAGAGGGCCATAGACACTGGTTCCCAGGCAGATGCCGAGTTTCTTGACTTCCGTAAGGCGTTTGATACAGTTCCCCACAGTTGTTTAATGAAAAAAGTAAGAGCATATGGACTATCAGACCAATTGTGTGATTGGGCTGAAGAGTTCCTAGATAACAGTCATTCTCAATGGAGAGAAGTCTTCCGAAGTAAGAGCGATTTCAGGTGTCCCACAGAGGAGTGTCGTAGGACCGGTGCTATTCACAATATATACAAATGACCTTGTGGATAACATCGGAAGTTCACTCAGGCTTTTTGCGGATGTTGCTGTAGTATATCGAGAGGTTGTAACAATGGATAATTCTACTGAAATGCAGGAGGACCCGCAAGGAATTGACGCATGGTGCAGGGGATGGCAATTGAATCTCAATGTAGACAAGTGTAATGTGCTGCGAATACATAGAAAGAAAGATTCCTTATCATTTAGCTACAATATAGAGGCATTAGGATTGGTTTAAAATGGAATGACCATATAAAATTAATCGTCGGTAAAGCAGATGCCAGACTGAGATTCATTCGAAGAATCCTAAGGAAATGCAATCCGAAAACAAAGGAAGCAGGTTACAGTACACTTATTCGCCCACTGCTTGAATACTGCTCACCGGTGTGGGATCCGTACCAGATAGGGTCGATAGAAGAGATAGAGAAGATCCAACGGATAGCAGCGCGCTTCGTTACAGGATCATTTAGTAATCGCGAAAGCGTTACGGAGATGACAGATAAACTCCAGTGGAAGACTCTGCAACAGACACGCTCAGTAGCTCGGTACGGGATTTTGTTGAAGTTTCGAGAACATACCTTCACCGAGGAGTCAAGCAGTATATTGCTCCCTCTTACGTATATCTCGCGAAGAAACCATGAGGATAAAATCAGATGCATTAGTGCCCACACAGAGGCGTACCGACAATCTTTCTTTCCACGAACAATACGAGACTGGAATAGAAGGGAGAACCGACAGAGGTACTCAAAGTACCCTCCACCACACACCGTCAGGTGGCTTGCGGAGTACCAGATGTAGATGTAGATGTAGAAGCGCCTAGAACCGCTCGGCCGACTGGCCGGCTCCGTCAAAGTACGAGGGCTATTTATTTCAGGATCTGTCCTTTTTCGAAATGAAAACCACAGTGAAAATCAAAAATGGTTATATGCAACACTTAGCTACACATTCCAGCTACTTCTCTACGTAGCTGCCGTACCGACTTCGACATTTTTCTTTGTGTCGTACCAACTTTCCAATACCCTTGTCATAGAAGGCAGCCGCCTGTGTCTTCCACCTATTATCTACACTGAATTGCAGCTCTCTGTCTGTCCCTAAATGCTATCCTCATAGCCAACGGTACATGTGAGCAAAGAGACGAAAATCATGGAGAGCCAAGTCTGGGATATAATGTGGTTAATGGAGCACTTTCTATCGATTACGCTCCAGTGTGCGGCCGAGCATCTTCGTGACGGTGGTAAATGCCTCGTGACAACATTTTTCTTCGCTTGTTCTGAATTGACCTTCATAGACGATATTCTCACTTATTCTCACTCGCTGAACAACTTGGTTCCTTCCCCAACCGCATGCATCATGACCGTCTGTAGGTCCTCCTTCGAAGTTCCCTTATCAATGCTGCAACTGTCACGAAGGACGGTTACCTTATGTGGGCTGCAGGTGGAACCCGTGAGCATGGAGACATCGAGTGATACAGCACGCATTTCACACTTCTCGGGAGACTATTGTTCCAGGCATCTTTACGCGTTCACTGTGCGCTTGGGACTGAAAAGTGTGACGCGAAGCGATTGGCGGTCGTAGAAGAGATACGGTGAAACACACTTGCGCAAAGATTCACCCGATATTCACTGTGTTTTTAATTTCGCGACCGATCTGACTTCGGAAAAAGTATCCTCTTATCTCTCCTCCTGTGTGATGATCACAAATATTTTTTGACATGGTATCGTATACGGTTTTCCTGCCGTCTTCTACTGTCATTGGCTGGCCGCTGTGGCCAAGCGCTTCTAGGCGCTTCAGTCCTGAACCGCGTGACCGCTACGGTGGCAGGTTCGAATCCTGCCTCGTGCATGGATGTGTGTGATGTCCTTAGGTTAGTTAGGTTTAAGTAGTTCTAGGGGACTGATGACCTCAGATGTTAAGCCCCATAGTGCTCAGAGCCATTTGAACCATCTACTGTCATAGCAGCAAACACAGGTCGTCATTGTTGTTTAGTGGTTTGTGATATTCGCTGGTGATCAAGAGGTCGCAGGCCTGATCCCGGTTACCATCTCATCCTTTCGCTAGTGGAAATGTCTGGGACGAGGTGTACACACTCTCGTGAGTCCAAATGAATATCTGCTTGGATGTAAGTGCAGCAAGTTCATGCACAAGTCTACGAAGTAGCGTTGCCCGAGAGGTCTGGAATGTGGATGACACCGACGATTGTTTCTTAGTAGCAAAATCTTCAGTGGCTATTTTTCTCAGCTTGGAGAGCGAAACACTACACGGATTAGGACTACGGATATCATTCTGCAAGATACTGGACCAGTTCAATACGATTTTGGCGTAGATGGTGTGGCGCCAGTAACAGAGGAAATCGATCCCCGCTTGCGTACTTCAATAATGAGCAAGCATGTAAGGGAAAGCGGACGTGAAATGCCAAAAGCAAAAATCGAAAAGTATCATTTGCAGCGACCTGTAATTTTTTGTGAAAAAATTGAAAGTGTCAGTCTGTTTCGTTGCAGACCACTGTAGATGATTTATACCAATAAAACAAAATTGTTTTGGTGATACAAACACGCATTTCGTAGTAGTTCCACAGACAGATATCAGATAAGTTAATAATTGTCTTTTTACTTTACTCTTGGCGATTTTCCGCCATTCTTACTGTTAAATAATTACATAAAACTGTTTTTGTCCTTCACTGACGCTTAGAAATCTATTTCATCTATTTACGTTTTTTTATTCAGGATTTAGGCTCGTCCTTTGTCAAGATATTGTTCTTGTTGTTGTGGTCTTCTTGTTGTTGTGAGACTGCTTTGGTGCAGCTCTCCATGCTACCCTATCCTGTGCATGTTTCTTCATCTCCCAGTACTTACTGCAACCTACATCCTTCTGAATCTGCTTAGTGTATTCATCTCTTGGTCTCCCTTTACGATTTTTACCCTCCACGCTGCCCTACAATGCTAAATTTGTGATCCCTTGATGCCTCAGAACATGTCCTACTAACCGGTCCCTTCTTTTTGTCAAGTTGTGCCACAAACTCCTCTTCTCCCCTATTCTATTCAATACTTCATCATTAGTTATGTGATCTACCAATCTAATCTTCAGCATTCTTCTGTAGCACCACATTTCGAAAGCTTCTATTCTCTTCTTGTCCAAACTATTTATCGTCCATCTTCCACTTCCGTACATGGCTACACCCCATACAAATACTTTTAAAAACGACTTCCTGACACTTAAATCTATACTCGATGTTAACAAATTTCTCTTCTTCAAAAACCCTTTCCTTGCCATTGCCAGTCTACATTTTATATCTTCTCTACTGCGACCATCATCGGATATTTTGCTCCCCAAACAGCAAAACTCCTTTACCACTTTAAGTGTGTCATTTCCTAATCTAATTCCCTCAGCATCACCCGACTTAATCGACTACATTCCATTATCCTCATTTTGCTTTTGTTGATGTTCATCTTATATCCTCATTTCAAGACACTGTCCATTCCATTCAACTGCTCTTCCAAGTCCTTTGCCGTCTCTGATAGAATTACAATGTCATCGGCAAACCTCAAAGTTTTTACTTCTTCTCCATGGATTTTAATACCTACTCCGAATTTTTCTTTTGTTTCCTTTACTGCTTGCTCAATATACAGATTGAATAACATCGGGGAGAGGCTACAACCCTGTCTCACTCCCTTCCCAACCGCCGCTTCCCTTTCATGCCCCTCGACTCTTATAACTGCCATCTGGTTTCTATACAAATTGTAAATAGCCTTTCGCTCCCTGTATTTTACCCCTGCCACCTTCAGAATATGAAGCAGAGTATTCCAGTCAACATTGTCAAAAGCTTTCTCTAAGTCTACAAATGCTAGAAACGTAGGTTTGCCTTTCCTTAATCTAGCTTCTAAGATAAGCCGTAAGGTCAGTATTGCCTCACGTGTTCCAACATTTCTACGCAATCCAAACCGATCTTCCCCAAGGTCGGCTTCTACTAGTTTTTCCATTCGCCTGTAAAGAATTCGTGTTAGTGTTTTACAGCTGTGACTTATTAAACTGGTAGTTCGATAATTTTCACATCCCTCTTGAAGTCTTAGGGTATTTCGCCTGTCTCATACATCTTGCTCACTAGATGGTAGAGTTTTGTGAGGCCCGGCTCTCCCAAGGCTGTAAGTAGTTCTAATGGAATGTTGTCTACCCCGGAGCCTTGTTTCGACTTAGGTCTTTCAGTGCTCTGTTAAACTCTTCACGCAGTATCATATCTCCCATTTCATCTTCATCTATATCCTCTTCCATTTCCATAATATTGTCCTCAAGTGCATCGACCTTGTACAGACCCTCTATATACTCCTTCCACCTTTCTGCTTTCCCTTCTTTGCTTAGAACTGGGTTTCCATCTGAGCTCTTGATATTCGTACAAGTGGTTCTCTTTTCTCCGGTCTCTTTAATTTTCCTGTAGGCAGTATCTATCTTACCCCTCGTGAGATAAGCCTCTACATCCTTACATTTGTCCTGTAGCCATACCTGCTTAGCCGCTTTGCACTTCCTGTCGATCTCATTTTTGAGACGTTTGTATTCCTTTTTGCCTGCTTCATTTACTGCGTTTTTATGTTTACTCCTTTCATCAATTAAATTCAATATTTCTTCTGTTACCCAAGGATTTCTACTAGCTCTCGTCTTTTTACCTACTTGATCCTGTGCTGCCTTCACTACTTCATCTCTCAAAGCTACCCATTCTTCTTCTACTGTATTTCTTTCCCCCATTCCTGTCAATTGTTCCCTTATGCTCTCCCTGAAACTACAGTTCATAACCAATTGATTGTGGTCAGAGTCTACATCTGCCCCTGGAAATGTCTTACAATTTAAAACCTGGTTCCTAAATCTCTGTCTTATCATTATATAATCTATCTGAAACCTGTCAGTATCTCCAGGTTTCTTCCATGTATACAACCTTCTTTTATGATTCTTGAACCAAGTGTTAGCTATGATTAAGTTGTGCTCTGTGCAAAATCCTACCAGGCGGCTTCCTCTTTCATTTCTTAGACCCAATCCATATTCACCTACTATGTTTCCTTCTCTCCCTTTTCCTACTACTGAATTCCAGTCACCCATGACTACTAAATTTTCGTCTCCCTTCACTATCTGAATGATTTCTTTTGTTCCATCATACATTTCTTCAATTTCTTCGTCATCTGCAGAGCTAGTTGGCATATAAACTTGTACTACTGTAGTAGGCGTAGGCTTCGTGTCTATCTTGGCCACAATAATGCGTTCACTATGCTGTTTGTAGTAGCTTACCCGCACTCCTGCATTACCCCTATTTGATTTTGTATTTATAACCCTGTATTCGCCTGACCAAAAGTCTTGTTCCTCCTGCCAGCGAACTTCACTAATTCCTACTATATCAAACTTTAACCTATCCATTTCCCTTTTTAAATTTTCTAACCTACCCATTCGATTAAGAGATCTGACATTCCACGCTCCGATCCGTAGAATGCCAGTTTTCTTTCTCTTGATAACGACGTCCTCCTGAGTAGTTCCCGCCCGGAGATCCGAATGGGGGACTATTTTACCTCCGGAATATTTTACCCAAGAGGACGCCATCATCATTTGACCATCTGCATGCCCTCGGGAAAAATTACGGCTGTAGTTTCCCCTTGCTTTCAGCCGTTCGGAGTACCAGCACAGCAAGGCCGTTTTGGTTAGTGTTACAAGGCCAGATCAGTCAATCATCCAGACTGTTGCCCCTGCAACTACTGAAAAGGCTGCTGCCCCTCTTCAGGAACCACACGTTTGTCTGGCCTCTCAACAGATACCCCTCCGTTGTGGTTGCACCTACGGTACGGCTATCTGCATCGCTGAGGCACGCAAGCCTCCCCACCAACGACAAGGTCCATGATGGTTCTTGGGGGGGGGGGGGGGGGTGGTCAAGATATTATGAAACCTAAATAAATTTTCGCTTTTAGACATTAGATGTCTTTTTTAGGAGAAAGCTCGAACGAAAAGTATCACGTCCTCATTCAACCACAAAGCGTCGCGAAAACGAAACAAGTAATAAAATACAGCTGAGAAAAAAAGCAGGAATTTCACTACTACACCATTGTTTAGCAGGGCGGCATTTCTTTTAAACTCCTATGCTAGAAGGCGACATCAAGACCGAAACTTTCTTCTCTAGAATCATTGACGGTGACCTCTAATCCAGTTCCGTTGAAAGTCAGATTGAATGACACCATTTCAAATACATTGCGAAAATTATTGAATTTCTGTTGCGTTCTATAAATCGACCTTATTACTGCATACCGTCTGGGAAAGCCTTTGGCTTTAGCGGGCTATCTCCTTTCCACTTGATCTTCGATTAAAGCATTAGAGAATTATATATTATTTCCTGCAATAATGATTCTGTCTCAGATTCCCGTCCGATACATACTTTTAATATGTCAAGGAAAGTTACAGATTAAGTACTTGGTACACACAATAGGCAGTTTTACTCCGGTGGCACCGCCGGTTCGCGTCGCCGAGGTGTAATAAATCCGCTGCATTCCAGACTCCCTGAAACGTAGCACCTAGATCGGTTTCGCCGATTACTGCAGCATATTCTGACATTATCAGCAGCAGCAGCCATTTGACAAACGATGCTGCGGAAAAGCGTGGTTCAGACATTTTTACACATTAAACTACTTGCGAAACGCACCCATGATCATTCTGATAATTTTCTAACGTCATCCACACAACTCACACTATTCACTTGTTTATATTTAGCAGAATTACTGCTTATTGACAGTTGTGTTCTTGATAAGCATGATTGAAAAGCGATCAACTTTAGTCGCTAAACTTCAACAACAGGCCTCGTGACAGACATCATGAAAGCACCGATATGGCAAGTACATGCTGAGAAGCGCGATGGTATACAGTACATCAGAAATTCTGATAGCACGGCTGTTCACGTACGCGACAAGACAGGTGAAATCGATCATTTCAATAGCTTGTGGGTTCAACATGGGTAGCACTGTAGAAAGAGGTTAAAATATTTTAAACTATTTGTTTATTACTTTAAAAAACTTGCCCTTAAAGCACCCTTTCGCATAGGTATTTATTCTTAGTTCTAATAATGTTAGTCTGAAATAGGAGTTTATACAATGAAGTACAAGAAGTGTAATTGGCATATCTAATGGAATTTAAAATTTAGTGTTTTTGCTTCAACAGATAGCTGGAGTGTAACTCTATCCACTGTCCAGGAACGTCACACATATACCCATTGCCTCTGGGCTCTCATGGAAGACGTAGAATGGACAGTTCTAGCACAGTGATTCCCTCTCTGCAAGGCAAGTATGTCCTTTCTGCATCTTGCAGTTCAATTGCATAGGAGACTAGTCGCTCGTAATGTCACAATGCTGAGAGGAGTTCGCTGTGGATAACCACACCATCATGATGGTGAATTCAGATAATATTCTGCCTTTCAGGAAATAGTGTGTACATCACACGAGACAACAGGAAGAGGTATTCTCAAGGAAAATAAAACTAATTTTCAACTGTGCAAGTTATTATATATCGCATACAAATCAGGTGTGAAAGGAGGATTGTTAATTTTGATTATATTGATGGACTAGCCAAGCACACAATGTCTCTCAAATACTTCAAATGGCTCTGAGCACTGTGGGACTTAACATCTGAGGGCATCGGTCCCATAGACAGAACTACTTAAACCTAACTAACCTAAAGACATCACACACATCCATGCCCGAGGCAGGATTCGAACCTGCGAACGTAGCAGCCGCGTGTTTCCGGACTGAGGCGCCTACAACCGCTCGGCCACTGCGGGCGGCTCTCAAGTACCACATTATCCCCTCCGAGTCTACCTAATGAGAATCCATATATCACTGGTAGTGTTCCAATAATGATAAAAGAGAAAGGGTCTTCAGAAATTTCCCATATGTAGAACACTATTGATATCCTTAAGTTTACAGTTGCCTCGATATGTTTCGAATATCGACAGTCTTCTTCACCTACAGTTGCATGCACGCTTATTAGAGACATTATAACTAAAGGACACAGTTTTGATTGTTATAAACAACCCTACGGTTAGCGTATAGTATTGTGTTTTGAACTTTGATTACTTGTTTCATTCTTTTTCTATAAAAAGAAGAAAACGTGCTGGTGATGTCCGTAGCAAACATTTTTGGGAAGTGATTCCTCCTGCCTTCCAAGTGGCACCGTGACTCAGCGCTAAGTGCTGGCATTAGCGTAAGTTGTGAGTCAGTGACGTGGTGTTGATGGCATTTGAGGAGCAGCTAAGGTTATTCATTTGCCGTTCCATCTGAACTGCCTGGCACGGAGGAGGTGTATAGGAGAAAGCAACTACCTAGGAGGTTCATAAGATATTCCAGTATTCTTTTGTCAGCACTGTCCCATTTATACAAACCTATTTATTCTGATCCAAGGGTCTTGCCTCACTGAATATGCCAATTCTCGTCAGATCACTTAAGTTAAGCAACATCTGGTGTGACCAGTAATTGGATGGGTAGCCATGTGGGTACGCCAAGTGCTGTTGGCTGTTTTAATTTTGCCAAAACGGTAAATGGGCGGTGTGGTGATAGCATTAAGTTCCTGATAAGAATTTTCGACAATATCTGGAATTTATTGCCAAACACCTTTCGGCAGTGTCTCATGTAGTGAGGCCATGCAACACATTTTACATCTTCCATCCGTCGAATGACAACATGACGGGCGGTGGTCCCCTTGGTGTTATTCGAGAAAAGAAGGCTATGTGCGCAACAGGGTTTACCCCCCCCCCCCCCTCCCCCTTCTATTATCATCATACAACGCTGGTATGGCACTAAACTACATACACCAATTATGATCAACAACACTTGTCAGGTAAACTTAAACCCACAACATTCACACTCCCCGAAGGAAAGGTACCGTTGTGCTCGAAGGACAGAAAAACCTTTTGAATTAGGCGGCTTAACTTGTCCTTCGAGAGGACAACAGTGACGTACGACTTTACATTTATTTCTTCTCTAAATAGAAACCAAGACAGTTCTTGATTTCGGAATACGATCTTCTCTACAAGAGGAAGAGTGATACTGTCTTAAGAGTCCACTCTCTCATAAGGACTGATCTGGACGGTTCTAGAGTCTTTGATTTGATGCAAATCGGGTGCTACACGTTTCTCTGAAAATCATATCTGGTAATCAAAGTAATTGCGCCCAAGTTTATTCATAAAGTCATCATACGCAGAAATACAATATTTTAAACGTAAAATTGGTCTGGCTACGAAATTATAGACTGTGATGTACATATGCAGAGTGAAGTGGCGGATGAAAATTTCTGCCAACGCTGGGATTCGAACCCGGGTGTCCTGCTCACTAGTTAGATGAGTTAACAACTATGTCACCCTGGCACAGTGAACTTCACAGACCAGGGGGAATACCAAGTGAGCTGAAGGGTTGGATTGAGGAGGGAGGAATGCTAGGGCAGTCTGTGCAGCTGTGCGAGGCCACTGTGCCAGGGTGGTGTAGTGGTTAGCGCACCTGCCTGGGATGCAGGAGACCTGGGTTCGAATCCCAACCTTTCTACAAATTTTCATTCGTCGTTTCAGTCTGCATATAAACATCATACATGTTTGAGTCTTGAAAAGATCTCTGGAACTTTATAGTCTCATTTCATTACAGACTATCTGATCAGAAATCGACACTGCTATGCAATGAGGAACTGACCACCTAACGTCACGGTAGTATAAAGGGAGGCGGAATTATTGTGTTGTCAGCAGAGTATCAGTAACAGCAGACTGAGTAGGTCAAGAGATCACAGTGTCTTTGAACGTGGGCTTGTTGTTCAATCTCACGTGAGTATCAGATCCATCAGGGACATTTCAACCCTTCACCAGCTGTCCACGTCGACTACTGGTGAAGTGTTTGTGAAGTGGAAACCTGAACGAACAACCATAGCCAAACCAAGACAAGGCAGATGTTCGTGCACGTAAGGACTGAGGCAGTCGAGCTTCGTGGGGGTGGTTGCAAAAAATCGCTTAGGATCTGTGGATTGAATCACTCGTGTGTTCCAAAGCGCCACCAGCAGTCTAGCTTGCAGAGTGACAGTCCATAGGAAGTTAAAAAGAAAGGAGTACAATGACCGAGCAGCTCTTCATAAGCGACAAACTTCTGTAGTTAAAGCTAAGCGACGCTTGTGGCGTGAAGAGCGACAACACTGAACACTGGATTGCTGGAAAGGAGTGATTTACATTGGTGAATCACGCTACACATTGCGACAGTCAGATGGAAGGGTTTGTGTTTTGCGAATGCCTGAGAGCGTTATCCCATGATCGTGTAGTGCCGTATCTGGAGTGCAGAGGTGGGGATGTTACAGCATGTGTGAGACGTGCTGTTGCTCGGGTTGGTGCTGTTTCTAGGTTTATGTCCTATGTTGGAGGCCAGACCGTATCGTTTAGTTGACATGGTTGCAGTTGTTTGTCTTCGTCTTGTATTGACTGGCGTTGGTTTCGAAAGCGTTGCCTGTCTGCTAGCGGCAGCAGCAGCTGTTATCGATATGTAGTAACTGTGGCCCTATCTTTGGGCGACGTCGTTGTTCTTCCGGGTCGTGTCAGGGTGCAGTTCGGTTGGGGGATCAGGAGGAGCCAGGTCTGCACAGTTGCGGGAACACGCTGGAACTGATGGCGGCGCGCATGGACTGCCGGATCGAAGACCTTTGGTCACGAGGGTGCACGACCTCGTAAACTGGATCCTGCAAGCTCTGAGTGCATTTGGATTCAGGTAGAGAAACTACCACCAATGTGAGATCTTGCGATTCTCCAGTTACTTAGAGGAAGGCGGATCTGATTAGCTTTCCTGAACTTCTAATTACTATTTATTGAGTTCAGTTTGTTACTATTTGTTAAGTTCAAACAGTGGTATTTTTCCTGCCTCGTGACCGCAAACGCCCCAGTTACCTGCTCTGGGGGATGGTGTATGTAGCGGCAGTGTACGTTTCCTCGCCTTGCCGCAGCTGTCCGGTGAGGAGTGCAGTTTTGACAGCTTTCTTGATTGTAGGTTGGTTGGCGATTCTTCTACTCTGGTCGTAGTGGTTCCTTTCTCGTTCCGGGCGCTCTAAGCACAGTATTCTGCGGGCGGAGTCCAGACCACCGGTTTCGGCTTTGGCGTACTTTTACATCTTTGCATTTGGTTTACTGGACGTCAGGTAGCCTCAGCTAGATTATCATTAGTCATTCGTTCGACTACCACTAGTCTGAGTACCATCTTGAGAATTGAATGCAACTCTTGGTTGCCTATCTCATTGCTCGCAAAGTGTTTTTGCCGGTCTACTCAGATGTCGATTTCTGGAGCACCATGTGTGACAGGCCCTTGTGTGTTTTATTAACGTATTAATTATTGCAATGTTTCTAAATTTTTTAATATAATTGCCATTCTTGGCGTTACAGCAGGTTTAAATGGTTGTGCTACCAAGTTTACCATCATTTTGTCTCACCTGTTTGATGATCAGTTGCTTGTCCTTTTAAATTAACCTTTGCTGTTGTATTTGCTGTTTTACTGTATGCTTTTAAATTTTCTATGTAATTGCAATTATTGGTGTTGCAGCAGTTTTAAATGATTGTACTACCAAGTTTACCATCATTTTGGCTCACCCGTTTGGTGATCAGTTGCCTGTCCTTTTAAATTAACCTTTGCTATTGCATTGCTGTTTTACAGTATGTCTGGTAAATTTTTTTATAATTTTGTATAATTTTTTTTAATAATTTTTATAACATCTTGGCGTTAAAGGCCTTCAGCCGTGACTGTGGTTACTTGCCTTAAAATTCTAATAGCTTGTTTTTTAATACGTTATTTGCTGTGTCTGTATTTTATGCTCATTTGATAAATTGTAACGCACTGATAGCACTATTAATTACACAGTTGTTTATTCCTTCACTAATAATGTGTGATATCTTTATCTATTGCTGAATCTGGAATTACCGTTTTAAAATAAATGTGTGTAACTGCAAAAGGGGAGCCAATAGTAACTGATTATAGCCCCGTCTACAATCGTAACCGATCGTGCTTTCCTTGACTACAACGTTTCAACGTGTATGTGTTTTGTTTTTGGTCCTGTTTTTGCTCTTAACGAGACTCTAAATGCAACAAGATATGAACTCATTTTACGGCTTTGCGTACTGCATACAGTAGAGGACGAGTTCGGACATGACGACTGTATCTGCTTGATAGTGCACAGTGTCAAAGCAGCACTTGGAAGGAAATGATTTATGGACAACATTCCTGGAAAGGAGAGATAGAATGTTAACTTCGCTGCAGATCCCAGCGTTCAACAACACTACCTTCTTTGCTTTCGGCTGTTGAGGAACAATGGGCTACCATCCCCCCAAAGATTCAGACACCTCATTGAAGGTGTTCTTAATAGAGTTTGAGCAGTCGTAAATGTGGTGGGCGAACACATTCCAATTTAATGTCCACTAACTAACGTCCATATACTTTTGAACAGACAGAATGAACTTTCAAGATCCTGCCAGAGACACGGTAACAACGCAGTCCGTAAGTTATTCACCCTGCATTTTGTGCTAGAAGTAAAGGAAAGCAAGGAGAAATGTAGAAAGGTAGAAAGGGAATTAAAGGAAAGGGAGAAGAAACAAAGACACTCATGTTCGGAAAACAACAGAACGCCTTGAACAACTATAGATAGAAGGATCATATTCACAGGACATGTACATTAGTACGTTGTGCAGAAATGATTAGCTTGTTCCATGCATGAGGGAATTGACACGTATAAGGCACGAATTGGGTCCTGTGATACAGCCATCCATGCTGCATTCACCTGGTTCCAAAGTTCATCAGTAGATGTCGTGTGACTAGGGCCTCCCGTCGGGTAGACCGCTCGCGGGGTGCAAGTCTTTCGATTTGACGCCACTTCGGCGACTTGCATGTCGATGGGGATGGAATGATGATGATTATAACAACACAACGCCCAATCCCTGAGCGGAGAAAAACTCCGACCCACCCGGGAATCGAACCCGGGCCGTTAGAATTGACATTCTGTCGCGCTGACCACTCAGCTACCTGGGGCGGACAGTTCATCTGTGATGGTTGGTCTTGGGTCACAGCACTGCACCTGTCGGGTCACCATATCCCACACATTCTCGACTGGCGACAAGTCTGGTGATTTGGCGGGCCATGGGGAAAGGCTGACATCCTGTGTCACACAGAAGGCACGTGTTCGTACAGCAACATGTAGTCGTGGATAGTCTAGCTGAAAAAATGTCGTCTGAAGTGTCATAGAGAAAGGGTATGGCTACGGGTCACAGGATATCACTTGCATAGGTCACACTTGCCACAGTGCCCTGGACATGCACAGACTATGATTTATGGCTGTACCTAACAGCACCCACACCATATGGCCTTGAATTGGCGCTGTATATCTTGTCCAAATGCAGTCACAGGGATGCCGCTCCCCCTGTCTGCAGCGAACCAAAATGCGGTCACAATTTTCAAACAAACAAAATCTGTATTCGTCCGAAAACACGATCTGATGCCATTCCTGTCACCAGAGCCATCGTTCCATACACAATTGGCATCTAACTTGTTTCTGCACAGTCGTCAATGGTAGGTAGAGAAGCGGACGACGAGCACGTAATCCACGCTGTAAAAACGACGGCGGACTGTCACCCCTGATAGCGTATGACATGTTACACTGTTCTACTGTTGCGCCTCAGCCATGGAGGACGCAGAATCGCCCTGTAATGTCATTCAGATGACTTACTAGTCTTCTTGAGGGTGTGGGCTAAGTGGTGTGATCCGATCCATGTCATCGTGTTCTATGACCTTCCGTGTACCATTGTTCACACACTCGTAGCACTGCTGAAACACTTGGTCCCACATGAGCAGGAGTTCCTCGGATGGATGCATCACAGCCTCTCATGCCAATAATGCGCCCTCTTTCAAACTCATTGATTTGTCAGCACGATTCACACATACGTTTGTGAGGCATCCTGCACACATGCTCAAGTCGCACTGATCCACCTTCAGCGACAACAGGCTCATTTTTCCGGTAAGTGGTGGTGCGCTGAGATATTGATGTTGACCTTGAACCCAAGGGCTGACATGCTTCAAACGGTAATGTTTTTGCGGAACATACACTACTGGCCATTAAAATTGCTACACCACGAAGATGACGTGCTACAGACGCGAAATTTAACCGACAGGAAGAAGATACTGTGATATGCGAATCATTAGCTTTTCAGAGCATTCACACAAGGTTGGCGCCGGTGGCGACACCTACAACGTGCTGACATGAGAAAAGTTTCCAACCGATTTCTCATACACAAACAGCAGTTGACCGGCGTTGCCTGGTTAAACGTTGTTGTGATGCCTCGTGTAAAGAGGAGAAATACGTACCATCAAGTTTCCGACTTTGATAAAGGTCAGATTGTAGCCTATCGCGATTGCGGTTTATCGTAACGCGACATTGCTGCTCGCGTTGGTCGAGATCCAATGACTGTTAGCAGAAGAAGGAATAGGTGGGTTCAGGAGGGTAATACGGAACGCCGTGCTGGATCCCAACGGCCTCGTATCACTAGCAGTCGAGATGACAGGCATCTTATCCACATGGCTGTAACGGATCGCGCTGCCACGTCTCGATCCCTGAGTCAACAGATGGGGACGTTTGCAAGACAACAACCATCTGCACGAACAGTTCGACGTCATTTGCAGCAGCATGGACTATCAGCTCGGAGACCATGGCAGCGGTTACCCTTGACGCTGCATCACAGACAGGAGAGCCTGCGATGGTGTACTCAACGACGAAACTGGGTGCACGAATGGCAAAACGTCATTTTTTCGGATGAATCCAGGTTCTGTTTACAGCATCATGATGGTCGCATCCGTGTTTGGCGACATCGCAGTGAACGCACAATGGAAGCGTGTATTCGTCATCGCCATATTGGCATATGACCGGCGTGACGTCTCGGTCACCTCTTGTTCGCATTGACGGCACTTTGAACAGTGGACGTTACATTTCAGATGTGTTAGGACCCGTGGCTCTACCCTTCATTCGATCCCTGCGAAACCCTTCTTTTGTGCATGACAATGCACGACCGCATGTTGCAGGTCCTGTACGGGCCTTTCTGGATGTACGGGCCTTTCTGGATGTTCGACTGCTGCCCCGGCCAGCACATTCTCCAGGTCTCTCACCAATTCAAAACGTCTTGTCAATGGTGGCTGAGCAACTAGCTCGTCACAATACGCCAGTCACTACTCTTGACGAACTGTGGTATCGTGTTGAAGCTGCATGGGCAGCTGTACATGTACACGCCATCCAAGCTCTGAGTCAATGCCGAGGCGTATGAATGCCGTTATTACGGCCAGAGGTGGTTGTTCTGGGTACTGATTTCTGAGGGTATATTCACCCGAATTGCGTGAAAATGTAATCACATGTCAGTTCTAGTTTAACATATTTGTCCAATGAATACCCGTTTATCATCTGCATTTCTTCTTGGTGTAACAATTTTAATGGCTAGTAGTGTACTAATGTACATGTCCTGTGAAAATGACCGTCCTGTCTCCTGTCGTTCAAGGTGTTCTGCTTTTTCTGAATATGTCCACTTTAAATGCAAATATTTTAGATTAGTTTCTTCCTGACTGTTACTGACATCGACTGAAACAGCAAGTTTACTGTTACCAGTTACAATTACTTATTTCCATTACGACTTTCAAATTGTTGAATCCTCTGTCTTATTGACGTCCAGGCGTTGTTAGTATCGCTAGCAAGTCATCAGGAATTCCTCATGGCGAACATGATTTAACTGTGCCCTCTATCTAGCTGTTTGATGGCGGCCATCCGATTATCGCGGCCACCCGCTTATTTGCAACATTACCCGGTTTATCGCAGAAGGCGCTGAAGATGGCGCGTTGTAGCACTGAAATCGATCGCAAATAGATTAAAACCTTTCAATACAACTGAAGAATTCAGTCAAGGGCGTCTGCAGCATCACTGACCCTCAGCACGGCGACCACTATTTTGGCTGCCTTTGACGTGGCAGCCGAGGCACGCGCGACGAAGTTGATGCATCCAGCGACAACACTCAACACAGCAGCGGCACCACCTGGCGTTTTCAGACGAGTCCACGTTCTGCGGATAGCATCGTCGTATTCGTGATTTCCTATCAGAGGGGCCAAAGTTGGTAGTAATTGACAGAAAGTCATCGAGTAAAACGGAACTGATTTCTGGCGTTCCCCAGCGTAGTGTTACACGCCCTCTACTGTTCCTTACCTACACAAACGATTTAGGAGGCAATCTGAGCAGCCATCTTAGATTGTTTGTAGATGATGCTGTCGCATATCGTCTGGTAAAGTCATCCGAAGATCAAAACAAATTGCAAAAATTTTTCAAATGTCTATGAAAGCCTATGGGACTTAATTGCTAAGGTCATCAGCCCCTAAGCTTAGACACTACTTAACCTAAATTATTCTAAGGACAAACACACACACCCATGCCCGAGGGAGGACTCGAACCTCCGCCGGGACCAGCTGCACTGTCCACTGCAGCGCCTCAGACCGCTCGGCTAATCCCGCGCGGCAACAAATTGCAAAACTATTTCGAGAAGATAACTGTATGGTGCAAAAGTTGCCGGTTGACCACAAATGATGAAAAGTGTGAGATCATCCACATGAGAGCCAAAAAAAATTAGTTGAATTTCGGGTACACCATAAATCAGTCAAATCTAAAGGCAGTAAATTCAACTAAATAACTAGGAAGTACAGTTACGAGTAACTTAAATTGGAAAGAACACACAGAAAAAGTTATGGGGAAAGCAAATCAAAGACTTTGTTTTATTGACAGAACACTTAGTAAATGTAACAGATCTACTAAAGAGACTGCCTACACTACGCTTGTCCGTCCTCTTTTGGAATGTGATGCGCGGTGTGGGATCCTTACCAGATAAGATTCACGGAGAACGTAGAGAAAGTTCAAAGAAGACCAGCAGGTCTTGTAGTACCGCGAAGTAAGGGAGAGTGTCTCTGATGTGAGAGAGGATTGGGGGTGAACACCATTAAAACAAAGGCGTTTTACGTTGCGGCGGAATCTTCTCACGAAATTTCAATCACCAACTGTCTCCTGAGAATACAGAAATATGTTGTTGACGCCGACCTACACTGGGAGAAACGATCATCATAATAAAATGCGGGAAAACAGAGCCCACACCGAAAGATATAGGTGTGTGTTTCTTTCCGCGCGCTGTACGTGACCCGGCCGTTGTGGCCGAGCGGTTCTAGGCCCTTCAGTCTGGAACCGCGCGACTGCTACGGTCGCAGGTTCGAATCCTGCCTCGGGCATGGATGTGTGTGATGTCGTTAGGTTTAAGCAGTTCTAAGTTCTAGGGATCTGATGACCTCAGATGTTAGGTCGCATAGTGCTCAGAGCCATTTGAACCATTTTTGAACCAAAATGTGGTTGCGTGGAGGCTAAAGGATAGTCTATACTGAAAGGCGTAGTCTGCGGTGCAGTTACAATCGTGCAGAAATACTGTCAGTTGCAGGGGAACAACAACTTATATACTGACCAATAAAACAATACCAATCGCCGTTATTTAGGTTTTATTTTTAGGCTACCAATTTCTACGTCATCTTAGGGCCTGCTTCAATCGAGTAACCTTCATGTTACAAAATACAGCAGCACTTTTAACTGGTCTCGTAACGATTATTTCACACGGCCATGCGTGCTCCTTGGACTACTGTCAGCAATTAAAAGTATCCGGACACCTGCCTGAAAATGACTTACAAATTCGTGGCACCCTCAATCGGTAATTCTGGAATTCAAAATGGTGTTGACCCACCCTTAGCCTTGATGACAGCTTTCACTCTCACAGGCATACATTCACCAGGTGCTAGAAGATTTCTTGGGAATGGCAGCCCACTGAGGACAGATATCGATGTCGGTCGGTGAGGCCTGGCACGAAGTCGACGTTCCAAAACATTCCAGAAGGTGTTCTATATGATTCAGGTCAGCACTCGGTGTTGGCCAGTCCATTACAGGGATGTTATTGTCTTGAAACCACTCCGCCACAGGCCGTGCATTACGAAAAGGTGCTCGATCGTGTTGAAAGATGCAATCGCCATCCCCGAATTGCTCTTCAACTGTGCGAACCAAGAAGGTTCTTAAAACATCAGTGTAGGCCTGTGCTGCGATAGTGCCACGCGAAACAAGGGGTGTAAACTCCCTCCATGGAAAACACGACCACACCACAACAGCACCGCCTCCGAATTTTACTGTTGTCACTATACCCGCTGGCACATGACGTTCATCGGGCATTCGCCACACCCACACCCTGCCACTGTATCGCCACATTGTGTATCGTGATTCGTCACTCCACACAACGTTTTTCCACTGTTCAACCGTCTAATTTTTGCGCTCCTTACACCAAGCGAGGCGTCTTTTGACATTCACCGGACTGATGTGTAGCTCTGAGCAGCCTAGGGTTGTTTAAGAGTGTGGAAATCTCGCGTACAGACGTCATTTGCAAAGTATCCATGTAGATGTAGATGTAGGTGTAGAAGTAGATGAATGTGACCGACATGCTAAACGCCCTACCAGTGCCTTTCAGCACTGCTACCAAGACTTCGAGCAGCGACTACGCCGCATTGAACTACTCTGAAGGGGAGAATACTGCACTTTGAAAAAAATAAAAACTTCGGTAAATAAAGGAAAATCAGTCATATTTCTCACACATCTCGCAGATATCAACGTAGCTGTCGCGAGCTCATGGGTTCCGTGACGATATAGGATGCTGGGAATTTTCGCGGCTGTCAGTGCAGTCAGCAGAGGAGGCAGAGCAAAGAGCAGAGGAATTTCCTCGGCGGCAGAGCCAAGGTCGGGGCCGCGCGTGGGCGCCGCCTCCTCAGCTGCAGGCCTGGAAGGACCTGCCGCAGCTGCCGCGGGTTCAAGGTGGGCGGCGGGCGGCGGGCGGCGCGCATCAACGTCTGGCAGGCGGGGCGGCGCGTCGCCTCGTCTGTACAGCCGGCCGCACCGCTGGTACCAACCGTGGTCTCACCTGGCGTCGCCAGATCCAGCTTGCCGACAATCGAGACTTAGGAGCTGATCGTTAAAAAGGTCTGAGAATTGGGACATTCAACAGCGGTGACGCGTCGTGGCATCGACTCAATGACGCCACGGTAAGTCGCTGGAGGGCGTTGGCACCACATCTGTCCACACAAGTTGCCTAATTCCAGTAAATTCTGGGAGGAAGGCGCTGAGCTCTGACACCACGTTCAATCTCGTCCCAATCACACCTAAGCCAGCCAGCTACGAAGAGGGACAAATTCCAACAATCAGGAATATACAGGGTGTTACAAAAAGGTACGGCCAAACTTTCAGGAAACATTCCTCACACGCAAACAAAGAAAATATGTTATGTGGACATGTGTCCGGAAACGCTTACTTTCCATGTTAGAGCCCATTTTATTACTTCTCTTCAAATCACATTAATTATGGAATGGAAACACACAGCAACAGAACGTACCAGCGTGACTTCGAACATTTTGTTACAGGAAATGTTCAAAATGTCCTCCGTTAGCGAGGATACATGCATCCATCCTCCGTCGCATGGAATCCCTGATGCGCTGATGCAGCCCTGGAGAATGGCGTATTGTATCACAGCCGTCCACAATACGAGCACGAAGAGTCTCTACATTTGGTACCGGGGTTGCGTAGACAAGAGCTTTGAAATGCCGCCATAAATGAAAGTCAAGAGGGTTGAGGTCAGGAGAGCGTGGATGCCACGAAATTGGTCCGCCTCTACCAATCCATCGGTCACCGAATCTGTTGTTGAGGAGCGTACGAACACTTCGACTGAAATGTGCAGGAGCTCCATCGTGCATGAACCACATGTTGTGTCGTACTTGTAAAGGCACATGTTCTAGCAGCACAGGTAGAGTATGCCATACGAAATCATGGCGGTGAATCGAGGAAGTACAGTACATACTGACGAAACTAAAATGAGCCCTAACATGGAAATTAAGCGTTTCCAGACACATGTCCACAAAACATCTTTTCTTTATTTCTGTGTGATGAATGTTTCGTGAAAGTTTGGCCGTACCTTTTTGTAACACCATATATATCAGATCAAGCCACGCTATGCCACTGCTCCTACGTTCAGTGTTGATGGTCACGTGGCCACTTCAGTTGAAGTTGCCGATGTCGTATTGTTAACATTGGCAGGTACGCGGGTCGCCGGCGGCGATGGCCCATCTTTAGGAGTGGTCAGTGCACTGTGTCTTTATACTTGTACTCTGTCCAGCATTAAAATCTGTTGTTAGTTCCGCTACAGTTTGCCGCCTGTCTTTTACGAGTCTGCCCAGCCTACGACGTCCGACATCTGTAATGAGGGATGATCGTCCAACTCCACGACCTCTGGACTAAGGTTTCACCTTGGCATCGTCAGGTGTTGAAGACACTCACCGCACCATTCCTCGAACACCCAACAAGTCGTGCAGTTTCCGAAATGCTCGTGCCGAGCCATCGCACTCTGCCTTCGGTCAAACTCAGGTATATAGCGCTCCTTCCCCGTTCTTTACATGGACAGAATGCTTACTGATATTACATGCACCTTGCGTGTGTCTGACTAGCAATCATTCCTCGCCAGGTGATGCTCCTATCGCTTGGACGGGTTTATATCGGTATTAGGTCGGTGGTCATATATTTTGGCTGAGCAAAGGATATAAGAGCCGGCCGAAGTGGCCGTGCGGTTAAAGGCGCTGCAGTCTGGAACCGCAAGACCGCTACGGTCGCAGGTTCGAATCCTGCCTCGGGCATGGATGTTTGTGATGTCCTTAGGTTAGTTAGGTTTAACTAGTTCTAAGTTCTAGGGGACTAATGACCTCAGCAGTTGAGTCCCATAGTGCTCAGAGCCATTTGAACCATTTTTGAAAGGATATAAAATTTTCTTTTTTTGTCATCATTGTGATCTGGTATCACAGGACAGAGCGAATAAGGTCGTGGAAAGGGTCCTCGAATAGACAATGCACAGTTTTCTGTTTAAAACAACAAGGATCAATTCACAGCTGAGGGCCCAAGTAACTTCTCAATAATAAGGTTTAAATAATTCCTTTTAAAACACAAGGATTTAGAGAAATGGCTGAAGGTCTTACTTAAGTCAAATTAAAATACCCTTACGTAATTCCTTTTAAGGCACAAAAATTTAGACAAACGGCTGAAGGCCTTACATTAAGTAAAATTAATATATCTTCTCGGCTGAAGGCCCAAATAATATTTGAGATCAGCAAATGAAATTCTTTAAAAAGCAAGCATTTACCAATTTCGGCTAAAAGCCATATTAAGGAAAATTTACATTAATTCTTCGGTTGAAAGCCCAATAATATTTCTACATAATAAAAGGGAACCTTTAAAGACAAGCATTTACACAGTACAACTGAAAACTATCTTAAGAAAACTTCAAATATCTTGACAGCTGAAGACCCAAAAAATTATTCAAAATAATTAAAGACAAACCTTGAGATAAGCATTTACACAGTATGGCTGAAGGCCATTTTAAGAATTAAAGATAATTAAAGAGAAACCTTACACACAGGAATTTACACATTACAGTTGAAAGCCACAAATTTTAAAACAAACGCGGCTGAAGACCTAAATACAGAAAAAACGAGAATTTTGAGTAAAACACGGCTGAAGGCCTAATCTTAAAATACTTCACATAAGGTTCAGCTGAAGGCCATATACTAAACATGGAACAGACAAAATTAATACACAGCTGAAGGCCTGGCACAGTACTTATGACAAAAGAAAATCACAATCACAAACAGCAGAACAGTGGTGCTCCGAAGTGTTCCTAGGGTCGGCCTGGGGAGGAAACTCTAACAACAGTTTAGGTGAGACAGGCAGCCAAGCGTAACACTAAATAATTGGATGGCAGAATGACCTAGGGATGGCTGAATAACTAACCAGCAACCTTATCAATTCCCTTCCACCCGACCAATACCACGACAACCAAAAATATCAGTGAGGACGATGATCACAGCAGGACTTAATAAATGGCGTCTAAACACAGTCAAAGGACAATAACCACTCAAAGAAAAGGGGAGAATAACATTAAGCCGTCGGACCACACACTGTGCCGGACAATATGAACAGGGCGAGGAAAACACACTGCTGTAAAACGACCAGGGCAGGTAACCGGAATGTTAACGGCCCCAAGGTAGAAGATATTGCTGGCGCACTTCACTAATAAATTATAATCATTTCGGAAGTTAGACACAATATAGGAAGATGGCTCCAAAATTTTGCCAACTCCAGCACACCATCATGTTGCTGCTTGTGGGAACACCCCAGGAAAGAACAACCAGCAATCAACGAAGAGATGTCACAGCAGTTGAGGTTCCATAACAGGTTCACGGATTACTCAACTCCAGTATGCAGGTTCGGTGGGCGACGAACTTTGGAGCTCTCGCCGCTAGTGCCACACAACTCTGATCTCGCCTGCACGCTGCCAGCGGCCGCGGCCTGACCTCATGCCACGGAGACTTCCTCGCTGCTCCGTCGCAACTGACCAACTGGCTCACACACACCACGACACGGAAATACAGCGGCCACAGCAAAGAAGGTACAGCAGTACTAGTATCGATGAACACTGCTGCTGCCACTGATGGAGGCAAGTGAGCTACTCATTCAGGTAGTAACTGAGGGAGCAATAAGACGCCACTTGATGGTGACAAAATGCAAAACAGAAAAACGGCATCAGCGCGAGCCAACCATGGCTCAATCAGTCTGACTGGTTTGAGGTGACCCGCCACAGATTCCTGTCTTATGCCAATTTCTTCATCCAGAGCTACGTCGTCAATTATTTGTTGGATGTATTCCCATCTCTGTCTTCCCCTATAGTTTTTACCTTCTTCAGCTCCCTGTAGTACCATGGAAGTTATACCCTAATGTCTTAACAGGTGTCCTATCATCCTGTCCCATCTTCTTGTCATTGTGTTCCATATATTCTTTTCTTCACCAATTCGTTGAAGAATCTCCTCATTTCTTATCTCCTCAGTCAACCTAGTTTTCCAGCATCATTCTGTAGCACTAGAACTTAAACTCTTCAGCTCTCATTTTTCCGTTTTTCCCACATTCTGTGATTCTAAAAAATGGTTCAAATTGCTCTGAGCGCTATGGGACTTAACATCTCAGGTCATGAGTTCCCCAGAACTTTATTCAACATTAATAATATTTATACAAAGGAACCCACTACCTTAGTGATTAGTGGGTCATAACTAATCTACATATATTAGGTGTTTCAGCAGCTATTTATTCTTATTATTATATTATGCTATGTTAATTATTGTGAGCTACAGACAGAATACTAGAGGATAATGAGCAGACTACAGCTAAATTCTACATACTAATTATTAATATCTTCCTACTAGTTAATTCCTAACTGCCTGCAGCGTTACAGGTGTGTCAGCATAGATATAAACCTACTGCTTTAGGCCCTGCTCATCGAGCTAATCCCGATGAGCGTGCCCCTGACACTGGGCTGGCCAAGACCATTTCCGTTTGTCGCTGCAGGTTCCTAGCTTAATATCTATATCTAGAGCTACAACTACTACTAACCTACGTCAATTCCGGTGCTTTGGTCTTTATTGGTGTACCCTGATCCCCCTAGTCCTGCACGTGGCGGATTACAACTAAGAAGTCGACCAGTCCACGTACAGGCGGTATAGGATGAGGGTAATTGGTCACATTCGGTAAGTGTCTCTAATCGTAAACGACCCTTATGTATCTCGTAATGGGACACATTTGGTGTATGCCTTAATCATGAAAGTCCGCAAGGTATGCCGTCAATACCTTTCGCGACACCTCGTCTGCCAATTTGTTTAAAGTGTCGAAAGTTTCTTCGTGTCGTAATAGGTCGTATGTGTTATTGTGTGGAAGTTGTTGTCTTAGTGTCATTGCTACATCATCGAAAACGGGGCACTCGTAAACCACATGGTCGGGAGTGCCCTCCGAAGCTCCACAGTCACACTCGGGTGTAGCCTTTTTCCCAAACCGACACAAGTATGTCGGGTAGGGCCCATGACCAGTGAGAAAGTGTATTAGACCCCGCGCTGGCTCAAAGTACTTCATCCCTAGCCTTTCTTTTACATCTGGCAAGAACCCAAATGTTCTTCTGCCAGTTTCTTCTGTTTCCCAAGACCGTTGCCATAGGTCCTCGCCCCTCCTACGTATTTCTCTCCTATCTATTACCAGTATTCCCATGATGTTCTCTGTTTTCGCGTTGTTCCCCTTCTTGACCCAGTACCAAGCTGCTTGTTCTCGAATTTTGATGTCTAAAGGACAGAGCCCCATTATTACTAAGAGTGCACTTCCTGGAGAAGTTCTATACGCCCCTATGGATCTTAGAAGCATGTTTCTTTGTACTCTTCTCACTGCCATGGCAGGCACCACCCTTGTAAGCCTATGTGCCCAGACTTCCGATCCGTAACCCACTACCGATGTTAATATACTATTGTGATACAACTTGATTAGATGTGGTGGTAGATGAAATCGTTTATGACCTATTGAGGTAAGATTGTTTAATAATTGCAATGCTTTTTGGGATACGGACTCAATGTGCTTTCCAAAGTTCCACCTTTCATCGATGATGACGCCCAGGTAGCGAGTCTCTTGTCGTCTTATTACTGGTGAGCCTCCGATTCTAACTGTAGGGTTCCTCGCCAGCTGTCCCTTCAGTAATAAGTACGTCGATTTGGTCGGTGAAATCGTCATCTTAGTATTTGTGCACCACAGTTGTAATTTGGTCATCGCTCTGTCTATTTTTGGTTCAATGTCCTCGCGGCTTCGGCCGCCGACCAGCAAGAGGAGGTCATCCGCGTAGGCTATCACCTCTAGCACTTCTTCACTCTGTTCCAAACTGTCTAAAAGCGGTTCCATATGGATGTCCCAGAACAGGGGACCTAGTACGGAGGCCTGGGGACATCCCTTAGTTATGGATTTTCCTACTCTGCCGCTAGGGGATGATAGCCAGACCTCCCGCCCTTCACAATAGCTCCTCAGGCAACCATATAGCGACCCTGGACACTCCTTCTCCCGCAAGCAGGAGAAGAGCGAAGGCCACCACAGGTTGTCAAAGGCGCCACTGATGTCAACCATGATGCCGACAACGTACTTGTGTGGGGTAGAGTCGCAGACCTCAGCCGCTAGAGCGATCGCATCAGTTGCCGATCGCCCCGGCCTGAAGCCGAACTGCCTGCCACTCATCCCATACAGCACTCGGTGTGCAGTCAGTCTGTCAGCTAGCAATTTTTCGAATAATTTCCCGAGGATGTTCAGTAGGCAAATTGGCCTATAAGACTTAACATCCGCTGGGTCCTTGTTAGGTCCCTTTTTGATTATAACAACGTTTGCCTCTTTCCAGATTTTCGGGAATTTTTCCTGTCTTAGACATTCGTTGTATAACTGGGTTAGTGGTGCCACCAGTTGGGGTGCCAGGAACTGCACCACCTCCGCCACAATGCCGTCTGGGCCGGGGGCTTTACCTGTTTTCAATGCTTTAATGTGGCCAGCCACTTCCTCTTCAGAGAAGGGGTAGACTGCCCTGTTGTTAGCAACTCTATCCAGATCTTGATTTCGTAACTGGGACTGTCCCTCCGTGTCGCTGGCCTCATCGTCGTCAGGCAGCAGGGACCGGAGAAGAACCCCGGCAGTCTCCTGCCAGGACTCTGTCATCCCATCCCCGCACCTGACTGTTGATAACATCATTGGGGACCGGATCTTTTCCCTCACTAGTTTGTAGGGTATTCCCCATGGATCCAGGGCCAGCTGGTCTAGCACAAATCTTTCCCAACTACGTAGTCTGACTTCTTTTAGTTCTTTCTGGAATCTATCTTTAGCCTCCCGGTATAGTTGTAACCATCGTTGTTTTTCCCACCAGACGACACTGCGCTGGTAGTGCCTCCTCAGCCTTCTGACAGACTGCCGCATTTCCTCAAGTTCAGCTGACCATGGTGACGGGGAGGCCGCCATGGCTCTCCTCCTGGTTGGAACAGCTGCCTTGACCGCTCTGGTCACTGCACCTACCAGTTCTTCGGCCCGCTTGCCTACGTCCAGGTCCTGTTGTGCATCACCTTCTGGCAATGGAGGAATGTCGCACTCTCTCGCCAGTCTCTCCCAGTCAGCTCTCTTGAAATTCAGTTGCAACTCCCACCCTGTAGCCCAGTGACAACCTCCATTTCCTAAGCTGAACATTATAAGATTATGGTCGCTTGTTGTCGCGTTCTCCTTGACTTCCCAATTCTGAATGATGTTGGCAGAATTTGGCGTAACTAGCGTTACATCTATATTAGTACCGCGCCCCCCTCCCGCTGCGTAAGTGGGGGGGGGGGGGTGGGGGGGTTGCCAGGTCTATTTGCAACCACAAGTTGTAGAGCCATAATCATTTCCTCTACTTTTTCACCATTTTCATCTCTTGTGCCACTGTACCACAGGGGGGATTTTGCATTTATATCTGCTGTTATGACCAGTTTGCGACCTCGCAACGCCGTGGCTACTCTGGTCAGGTGATCCAGATGTTGCTCAATGTTGTCCCCGTATTGGAAGTACATGTTTATAAAGGTTATAATTCCCATGGGGGCCTGTACCTCCACGACGTTGCAGTGAGTGGTAGAAAACTGTGCAAGTGTTGTTACTCTTAGAGACTGGTTGGTTATGACAATTGCCGCTTTGGGGGCTTCCCCACTGCTAGCTATCTGCCATTTAGCGGCTGCGAATGAGAGTTTTCCAGCTTGAGAGTACGGCTCCTGCAAGCAGAGTACGTCAAGCCTCTTCTCCTCCACCTCTCTTCGGAGCTCCTGTATCACAAGTCTGCTGTTATGCGTATTCAACTGTCCAACAGTTAATTTTGTCATTATGGGAAGTAAGTGTGCATTCTATCGTCAGGCCAAGTCTTGCTCCAATCAAAAGCGATTCGACCGTGAGCTAGGACTGCTTGAGTGTAAATGTCATTTAAGTCGGATTTCTCCCCACGTCTGTCAAACACTTTCTTAAGTAAGTCTCGCAGGGCCCCGAAGTCGGTGGGAAGGTTCACTGACTTTAATTGTATCCTGTCAACAGCCTCCATTACTTAGAACTACTTAAACCTAACTAACCTAAGGACATCACACACGTCCATGCCCGAGGCAGGATTCGAACTTGCGACCATAGCAGTCTCGCGGTTCCGGCTGAAGCGCCTAGAACCGCAAGGCCACCGCGGCCGGCTTCTATGATTCTCTGCCATACTATACTGTGCTCCACAGGCGCATACACAAAATTTTTCTTCCTCAGATTAAGACCGATGTTTTATGCAAATACACCTATTCTAGCCTAGAGAGCCTGTAACGCCGGGAATGCATATACTCCTATTTCCATCTATTGTACTATTATTTTTTTTTCCTTGTTTTGTTACCTCAAGATATGACATTTCTGTCTCTTTATATATTGTAATTGTTTTACTGTTTATATATATATATATTTATGCACTCATGTCGATGTATAATTGGTTTGTTTCGTAAATATTATTTGTATTTTTACGCTGGGTCTTGCCTAGGGAAAACTGCTATCGAACGATTACGTCGATAGGTCGTGTGACGAATCAAAGTGTGTAGGATCTTTGGTAGTGTTAACTCTGCCGCGTGGAGCGCGGGCAGAACAGTCGGAGTCTGGCGGGAGTAGCGAGTGGAGCAGGTGTTGTGTGACGCTCCCGCGAGTTGCCGCGCTTTCGGGGTTTGGCAGCACGTAATTGCGCTCGACTCGCGATGATAGTTTCTGACATGGTGTCGCGGACGGGAAGCATTGGCTGGCGCACATCAAGAGCCCGTTTCGCCTGGTGACCGTGTCGAGAAGAAGGCGCGCCAACATCCAGCTTCTGCAACAGCGACGGCCGACAATGAGTGACTGTCGCCACCTCCTCGACCGACGGCTTCAAACCTTCAATCAACCGACAAGGAAGACTGGACGCACGTAAAGTTTTAGAGCTGTATGGCAGACCTCAGCTTTTAATCTTGTTCCATTTTCGTAACTATAATTACAGCAACTTAGCATGAACGTTTGTTGCTCATTGTCCCAATTGCATCACCAAGCAGAGTCCCTTCCTTTTCCGAAATGAACCCGAGTGTCGTTGAAATTCAAACGCCAGCATTAAAGTAATATAGCTAACTCGTTTTCACTGCTTTAATTTCAAAGTTCAATTATGGCATTAATAGCTGGCTACAATATTCAGATTACACAAGCACGAATTAAGAGTGCGAGCTTTGTTACCGTATTTTAGCTTACCTGTGACTGCAGCTCAGCTTGGTACGTACTAAATTTTACTATTGTTAATTGTTCAGAATCATTTAATTCAAGTTCAAAGTTAAATCTCTTCTTTCTAAATTGCGTAGATTCAAGTAGCTTTTGAAATGATTGTTGAGGTAGTCCAAGACTAACCGTATTTTACTGAATTCCGATGTGCTTCAGAAAGAAAGCTCACTATTAACTTCAGTCACTAAATTAACTTTCGATTTTCCGGTTTTAGTAATTCTTTCGCTAAATTAAGTCAGAGTGTAGCGAAATTTATTACTTCTGACAAACTTTCAGTTTTCACACTACACGTGTCAACCTTCAGTTGCCACGCTTCTAGTGCTAATTATATGTGTAATAACCTTTCTTTTTCAGTTACTATAGTAATTGTCCTTAGGACTGGCGACCGTGATTTCCCCAAATCTCAAATACCTAATTACCGCTAGTTAATTGTTAATGTAACGGCTGCACATTTACTTTCTTTATTAACTTTACCCCTTTTCAAAATTAATTTCCACCAGTTTCATTAGCACATTTCCTTTCATTTAGATGTAACCCTTTCCTCCCTCTTTACCGACAGGTTAACTTCGGTGACGATTGCTTTTCCAAAACTCCCATTAGGTACACGCGGTTTCATTTTTCACTGTCATTAAGGTCGATAAGTGAGGGGGGAGGTTACAAGCCCTCTAGCCAATAATTGCCTGTGCTAGGCTAAATTGCCCAATCCAGCTCAGAGAGGTGCTTTTGCACAGTTTGAATGTCGAGCTAACTACATATCGTGATGACCGCATGGCTTCAGGGTCATTAATATCTGGTATATTTTTAATTTATACAGAACGTCAGTTTACTGTAGAATACAGAGCTTGATAATGTAACAATGTACACTACTAGCCATTAAAATTGCTACACCATGAAGATGACGTGCTACAGACGCGAAATTTAACCGAAAGGGAGAAGATGCTGTGATATGTAAATGATTAGTTTTTCAGAGCAATCCCACAAGGTTGGCGCCGATGGCTACACCTACAACGTGCTGACATGAGGAAAGTTTCCAACCGATTTCTCATACACAACCAGCAGTTGACCACCGTTGCCTGGTGAAACGTTCTTGTGATGCCTCGTGTAAGGCGGAGAAATGCGTACCATCACGTTTCCGACTTTGATAAAGGTCAGATTGTAGCCTATCGCGATTGCGGTTTATCGTATCGCGACATTGCTGCTCGCGTTGGTCGAGATCTAATGACTGTTAGCAGAATATGGAATCGGTGGGTTCAGGAGGGTAATACGGAACGCCGTGCTGGATCCCAACGGCCTCGTATCACTAGCAGTCGAGATGACAGGCATCTTATCCGCATGGCTCTAACGGATTGTGCAGCCACGTCTCGATGCCTGAGTCCACAGATGGGGACGTTTGTAAGACAACAACCATCTGCGCGAACAGTTCACGACGTTGGCAGCAGCATGGACTATCAGCTCGGAGACCATGGCTGCGGTTACCTGGGTGCACGAATGGCAAAACGTCATTTTTTCGGATGAATCCACGTTCTGTTTACAGCAGCATGATGGTCGCAACCGTGATTGGCGACATCGCGGTGAACGCACATTGGAAGCGTGTATTCGTCATCGCCATACTGGCGTATCACCCGGCGTGATGGTATCGGGTGCCAGTGGTTACACGTCTCGGTCATCTCTTGTTCGCATTGACGGCACTTTGAACCGTGGACGTTACATTTCAGATGTGATACGACCCGTGGCTCTACCATTCATTCGATCCCTGCGAAACCCTACATTTTAGCAGGATAATGCACGACCGCATGTTGCAGGTCCTGTACGGGCTTTTCTGGATACCGAAAATGTTCGACAGCTGCCCTGGCCAGCACATTCTCCAGATCTCTCACCAATTGAAAACGTCTGGTCAATGGTGGCCGAGCAACTGGCTCGTCACAATACGCCAGTCACTACTGTGGTATCGTGTTGAAGCTGCATGGGCAGCTGTACCTGTACACGTCATCCAAGCTCTATTTGGCTCAATGCCCAGGCGTATCAAGGCCGTTATTACGGCCAGAGGTGGTTGTTCTGGGTACTGATTTCTCAGAATCTATGCACCCAAATTGCGTGAAAATGTAATCACATGTCAGTTCTAGTATAATATATTTGTCCAATGAATACCCGTTTATCATCTGCATTTCTTCTTGGTGTACAAATTTTAATGGCCAGTAGTGTAGAAGTGAAAGGGGGGTTGTTCTTAATAAATATAAGTTGTGTTTGTGAAATCGTCCCCGAATTGGATTAATGTGTCGGACGGATGTACTTGAATTGAAACATCACAATGGTTTACCATAATATTACCAAAGCAAAACCGTAACTGTCCACGTCATGGATATAAACCGTAATAACAAGTGTGAGGTATGAGAAGTTGTAAAAATACGTTATCTGGAGAACGTATATGAGACATAATACATATTTACATTTTCAATATTTTAATTTATTCATATTAATTGGAACGTCTGGTGTGCGAACTAGATGTCTGAATCGACCTGGTGCTTCGACTGAGATAGTTCAAATACTTCAAAAAGCCTTTATAAAAAGGATTTACACCAAGTGGGTTAATTCTTTGCATTAGACTTTATAAGAATAGCTAATGGGAGCTATATCCCACAAAACCCACTACATCACACTGTATAGAAGGCGGCCCTATCAATAAATGTTAGCTAAGTTAGGAGTAATTTTTAAACTTGAGTCATATGGTAACTTCTGTTTGAGTAAATATTCGTTAAATGTTTGTTATTGGAGGAATATTCATGGAGTCGTGTGCTATAAGAGAAATCGTATATTATGTTACATCAGAACCAAATTTTACTGTCGGTAGATACATACGTATTACAGCACCAAAGAGCTTCTAGTCTAAGACAATCGATAAGTCAGCATGTTCGTGCTGTCAGTCTCTGAATGTAGAAGTCGTGGATTCTTGAGATTTATATCATAAACTCTAGTACGTTACTGAACATGTGCCACTTCTCATTACACTTATCGGCGTTATGTGTCTATTACGTGAGATATTGATGGCTGTTACATTTCCCCTTAATTGCCAACTTCTCACCTACTTCAGCGTTGCCTGCCTGTCGATAGTTGCTTTAAATATGCGTTGTAGAGAATGTTATTCTTTCCTCTTGGCACATCGAACTCGCTATCCGTAGGGACAGCCGAAATACTCCCATCACCAAAAACAGAGGCTTAAAATAATTACTACTGTAGTATTAAAACATACTATTTTTGACAATGCATACAGAAAAACTCACCAACAACGGAGTCTACTAATGTCAGCACAATTTGTCACTGCAAATTAGGTACCTGAAACAGAAAGAGGTCTCATTTATACCACATACAAGTGTGCCAAAATATAGGCGCAACAACATGAATATGAGAAGGCTACTTGGAGTAAAATACATTCATAAAAAATTCCGGTAGTCAACAAACTGACCGTGGCTTCCTTTGATTTCGAGACGAAGCACTTTGATATCTAGGAGGCAGAGAAACCCCGTCAAACAGTTTCTTGTATCAGAGGGTGCAATTATTAAGTCTTATTTCAAAAAGGAACTACTCCGATAAGGAATTTCTTTACTCTCTTTAATTTTCCTTCAACCCTGAACTCGATAATCAATATGTTGATTCCGATCACAAGGAATTTATTATTTTTAATTAAATAACGGGAATCGAGCTAGCGTCGTTGATCTGTATTATATTTTTAGAAATACGTAGAAAACTGAGACATCAGAATCACATTTGTGCGAATTATACTTAACGTCCTGTTTGGAGATAGAGGGAGAGAGAGCGAAGAGAAAGGAGAAGAGAACAGAATTACTCCACTGAGGAGCTAAGATAACGCAATAAGCGTGCAACCTTAAGTTTTTCAACAAATTCCTGATGAAAAATGTCCAGTTCTGATCTGGGAGCACAAATATTCTCAGTCTTGTATCCAGACAGAAAAAGAAGACGTAAATACGGAGATAGTTCCGAAAACAAATCACAACGGAGAGGACAGCTGTTTACCGAAATTGCCGCCGACAACACGGAGGGCCTTAGTTCCCGAGCTTTCGGAACATTGCAGAACTTCAAGTAACCATGAAGCCACGCTGTTGGCACCATGTGAGATGGTTGGTTCGACCCGCCTCGTACTGTATATAAGGTCTGTCAGAATCAGCTGCAGGTATTACCAGTCAAAGATCTCAGCATCCAACGTCATACAAGCAAGCATCACAGAAGAATTTGTGTTACTATTCACTCTGTTCAATATTTTCATCAACGAAAAGCCCGTGAAGAATAATGGCTAAATTATTCAGCAAGCAAACAACGTCAACTACAGCTAACAGTGTAACAGTTCAGTAACAACAAAGTTACATTAAATACAGGTAAAAATAAAGCAATATACAGTGATGTGCAAAACATAAGGCCGAATTAACTTTATAATTAATAAAATGTTCCGGGTTATTGTGCCGTAGTCGAATGGATTTCACATTAAAATCCACATCACATTAAAATCCCATCTGCGGAAGACATTTTGAAGGAGGAATGTAGCTCCTTTGAATGTCCAATTCAAACGCTGGCTCGATCCTACCTGAAAATTTCCTCCGCTGATGGAAACGAAACATTGGGTTTTAATGTGAAATACATTCAACCACAGCTTAATAAGCTGAATTTTATTAATTGTGACATTTCCCGCCCAGGAAGTTTACCTTTAAAAAAGTTAACTTTCGCATGGTGTGTCACTGTCAGGTGACATATCTCGATGAAACTTGGACATATACTGTGTGATCAAAAGTATCCGGACACCTGGCTGAAAATGACTAACAAGGCCGGGCGCCCTCCATCGGTAATGCTGGAATTCAATATCGTGTTGGCCCACCGTTAGCCCTGATGACAGCTTCCATTCTCACAGGCATACGCTCACTCAGGTGCTGGGAGGTTTATTGGGGAATGGCAACCCATTCTTCACGGAGTGTTGCTCACAGGAGAGGTAACGATGTCGGTCGGTGAGGCCTGGCACGAAGTCGGCGTTCCAAAACATCCCAAAGGTGTTCTCTAGGATTCAGGTCAGGATTCTGTGCAGGCCAGTTCATTACAGGAAAGTTGTTGTCGTGTAACCACTCCGCTACAGGCCGTGCATTATGATGCAATCATCATCCCCGAATCGCTCTCCAACAGTGGCAAGCAAGAAGGTGCACAAAACATCAATGCAGGCCAGTGCTGTGATAGTGCCACGCTAAACAAGGGGTGCAAGCCTCCTCCATGAATACACTATCACACCGTAACACCTCCGTCTCCGAATTTTACTGTTGGCACTACACACGCTGGCAGATGACGTTCACCGGACATTTGCCATACCTACACCCTGTCACTGTATCGCCACATTGTGTACCGTGATTTTTCACCCCACACAAAGTTTTAGCACTGTTCAATCGTTCAATATTTACGCTACTTACACCAAGCGAGGCGTCGTTTGGCATTTACCGGCGTGATGTGTGGCTTATGAGCAGCCTCTCGACTATGGAATGCAAGTTTTCTCACCTCCCGCCCAATCGTCATAGTACTTCCAGTGGGTCCTGATGCAGTTTGAAATTCCTGTGTGATGGTGTGGATAGATGTCTGCTTATTACACATTACGATCCTCTTCAACTGTGGGCGGTCTGTGTCAGTCAACAGACGAGGTCGGCCTGTACGCTTTTGTACTGCACGTGTCTCTTCACGTTTCCACTTCACTATCACATCGGAAACAGTGGGCCTAGGGATGTTTAGCAGTGTGGAAATCTCGCGTACAGACGTATGACACAACTGACACCCAATCACCTGACCACGTTCGAAATCCGTGTGTTCCGTGGAGCGCCCCATTCTGCTCTGTCACGATGTCTAATGACTGCTGAGGTCGCTGATATAGAGTACCCGATAGTAAGTGGCAGCAAAATGCACCTAATATGAAAAAGTGTGTTTTTGGGGTGACCGCATACTTTTGATCACATGGTGTACATAGACAAACTGCTACCGTATAATACAGAAAGTAAATGAAAGAAATATGCAATGAGTCTAGAAGAAATCACTCTTTTATTCAAGGCCAACAACCGCACTAAAGTCACAGCAAATTATGATGGTCCTCTGGAAATTACAGAAGCCGGGACGTGGTTCTTAATAGTCTATGTTGCGATCACACGTACGTTAGTGCATGCTCTGCAGTGTGTTCCCACGCTCGCCACAATGTTGGTGCTTGCGGACCTGCTGCAATACCTCCCTCCAACGCATCCCACACGTGCTCGATGGAATTTAATTCAGGATGGCAAATAGGCCAGACAATTCGTCTAGTATCCTTAGGTTTCAGGAGCTCCTGCACCTGTGCAATGAGGCCGGGCGTTGTCATCCATAAAAGTGATGGTCACGGTCGAACGCACTCCTGAAAGCCGCACGGGGGGGGGGGGGGGGGGGAGGGGGGGGGGTAAAGGAGTAGAGTGGCACAATAACGTTGACCGGTGAGTCTAACGTGTTCAAAGATTAGGATATCAGTGCGTCCACGCAACATTATGCCTCCCCACACCATAGCATCTGGACCAGCGGAACGATCACGTTCGACAGTCCTGGAAGTCCCCTTATATGTCGAAAGGTGGGAACACACCTTGCCCCCAGCAACATGATCGTTGTGGTCCAGGTGTTATGTTGTGGGGACGCATAATGTTGCGTGGAGGTACTGACCTCCTAGCCACACTGGTCAACATTGTCGTGAGGCCTTAGTCCTTCCCCATTTGCGTCTATTCAGGGGTGCATTTGGCCCCGATTTCATGTTTCTATGTCTACATCTAAATCCATACTCCGCAAGCCACCTGACGGTGTGTGGCGGAGTAAACTTTGAGTACCTCCATCGGTTCTCCCTTCTACTCCAGTCTCGTATTTTTCGTGGAAAGAAAGATTGTAGGTATGCCTGCGTGTTGGCTCTAATCTCTCTGATTTTATCCTCATGGTCTCTTCGCGAGATATACGTAGAAGGGAGCAATATACTACTTGACTCCTCGGTGAAGGTATGTTCTCGAAACTTCAACAAAAGCCCGTACCGAGCTACTGAGCGTCTCTCCTGCAGAGTCTTCCACTGGAGTTTATCTATCATCTCCGTAACGCTTTTGCGATTACTAAGTGATCCTGAAACTAAGCGCGCTGCTCTCCGCTGAATCTTCTCTGTATCTTCTATGAACCCTGTGTGGTACGGATCCCACACTGGTGCGCAATATTCAAGCAGTGGGCGAAAAAGTGTACTGTAACCTACTTCCTTTGTTTTCGGATTGCATTTCCTTAGGATTTTTCCAATGAATCTCAGTCTGGCATCTGCTTTACCGACGATCAACTTTATATGATCATTCCATTTTAAATCCCTTCTAATGCCTACTACTAGATAATTTATGGAATTAACTGCTTCCAGTTGCTGACCTGCTATGTTGTAGCTGAATGATAAAGGATCTTTCTTTGCATGTATGTGGAGCACATTTCACTTGTCTACATTGAGATTCAACTGCCATTTCCAGCACAATGCGTCAATTCGTTGCAGATCCCCCTGCATTTCATTTCAGTACAATTTTCCATTGTTACAACGTCTCGATATACCACAGCATCAACCACAAAAAGCCTCAGTGAACTTCCGATGTTATCCATAAGGTCATTTACGTATATTGTGAATAGCAACGGTCCTACGACAATCCACTGCGGCAGACCTGAAATCACTCTTACTCCGGAAGACTTCGCTCCATTGAGAATGACATGCTGTTTATGAAAGATAATGCGTGACCGCATTGAGTAGTACAGGTGTAGGAACTCTTGGAACGAGAAGATATCGGCAAATGGAACGGCCCCCGACTAAACCCCAAGTCCCTCTGGAATGCATTGGGGAGATGTGTTGGAGCACATCCACATATACCAACGACCGTCCACCAATTGTACACTCCAAGGTTCATCGAGCTGTATTACGTGTCAGTAACACATCACGCGAAAGCTACTTTCGTCCTTAAGTTTTGCACGCCAGTGGACTTCTCCAATAAATACGCAATTCCGCGACAGCAACTTCACACTCTCAATAGAAACAAAACAAATAAAACAGTTAAATACCTTGGAGTAACTGCGACATCGCTGAGAAGACACAGAAATATTTAACTATGGCAAAAGCTTTAGCGCGTTTCTTACAATTTACAAATAAAAACCAAGCCGTGACTTTCTAAAGCCACAGTGCTGCTAGCGATGTTGTATGGCTGCACGACTTGGAGCATAGCGTCGGAAACTCAACTAAAAGCACTTGACGTTGTCCAAAAGAAAAATTTTTAAGGGGATATTCAAAGCAATGGAAACGCACAACAAACATGTGTGAAGTTACGCAAACTGGGACTAATACATAAAATTAGCCAAGGTACAGCCGGGTAAAGTTATTCAACATTACCCTCCTATGGGATACAGTATCCGTAATAGAAAACTTACTTTACCGACAAATGGTATCTGAACAAGATCACTTTAAAATTCCATCGTACCTGGTCACAGAAAAATGACAATGTGGAGGAAAACTGACGGATCCTAGGACGAAAGAAGAATTTTATTTGTCACCTATCAAAATATTTACATTCGTTGTGTTTTTCATTCTTATTATGTATAGAGTTTGAGGTAGTACCCGTCAAAACTGAATGCTGAAGAACCACAAAGCAAGAAGGCAGGTGGGGACCCAATATAAATACCCTCCTTTGGAGACAAAGTGAAGCAGAACTTTAAAAAACATCGTGCTGAAAAAAGTGTCGTGGCAGAGCGCTGGAGTGCTGGCTGGATCTGCACAGCACCAGACGTGCGGGAAAGGAAAAAAAAGTCAAGGGCACTACATGTTTCACTCTCGTCGTGCTAGGTCTGCCTTAAGTTTCGTATGACCTAAGGATTAACTGTCGGACTAACCCGCTACTGCTGCGTGTCGTTTTCTACCCAATACAGCCTTACAAATCTCCTGCTTACGGACCGGCAGCCTAACTTACGAGTGTTTGCTGCCCCCAGACTGTGAAGCAAATCAGCAACGGACTCTGTACGTGACTATGCTGTGTACTGTGGTGAGTGTGCAATAAATAGTAGCTGAAACAGAAATACAAGTGGACAATTTTCCAGGCAGTGAGTCTTAAATTACTCCTTTTGTAAACGTATAAAAATGGCAGGTTCAAATTGAGATGTAGTGTACTATGATTAGAGAACGCGGGCGATGGTGGGCGGAGTACGTACTAGATGTCTCGAGGCGTTCTTAACCGTCTGCGGGGAGGAAATGACGTAACAGCGATGATCGATGTCCGGAGTTGCCGTCGGGCTTTCACTTTCATGGTACTTGCGGTCAGCCCCTGACACTTTGTGTGTGGGTGTTTCACTCTTCTGCATACGAGTGGCCTCACTTTTACGAGACCCGACATTGCAACTCCCTGTCCACGCACAAACAATATAATAACACTGGAAGATTGTTTTTATGGTGCGCATGTCTGTGGTCGAAGGATGTATCAGATCCGGTTTATACTCGTATATTTATGGGGCAGCATAGTAGCTACCGTGATGCTAAATGGTGGTTTTGTTTATAGTACTCAATGAAAGAGAGAATGCGTATGTCTATTTATTTCTTCTCTCCTCTCCCCTTCCCCATCTCCTTCATCCCTCTGTCATAACCCCTCCTCCCCCCTCCCATCTCTCTCTCTCTCTCTCTCTCTCTCTCTCTCACACACACACACACACACACACACACACACACACACACACACACACACATACACATACACATACACACACTCTTTCTCTTTCTCTCTCATACACACGAACACAACATAAAAAGTAAGAAACTATTATTAAAATAACTCGCCGCTTTGGCCGCATAATCATATTACGTGTTCCCTGTACAAGTTTTTCTTACATATTCAATCTTTGTTTATATAAGTTTATAGAAAGCATGTGTAATATAAATACAACTTTGAAAAGCAGTCTGTAAAACTGGAAAGTTTTAATATTAGTGTTTTTCACCAATTGAAGCAGTCAATTATCTTGAGTCTTGTACTACACTAGTTTTTTCCTGCTGATGCCACAGGTTGCCCGGGGAACATCGTATGCCGAAATCATTTACATCCTCCTGATAAGGATATACAATCCTCTGAAACGTCGAGAGATCAGTAAAAGCAACTGGTTATGTGTGCATTTCGGTTGTTAATTTCCTCTGACTACGGGGTGAGACAGTATGAACAGCAAACTGAGAAAATTAAGTACGCTGTCTTCAGGTAATCCAGCTGCTAACATGAGTGAGAAAAAAAGAAGCACGTTTTCTCTACGCACAGGACTGAAAACAACCGTAACTCGCACTGCTACCGCGTCTTGCCTCTGCGCTTGAAGGTGTTGAGTTGCAAGGTTTCTTAATGCACAACAGGAGAAGCCTTAGAGAGCCTCGACGTGCTTCATTGTACAGTGAGACGTATTATAACGCGACACCTAAAGCACGGTGTATTACCGACTGCTTCGCCAGCACTGTGGTCTGTTAACAGACGCAGCAAATACGATGGTGGCCTTCATATGGTCGTAACCGAGATTTCCACCAAGCTAGGCTATCTTAACTGCGTGTTCATACAGTTTCCATTCTCCGGAATAATGTGGTTTATTATTGCAGCCAAGCATGCATTCAGTAATTATACTCTCAGTGTTGCTCGTTGCCTAGTGTAAGCATCTTGTGTAGGCAGGCATTGGGCAGCTTGGGTGTCCGAAGTACGTCAGACATACTGCAATGTACTTCGCGACAATGACGAGACAGTGTTGAATGTAGCATTGTGTTTTTTTTTAATGTGACAAATTTTTGCACCTAATGTCATGGTGACGAGGTCATGGAAAAAACGGCAAGATATTTTCAGTTTTGATTAGAGATTAGGTGCACTTTTTGTTTCAATTGATCCATAGCGAAGAGATCCTCTTGTGGGATGTGGAACGTGTCAGAAACAAGAATACGCAACAAACATTTACACAATAATGCCACAGATCCCAAATGAAATTGCCCTTGCGGATTACGGGTGGGTGAAAAAAAAAGCAAGCTTAAGCATATTTGCATTTAAGAGAATATAAAACTTCTCACTTGGTATTAAATATTCAACACACTTGGGGGCGTATGATAATTCTTTATACAGAAGTCAGATTCTAAGAAATATTCACATTATGTGATATTAACAACATATAGGATTCGGGAGGACGACGGTTCAATCCCGCGTCCGGCCATCCTGATTTAGGTTTTCCGTGACTTCCCTAAATCGCTCCAGGCAAATGCCGGGACGGTTCCTTTGAAAGGGCGCGGCCGACTTCCTTCCCCGTCCTTCCCTAATCCGATGAGACAGATGACCTCGCTGTCTGGTCTCCTTCCCCAAATAACCCAACCCCCAACAACATAGAGGCATCAACCGGTTCCGCTAAGAAATTCATTGATGGAGTAGAAGGAGTTGGCCACCAATAAATCCTTTAGACTCTTCTCAAACTGAACTTTGTAATTAGTTTAACTTTTTATGGTTGCTGGAACTTTATTGAAAATGTGTATTGGTGAACAGTGTACATCTTTCGGAACCAAGTAGGCGTTTTTAAATCTTTGTGAATGTTATTGATTCTGTGAACTGAGCTGTTCGTTTGAAACACAAAAATTGCAAATTTCTTTAAGGAATATATTTATTGGGAAGCTATCTCCAGCTCATTAAACAGCCCTCTGCAGGACGTTCTTGAGTTTACGGCACAAATAATCCGTATTGCATGTTTTTGGGCTCGGAAAAGTTTAGCTTCGTTTGGTGAGCAATCCCAGAAAATAATCCTGTATGGCATTTTGGAATGAAAGTAAGCGTAGTGCTCTAGCTTTTTTATTTTTATATCAACTATGTCTGACAACATTTGCATAGCATACTTTAGGCGCTTCAGCAGTTCCGTGGTATGCTCCTCCCAGTTAAATTTATTATCAAGCTGTAATCCGAAGAATTGAACACTGTCAACTTCGTCTATCTGCTTGTTTTCTTATTTTAGGCATAGTGACAAAAAAACCTTTTAAAATTTCTGAACTGCATATGGTATGTTTTTTCAAGGTTTTGTGGCAGAAAATTGTCTAGGAACCATGTATTAATGTCCATGAAAATTTCCTTAGTCGACGTTTCTAAGGTTGTATCTGATTTACTATTTACTGCAATGTTTGTAACATCTGCAAAAAAAAAAAAAAAAATAAACAAGGCATCTGGTAGTGTTACTGGTGAAAGGTCATTGATATATACAAGTAAAAGTAACAGCCCTAAGATGGAATCTTGAGAGGCACCACATGTTACTGGTGTCCAGTTGGATGATTCCTCTTTCCTACTGACACACTTTGTTTTCTGTCAGAGATACGGGATTTGAACCATTTGGAAGCATTCCCTGTTACACAATAATGGCTCAGAGCACCATGGGACTGAACTTCTGAGGTCATCAGTCCCCTAGAACGTAGAACTACTTAAACCTAACTAACCTAAGGACATCAAACACATCCACGCCCGAGGCAGGATTCGAACCTGCGACCATAGCGGTCGCGCGGTTCCATACTACACAGTAATATTTTAATTTACTTAAAAGGATGTTGTGATTTAAACAGTCAAATGTCTTTGACAGACAGCAAAATATACTCGTAGCCTGTGATTTATTGTCTAGTAAAAGAAAAATTTTGAATACCGGTACTGAAACTCTGAACTATGAAATGAAAATAACAATGATATTTCAGGGAACTTTCCTCCTGGTCTCAGATTCAGCCGGATCTCTCTCATCTTTTCTGAAGCACACTAACTGAACAGTGCGTAATACTCCTGTGTAATAACAGAGTAATCTACAGGGAGAATTATTAAGTTCGAATTCACCCAACCGAAATACCCGGTTTCTGGCAAGGCGTCTGTTAACAGGTTGACACGGAACTGTACAGTTCTCTATTACTTCCTTTCGTTGCTAAAGTGGAGTTACATGAAGGTAGTGTTTATGAACAGAAAGATGCACCGCATAGATAGAGTACATAACCGTTGGAAAACACTGCTGCAGAATGTGGTGATATCAAGGTGCTCAAAAGTGTTAAAGACGTAAATCGCTGGCTGTGAAATGGCAGTTACTGAGCAGTTGACGATCGTGGAGTTACAACACACGCTCTATTCATCACCACCATCTACCGTCGTGGTATGAGGCTCTGAGGATTGTCAAAAACTGACCAAAACCGGTTACCACCAAAATAAATGTTTTTGCCATCGAGACTGTTTGAGTCCATTTTTAAAGTACTTTTTGCCTGACCGGTGTTCCCCACTACAAATGTTCTCAAAAAATATCCTAGGAAGTTTGATGAAAAACTGTATTAGAAGCTACCTGTTCGACAGATAGGCCTATGCCTATTCAAAGTATTTTACTGTTTTTATTTGCTGTCTTTTCATATCCATGGCGTCGCAAGAGCTGTGGATAGCGTGCCACAGATAGGCCTATTCAAAGTATTTCACTGTTTTTATTTACTGTCTTTTCATGTCCATGGCCTCGCAAGAGCTGTGGATAGCGTGCCACAGGAGCAATTTTCATTCCATCTTCAACCTTGTGGTTTATGAGATACAAACTTTTTGACCGCTTGAGTAAGCATATGTCATTTCCAACCTATATATTGTATTGTATTAAACCGAGGACCTAGGAACGACGGAGAGGCTTCGTCCCACCGTAGCCCTCAGTGGTCCACAACCCCACAACACGCCACAGCAGTCCACCCACCCCACCGCCGCCCTACACCGAACCAAGAGCTATTGTGCGGTGCGGGCCCCAGTGGAGTCCGAAATTTTTTTAGAAAATGCTCCCAGATTGACACAGATACTTTGATACATATTTTCATCTCCGTCCTTTCGCCCCGCCTCTCCTTATCCCTAGGGGTGACACGTTATCGAACCCGTAGATTGTGGTTAGATAAAAAAAATTGATACTTACCCACATTTTTACATTTAACGTCTTGTCACAGCTACCCTCAACCCTAGGGTCGGTAGGCGTGTATTACTTCCAAAGGATTTTTAAACAAATAATGAATTATGTACACTAAATATTTGATTAAAATTGCTTCAGACATACCCCAGATGCGCTTTTATGTCAATCCCTTTTCACCCCGATCCCAGTGACAGGTAGATGATCCTTACTCCCACAGTGCTTCTTTCAAGATAGTAGGTGACGTGTCAGCAAAGTTTGTTCGAAATTGATCCAGTGGTTTATGAGGAGACGTGGAACGTATGTAAGAAACTACAATGATTTTTACAAATCAATATTTCCAATACATGATTTTAAAAAGTGTAGTAGAAAGTGATTTATATCTAGATAAACTTGGTTAAACCTTTATGCACAAAGATAAGTAAAGATATAGGGTGACTAACTTGGCGTCTACTATCTTGAAGCAAATGATAATTGACGGCGTCAATGAGGAGCTACACCGTACAACTGCCATCTAAGAATGGAAACGAAAAGTTTTATATATTACAGGTTAGAGCTTGAAGTTTATCATTATGGAATTATTGCTTAAGTTCAACTGAGTAACTAACTGCTCGAAAAGGAACCTGGAAGATAAAAGTGAAGCTGAACACAATGTATTCTCAAAGGTCGCTTTCTCACTCTAACGACTTTCCTTCTAATACAATAATGAGTGGAAATGTTCAAAGTGCATTAAAATAATGAGGTATGTGCAACACTTTACGAGAAAATTGTCAGAAGATCTGAAAACACGTTTCTACCGTTTCTGATAGTCGACGGCACGACAGGTAGTGAACTGATGAGCAACAGCTCCACTTTTTCGTTTTTTCTAATTAGTCTTTTGACTGATTTGATGCGGCTCGCCATGAATTACAATTAAAGGCCACAGGTACTGTGCATACACATAATGTGAATTTAATGCAGTGGTTTACTTCGCTTCTGCAGCCGCAAGCCGTTTGTCATTGCTGATCCTTCCGCCCTTAGGGGCAGTTTCCCACCCCAATGAGCCAGAGAGTGCCCTGAACGTCTGTCCGCTCCTCCGCCCCCTTTGACAAGGCCGTTGGCAGAATGAGACTGATTTCTTATGCCGGAAGTCTGCGGCCTCCAGTTGCTAAAAATGTGGTGTATTGTACTCGGCAATCACATTCGGCTTTTATGTTGGAGTCACTTTCTAGTAGAATCTGAAAATTATACTTGGTGAGACCGAGTAAAATAATTAAAAAAGTCAGATTCCAGTAGAAAATGGCTTCAGTATAATAATAGAAGTTGGCCGGAGAGTAAAATAAAGAACTTTTTACTAACTGGAGGTGTTATTCATCAAATCAACATCTTATCTTCCATGCGGCATATAGACTGAATAGACTTGTTCACGAATTACGGGCGTTGACGACATGCTTTCCTGCTGCTGTTGCACTTTTCTAACAACGTCTGCCTTTCTCCCTTGTTTTTCTGTGTCCACCCTTTTGAATGAACGTCTGAGGAACTTCGGCCGTTCACTTACGTAATAAAATAGAACAACTATAGCCGTCCTTTCGATGTTAATTATTATATGGGTACCGATTTTCGGTGATTCAGTACGCCATCTACAGGCCTTAACTGACGCTGAGGGGGTTAACCGCAATCGTATACGCATTCAAACAGAGACCAACATCTATGAACTGGTTTATGTAGACTGTAACAACTATGCTGTATCTCCAACCATCTAGTACCATCCTATGTGGTTGTCGTGTCTCTCTGTTATTATCTTTTGAAATTTCTTCGTCCATCTCCCATCCTTTGGCCTTGCTTTATGTCCAGTTGACTTTCATTGCTCAGAAATACAACCTTCATCTAATCTCCTGATATAATGGTTTGCGTCACTGTTTCTTCATTGTGCTCTGCAAAACCCTTCGATTTTTGAATGGTTTTCACATTAAAAATGTATATATCATTGCCGTAAATCAAAACTGGAAGTAAACACTGGTCGTAAAATTTCTGTTTCAAACATATTGCTTCTTCGCTTGGTAACCTCAGTTTACTAAAAGCACTCCTGGCCACATTACTTCAGATTTCATCAATATGTAAGGGCTAAACTTTGATATATTCTACTGCATGCATCAATTCCATGTACTATATTCATCATTGGTTTTATTCTGCTTATGGCACAGAATATTCTTTCCAAAATCGAGCAGTTATCAGATTGCGAAAAACCATTAAATAATCATTCCAAACGCATTGTTGGCAATTTATTCAAATATTGTCTCTCAGGAAAATTAGAGAGACCTTTCGAGAAAAGAGAACCGCCATACGAATATCAAGAGTTCAGATGGAAAACCAGTCCTAAGCAAAGGAGGGAAAGCAGATAGGTGAAAGGAGTATATAGAGGGTCTATACAAGGGCGATTTACTTCAGGGAAATATTATGGTAATGGAAGAAGACGCAGGTGAAGATGAAATGGGAGATATGATGCGGCGTGAAGAATTTGACAGAGCACTGAAAGACCTAAGTCGAAACAAGGCCCCGGGAGTAGACAACATTCCATTAGAACTACTGATAGCCATGAAGAAACTCTTCTATTTGGTAAACAAGATGTATGAGACAGGCGAGATACCCTCAGACTTGAAGAAGACTATGATAATTCCAATACCAAAGAAAGCAGGTGTTGACAGGTGTGAAAATTACCAAACTATCAGTTTAATAAGTCACGGTTGCAAAATACTATCACGAATTCTTTACAGGTGAATGGCAAAGCTGGTATAGGCCGACATCGGGGAAGATCTGTTTGGGTTCCGTAGAAATGTTGGAAAACGTGAGGCAATACTGACCCTACGACTTATCTTAGAAGCTAGATTAAGGAAAGGCAAACCTACGCTTCTTGAATTTGTAGATTTGTATAAGGCTTTTGACAACGTTAACTGGAATACTCTCTTTCAAATTCTGATGGTGGCAGGGATAAAACGCAGGGAGCGAAAGGCTATTTACAATTTGTACAGAAACCAAATGGCTGTTATAAGAGCCGAGGGACACGAAAGGGGAGCTGTAATTGAGAAGGGAGTGAGTCTTTGTTGTAGCCTATTCCCGATGTATACTCAGCAAGCGGTAAAGGAAACAAAAGAAATATTTGGAAAAGGAATTAAAATTTGTCGACGACATTGTGTGTCAGAGGCAGCAAAGGACCTTATAGAGCAGCTGAATAGAACGGACAGTATTTTGCAAGGAGGGTATGACATTAACATCAACAAAAGCAAAACGAGGATAATGGAATGTAGTCGAATTAAATCGTGTGATGAGGATGGAATTAGATGCGGAAATAATACACTTAAAGTAGTAAATTTGTTTTGCTGTTTGGGGAGCCAAATAACTGATGATAGTGGAAGTAGAGAGGATATAAAATGTGGACTCGCTATGGCAAGGAAAGAGATTGTGAAGAAGAGAAATTTCTCAACATCGAGTATAGATTTAAGTGTCAGGACTGAACTCCCGACAGCCGATGACCCGGAAATACCAACGGTCGCTCCAGAGATAATACGACAGTGCTCTTATCGATAAGCACTGCTGCTGCCACTCATGGGCAAGCAAACCAACAACTTAGTGACGCCAGTAAATCGAATAAGAAGCGAGACGGCAGTAACGTAAAGACAAGATGACAAGCAATAAACGGCACGAACACAACACGAGCCGCGGACTGCCCAATAACGTCCCGCATACTTCAGCTCTGGAGTACGTTTCCAGTTGACGTGCTCTTTCACTCCCACACTCTGCCACCTGTCATCTGCACAGCAGCAGAACTGCCTCTGCCGGAAACCTTGAACATGTACTTTCCTCTCCCAGAACGCCACTCTTGTTGCGCAAAGGTCTTAGCGTAGGACGACATGTGTAATTTACTTTCTACAGTTCCTACGTACATCACAAGTTACGAAATACTCTCAGAGCGGATGAAAACTGTCAGACTATTTTTTTCTTTTTTTAATTTGACATATTGCCAAACGAAAGTACGCGACCTTTGATACGTTTGTATCATAATTTATTACATTCAGGATTGCTTAAAAATTACGATGTCCTCATTAGCATTTTCAACACTTGATTGTCATCTTAACATGTAATTAATCCACCACACAGCTTCAAGATATACAATAATCAGTTAAGCGTTCTGAACATCATGAAGTTTTGTATACAAATAAAGTGTATATCTTATCGTGACATACAGGATGCTTCCGTAAGAGCGTGCAAACTTGTAACAGGACGTAGTGGGTGCTCCACTGAATAATTTGAGGTAGCGAACTCGGCGTCGGCTATTGGCTCTGAGCACTATGCGACTTAACTTCTGAGGTCATCAGTCGCCTAGAACGTAGAACTAATTAAACCTAACTAACCTAAGGACATCACACACATCCATGCCCGAGACAGGATTCGAACCTGCGACCGTAGCGGTCGCTCGGTTCCAGACGTAGCGCCTACAACCGCACGGCCACTCCGGCCGGCCCCGGCGTCGGAGAAGCCAGCTTAAGGAGATATGGAAGTAAACTTGTCTCCTGCTTTGTCTAGCATTACTCTTTTCCAACATGTTTACAACCAGCATTCGTACAAGCTTACACGTCCTGTGTTGTTTATTTACATTCTTTATTTCCTGCAAGGAAACGAGGAGGACGAGCCTGATTACGAGAAAGTCATGACGCAGGTTTTACTTACTTTACTTGTCCATAAGGTGGCTCTGTTGTATCGTATTTACGTTGCCCCATGACAGAAAGTGCTATGAATCAACTACAGACCCATTCATTACTGAGTGCTATTCAGAGACGTACAGTACCGGTACTGTTTCGCAGAATTCACTGACATGCACCTTTGTGCTGTGATGCACGTTGAATGCTCTCGCTGCTGAAAGGCTGTACAGGGAACGATTTTCACAGGCATCATCCGTTACGACGAGTGTTTATTTCTCACGACAGACGATTACGGGAGAATTTTTCATTGGAAAGAAGAAATATGGGACGTGGCAGATGTCATGCTTGCATCGTGGTAGGCAGCTGTCAGTTTCAGCACATTTTTTTAAGATACAGTACAAATGGTACAATAATTGTGTCAATGATGGTATTTACAGTTAACTCAAACAACACTGAAGCGCCAAAGACACTGGTAGAAGCATGCGTATTCAAATACAGAGGTATGTAAACGGGTAGAATACGGCGCTATGGTCGACAACACCTAAATAAAACGACAAATGTCTGACGCAGTTGTTAGATCGGTTACTGCTGCTACAATGGCAGATTGCTTCAGTCCGGAACCGTGCGACTGCTACGGTCGCAGGTTCGAATCCTGTCTCGGGCATGGATGTGTGTGATGTCCTTAGGTTAGTTAGGTTTAAGTAGTTCTAAGTTCTAGGGGACTCATGACCTTAGATGTTGAGTTCCATAGTGCTCAGAGCTATGTGAACCATTTGAACGACAATGGCAGATTATCGAGATCTGAGTGAGTTTGAACGTGGTGTTGCAGTCCGCTCATGAGCGATGGGGCACAAGATTTCCGAGGTAACGGTGAAGTGGGGGTTTTCCCGTACGACCATTTCACGAGTGTACCGTGAACGGCAGAAATTCGATAAAACATCAAATCTACTAGAAGAACGGGACAGACGACGAATTAAGAGAATCGTTCAACGCGACAGAAGTGCAACCCTTCCGCAAATTGCTGCAGATTTTAGTGCTGGGCCATCAACAAGTGTCAGCGTCCGAACCGGTCAACGAAACATCATCGATATGATATTTCGGAGCCGGAGGCCTACTCGTGTACCCTTGGTGACTGCACGACGCAAAGTTTTACGCCTCACCTGGGCCCGTCAACATAGACATTGGACTGTTGATGACTGGAAACATGTTGCCTGGTCGGACAAGTCTCGTTTGAAATTGTATCGAGCGAATGGACGTGTACGGGTATAGAGACAACCTCATGAATCCACGGACCCTGCATGTAGGCAGGGGACTGTTCAAGCTGGTGGAGGCTCTGTAATGGTGTGCTGCGTCTGCAGCTGGAATGATATGGGACCCCCTGATACGTCTAGATACGACTCTAACAGGTGTCACGTACGTAAGCATCCTGCCTGATCACCTGCATCCATTTGTGTCCAATGTGCATTCTGACGGACTTGGACAATTCTAGCCGGACAATGCGACACCCCATACGTCCAGAATTGCTACAGAGTGGCTCCAAAAACCCTCCCCTGAGTTTAAATACTTCGATGACCACCAAACTCCGCAGACATGAACATTATTGAGCATATCTGGGATGCCCTGCAATGTGCTGTTCAGAAGAGGCCTCCCCCTTCTCTTACTCATACGGATTTATGGACAGCCCAGCAGGATTCATGTTGTCATTTCCCTCCAGCAATACTTCAGAGGTTGGTGGAGTATATGCCACGCCGCGCGGAATTAGCCGAGCGGTCTGGGGCGCTGCAGTCATGGACTGTGCGGTTGATCCCGGCGGAGGCGTCGAGTCCTCCCTCGGGCATGGGTGTGTTAACTTTAGATTAAGTAGTTGTGTAAGCTTAGGGACTGATGACCTTAGCAGTTAAGTCCCATACGATTTCACACACAGTACATGCCACGTCGTGTTGCGGTTCTTCTGCGTGCTAGCGTCGGCTATACGATATTAGGCAGGTGTACCAGTTTCTTTTGCTCCTCAGTGTAATATTAAATAAAATAAGTGCTCAGTAATGTGATTTTATTTCTAGTGCCTCCTTAAGCTAACTAGTCCGACTCCAGGTTCCGTACCTAAAATGATTCAGTGGAGCATACTCTATGTCCTGTTAAATTTTCACACGCTCTTACGGCAAAATCCTGTATTAAATGGACCTCATTTAATATACGACCTATTTGATAAGACTTAATAAAGTTCAGACTGCTTAATTAGAATTTTTTATGTCCTGACAAAGTTAAGAACTTTCAGCATTGCACCGCGTCAGCAATCGTAAGAATCAAAATAATTATGAAAAATCCGCCTAGATTGTACAAACTACCTGGTGTTTACCTAGGTTTCAGCGTGGGTAACTACGCCTTCTTCAGCACAAATATAAAACAACTTGCCTAAATAGGCATAGTCAAAGGCTAAAATCAACACCTACAGCGGCAAGACCCCAAAACCGCAATAAAGTACTGAAACTGGTAATGTGAACTTCATAATTTTCAAGCTATCTGTGACGTAATAAATTATTATATAAACTGTTCGTCCCTTCGCTAATGTGACTTTGAGGTGACTCTGAAGCCTCTTGTGGAGGTAGTGTTGTCTCTTTACTTGCTCTCTTCGCTTTACTTGCTAAAATATTATACAGACGGACCATAACACAGACGAAGGCCACTAGAGAACTAAACATAAGTGATCACCCTTCGACGGCAACAAACGGCGTACACAATAAAAGAACACTGGTACACGACATCTGTGCCTCGTGTTGGCCCAGAGCACATATTTGAGATGAACAAGGCGTCCCAACACGCGCTGTGTACTCTGGAGAGAGGCGGGCCGGAGTTGCTCAACGCAGCGCCGGGCTGACGACGAATGCAGCCCTTCCAGCGGAATGGACGCCGTCCTTTGTCTCTGCAGACACCGGCGCGCGAGCGCCACAGCCCGTGTATTCCTACACGGGGCCCAAACGCGGAGGCGCTGCGTTTTGTAATGGGCTGCCTCGCCGCCGTGCTGCTACTGCCGTACCTGTGCGTGTCGCAACGCGCCAGTTTTACATCCGACACTCCGGAATGTCTCCCTGACGTCACGGGCGGCTCATATAAGGCCGAGGCAGGTGGTGGCTGCCGCGACAGCGGAGAGACCCTCGCGGGGCGTCTGCTCTCCTAAAATAGAGCCGAGAGTAATGGCTGCGTGGTCGCTATGTCGACACGCGCGCCTGCAGTCTGCGTATTCACGAGCTGCAGCCCGTGGCTGAATAAATGATACAACTCCGTAACTGGACGAGATACCGACCTTACGTGGGAAGACGTATCCCTTGCAGGTACGCCTCTGCGTGGAGCACATATCACCATCACTGTAACAAATATAGTACTGGGAACCTGGACACCCTGGGAGAGTATTTCAGTTGTAACGAGGTCCGCAGCTAAACCGAATGCTCTAAATCAGGGCTTCCCAACCTTTTCAGCTAGCGGACCCCTTCTTCAGTCGAAAATCCATGGCGGACCCTAGTCAGTCAAGAGCACAGTAACTTTAAATTTCAGAGCGAAACCTATGGGAACTGAAACCTTCTTAATGCAAGTGCCATGTTCCCAATGACCCCCCCCCCCGAAGTATCAATAGTCTTTGGTTTAGAGATGAATGAAAACAACTTGAAATCAAAGATCCAATTTGAATTCCCACTGTATCCAGACACTTACTGCTGGATTTACTCCCTTTTTTCAACACACTATATCCTGGTAATTGAAATTTCACACGATGGAGCTGCCTTCCTCCAAGAGCAATCAACGTCAGTCCAAACTGTTCGCTGTTGACAAGCTGCCGCTTATGGTCTGTTCACTTCCACTTTTTGGCTACTGTTGTGTAACGAGCATGCATATTTCGTAGCAGTCATGTGTGTGTGTGTGTGTGTGTGTGTGTGTGTGTGTGTGTGTATGTGTGTGTGTGTGTGTGTGTGTGTGTGTGTGTTTGTGTTTGTGTGTGTGTGTGTGTGTGGTGGGGGGGGGAGGGGGGTTTCGTGAAATCCCAAGAAAAATTTTCAAATGTATGTGAAGTCTTCCTTCGGTCGTCCTCCATCCTCATTCATTTCAACTGGAAACTTCCCTTGTTGTGAAGGAGACGGAAAAACTGCACCCTTTTTCAATGATCCTGACTTCAGCCACCGATCCATGTTAGAAGTAATAAACTGGTCAAAAATCAACTTTTGAAATAGGTAGTGCACTGACAAAGTAAGTTTAACATTTAATGATGCCTGGGGCCGCATACGTGGCAGCCATCGCTGTGATTGGTCGACAAAACTCGCTCCGTGCATGCGTAAAAGGTTTCAGTGCATCTAGTGCCGTGAACCGGCGCACAAATGACCCCCGTATTGTTGCGAAACAGTCGATCAGAAAAGCCGCATTCTCCGGCACTAAACTGTGTATACGTTCTCACTTAGGAACCGCAAAGGCTGCTTGGGGATACGACCTGAAGTAAAAGTACACATGTTTTTCACACGATTTTCACATTTTCATTCAATAATTTTACTCATTATTTTACACGATTTGGAGAAAGGTGGCCGCGGACCCCCTACAAAGAGCCGGCGGAGCCCTAAGGGGTCCGCGGACCACACGTTGGGAAGGTTCAAATGGCTCTGAGCACTATGGGACTTAACAGCTGTGGTCATCAGTCCCCTAGAACTTAGAACTACTTAAACCTAACTAACCTAAGGACATCACACACATCCATGCCCGAAGCAGGATTCGAACCTGCGACCGTAGCAGTCGCGCGGTTCCGGACTGAGCGCCTAGAACCGCTAGACCACCGCGGACACGTTGGGAAGCCCTGCTCTAAATGATAACCTGCCACACTGGCTGTCGTCAATTAAAATGTTCTTTTATTGAGTAGGAGGAAGTTATTGTCTGTTCTACGAGATTATGAAATAGGAGGCAAACTTTTGCAAGCAATTAAAGGTCTTTACATAGTCAGGCAGCAGTTAGAGTTGACGGTAAATTGAGTTGACGGCTCAGAGCAGTTTCACGGGTAAGACAAGGCTGCAACCTATCTCCACTGTTGTTCATATTATTTATGGATCATATGTTGAAAACGATAGACTCGCTGGGTGAGATTAAGATATGTGAACACAAAATAAGCAGTCTCGCATATGCTGAAGACTTAGTTGTGATGGCAGATTCGATTGAAAGTTTGCAAAGTAATATTTCAGAGCTAGATCAGAAATGTAAGGACTATGGTATGAAGTAACGTCAGTGGGAAAGAAATATAAACGGATTGAGTGCCAAATAGGAGGAACAAAGTTAGAACAGGTGGACGGTTTCAAGTACTTAGGATGCATATTCTCACAGGATGGCAACATAGTGAAACAACTGGAAGCGAGGTGTAGCAATGCTAATGCAGTGAGCGCTCAGCTAGGATCTACTCTCTTCTGCAAGAAGGAAGTCAGTACCAAGACTAAGTTATCTGTGCACCGTTCAGTCTTTCGACCAACTTTGTTGTATGGGAGCGAAAGCTGGGTGGATTCAGGTTACCTTATCAATAATTTTGAGGCCACGGATATGAAAGTAGGTAGGATGATTGCAGGTGCTAGTAGATGGTAACAATGACAGGAGGGTGTCCACAATGAGGGAATCAAACAAAAACTGGGAGTGAACTCTATAGATGTAGCAGTCAGGGCGAACAGGCTTAGATGGGGGATCATGTTACACGCATGGGAGAAGCAGTAGAGGGTAGGAGGAGTCGGGGTAGACCAAGGAGAAGGTACCTGGATTCGGTTAAGAATGATTTTGAAGTAACAGGCTTAACATCAGAAGAGGCACCAATGTTAGCACTGAATAGGGGATCATGGAGGAATTTTATAAGGGGGACTATGCTCCAGACTGAACGCTGAAAGGCATAATCAGTCTTTCATGATGATGATGATGATGATGATGATGATGATTCAGTAAACAACTTTTATTTTGTTCAAAAATAGTTCAGATGGCTCTGAGCACTAAGGGACTTAACTTCTGAGGTCATCAGTCCCCTAGCACTTAGATCTACTTAAACCTAACTAACCTAAGGACATCACACACATCCATGCCCGAGGCAGGATTCGAACCTGCGACCGTGGTCGCGCGGGTCCAGACTGTTACTGCCTAGAACCGCTCGGCCACTCCGGCCGGCCTTATATCTTGTATTTATCACTACTGCACAGCTTCATATCCGTAGCCATTTTCTAGTGTACTGTATAACCCGACAAAATGGCTAGCCAAAACAATATTGCCGAATCCTTCAATGTAAGATGGAAACGGGCTGCGTCATTTTCATTTGGCTGCAGCGGTGTGCTGCCTTACTGTAGTGCCGGTATTTCAGTTCGTAGCAGGAGTGCAGACATGTACCACCAAACAAAAGAAAAATTGTTTACGTACCTATTTGCTCTGAGCTCCAGCATAGCATACCCAGGGTGTCTCTAAAGGTACGCTACAATTTCAGTGTGTGATAGCACCGAAACTAATTGAGCTATTCAGACGATGTCCGGCTTGTGTGACAGACAAACTCACAAAGTTTTGTCTGTGTGAGTTCAGGTTGCGTTGGGTGAAATTTAATGACAACAGTTCACAAGAAGGCTCACTGTATGTTGGAGTGGCAGTGGTGATCCAATTTCCTGACCTCCTACGTCGCCGGACATTATCCTGGCGGACTTCTTTCTATGGGGGTACGTCAGGCACAGAGTGTACCAAACGGCCATCAACCAAATCAGTGGTTGAAAGAACTGAATAGTTTCCAGACAGAGATTTTCACTCTGCAGCGGAGTGTGTGCTGGTATGAAACTTCCTGGCAAATTAAAACTGTGTGCCGGACCGAGACGAAGGTCCCGAATTCGAGTCTCGGTCCGCCACACAGTTTTAATATGCCAGGAAGTTTCGTATCAGCGCACGCTCCGCTGCAGATTGAATATTTCGTTCTGGAAACGTCCCCCAGGCTGTGCCTAAGCCATGTCTCCGCAGTATCCTTTCTTCCAGGAGTGCTAGTTCTACAAGGTTCGCAGAAGAGCTTCTGTCAAGTTTGGAAGGTAGGAGACGAGGTACTGCCAGAATTGAGGCTGTGGGGAAAGGTCGTGAATCGTGCGTGGGTAGCTCAGTTGGTAGAGCACTTGCTTGCGAAAGGCAAATGTCCCGAGTTCGAGTCTCGGTCCGGCACACAATTCTAATTTCCCAGGAAGTTTCCACTGAATAGTTGCTGCCACTGCCATAGTATGGGTAGGGCTTGCACGTAGACTGGAAGTTGGCGTGACACCAAAGTTACACATGGTGAATTGATTGAATGACATAAAACCTTTGTGAGATAGTGTATAATATGAGCTACACTTAGTGTGAATATCTTAATTAGTTTGGATGCTGTAACACATTAAAGTAGTACCTGTCGAGACACCCTGCATTTCCTTGAGAGCAGTGCTTTAGTTAGTGGGAATGAGTGGGAACGGTGTTCCCAGAAATGTTTATCTCGAACCATATCTGTATGGATGTTACTGCAGTTAATGAAAGTCGTTCAGTGCAAATGAAGGTCCGTTTTCCCTCGACACTAGAACGACATTAGCAGCACAGCAGTTCGTTGGATGGCCTACAGAAGGCACTGATAGGTGGCATAGAATCTACTTCAAATAGTGTACGGAAGTTCTAGAAAAAAATGTGCCTATCCGACTCATGATTCGTAAGTTGGTAATTATACCGGCAGGAAACAGAATTAAGACGTGTATTTACGAAGTGTCACATGTGGTAATTAAAGAATAAGTAACTTAAAGAAAAGATCAACGACAGAAGAGCACGAAATAACTTGCAGGAAGCAAGATGCTAAAGCAGAGGTTTTAACTTGTCCCTTTGGCTCGTCCTTAATCGCCTTGGCAAAACAACCTCAAACCAAATTACGGAACTTACTGCAGTGCTAACTTTCCCACCATTCAAACCCTAATTTACTACAATCTTAATTCCTCAGATCTGCTGTTTAATCACCAGATCCGCCTTTAACGCTCCATTACCTTCATGTCTACATCTACCTCTACATCTACATGGATACTCTGCAAATCACATTTAAGTGCCTGGCAGAGGGTTCATGGAACCACCTTCACAATTCTCTATTATTCCAATCTCGTATAGCGCGCGGAAAGAATGAACACCTATATCTTTCCGTACGAGAACTGATTTCCCTTATTTTATCGTGGCGATCGTTCCTCCTTATGTAGGTTGGTGTCAACAAAATATTTTCGCATTCGGAGGAGAAAGTTGGTGATTTGAATTTCGTGAGAATACTCCGTCGCAACGAAAAATGATACCCAGCCCAAATCCTGTATCATTTCAGTGACACTCTCTCCCATATTTCGCAATAATACAAAACGTGCTGCCTGTCTTTGAATTTTTTCGATGTACTCCGTCAGTCCTATATGGTAAGGATCGCACACCGCGCAGCAGCATTCTAAAAGAAGACGGACAAGCTTAGTGTAGGCAGTTTCCTTAGTAGGTCTGTGTCCTGCCAATAAAACGCAGTCTTTGGTTAGCCTTCCCTCACAACATTTTCAATGTGTTCCTTACAATTTCAGTTGTTCATAATTGTAACACCTAGGTATTTAGTTGAATTTACGGCATTTAGATTAGACTGATTTATTGCGTAACCGAAGTTTAACGAGTTCCTTTTAGCACTCATGTGGATGACCTTACACGTTTCGTTATTAGGGTCAACTGCCACTTTTCGCACCATACAGATATCTTTTCTAAATCGTTTTGCAGTTTGTTTTGATCTTCTGATGAGTATGTTAGTCGATAAATGACGGCGTCATCGGCAAACAACCGAAGACGGCTGCTCGGATTGTCTCCCAAATCGTTTATATAGATAAGGAACAGCAAAGGGCCTATAACACTACCTTGGGGAACGCCAGAAATCACTTCTGTTTTACTCGATGACTTTCCGTGAATTACTACGAACTGTGACCCCTCTGACAGGAAATCACAAATCCAGCCACACAACTGAGACGATATTCCATAAGCACGCAATTTCACTACGAGCCGCTTGTGTGATACAGTGTCAAAAGCCTTCCGGAAATACAGAGATACGGAATCAATCTGAAACGCCTTGTCAATAGCACTCAGTAGTCCATGTGAATAATGAGCTAGTTTTGTTTCACAGGGACGATGTTTTCTAAACCCTTGTAGACTGTGTGTCAGTAGACCGTTTTCTTCGAGGTAATTCATAATGTTCGAACACAATATGAGTTCCAAAATCCTGCTCCGTATCTACGTTAGCGATATGGGCCTGTAATTTAGTGGATTACTCCTACTACCTTTCTTAAATATTGGTGTGACCTGTGCAACTTTCCAGTCTTTGGGTACGGATCTTTTGTCGAGCGAACGGCTGTATATGATTGTTAAATATGGAGCTAATGCATCAGCATACTCCGAAAGGAACGTAATTGGTATACAGTCTGGACCAGAAGACTTGTTCTTATTAAGTGATTTAAGTTGCTTCACTACTCAGGGGATATTTACTTCTACGTTACTCATGTTGGCAGCTGTTCTCCACTCGAATTGTTGAATATTTACTTCGTCTTCTTTTGTGAAGGCATTTCGGAAGGCCGTGTTTAGTAACTCTGCTTTGGCAGCACTTTCGTCGATAGTATATGCAGTGCTATCGCGCAGAGAAGGCATTGATTGTTTCTTGCCGCTAACGTACTTCTTCATGGAGAAGAAGTAAAAACTTTAAGGTTCACCGATGACATTGTAATTCTGTCAGAGACAGCAAAGGACTTGGAAGAGCAGTTGAACGGTATGGACAGTGTCTTGAAAGGAGGATATAAGATCAACATCAACAAAAGCAAAACGAGGATAATGGAATGTAGTCAAATTAAGTCGGGTGATGCTGAGGGAATTAGATTAGGAAATGAGACACTTAAAGTAGTAAAGGAGTTTTGCTATTTAGGGAGTAAAATAACTGATGATGGTCGAAGTAGAGAGGATATAAAATGTAGACTTGCAATGGCAAGGAAATCGTTTCTGAAGAAGAGAAATTTGTTAACATCGAGTATAGATTTAAGTGTCAGGAAGTCGTTTCTGAAAGTATTTGTATGGAGTGTAGCCATGTATGGAAGTGAAACATGGACGATAACTAGTTTGGACAAGAAGAGAATAGAAGCTTTCGAAATGTGGTGCTACAGAAGAATGCTGAAGATAAGGTGGGTAGATCACGTAACTAATGAGGAGGTATTGAATAGGATTGGGGAGAAGAGAAGTTTGTGGCACAACTTGATTATAAGAAGGGATCGGTTGGTAGGGCATGTTTTGAGGCATCAAGGGATCACAAGTTTAGCATTGGAGGGCAGCATGGAGGGTAAAAATCGTAGAGGGAGACCAAGAGATGAATACACTAAGCAGATTCAGAAGGATGTAGGTTGCAGCAGGTACTGGGAGATGAAGAAGCTTGCACAGGATAGAGTAGCATGGAGAGCTGCATCAAACCAGTCTCAGGACTGAAGACCACAACAACAACAACAACGTACTTCACATACGACCAGAATCTCTTTGCATTTTCTGCCAGGTTTCGAGACAAAGTTTCGTTGTTATATGCATCTCGCACTGAAGGCCGTGATAAATACTGCATGTTCAAGCGAGTAAATCCTGAAGACAAGCCGGTCGGGGTGGCCGAGCGGTTCTTGGCGCTACAGTCTGGAACCGCGCGACCGCTACGGTCGCAGGTTCGAATCCTGCCTCCGGCATGGATGTGTGTGATGTCCTTAGCTTAGTTAGGTTTAAGTAGTTCTAAGTTCTAGGGGACTGATGACCTCAGAAGTTAAGTCCTATAGTGCTCAGAGCCATTTGAACCTGAAGGCGACGTACAAATAGAGCCAGATGGAAGTAATTGTGGATCCTTGCAACACGAACCGAATGTTTGTGGCGCTGGGAGGGGGCTCGGCCGTGTCGTGTGGTCACCCGGCCGTGAAGAGCGCCCAGAGCCACGTGTGGGAGGGGCCGCCGTAATTGCTGGCCGGTGTCCGATGCTATCTTCGCCGCCATTCACACGCTGCCGATTTACTGGCCCGTCGTTAATAAGCGGCCAGGAGGAGGCGCGGCCGGCGTGGGACGGAGTGGCGACTGAGCGGGCAGAAGGGCGCCGGCTCGCCAGGGAACACGCCTACGTCGGTGCTCATCTCCTCTCCTGCCTCTTCTGAATCCGTAATCTACATCCGTCCTCCACTGTGCGCAGCATATACGGTAGCGGCAAGGACCCCATGAACTTACAATATATACATAGACAGGGGATAGACAAACTAACGTCAACACCTGTACTTACTTGGGAATGGTTTATTAATAAGGTGTTGCACACCCATTTGTCCATAATACAGCTGCGATTCTTCCTGGAATACTACCTTATAATGCTTGTAGAGTCTCAAGTGGAATGTTATGCCACTCTTCGCTCAGAACCTCTTCTAACTTCTGTAGTGTCGAGGGAGGCGGAAATCTGCTGCAACACCGCCCACAAGGGTTCGATAATGTTCAACTCCGGCGACTGTGTTGGCCAGGGAAAAAGCTGCAGTTCAGTTGCGTGCTCCTCACGTACTATACTAACTGTGTGAATGGGTGCCTTATCAAATGGTTCAAAGGGCTCTGAGCACTATTGGACTTAACTTCTGAGGTTCAAAAATGGTTCAAATGACTTTGAGCACTATGGGACTTAACATCTGAGGTCATCAGTCCCCTAGAACTTAGAATTCCTTAAACCTAACTAACCTAAGGACATCACACACATCCATGCCCGAAGCAGGATTCGAGCCTGCGACCGTAGCGGTCGCGCGGTTCCAGACTATAGCGCCTAGAACCGCTCGGCCACTCTGGCCGGCGGTGCATTATCGTCCTGAAATATTGCATCATTGTCGGGGAACAACATTTGACTTATGTGGTGCACCTGATCACCTAAAATGTTCATATAATCGTTGGCTGTAACACGGCCTTAGAGAGTAATGATGGGACCAGCAGAATACCATGATATGGCTGCCCCCCATCATACTTCAATCTCCATGCTTAACCATTAGAATCAGGCAATCAGAACTGTAGGCTTCTTTTGGCGTTCTCCAGACGTAAACCGCCCGATGTTGAAAATAATGTAAACGTTTGCTCGTCGGACCATATGACGTGTTCCCACTGATCAGCCGTCCAGGTTTTATGCTCCTGACACCTTGTTTTGCGCTTCTTTGCGCTGGTTGTCATCACTAACGGTTTCGGTATAGAAGCTGGTCCCTAAATATTCGCTTTATGGAGTTCTCGGATGACATTGTCGATAGATACGGGATCTCGAAGATGTCTATTGAGCTCTGCAGTCACTTTAGCTGCCTAGTTTTGTGTAGTTTTGGCACAATTCGTGTTAGCGTACGACTGTCTCTGTCATTTAGTTTTGATTTGCGCCCACCATTATGTTTACACGATGACGTCCTTCCATGCTTTGCGTAGGCTGTTATGACTGTTGAAACAGTTGCTCCTGTAACATGCAATAAGTTGGCTGTCTTGCTTACTGATGCTCCAACTAATCGGGCCCCCACAATGTGTCCTCTTTGGAACTCTGTTAGGTCTTTCATTGCACGTGGACTTCGGCCTCTGAATACAAACACGAAGTGTGCACTACTCGTAAACAACCTGCACTGATGTCTAGTCTGTACTGAACACGCACAATCCAGAGCGACACTCGTCTTCCATGCGTTGTTGACCATCAAACACAACCATCCCATTACTATCTGCACCCTTACTCAGCATGCAACCGTACAGTGTATGTTCGAGGGCGCTTCGTGTACCAATGTCTTTCCACCCTTTCCCCCTCTCCGTTCACAAAAGAACGACTACCTAGTAAGCATTCCTATTAGCTCTAAGCAGAGTAGTAAAACTACCATAGACTGTCACAAGTGAGCGTAGACTACAGTAATTTTCGTAGTAGCTTTCATCAAATAACATCGTAGGCGCGTTAACTGTGTGTTAGGTGTATTGCATACCTGTCGGGCGTTACCTAAATTCGATCACTTTGCATACGCATTCAGCGTCCTGCTAGATTCCCATAGATTCCGGTATCGGTGAACCCTCTAGAAACTGGGTGAGGATGTATAAAGGCCACTTAACCTACAGAACATTTTTCTTCTGCAGGTATCCTCCTGTCTCTTGCTTAAAAATAAACAGCATTTATAGCAAAATTGAAACTGTCAATATTTAATTCTGGTTTTATTCCAAACTTGCTATGTAATGTGAAACAGAGGGATGTTGTAGTAAAAAAAAATAAAAAATCAAACGTTATAGATTTATCATATGGAACCAGAAAACGCACAACACATCAAACATCGCTTCAATACTTAGTCGAGCTTATACAAAACATGTGTCTGTTATTCGTAAACAATTTTCGCACTTATCAATAATAAGAGGAAACTCTTCTCTGTCATCATGATGAAGAACGTTCTACTGAGTATAAAAGACAACCATAATAATACAAATTTTTTATGTTTACCCATGTAAACTGTACTTGCACCAAAATCAATTCCGTTGGTTACATAAGAGTGCAGAAGTCACGCTATCAACTAATTTTTATTACCTATAAAACGCAACTTTTGTTTTGTAATGATATAGGATACACAATCTACTAACACTGAACGATGTGCGGTTCTAATTATGCGCAAAACAAACACGCAAAAAATACACAAATAGAAGAAGTTGGCACACACTTCTCTCTCTCTCAGATTCATTTATGGTCGTTTCTCTGCAAAGGCGAAGTTTTAGTAAAGCACAACTCTAGGTGCGTGCAATAACCACCTCTTCCCCCCTTCCACTTCCCCCCCTCCCCCCACCGATTTTTTTAAGGAATCGAGCTACCAAGCAAATAACAGCTCCGTTTTGAGACAACATAGTTTTACGCGCATCTCAACGTCTGTGACATCATATCTCCTGAACCACAATGACATAATTTTGCAGATACATTCAGTGGTATATGTGGACTGCATCGGAAAAAGTACTGAGAGCAATGTTAGTGGTAAAGAAGTAATAAATTAGAACGTCATGTCTGATGCTGAGGTTTTACTGCATGAACAGTGAAAGTGTAGTGGCGATGAACTTTTTTCCTTGTATTATTTTGTGGGATGTGCCAGCGAGAAAAAGATTTCGAAAAGGTTTGACATTATGTTTAAGTCACTTAGCTCTCTCATTTTCTTATAGTGGTGGATTGTGGTCTGGGTAATTTGCGCGCCTTAGTTATTCTGGCTCAAGATATGTACACAGTTTCGAACCGTAATACTTGGCTTACAGTGTTAAATCTTTAATGGAAGATTAGACCTCGTAATGAGTAGATTAAATTTTTAAACTAGTCCAATAATTATAAGAAAAACTGAAAATTAAACTCGTTGCCCCTGGAAGCTATTAGATAGGCAATTTGTATGGTACATTGGCAACTGCTGACTACAAGAAGATACTTTGTCCTGTAAGGAAGTGGCCCTGGTGGCTGCAATGAACTCATCGGTGGCGAAACATTCCCTCTTTCCTCTCTGTATTTTTCATTTTGTTTGTTAAATCACTTCTTAATTTAGTAGGAAGCACCATACATTATCAGTTAGCAACCTGATCATTTCAATTATTGTTTTATCTTTTGAGATACTCTCCCCACTTTTTATTATTTTCAGTTGTAGCAACTCTTGGACTCTTTCACTACCGTTATGTTAACCGGCTAATATTCTTTTGTACCTTGTTCGACTTGATTTTAATATGATAAATTCTATTTTGTAATTGTGCATACTGTGTTGCCCTCTAGAAGAAGCAGGTTTGTACTGATCTTAAATATCAGCATCACGAAACACACAGTAGTTTTAATGATTCAGTACTTGACTTGGCAAAACATGTAACGATATATTGATGTGTTAGTTGTCACTTTCTGTTCTTTTTTCATATTGCACTTATTGTAAGCCCGTGTGGAGTTTGCTGGTCTCCCATCGGGCGCCTCCCCAGGTGGCGGATAGGGGAATGCTCACCAGATATGGTGGGTACCGGGGAAATAAAATACCCGGGGTGGACCAAAACTAGCAACTGCTGCCTTGTAGTATGATATTGGCTTATCAAAGGCTAAAGGAAGAAAACCTTGAGTAAAAATTACCTGGTCCTCCAGGTTGGGGGTTGTGCAGTGGGCCAGCTCCTCACTCACGTAAAAACATAAAAATGCTAAAAAACCTAATAATATGCCTCGGAAAAATTGGAACTTTGGACGACGAACTGGCAATAAGAAACGGAAAATTATGTTTGGATGCTGGAATGTGCAAGGTATTTCCACTAAAATAAATTTACTCCCCGCAGAACTTGACATGTTCAACATGGATGTTGTCGTACTCTCTGAAACAAAAAAGAAAGGCCAATGAGAAGAAGAACTGGATAATTATGTACATATCTGGAGTGGGGTATCAAAAGCAGTAAGAGCCAAAGCAGGAGTCTCCATTATGATAAAAAAATCATGGAAAGAAAGAATCACAAATTGGACATTCATCAATCAACGTATAATAACTGTTGAAATGACATTATTTGCTAGGGAAGTTGTGATTATTGGCGTATATGCACCCACGAACGACACAAAAGATAAGGAGAAAGATACATTTTGAGACACCCTCAGGAAGACTATTGAAAAAATCCCAAGAAGAAAGGAACTGATTATCATGGGAGATCTGAATGGAAGGGTAGGAATTAGAGAATCTTGTAGAATAGTAGGAAAACATGGAGAGGACGAATATAATGACAATGGAGAACGATTGATTGCAATTTGTGAACAATTTGATCTAAACATTACCAACACATTTTTCAAACATAAGGACATTCATAAATATACCTGGCAACAGAACACCAAAGAACTTCGTTCTATAATAGATTATATTATTAGGCAAACAAGTAGTTTCAAGGCAGTAGACGTCAGATCTTATAGAGGAGCGCAGTGTGGATCAGACCACTATCTAGTTAAAATGAAGTCTTTCTGGCCATGGAAGAATGCAAGGAGTGATACAAGTAACATAAATAAAACAAACCAGACTGAGAAAGATGAAAATTTACCTTTTAATATTGACAGCCTACAAGACGAAAGTATCAGAACACTCTTTGCGGCCAGGATGGAAAGGAAACTGGTTGAATCATTTGAAGGAAGTACAGAGGAAATATATGACTATATAAAAGCTAATGTGAAAATCATAGCAACAGAGGTGTTGGGTAAAAAAGATAGCAACCACAACCGTGCAGCAGAGTGGTGGTCAAAGGAACTAGAGGTCCTCATTAGAGAAAAACGAAATGCGTTCCTTCAGTGGTTGAATGATAAATCAGAAGAAACAAGGTCAATATACAAGGAAAAGAAGAATGAAGTGACGAAAAAAATAAGTATGGCAAAAAATGAAGCATGGGAAAGAACATGTGCCAAGGTGAATAGCAAATTAGGATTTGGGAGAGCAAAAGAAGCATGGTCAGTATTGAAAGGGCTTCGACAGGATACAAAAAGCAAAACTAATCTCCAACTGATAACACAAAAGGAATGGGAAGAGTATTTCCAAAAATTATTAAATGAGGACAGAGAAGAATATCTAGAAGAAGGAACAGGGGAAGGTAAAGGACATGAAGATGATGAGATCCATATTTTAGAAAGTGAAGTACTTCAGGCGTTGAGAACAGGAAAGAATGGTAAATCACCGGGACCAGGCAATATCAATCTGGAGTGTCTGAAATATGGTGGTGACAAAATTGTGAAACTGATAACACAGCTCTTCAACAAAATGATACATGGAGATTCAATACCCAACGAAATGAAGCTAGGTTACATTAATACAATATTTAAGAAAGGGGATCGCAAAATTTGTTCAAACTATCGAGGAATTTGTGTTACAAACACATTAATGAGAATTTTTGCGAAAGTAATTAAAAACAAACTAGAAAAAAATTTTAGAACCCAAGAAGAACAATGTGGATTCACGGCTGGGAGATCATGTGTAGACCATATTTTCACATTACGACAGATTTTGGAGAAACATAGGGAAAAATCAAAAAGTATAGGATTAATTTTCATAGATCTAGAAAAAGCGTATGATACTGTTCCAAGAAAATTACTTTGGAGAGCACTACATATGGCAAACATAAACCCTTCCTTGATTAAAATAATACAACAGATGTATAAAGATAACATTTGCCAAGTGAAAGTTGGTAATAAACTTTCACAGAAATTTAGAACAAGCAAAGGCCTTTTACAGGGCTGTCCCATGTCACCATCATTATTTAAAATCTATATAGATATTAGCCTTAGAACATGGTCTCGTAAATGTAATAGTATGGGATTAGAAATAAGAGATGGAGTTTACCTACATCATTTATTATTTGCTGATGATCAAGTAGTCGTAGCACAAGATGGGGAAGATGCTAACTATATGTGCGATCAACTAGCAGTAGCATACAAAACTTGGGGTTTGAAGATTAATTACCAAAAAACAGAATACTTGACTAATGATTCAGATGAGCTATACATTGAAGGAAAGAAAATCAAAAAGATAAACACTTTCTGTTATTTGGGATCCATTTTAGAAATCGAGGGAAAATCAGACTTAGAAATCAATAAAAGAATTAGTAGCGGACGGAGGGTCATTGGGATGCTTAACTCAGTCTTATGGAGCAGGAATGTAATGAGCAGAACTAAAAAATTAACATACAAATCCATATTAGAGAGTGTGGTTCTGTATGGAACGGAGACCTGGACAATTAACATGAAGCACATTAAAAAATTACAAGCTCTAGAGATGGGCTTTTGGAGAAGATCGGCAAGAATCTCCAGGAAAGAAAAGATAAGGAACACCGAAGTAATAAGGAGAATGGAAATAAATGAAAGAATATATGACGTAATGGATAGGAAGAAATTACAGTGGTACGGGCATGTACGACGAATGGAGGAAGCCAGAATACCAAAATTGATACTGGAGTGGGAACCGGAGGGGAGAAGAAGAAGAGGACGACCTGTGACCACCTGGCTCCAAAATGTACAGCACACAATGAGGAGAATGGGCGCAGAGGAAGAGGACACGCAAGATCGAAACACCTGGAGAAATATTTTGAGAGTATAGTTTAAGAACGTTTATTGTTTGTATTGTCATTTCCAGGTAAATTATTATGTTGGAGATAAGCCTCTGTAATGAGGAAAAGCTCAAAATAATAAAAAAAGCTTATTGTAAGTGGTTTTATGACTGATATTTTTTTCTGTCTATTTTAAATCTGAAGATGACTACCAGCATAATCAGGATCCAGACAAATAAAAGGTTATATTACAAAGATAAATGGTGGTATGAAATGAAATGAACTGAAACTACTATGTGACTGGCTGCCGGAGAAATCTGTCTTTCACATCAAAATACTCAGAAAATATTCCTGAATAACCAATAAATTCTCTCGGTAGAGTTGGGAGTCATGCTGTTCACGATAAATGAAGCAGAATTGTTGCAAAGTCTTTTGCAAATACCGAATCCCTTTATTTACCCGACAGGACTTTACGAGAACAATGTCGCCTTGTTTCAGAACTTGTCAATTAAGTTCCTTGAGCGTCTGTATAATACATTCGTAGAGGTTATGTCGGCAAGTCGGATCCTGACAGTGTGTACATGAATTCAGTATCCTTTGTCGTGTCTACCTGATACTGTGTACAAAAGCTGAAGCAACACTCCTGAAATGTTTACCTCATCTTCTTGCATGTGATTTTCTTTACAAATGCGTTACTTAGCTTCCATCACAATATGTTTAGTTAATTTAGTCTCCTATATGGTTCCCAAATCTTCATCTTGACGCTTACCTCATTTTTTGTCCTCCTTAATGCCGGTATGGCAGCTCGAATAAGAGACTCAATAATCGAAGGTTTGTTAATTTCTCGCAATGGAGTCTTTAGATTCTCTGTGTTTCAAAGAGGAGCTTTTCAGTTTTGAGGAAGAGATCCTCAGTTTTCACGAAGAGCTTTCTAGCAGTCAAGAACTTACATAAAAAAAAGAAAAGTTGTCGAAGTGTAGTGAAGAAATATCTTAACGATCAATTTGTCTAACTGGCACGCGGTGGATTCGGGTGCAATTCCCGCACCTGCCAGAAATTTTTTCTTTGTGGGAGGACTGGAAACGTATGCACTCATCTTAGTGAGGCCAGTTGTGAAGCCCGAATGAGACCTAGCGGCACCAAAGTACGGGAAGATGACAACGGCCTGAAGAGGAATGTGTTGATTACACGCTCTTTCAGTCTGCATGCTCCTCGGGGTCTCATCACAGAGTTATTACTCTTTGGCTACTCTTCAGTATTTTCAACTTTAATTTACTCACTCTCAGTCCATATTCTGTGCCCAGTAGACTGCTGCTTCCATTAAACAGATCAGCGTTCTTCATTTTCACAAATGAGAGCAACGTCATCAGAGAATTTTACCTTCCTTTCACCATCGGTTATAATCCAGTTCATGAAACGGTTGCTCTTTTGAATGCTTCTTCGATATAAAGGTTAAAGAGTATTGTAGAAAGACGGCTTTCTTGCCTTAACCCTCGCAATCCTAACATATCTACTGATCATCCGTTGTCAATGTACCATTTTGGTTCTTCCACACATTGTCTTTACCTACAGTGCACGTGTATTTTGCTCCTGATTTCAAGTAATATTCGGATGTTTCTTCTTGTTCGACAAATGTGAGGGAAGAGTATTGATTTTACCAAGCGCAACGTCAAACTGCCTCTCTTGTGAGTCTTAGCCCATAACTGCAATGTCTACACCGTGGTTGATTAAGTTTTGCCCTGAAAATAAAGCAATTGAAACAAAAAGCACAGTATCGCCTTATGGAGACAAACACAATTTTTAGTGGTACCTCATGTATTTCTCAGTCTATTGCCTAATGCCTCTCAAATTGAACCGGTGGAGAGAGGAGAGGGAGGAGCTTGAAGTAAAAGATTGAATTCAAATCCTTGGATTATTTAATATTATTTATTAACATTAACAGAATTACATGACGGAAATCTGTCCCTTAGGAAATGAAGACTTGACGATAACTTGACAGGCAAAGTGATCAGCATTTGGTGGGAGGTTAGATCCATGGGAATAAGGGAAAGGATTTTATAAACTTGTGCCTGATCAAATATGCTGTAATTGAGATAAGCGTTGGTGAGGACAAAGGAACAAGAGAGAAAGCTGCAATTTATCATTCACAGAGATTCGCGGGGCTGATAAATTTACCTGATCACATAATGTAAGCTGTCACGGCTGAAACTGCCATCACTTAAAACTTCCGGGCTATTAGGCCATGGTCGATGCATAGAACTTTCTCCTAAGGTTTCCTCTCCGACTGCGAGAGACTTTTTCAAAATGGCGAATTGCAACCAGAACTCGCCCTCTATAATGCCTATATATTCGCAGCTCCCTCGAGTTCTGGTTAAAGTTCGCCATTTAACCTCTGAAGATGTCTTCCGCAATCGGAAAGGAAACATCAGGGGAAAGTTCCATACGTCGACCACGGCCTAATAGCCCGGAAGATTTAAATTAGGTCGTCTCACCTACGCGCTCCAAGTAACGTAGGTCGAGACATCAAAACATAGATGTAAGGTTTCCTCTGCCACTATTTCCCTCCTTGCCCTCCCCCACCCCTCTATGCTATAGCATTCCAACGATTCAGCCCTCCGTTTATAAGCTTGAAGAGAGTAGAGAATTTGTCTAAACTAAAGAATGGATTTCATGAAAGACAGGGAGTGCACATGAAATAAAGACTGCTGATCATAAACGAAAAGTTTGAATTAAATAAAACACATACCTCGCAGATCGCTTCCCATAGGCATTGATTGGAGTAGAAAATAATAAAAATGTCATATAAAACGATAAAATGCCGTATCTAGTTGGCAGGATATACTCTAGTGAAAGATTTAGTGAAATGAAGTACGATTTTCACAGTCTCTCCTTGATGTTGCCACAGCTGTAATAAGCGATCTTGTTTTAACATTTTCTATTGGCTTCAGTTCCAAGTATCATTCGTACTTCGGTTTGACAGCCCTTCTTTATGCTTCCTTTATGGCTCCTCTTGTCTTGACTTCCAAGTGCTTGTACAAGGAGATGAGTACGAAACGTATTTTACTCAACCCCAGTATTTTGACCGGCCTGAGTGCTGTCAGGTGGCAGGTCGGCCATGTTATGTCACCACCAGTTGCTGGCGGGGACTGTCAGCGGCGATTTGAGCGTGACGATCGCGTCCTTGGAGGTCCGCGGTTCTCGGAGGATTTACTGTCGCTAATTGCACGCCCGGCCAACTGCGGGCGTTCGCGCTGGCCGACTTCTAACAACCGCTGTCTCCTGCGGCAGGCTGTGCCTCACTGACATTCCCAGCCGGGAGAGGAGTTACATGCCTACACCGTGTTCCAGCCGGGCGCGCATTATTTCTTCGGGGCGAAAGACGGAAAAACTGTAGTTACCGCATAGCAGAGTGACATTAAAATTGGCCGAGATGGAGCGAGGTCTGTGTTTCAGTCGAGGACAGGACGGAGGTGGTTGTGAAACTGGCTTCGGAAAAGGGAACTTATGCGGAGCTTTCCAGAGGGTTCCACTGTGTTTCGTAGCAGCGATAGACAGCAACCTGTGCATTTTTTATATAACGTACTGTTGTCAGAATCATCAGTATGGACTGGTTTGTAGTAATCTTGTTACTCTGCTTGCTGCGCAGTTCCTTCATCAATTATGGCTGCCGGCCGATGTGACCGAGCGGTTCTAGGCGCTTCAGTCCGGAACCGCGCTGCTGCTGCGGTCGCAGGTTCGAATCCTGCCACGGGCATAGATGTGTGTGATGTCTTTAGGTTAGTTAGGTTTAAGTAGTTCTAAGTTTAGGGTGACTGATGACCTCAGATGTTGAGTCCCATAGTGCTTAGAGCCATTTGAAGCAATTATGGCTGCTGTCCCACCGTGACTTGTACAATCTTCACTCTCGTGTCTTTCGGCTGTTTTAACTGCAGGCTCGTTCCTGTATAAGTTGTACTGTATTTCTGCTCCCCAGAACTGATACTCTTTCCCAAGCCGGCCGCGGTGGTCTAGCGGTTCTAGGCGCGCAGTCCGGAACCGCGCGACTGATACGGTCGCAGGTTCGAATCCTGCCTCGGGCATGGATGTGTGTGATGTCCTTAGTTTGGTTAGGTTTAAGTAGTTCTAAGTTCTAGGGGACTGATGACCACAGATGTTAAGTCCCATAGTGCTCAGAGCCATTTGAGGCATTTGAACCTCTTTCCCAAAACGTGAGCTATGTTCGTTCCTTTCTTTTCTCTACTTCCTCATTTTGGTCTGATGCAGCTATTCTAGTCTATGCTGTACAAGTGTTTTCATCTCTGCACAAGTAGGTAACCTGCATCCTCATGAACTTGCTTAATCATAGGAAAGCCTTGGTCGCCATAAACAATATTTATCCCTCACGCGTTCCTCCATTAACAAACAGACCATCTGTTGATACCTGAGGATATGCTGACCCCATCTGCATCTGTACACTTCAAGTCACTTCACGGCGTGTGGCGGAGGGTACTTTCTGTACCAGTGTCACTTAGCCCCATTTCCTGTTCCAGTCGCGAATGGTCCACGGGGGGAATGCTTGCTGGTAAACCTTAGTATGGTCTCGAATCTCTCTGATTTTTATGTTCACGGTCTTTCCGCGAAAATTGACTCTCCCAGGAATGTACGCTCTCGGAACTTTAACAGCGAACCACACCGAGATGCAAAACGCCTCTATTCCAGCGTCTGCCTCTGGAGTTGGTTGAACATTTCAGTGACGCTTTCGCGCTTATTAACGGAAACTGTAACGAAACGTGCTGCTCTTCTTTGGATCTTCTCTATTTCCTATACCAATTCTGTCTGGTACACCTCCCAGGCTGACGAGCAGTATTCAGGTACTGGTCGAACGAGTGTATTGTAAGCTACCTCCTTTGTTGATGGACTAGATTTGCTGAGAATTCTTCCAGTGAATCTGTCTGACATCTGCGATACCCACGATTACTTTTGTGTGTTCGTTCTACTTCAAATAGTTCCGAACGCAAACACCAGAACACTTTACAGAGGTAACTGCTTTCAACGATCGTTCTGCAATAGTGTAATAATAAAATAACGGGTATTTCTGTGTATACACACACAACACGTTACATTTGTTTATCTTGAAGTTCAGTTGCCACTCCCAGCACCAAGCGCCGATCGTCTGCAGGTCTTCCTGCATTTAGTTGCAATCCTCCAGCGTTGCTACTTCTCTGTGTACAATATTATCACCCGCGAAAAACTTCATTGAACTTTCGATGTTATCTTCTAGATCATTTACAATGAAGAGGCAAAGAAACTGATATACCCGCGCAGTATTGTGTAGGGCCCCGCGAGCACGCAGAAGTGTCTCGAAACGACGTGGCGTGGACTCGACTAATGTCTGAAGTAGTGCTGGAGGGAATTGACACCGTGAATCGTGCATGGCTGTCCATAAATCCATAAGAGTACGAGGAGGTGGAGATCTGTTCTGAACAGCACTTTGCAAGGCATTCCAGATGCTCGATGACTTTCATGTCTGGAGAGTTTGGTGGTCATCGGATGTGTTTAAACTCAGAAACCTATTCCTGGATCCATTCTGTAGCAATTATTGGACGTGTGGGGTGTCGCAGTGTCCTGCTAGAATTGCCCACTCCGTCGGAATGCGCAGTTGACATGAATGGATGCAGGTGATCAGACAGGATGCTTATGTACGTATCAGCTGTCAGAGCCGTATCTAGACGTATCAGGGATCCCACATCACTCCAGCTGCACACGCCCCACACCATTACATAGCTCCACCAGCCTGAAAAGTCCACTGTTGACATGCAGGGTCCATAGATTCATGAGGTTGTCTCCATACCCGTACAGGTCCATCCGCTAGTTACAATTTGAAACGAGACTTGATCGACCGAGCAACAGGTTTCCAGTCATCAACAGTCCAATGTCAGTGTTGACGGGCCCAGGCGAGGCGTAAAGCTTTGTGTCATGCTGTCATTGAGGGTACACGAGTGGGTCTTCGGCCCCGAAAGCCTATATCGATGATATTTCGTTGAATGGTTGACACCCTGACACTTGTTAGTGACCCCGCATTGAAATCTGCAGCAACTTGCGGAAGGGTTGCACCTCTGTCGCGTTGAACGATTCTCTTCAGTTGTCCCGTTCTTGCAGGATCTTTTTCCGGCCTCAGCGATATCTGAGATTTTATGTTTCAACAGATTCCTGATAATCACGGTACACTCGTGAAATGATCGTACGGGAAAATTCCCACTTCAACGTTACCTCGAAGATGCTGCGTCCCATTGCTCGTTCGTTGACTATAACACCACGTTCAGACTCACATACATCTTGATAACCTGCCATTTTTGCAGCAGTAACCGATCTAACAACTGCGCCAGACACTTTTTATCTTTGACAGGCGTTGCCGACCGGAGCACCGTTCTCTGCCCGTTTACATAACTTTCTATTTGAAGATGCATTACTATACCAGTTTCTTTGGTGCTTCAGTGTATACAGGGTGTTACAGAAAGGTACGGCCAAACTTTCAGGAAACATTCCTCACACACAAATAAAGAAAAGATGTTATGTGGACGTGTGTCCGGAAACGCTTAATTTCCATGTTAGAGCTCATTTTAGTTTCGTCCACCTACGCTCAATGGAGCACGTTATCATAATTTCATCCGGGATACTCTACCTGTGCTGCTAGAACCTGTGCCTTTACAAGTACGACACAACATGTGGTTCATGCACGATGGAGCTCCTGCACATTTCAGTCGAAGTGTTCGTACGCTTCTCAACAACAGATTCGGTGACGGATGGATTGGTAGAGGCTGACCAATTCCGTGGCCTCCACGCTCTCCTGATCTCAACCCTCTTGACTTTCATTTATGGGGGCATTTGAAAGCTCCTGTGTACGCAACCCCGGTACCAAATGTAGAGACTCTTCGTGCTCGTATTGTGGACGGCTGTGATACAATACGCCATTCTCCAGGGCTGCATCAGCGCATCAGGGATTCCATGCGACGGAGGGTGGATGCGTGTATACTCGCTAACGGAGGACATTTTGAACATCTCCTGTAACAAAGTGTTTGAAGCCACGCAGGTACGTTCTGTTCCTGTGTGTTTTCATTCCATGATTGAAATGATTTGAAGAGAAGTAACAAAATGAGCTCCAACATGGAAAGTAAGCGTTTCCGGACACATGTCCACAAAACATATTTTCTTTCTTTGTGTGTGAGGAATGTTTCCTGAAAGTTTGGCCGTACCTTTTTGTAACACCCTGTATATACTGTGAAAAGTAATGGTCCAGTAACATTCCCTGGGGCACGCCTTAGTTACGTTTACGTCTAAGGACTTCGTTGAGAATGAGATGCTATGGCCTATTTGCTATAAACTCTTCAATCCAAACATACAGTTGGTTCAAATGACTCTGAGCACTATGGGACTTAACATCTGAGGTCATCAGTCCCCTAGAACTTAGAACTACTTAAACCTAAGGACATCACACTCATCCATGCCCGAGGTAGGATTCGAACCTGCGACCGTAGCGGTCTTGCGGTTCCAAGCTGTAGCACCTAGAACCGATCGGCCACTCCGGCCGGCCAAACATACAGTTGATTTGATATTTCAGAGATATATTTTATTTATTAAGCACTATTACGAAACAGAGACGAATGCCTTCCGGCAGACAAAGAACACAAATATATACCTGTGCTCCTGTATCTTCTGCTTTGTTGGTCTCGTGGACGAACAGAGCGAGTTGGGTTTCACAAGATCGTTGGTTTCGGAACTCATGCAGAGTACTACAGAGGAGATTTTCGGTCTCCGGCAATATCATAATATCCGGGTATAAAACTTCTTCCAAAATTCCGCAATAAATCACGTTAGAGATACTTTGGTTTTGTACGTCTATTCGAAGACCGTTCTTAAAAGTGCGAATTGCTTCTGCTTTTTTTCCAATCATTAGGGACGCCTCGCTCCTCCAGAGACCTATATGGTCTGGTGCTAGAAGAAGGGCAAGTTGGCCGGCCGGTGTGGCCGTGCGTTTAAAGGCGCTTCAGTCTGGAACCGCGTGACCGCTACGGTCGCAGGTTCGAATCCTGCCTCGGGCATGGACGTGTGTGATGTCCTTAGGTTAGTTAGGTTTAATTAGTTCTAAGTTCTAGGCGACTGATGACCTCAGCAGTTGAGTCGCATAGTGCTCAGAGCCATTTGAAGGGCAAGTTGTTTCGAATACTCTGTGTAGAATCATAGTGCTATCCCCTCAGGTCCTGTGCCCTTTCCTCTGTTGAGCGATTTCTGTTGCTATTCTATCCCATGGTCACTTATTTCGATCTCTGTCACTTAGTGGTTCGTGCAACGACTAAATGGTGGAACTACAGAGCGATCTTCCTACGTGAAACAGTTTTTGAAAAAGATGTTTAGTATTTCGGCCTTTTCTGTGTCTTCCTTCGTTTCAGTGCCATTACGGTCACAGAGTTTCTGGTGAGATCGATCCGCTTACTGATTTGACGTAGGACCAAAGCTTCCTAGGATTTTCTGTCGTAACGTTCTTTCCTCCTCAATTCGTTTAATACATCTGCGTTGGTCACTCGATCTACTCGTTTAATCTTCAGTAATATTCTTAGGTACCACGTTTCAAAAGCTTTTATTCCGTTCTTGTCTCTGCTTCTTATCACTTACGTATTACTTCCGTACAAGGCTATACTCCAGCCAAATACTTTCAGAAAAAACTTTTGAACATTTAATTTGTATTAGATGTAAACAAATTTCTGTTTTTGAAAAAAGGTTTTCTTACTGTTGCCAATCTGCATTTTACATCCTCTGCACTTCAGTCATCGTCAATTATTTTACTGCTCAAATAGCAAATCTTGTTAGTCAACAAAACTATAATGGAATATAATCGAATTACATTATACATGAAATGAGACACTGAAAGTAACAGACGTGTTTTGCTATCTAGACAGAAAAATAACAGAGGATGGCAGAGGTTGAGAGAATATAAACTGCAGGGCGCCAATAATAAGAAAAGCATCTCTGATGATTTTGCTAACGAAGAATATAAATTTGTTACTAATTTTTTGTAGGTTTTTGACTAGAGTGTAGCCTTGTACGGACGTGAAACTTGGACGTTTAACAGTTCAGACGCAATGAGGCGCTAGAGAAGAATACAGAAGACTGGATGAGTAAATCGATAACTACTGAACTACACAATCAAATCGGAAAGAAGAGAGTGTTATGGCAGAAGAGGATATCCTGTAGTAGAACACATCCTAAGACGTCAGAAATAGTTAGATTATGGAAGGCAGTGTGTAGGGTTAAGAATTGCAGAGGCTGACCAAGGATTGGCAATGGAAAGCGGGTCCTGTTTGATGTAGGGCCTATTAGTATGCAGAGATGAAAAGAATTGCCGACTATAAAGTAGCGTGAACAGCTGCAGGAAACAAATCTTCCAGCTGAAGGCCACAACGACGTGGAAACCTACCAACAGTCATTATCAGTAAACTCTTCAGGGCTAAGTTGCCGTGGTCGATCTGTAGAACTTCTTCTCCCTGACGTTTCGTTCTCAACTACGGAGAACATCTTCCGAGGTGAGTCGACGACACCTCAGAAGATGTTCTCCGTAGTTGAGAACGAAACGTCAGGGAGAAGAAGTTCTACAGATCGACCACGGCAACTTATCCCGGAAGAGCTTACTGATAAAGACGCCGGCCGTGAAAGCCTACATGGAATGATTCTACCAACAGTCGTTCAACTCGTACGCCATTCGCGACTGGAACAGGACAGTTTCAGCGTATCTTAAGAAACTGCAAGTCAGACACAACTCCAAAATGTGAGAAGTACCTTCATTACGCAATTGTTTTAAGGACTATGATTGTAACAGACTTTGACAGTTTCGAGAACTTCCAAATTTATGTTACAGTGTAAAATCTAAGTGTGGACTCACTATTATCAGTGTTTAACTTACCTCTAAAGTCGTGAACAGAGCCGTGCGAGCATATAAATGGGAGAGTCCGTCAACTCCACCAACGTTCGAAAAACTCACCCTTTCTCTCACGTTTCTTGTTAATGGAGCATCTTCCCCCCATCTGTCTTGGCTTCCCTCCAATTCTTGTGGCTTTCATGTTCCAACTGTGTGGACTCACGAACTGTGACGGATTTTTGTCGGCGGCAGGTGAATAGAAGCTTTGTCCCGGCTAGAATGTTTTCTACAGCCAGAGAGGCCCTTAAAAACCACACCCAAGTTAGCTGAAAAATTTGAAAGTTAGTATGTGTAAATAAAAAATTCTTTGATCGGCGGTTAATGACCCCATGACATCCTCTCATCCTATAATCAGCGCCCGCCTAGATATCGATCCATTGGTGGTCGAGAAGAGAAGGCTAATTACCGTGCACACAGAGGCACTGAACGAATTCGTCCAGCGCTTCATACGCAAGTTGACAGGAAGAAACCCGAAAACGTGATACAATAGGAATGCACTTCACGTTTGTTTGCAGATTTTTGATGTAAATAGAGAACTCAAATGAGGATACGGTAATGCGTAGCCTATATTGTTAAGAAGTAGGATGAAACGCAGCTTCGGACAAGCATGCATGTCCGAAGAAGCAGGTAGTGCGGCAGTGTCGAATACGGACAACCATCAGCTGTAAATGGAACGACGACGACTAAAATTTCTCTCGAACGGGGACTTGAAAGAGGATTGCCCGCTTTAGCTGTAACTCGTACATATTATCTAATACCCGAGCAGGTGCCAGGATATTTTAGTTGAAAGTAACTGCCTGCTATCAGCGAATAAATACGATATTTTCTGCATGCTGCGAGCTAACATCCCAAAGATGTTCGGGCTCACATGCTGTTCTTCTTCGTCGAAATGACTCTGCTCAAACTCGTCTAGGAGTTGAACCACATATGTCGCATTACCCGCCCTAAATTAGACACGACCCTTTGGTTAAATTGTCTGGCTGATGGCACGTTTGCGAAATTGTATGAAACTTACAAAGTTAATATAACAAATAATAACAGTAATAATAATATCGGTAGCTAAATTAACCTTCCATAAATGATGTAAGCAACACAGTTGCGATTGGGTTAGAATAATGTTTATTCAGAAAGCAAATTAATAGCGAAAGTGGTCGTATTTAGAGTTACTGTCACACTTGAGCGCATATCCGTTTGACACAGTTCAATCATTCACAATCTCATCGCGAAATATAAGTCCAATACTCCACCTCGCTAACTAAGAGAAAAGTTAAGAGTTGACACCAGCCGCGCGGCTGCTCACCACTCAGAGACTAAGTCCCGCGATACCACACAACGAGAAATTTTCTAAGTCGTTTCACTACCCACCGACTGTCCGCTTTCGCCTCTCAGTCCGCGCTCTGCAGTGCTTAGGCCTGATCAGCCTGGCCTCATTCAGCACAACAGACGCGTGTGAATTTCCACATCTCGTGGCGAATCTGCCCTCTTTGTGGCACACGGTCCTGGACGACAGGATTCTTTTCTCAATTCGTGGAAGGCTGTCTCTTTCGACCACATACTCTCTTTCGAATTCTGAAGGTGCAACGGGTTAAATACAGGAAGCAAAAGACTATTTACGATTTGTACAGAAACCAGAAGGCAGTTATAAGACTTGAGGGACATGAAAGGAAAGTAGAGGTTAGGAAGGGAGTCAGACAGGGTTGTAGCCTATCCCCGATGTTATTCAGTCTGTATATTGAGCAAGCAGGAAAGGAAACAAAAGAAAAATTCGGAGTAGGTATTAAAATCCATGGAGAAGAAATAGAAACTTTGAGGTTCGCCGATGACATTGTAAGTGTGTCAGAGACAGCAAAGGTCCTGCAAGAGCAGTTGAATGGAGTGGACAGTGTCTTGAAAGGAGGATATAAGATGAACATCAACAAAATCAAAATAAGGATAATGGAATGTAGTCGAATTAAGTCGGGCGAAGCTGAGGGAATTGGATTAGGAAATGAGACACTTAAAGTAGGGAGGATATAAAATGTAGACTAGCAATGGCAAGGAAAGCGTTGCTGAAGAAGAGAAATTTGTTAACATCGAGTATAGATTTAAATGTTAGGAAGTCGTTTCTGAAAGTATTTGTATGGAGTGTAGCCATGTATGGAAGTGAAACATGGACGATAAATAGTTTGGACGAGAAGAGAATATAAGCTTTCGAAACGTGGTGCTACAGAAGAATGCTGAAGATTAGATGGGTAGATCACGTAACTAATGAGGAGGTATTGAATAAAATAGGGGAGAAGAGGCGTTTGTGGCACAACTTGACAAGAAGAAGGGACCGGTTGGTAGGGCATGTTCTGAGGCATCAAGGGATCACAAATTTAGCATTGGAGGGCAGCGCGGAGGGTAAAAATCGTATAGGGAGACCAAGAGATGAATACATTAAGCAGATTCAGAAGGATGTAGGTTGCAGTAAGTACTGGGAGATGAAGAAGCTTGCACAGAGTAGAGTAGCATGGAGATCTGCATCAAACCAGTGTCAGGACTGAAGACCGCAACAACAATAAAAATGTCTCCTATTGTTCCTGCAAGGCAGTTTCCCATAGCGAGTCCATCACCTTGTCTGTAACATTTATTGTTAAGTAGAAAGTAGTTACACAACAGAAAAAACTGCAATATTTCAATCAGTTCTACAACTTCAGCTTGGCCCAGACGCCCATTACGTAATATATTAGTTTTTATTGTCTCTAAGGCTTCATCGATGGGAATCTTTGTATATAAGTTCTCGATATCCATTGATGCGAATGTGGCATCCTCCGTTATCTCGATAGCTTTTGCTTCCTGCGCAAAGGCCGTACTGCTTTTAACATTGTATGATTCTTCGTAAACAAAATTAGCTTTCAAAATTTTGTTGAGTTGCCTATTAATCTTATATGTAGGACAATTTATAGTATTAATCACAGGCCTAATTGTCGTCATTCCATTATATAGCTGATGGTTGACCGTATTCGCAACTGTGAATACATTTCGTGTATCAAATGAAGACGGCGAGATGGAGATGTGAAATTCGCTCTTTCCTATTTGCAAGTCCAGTACAGCCAGTATCAAACGTAGGCCCCAGCGCCCAGCGTGGTAAACACACAGGAGGAAGACTGGAATCTGCGTTCTCTCGGCGCTGTTGCTGCATAGGAGAAGCAGGTGGGGGAAGCACTTGTTTACCCAGAAGGTCAGCCGAATTTGAATTCTGCTCGACAGTTGGCGTCAGCTGCGACACGCATCGAACTGCCCACGGCGGCCTCGCATCGCCCTTGAAGTACTCCGTGGGCGGCGGCCAGCTTAGCACGATTCACTATCGTTCAGAATGCGATCAAGTCTCTGCAGAAACATCACAATTCACCTGTCGACAAAGCGTGACAGTGGCCCTGGCCTCTCTATCGTCGACCGGCAGGCTATGACCAGAAGACTCACCGAGCACTCGAAAAGTTAAGGTTAGAAAGTAATGAAACTTATACAGGGTGAGCCACCTACAATAACTCTGAAAGGATGATAGTAGCTGAAACGTTTGTGGGACAAATGTTGCACGGGACAACAGGGTATGAAGGTCAACTTTGTTTTTTTAAATGGGATGCTATAGTCTGGTACTTATTTTCTGATAGAGGTTATCGAGACGAATCCAATGATGTGTAACAGTAAGGTCCTTGAAGGCCAACGAAGGTCAAAGAAGTGGCATGAACGTCCATTTACAGAAAGTGATCGAAGTGATGACCATTGGTATCAATGCAGTGCTGCACTCTCCTTATCGGCACCTATCGAAGCACATGCTCTGACAACTCTCTCTCGTATAACGTGCAAATAGTAAATAGTCGCCGAATATGGCGTATCCATCTAACGTGCCATTGACATGTAAACACCATTCGACGATTTCGCAATATAACTCTAATAGGGACGGTAAACTAGTATCGTTGAATCAAGCGAATGTGAATGATGTATTCCTTCGCAGAACAAGTCGATATGCTTCTCATTTACGGAGAATGCCAACGAAATTCAATGAGAGCTAGAGACTTACACGCTGAAATATATCGTCAACGTACTCACCCTACATGCCATACATTTAAGTATGTGTATGACAAATTGAGAACAACTGGATATTTAACGCATCGGAGACGTATCCGGCAAAGGAAAGTTACTAACGAGGAAACGGAAATTGGTACTCTTGCCACTGTGGTTCGAGATCCTTGTGTTGGTTTGCGTCAAATCGTAAGGGAATCTGGCATGAGCCAGAGTAGTGTTGTCCGTGTTCTGCGTCGCCATAAATATCATCCTTACCATATCAGTCTCCAATAAGAATTAACTGGTACGCATTGTATTCTGCCGATGGCCTCAACTTCAGATTCAGAGGGGTGACACATTTAATAATTAGATTTTATTTACTGACTAGGCTACATTCACGAACCATGGAAATGTTAATTTTCATAACATGCATTATTGGGCAACCGAAAATCCATGTTGTCTGCGGCAAGTTGCAAACCAAAAACCGAGGTTGGTGAATGAATGGTGTGAGATTCTACAGGACAGAATAATAGGCCCCTATTTCATCGAAGGAAATCTTAACGGTAGGAAGTACACCACATTCTTCCAAGAAACATTAGGTCGGTTATTGGAAGAAATACCTTTAGGAACAAGCATCAGAATGTGGTATCAACACAATGCGTTTCCGGCACATTTTTCGCTGATGGCTAGAAATGAGTTGCAGAGACAATTCCCAAATCGATGGATTGGACGAGGAGGAGATGTGTCGTGGCCGGCTCGTTCGCCAGACTTGACGCCTCTGGATTTTTTCTTTTGGAGATTCGTGAAAGGCATTGTTTATAAAGACGTTCCAACTACACCTGCAGATAAGCGAGAGAGAATTGTCAGAGCATGTGCTTCGATATGTGCCGATGTGATAAGGAATACCACTCAATCCAGGGTAAGAAGATTGCAGCTCTGCATTGATACCAATTGTCATCACTTGGAACACCTTCTGTAAATGGCCGTTCATGCCACTTTTGTGACCTTCGTAGACCTTCAAAGACCTTACTGTTACAAATCATTGGATTCGTATCGATAGCCTCTAGCAAAAAATAAGTACCAAACTATAGCATCCCATTTAAAAAAACAAAGTTGAGCTTCATATCCCTGAAGCGACCACACCTAGCAACAAAAAAAAATCAACGTCTTATTATGACCCTCGTTGTCCCATGCAACTTTTGTCCCAAAGAACGTTTCGGCTCCTATCATACTTTCGGAGTTATTCTTGGTGGCAAAAGCTAATGACTGGCACTGTATAAATGGTAGAATACTAAAATGAAATACGACATAGGTAATGAAGGTAAGTTTCAGTCAAACAGCACACTTCCTAACAATGTGTATTTTCTGCAGATAAACAGACTCTAGCGTCCAGCAGCTTATCATTACGTCAGTAATCAGTAAACACAAACACGAATTGCTAATGCCAGCACGGCAGTGGTACATACTAGTGGTTCAAATGGGTCTGAGCACTATGCGACTTAACTTCTGAGGTCATCAGTCGCCTAGAACATAGAACTAATTAAACCTAACTGACCTAAGGATATCACACACAGCCATGCCCAAGGCAGGATTCGAACCTGCGACCGCAGCGGTCGCTCGGTTCCAGACTGTAGCGCCTAGAACCGCACGTCCTACATACCAGTGGAACAGGGTTGATTTTGGGGAGGAAACCTTCAGGTGTCTGCCAGTTTAGCTTTCCCTTCTCCGTGAAAATCTACCATGGGTCAGAGAAACGTGTGACCATTCGTGCCACCATCCTTTGTATACGTTCAGTATACCTGTTATGGGTTCCAAACACTTGAGCAGTATTCTAGGATGGGAAGCACGTTTTGAAAACAATCACCTTTGTAGACTAGCTGCGTAATGAGCCGAAGTTTGTCACTTGCTCACTCTACGACTGAGTAGGGGACGGAGGGGGAGGGAGAGTGGGGAAATTCGAGAGGCTCTAAAACTTCCTCTATGAGCTTTAGGTCGGAAGATCGCTCTGAGAATTTCAGAGCTGAACTGTTTGCTGTTGACAGCGTCCGTCCATCAGACGGACCGTCGATATCTGGGCCACCGATGGTTGTGCAGGAAGTGTACCTACAAGTCTTCACATTTTAGTTCTACGAGAAAAACAATAAAAATCAATACCACTAACTTTATTTGTTAGATATATTCCAACGTCTCTCTTCCCGTACAGATCCTACACTCTACGGCACTGTAAATACCACAGAATTTATTCCCCGTTGTCTTCCATGTGCTATCCTCTTGTTCCCTCTTGTAGACGGTGGCTTTCCGATGTTCAGCTAGTACTTCTGCTTAGACACTCCACAAGCTGCCGTAAGGTACGTGGCGGAGGGCACCCTGTTCCACTACTAGTCAATTTCTTTTCTGTTCCACTCGCAAGCAGAGCGAGGGCAAAACGATTGCCTATATGCCTCTATACGAGCCCTAATGTCTCTGAGCAGAAGTTCATGATTATTACACGAAATGTACGTTGGCGGCTGTAAAATCGCTCTCAAATTTCGGTTCTCTAAACTTTCTCAATATAGCTTCTTGAAATGGACGTCACCTTGCCCCACGTGATTCCCAATTGAGTTCTCGAAGCACCTCCGTAACAGCTGCGTGTTATTCGAACGTACCGGTAACAAATCTAGCAACCCTCCTCTGAATTGCTTAGATGACTTCCTTAAATCCGACCTGGTGCAGATCCTAAACACCCTGACAGTACTCAACAATGGGTCGCACTAGTGTCCTATATACAGTTGAACCACACTTTCCTAAAATTCTCCAAATAAACCGAAGGCGACGATTCGCCCATCCTACTATAGTCCTTACATGTTCTTTCCATTTCATACTGCTTTCCAACGTTATCCCTAAATATTTAATCGACGTTACTCACCTCACCGATTCTGCGGGGAACTCATACCCGATCAGGTGATGATACGATGCTGTGAGAATTACGGCACATTTAGGCAGGGCTGCGAAGGGCTTGTACGTGGGACCAAGCGTTTAGTGAAAAAGGATTGAAGGAAATGGCTGTAATTGAAAAACGTCATTTCCCAATTTAATGGCACCAAATTAACCACTAGTTGCTCATTTCATTACGATAAGAATTTGTGTGAGGAACTGTGTAAGTGAAGTGTCCTTGGACACAGTAATGGTGAGGCAGCTGCTCGGGAATACACAGGGGTCCAAAAAAATGTGTCCATAACTTGCAAACAAATTGACGGAGTTCTCTCATTTTTGGTGAAAGTGTAGCTTAAAGATATCACTGCAGGTGTTCGAAATGGTCACCATTAACATCCACACACAAACGATGCAGCCGAACTGCAGCACGAACTACTGACTGCAACATGTTCAGTTGTATATTAGCATATGAATGTGCGATGGATTCTCGAAGTTCCTCCAATGTGCGTGGCTTTTGTCGATAAACGACGTCCTTTACTGTTCCCCACAGGTAAAAGTCCAGAGGAGTTAGGTCTGGGGAACGTGGTGGATACTCCACAGCACATCCATGGCCTATCGATCTTCCTGATAGATTTTCGTCGAGATTCTGGTAGTGGGCTGGGGCACCATCTTGTTGAAAGTAAACTCTACCGTCTCCATACAAGTCTCGGATGGCTGGTAAAATGATTGTCTGAAGCTTCTGAAGGTACACCTCACCAGTAACTGCGCCGTCAAAGAAGAATGGCCCAATCAAGCCCCGGTAAGACAACCCACACCACACATTTACTCCCGGTAAATTACGGACGTTCGGACTTTCGGTGGCCCAGTAGATGCAATTGTGGCGATTTACTGTACCATTGAGTTCGAACTGTGCCTCATCAGACCACACAATCATTTCTGCAGACTCTTCATCGTTGCGCACCATATCAGTAAACCACTCACATTACTCCATTCTACGATCTGGGTCGTCCTCGTTCATTACGTTTAGCAATCGTGCGATGTAGCACTTCCACTTTGCTGTCTTCAAAATTCGCCGAACACTTGAGCGACTCACTCCAGTTTCACGGGCACACTGTCTCACAGACTTCTGTGGTGAGCGAGTGAATTGTTGTAACACACGACGGGAGTTAGCTGGACTTGTTACTGTTACAGGTCGTCCTGATCGTTGTTTGTGTACATCTTGAACACAGCCTTCGACTTCAAATTTGTCTCGAATTCGACGAATCGTTAAACGTGTCGGTGGCTCTGTTTGATACTCTTTTCGCCAGCGCCGTTGAACCTCATTAATGTTTTCGTACTTAAAATAGCACTTCAAAACTGACTTCCTTTCATCGAATGTAAGCCTTGCGCAGCCATGTTTATTCGAGTAACTAGGTGCATCTAAGAACAAAACACTGACTATCTGGTGACTGTCATATGACAAAACAAAACAACGCAATACAACGCTTGTGTGGTGATTGCTGGAACTACAAACTATTACATTATCACAGATGAGACAACTCCGTCAATTAGTTTGCCAGTTATGGACTTTAAAACAGTGGATACATTTTTTTGGACCCTTCTGTAGAAAGAAAACCCAGTTTCTAGGTGCGGTCAAGCAAAACATTTCCATTTACTGATTAAATAGTGGAAGTTTTGGCGGTACGAGGAGTCAGGAAATTAGCTTGTTCGCAACAAGTGTCCACAGGGACAGCGTGATGACTTCCGCACTGACTCTCAGCGACCATTGTTGATGCTTCCCTTGATGCGCCGGCAGAGACAGGTGAGCCGACAGTGACGAGACCAGGGACAGCACTGTACACGGAAGTGGCACCACGTCGTCTCTTCAGGCGAATGCTGGTTCTGGGTGTAGCATCACGATGGACGTGTCCGTGTATGGAGGCGCCAAGGAGAACGAACGTTGCCAGGTTGCATTCGTCGTTGTCAGACACGTCCTAGCCCCTGGCGTGATACTGTGAAGTGACAGCGGGCACATAATGCGATCATCTCTGGTTCACACAGCTGGCAGTTTGGCAGCAGCCAGCACTTTACTGTGACAGAAAAAACCTGCAACTTGCAAAGGTGCCTGATAACAAACAAATTTTTGTGTGTTGCACGAAGTGAATATGTCTGTACTATGTTGAAAAGTTGAATAGTTACTATTAATAAATTACAATTGCAAAAAAAAGGTATAAAGGCTTCGACCAAGATGACAAGAGATCCCATTTCACGTGTCTAGTGCTTATCTACTCCGATAAGGAGTATTTTGTCTGCTGCCTTGGCCAACATATTCTCCAGACCTCAACTCATACCCATTGCAAATATTTGGCCATGGGTTGCGAAATAATGGCACGTCGCCACTTTCCTGCCACTAGATTGATGCGCTCTGGCATCAGTTTGAAATAGCATAGATTGACGCACCTGTATCTGCCATCAGACCTCAGTATGCGTCTATGTCCAGCCAAGTTAGAGCCTTTGTTTGTGCGTACTAAATATCGGAAGCGTCTGGATGTATGTGGAGGAATGCAGATCCATCTTCCTCAAGAACAGAAACCAAAAAGTAATGGTAAACCCTGGGACCTGCAGCGAAGTCGAGTTGTAACTCATTCCAAGCATGTGTCATTGGGTTCAAAATGGTTAAAATGGCTCTGAGCACTATCCCACTTAACTTCTGAGGTCATCAGTCGCCTAGAACTTAGAACTAATTAAACCTAACTAACCTAAAGTCATCACACACATCCATGCCCGAGGCAGGATTCGAACCTGCGACCGTAGCAGTCGCCCGGTTCCAGACTGTAGCGCCTAAAACCGCACGGCCACTCTGGCCGGCGCCATTGGGTTCAGCAGATGTAATCGACAGTCAACCAGTTGCAATAAATGATGGTTTTTAAATAAGCTTTACCAAGGTTTCGACGTATTTAAACCCATCTTCCTCAGAAGGACAAACAAACTTCACATTAGCAATCAGTCGGTAAAGCTCTCTCCACATGACATGCGACGGCAACGGTCTGTACGCCCATGTGTAAGAGTTAAGGCCCCTAGAATCTAGGGCTTGTCACATCAATAAAACCAATGTCTTAAAATAACAGACCATGTTAATAGCTACATACCGACTGAGTTGCCACGCGGGGTAGCCGCGCAGTCTCAGGCGCCTTGTCACGGTTCACACCGCTCCCCCCCCCCCCCCCCCCCCCCACTCCCCCGTCGGAGGTTCGAAGGTTCGAGTCCTCCATCGGGCATGTGTGTTTGTTTGTGTTGTCCTTAGCGTAAGTTAGTTTGAGTTAGATTAAGTAGTGTGTAAGCTTAGGGACCGATGACCTCAGCATTTTGGCCCCATAAGACCTTACCACAAATTTCCAAATTTCCGACTGAGGGAGAGTGGGGAGCGTGGATATCAGGAAAACAAATCCCGAGGCACATGCGCCGATAAATGTGTACGCTTGGGTTTAGGTCGGGAGACTGGGCAGTTCAGTCCACTTCAGGATTATTGTTGTGCACAGATGCTGCTTAAAGATGGAGTGCATTGTCATGCTGTTACCAATCAATCAACGTCTCTGAACTGTTCCGCTAGAGTACCAAGTATACAGTGCTTTAAAATGTGCTTATGATGTTACGCATCTAGCGTTTTCTTAACAGTAATCAGAGGACCACCCTATCCACCAAAACATGCCAATACCGTATCACCGGCTTCTCCACACTTCACTGTTGACACGACATACGGTGATAGGTAATGTTCTCCAGGCATTTGCCAAACTGAAGTCCTTTCACCACAGTGTATTCATCATCACAAACCACTTGTTTCCAGTCATCCACTGTCCAGTCGCTCTTTACACCACTTCAAGCATCGCTAACCACTGACTGCAGGAATGAGTGGCTTATGAGAAGCTGCTCATTCTTTTTACTCACTTTGTACTGCCATTGTGCCAGGTAGAATGCTGGTAATACTTTGTAACTAATGAGTCCATCCACTGACTTTTTGTGTTTTTTCACATCCTCTGGAAAGATCGATGCTGACTGTCCACCAGTACATGGGATTCGTCTGGTCTAGGTTTAGCTGTTGCGGTGGGGCGTCTTAGAAAGGTGGCGTACTTGTTGATCACTGTCTATCGTCGTACGCTGCACTACCAAAGTTCCACCTACCTCAGTACGGCGTCTGCTCACCAGCCCGTTTCTCTGCATACGTAGATACTGTTCAAATGGCTCTGAGCACTTAACATCTGAGGTCATCAGTCCCCTAGAACTGAGAACTACTTAAACCAACTGACCTAAGGACATCACACACATCCATGCCCGAGGCAGGATTCGAACCTGCGACCTTAGCGGTCGCGCGGTTCCAGACTGAAGCGCCTAGAACCGCTCGGCCACACCGGCCGGCTAGACACTGTCCAGACGATATTAAAAACAGCGTTGAAGAAAAACACCGTCAATACTTACGTTTGCAAAGTCCGCTTAAAGTCAGGTAGCAAACTATCCTGTAATATCTCATAACAAATTTCGGATGGAGGGCGATTGTTTCATCTCTTTAGAAAATTGTCAAAATTCAGCAAATGTGTTCTTATATTTTTTTAGGTCCAAAATAAACACTTGTCATCAGCCCGTATTTAATTAACGAATAATATCACTGTCCTCAGATCACAGTTCAGACAACCCAGTACACACGCAAGGCAGCCAGGAATGTACTAAGTCGGACCCGAAATATTATGCGATTTACAGTCATTACTCTGCTACAATATACGAGTTTCACATTCGGTCCTTTTCAGTGGATTTCTAATAACGAAACTGCTCCCCAACTATTCCATAAACGGGTATGAAACATACCACGCGGAATTCTACAAAGGCCGAAAGTTCACACGCGTTTATCTATCCAACAGATCACTTTACTAAGCTCAGATTTTCACAATCTCTCCGTAAAAGCAACTGCTTTCATGGCAATACAATTCGGACGCGAAATACTAGTAACTTCTTAATTTTACTCATAACGTAGATGGACACGAAAACAACATGACTTGTACGTCCGATAGGTAGCCGACGACTCCCCTGTTCAGTCTGCTTCTCTCGCGGTACAACTACTTAGCAGTGCGCAGGAACTGCTTCACTCTGATTGGTTGTTCAAAATGACCAGCCAATCAAAACAATCCTTCGAGTTCTGTTTTGCGCCAAAACTGTCCTACGCCAATCAATATGCACATATGCATTGACGTCACTTCATCATGCAAATCTTAATAAAATGCTTAACAAAACCAAACGAAAACTAATCTTGAAATGACTTTAGAAAATCATTACTCTGCAAATGGCTATTTTGGCTGCTATCTTACGAAAGCAAGTACCCTTGGACATACATCATCAGCAAGGTAGAGAAATTACAGCTTTCATTGCAACTGCTTGCCTCACACTTTTCCATGACATGACATAGTTACGTAATGTTTAACATCACATAATATTGAATCATTACGTATGTCCCATATATACACTCTCACTCACTCTCATTTATTCACACAACAAATCAAATAGATAGTAAATAACTATTAATACTTTCTGAATTCTATGTTATGAAAATTAAAAGTAGTGAACGCTTTTAATTATAAAAAATCTAAATAAATTGTTCTGCCATTTAGTGAACTTCAGTAATAATTCCAAATGATACTAAAAGACAAACTGCTATGAATCATAACTGACTTTAATCTTACAAGTGCCGGTTTGGGGTGTTTTAGGTAATTTTCCTTAACTCTGAAAGTATGCCAGCTAGAAAGCTGAGATTTTTTACACAATAACAAAGGGCAGTATAGTGCTGTCGCTAGAACTAAACTAACACAGGTACCGCTTCCCACGTCTAGGCTAGCGACAGGTGCGAATGAGTCACGCTAAGATACAAGGGTCTGTTTTTTATCACCACCAACGGCTCCAAAGCTACGATCCGTACTGAAAAGTAGTGCAATAAACGCTGTTGGGTATTGACTCACGATGTTACACTGTGACTGTTCCTTCGTGTTTCCGCTTCACAATTACATCAGTCAACTTGGGCACCTTTAGAAGGGTTCAAATGTTGGCCCTGCCCGATTTGTTACTCAGTTGATACCCAATGACTAGTCTGTCTGCACCTCTAACAGACCCAATTTTCTGTAAGTGTTTCTCTATTCATAACACAGTACTCCAAGATACCTTCTTAACTGCGGATCCGTATCGCGCGACACAGTTTCGCATTATATACGGATGAATGGCTACTTTCGATTGCGTTTACTCTATACACACAATAAATTAAGTTTCTTATTCCTGACCCTCCTGAAGTTGTAATGTTAGTGTTAACAGTGTAGATTCATACTATGTGCCGTGTACCAGAACAACTTGAGACGAATAAGAGGATGTATTCTTTGATAATGTTAGGTCCGAATCCACTCTACATTCCGTCTCCGACTGAATTTGTAACTCACCCCTGAGCTATGCTGCGGCTCGCATTGGTGCTGTTTGTAGGTTTTCGCCCTCTGTTGCAGGACAAACGGTATCGTTTAGTTGGCATGGTTGCGGTTGTTTGTCTTCTTCTCTTATTGACTGGCGCCACTCGGTTTCGCCGGTCCGCTAGTGGCAGCAGCGGCGGTTATCGATATGTAGTCACTGTTGCCCTATCTTTGGGGCGACGTCGTTGTTCTTCCGGGTCGTGTGAGTGTGCGAGTTAACACGCTGGGCCCGCTGGCGGCACGCATCGAATGCCGTATGGAAGGGCTGTGGTCACGAGAGTGCACGACCTCGTTGTAAACCGGGTCCAGCAAGCTTTGAGATGAGTGGATTTCAATCCAAGTAGAGCAGAGTCTGTCACACGTGTGGGCCCAATAGTAGGAAATGGTTCAAATGGATCTGACCACTATGGGACTTAACTTCGGAGGTCATCAGTCCCCTAGAACTTAGAATTACTTAAACCTAACTAACCTAAGGACATCACACACATCCATGTCTGAGGCAGGATTCGAACCTACGACCGTAGCGGTCGCACGGTTCCCGACTGTAGCGCCTAGAACCGCTTTGGCACCTTGGCTGGCCCCATAGTACGTATATGATGTTGTGACAGATTATCATCGCGCAGTCATGTGCAGTTTGGTGGATCTGCGTACTGCTTAGTACTTGAAGACCCTACTGTGTTAAAAGCACTTGGCTCAGTGATTAGAGCGTGTAGTTACTCAATTGTGAATTAAAAAAGTAGTGAAGAGATTTGATTCATTCTGCCAACCATCATCAGAGTTGTTACAGTGAGTTCAGTGTGCGTTTGTGTGCCTAATGAATTTGTTGTCACTTATTTGGTACTTGGTTTTGGCTCACTTTGCGATTGTTCCCACAATGACGTATGGCTGCTGATTCTGTTTAGTTGCATTTCGGTTTTGCCTCGCACGCAAATCGAGTTGGGTTTGAGTTACTGTTAGTTTGTATGGTGTTCTGTACTGTGACTTGTTTGTTCAGATTTTCGGGTTTGTGGAATAGGACAGAAATCTGGTAATGGTTCCTTTGTCGTTCCGGGCGCTCTAAAGACAGTATTCTGGGTACATAGTGGAGACCGGCGGTTCCGGCTTTCGCGTATTGTTCCATCGTTGCATTTGGTTTAAAGGACGTCAGGTACCTTCAGCAAGATTATCATTAGTCATTCATTAGACTGCCACTGGTCTCAATTACCATCTTGTGAAGTGAATGCAACTCTTGGCTGCCTGTCTTATAGCTAAAATGGTTCAAGTGGCTCTAAGCACTATCGGACTTAACATCTGAGGTCATCAGTCCCCTAGACTTAGAACTACTTAAACCTAACTAATCTAAGGGCATCACACACATCAATTCCCGAGGCAGGATTCGAACCTGCGACCATAGCAGCAGTGCGGTCCCGGACTGGAGCGGTTAGAACCGCTCGGCCACAACATCTCATAGCTCGCGAAAGTGTTTGTTGCCGGGCCTTCTCAGAGGTCGATTCCTGGTGCACCGTCTGGATCAGTTGCTTGTTTTTTAAATTAACTTTTACTATTGTATTTGCTGTTTTAAAGCAGGTTTCAATTTTTTTTTTATATTAATGCCGTTCCTGGCTTGTAAGGCCTTCAGCCGTGATTGTGGTCATTTGCTTTAAAATCCTGTTTGGTATTTGTATTTTAGTAGTAAGCATTAAAACCTTAGTTACTGCCATTCCTGGCGTCTGATGCCTTCTGCGGTGTTTGTGGCGACTTGCCTTTAATATTTCAGTACCTGTTCAAATGGTTCAAATGGCTCTGAGCACTATGGGACTCAACTGCTGAGGTCATTAGTCCCCTAGAACTTAGAACTAGTTAAACCTAACTAACCTAAGGACATCACAAACATCCATGCCCGAGGCAGGATTCGAACCTGCGACCGTAGCGGTCTTGCGGTTCCAGACTGCAGTGCCTTTAACCGCACGGCCACTTCGGCCGGCTTTCAGTACCTGTAATTTGTAAGTTGCAGCGAGTTTTAAACAATTCTTAATTTGTTATTTGTTGCCATTCCTGGCGTGTAAGGCCTTCTACCCAGATCACGGTGGCTTGCTTTTAAAACATGATCTGTTGTATCTGAATTTAATGGTGATTTGCTAAATTGTAACTCACTGAAAGCACTATTATTTACACTTGTTTATTCCTTCATTAATAACGTGTGGTACTTCTTTTTAAATTTATTGCTGAGTCTGGAATTACCGATTTAAAATAAATTGTGTGTAACTGTAATAGGCAACGAATAGTAACCGAATGAGATTTTCACTCTGCAGCGGAGTGTGCGCTGATATGAAACTACCTGGCAGATTGAAACTGTGTGCCGGACCGAGACTCGAACTCGGGACCTTTGCCTTACTCGGACAAGTGCTCTACCAATTTTTTTTCCATTTTGTTCGTTGTTGATAGGTGTGTTTGGTCGTTGCGGACGTCACATGACATCCGTTAAAGTTCGTTTTGTTGATCGTTCCACTCAGTTTTTTTATTACAGAGGCCAACCAGCACTCTGACCGAACGCGCTGAGCTACCGTGCCGGCAAAATTAAACTTTTCACTCGAGGGAAGTGAACCAAGGACCTCTCGTTCCGCAGCTGACACTTTGTTCTATATTGTTTGCTGAATTTGTTCAGGGCGGTTGTCCGATGACACCCGTTCAGTTTGTTCGTTCATCCGTTCGCTCAGTTTTTTTATTAGAAAGGGTAGCTAATGCTCTGACCGAGCACGCTGAGCTACCGTGCCGGCAACTACCCAAGCACGTCTCACGCCCCGTCCTCATAGCTTTACTTCTGCCAGTATCTCGTCTCCTACCTTCCAAACTTTACACAAGCTCTTGCAGGTGACCTGTAAAGTTTGGAAGGTAGCAGACGAGGTACTGGCAGGAGAGCTTCTGTACAGTTTGGAAGGTAGGAGATGAGGTACTGGCGGAATTAAAGCTGTGACGACAGGGCGTGAGAAGTGCTTGGGTAGCTCAGATGGTAGAGCAGCCCGCCAGAGGCAAAGGTCCCGAGTTCGGCTCCCGGTCCGGCACACAGTTTTAATCTGCCAGGAAGTTTAATAGTAACTGATTACGGCCGGCCACGGTAGCCGAGCGGTTCTAGGCGCTTCAGTCTGGAACTGCGCGACCGCTACGGTCGCAGGTTGGAATCCTGCCTGGGGCATGGATGTGTGTGATGTCCTTAGGTTAGTTACGTTGAAGTAGTTCTAAGTTCTAGGGGACTGATGACCACAGCTGTTAAGCCCCATAGTGCTCAGAGCCATTTGAACCATTTGAAATTTGAACTGATTACGGCCCCGTCCGCAATCGTAACCGAATCCTGCTCCTGCCTTCCCTTGACCACCAGATTTGAACCCCTACTGACCTGGAAGCTGGCGTTATGTTAGTCCTCCCACTTCCGCAGTGTGCACTAGGACAGTTCTGGGTACGCTCGCGAGGCGTTGTCGCTGTGTGAGACGCGTGCTCGGCTTGAACGGTGCTCGCTCGCTTAGCCCGGTGACCGAGTTGCTCGCGGCTGCCACAAAAGGCGCTGCGTTAGCGCTGCGTTGCGACAGCGGCCGCAGCTGCTCAGCTGGCGTGCCGACACGCGCGTGCGCGTGTCTTCGCATCTCGCTCCCCACCTGTGTGCATCTGCCAGCTGACCTGGCTTCTCCTGCAGGCACGTGAAGGGCGTCCCAACACAACCGTGCCTATCTTACCCTTTTTTTCGGGTCACCAGTCTCCTGTTTTTTTACTGTTCGTATTTTCGTTCTTTATCTGGATGCTATATGCCCAGCTATTTAGTCAACTGTTGTTGACAAAAACCGAAACCAACCACAAAGTTAAAAAGACTTTTTTCTGTCATTACCGGTGGCAGGCTATCACACTCATCTTCCGATGGCTAACTTTTGCAGTTACAGTGATGTATTCGCCAGGAGTAACTCTTTCTACTCTCGTGTTCAGACGAAAAAGGACACCTTGAACACTAGAGACGGGTCGTTCATATTCACAGGACATGTACACTACTGGCCATTAAAATTGCTACACCACGAAGATGACGTGCTACAGACGTGTAATTTAACCGACAGAAAGAAGATGCTCTGATATGCAAATGATTAGCTTTTCAGAGCATTCACACAAGGTTGGCGCCGGTGGCGACACCTACAACGTGCTGACATGAGGAAAGTTTCCAACCGATTTCTCATATATAAACAGCAGTTGACCGGCGTTACCTGGTGAAACGTTGTTGAGATGCCTCGTGTAAGGAGGAGAAATGCATACCTTTGCGTTTCCGACTTTGATAAAAATCGGACTGTAGCCTATCGCGATTGCGGTTTATCGTATCTCTACATTGTTGCTCGCGTTGGCCGAGATCCAATGACTGTTTGTAGGATATGGAATCGGTGGGTTCAGGAGGGTAATACGGAACGCCGTGCTGGATCCCAACGGCCTCGTGTCACTAGCAGTCGAGATGACAGGCATCTTATCAGCATGGCTGTAACGGGTCGTGCAGCCACGTATCGATCCCTAAGTCAACAGACGGCGACGTATGCAAGACAACAACCATCTGCACGAACAGTTCGACGGCGTTTGCGGCAGCACGGACTATCAGCTCGGAGACCGTGGCTGCGGTTACCCTTGACGCTGCATCACAGAAGGGCCACCTGTGATGGTGTACTCGACGACGAACCTGGGTGCACGAATGGCAAAACGTCATTTTTTTCGAATTAATCCAGGCTCTGTTCACAGCATCATGATGGTTGTATCCGTATTTCGCGACATCGCTGTGAACGCACATTGGAAGCGTGTATTCGTCTTCTCCATACTGGCGTATCACCCAGCGTGATGTGTCCGCAACTCGTGGTCGTGCGGTAGTGTTCTTGCTTCCCACGCCCGGGATCCCGGGTTCGATTCCCGGCGGGGTCGGGGATTTTCTCTGCCTCGTGATGACTGGGTGTTGTGTGATGTCCTTATGTTAGTTAGGTTTAAGTAGTTCTAGGTTCTAGGGGACTGATGACCATAGATGTTAAGTCCCATAGTGCTCAGAGCCATTTGAACCCAGCGTGATGCTATGGGGTTGGTTACACGTCTCGGTCAACTCTTGTTCGCATTGACGGCACTTTGAACAGTGGACGTTACATTTCAGATGTGTTACGACACGTGACACTACCCTTCATTCGATCCCTGCGAAACCCTTCATTTCAGCAGGATAATGCACGACCGCATGTTTCAGGTCATGTACGGGTCTTTCTGGATGCAGAAAATGTTCGACTGCTGCCCTCGCCAGCACATTCTCCGGATCTCCCACCAATTGAAAACGTCTGGTAATGGTGGCCGAGCAACTGGCTCGTCACAATACGGCAGTCACTACTCTTGATGAACTGTGGTATCTTGTTGAAGCTGCATGGGCAGCTGTACCTGTTCACGTCATCCAAGCTCTGTTTGACTCAATGGCCAGGCGTATCAAGGCCGTTATTACGGCCACAGATGGTTGTTCTGGGTACTGATTTATCAGGATGTATGCACCTAAACTGCGTGTAAATGTAATCACATGTCAGTTCTAGTATAATATATTTATCCACTGAATACCCGTTTATCATCTGCATTTCTTCTTGCTGTAGCAATTTTAATGGCCAGTAGTGTATATTAGTGCTGTCTGCAGAAGTGATTAGTCCTGCTGGTTCAAGGTCAACAACGATATAATTCCGCAACACCACCCACCAGTAAAATGTGCCTGTGGCTCTCTTTGTCGCTATAAACCAAAGGTGTGATTTCAGCAGACGTGCAGGATGCCTCGCAAACCTATGCGCGAAGCGTGCCGTCAAATCAATGAGTTTTGAAGAAGCTGCACAATTGGCATGACACAATGTGACGCATCAATCCGAGAAATTGCTGCCGAAGTGTTTCGGCAGAACAACGGATGTGTACAGAGTGGGTCTCTGAAGGCTGAAGAACACGACGAGATGGTCAGGTCGCACCACCGAGGCCACCCACCGAGAACATCGACACCTGATCCGAATGGCATTGCAGGACGCTTCTGCTTCGTCCACGGCTCTGGGGCAACAGCGGAACAGTGTAACATATCGTACATTATCAAGGATGACAGTCCGTCGTCGTTTATTACGGCATGGGTTACGTGCGCATCGTCCACTTCTCCGTCTACCTCTGACGAATTTGCAGATACATGTGAGATGGCTACTGAGCAAGCAGTAAAGGAAACAAAAGAAAAATTCGGAGTAGGTATTAAAACCCATGGAGAAGAAATAAAAACTTTGAGGTTCGCCGATGACGTTGTAATTCTATCAGAGACTGCAAAGGACTTGGAAGAACAGTTGAACGGAATGGACAGTGTCTTGGAAGGAAGATATAAGATGAACATCAACAAAAGCAAAACGAAGATAATGGAACGTAGTCGAATTAAGTCGGGTATTGCTGAGGGAATTACATTAGGAAATGAGACACTTAAAGTAGTAAAGGAGTTTTGCTATTTGGGGAGCAAAATAACTGATGATTGTCAAAGTAGTGGGGGTATAAAATGTAGACTGGCAATGGCAAGGAAAGCGTTTCTGAAGAAGAGAAATTTGTTAACATCGAGTAGAGATTTAAGTGTCAGGAAGTCGTTTCTGAAAGTATTTGTGTGGAGTGTAGCCATGTATGGAAGTGAAACATGGACGATAAATAGCCGGCCGGAGTGGCCAAGCGGTTCTAGGCGCTTCAGTCTGGATCCGCGCGACCGCTACGGTCGCAGGTTCGAATCCTGCCTCGGACATGGATGTGTGATGTTCTTAGGTTAGTTAGGTTTAAGTAGTTCTAAGTTCTAGGGGACTGATGACCTCAGAAGTTAAGTCCCACAGTGCTCAGAGCCATTTGAACCATTTTTGACGATAAATAGTTTGGACAAGAAGAGAATACAAACTTTCGAAATGTGGTGCTACTGAAGAATGCTGAGATTAGATGGGTAGATCACATAACTAATGAGAAGGTATCGAATAGAATTGAGGAGAAGAGGAGTTTGTGACGCAACTTGACTTGAAGAAGTGATCGTTTGCTAGGACATGTTCTAAGGTATCAAAGGATCACCTGTTTAGTATTGGAGGGAAGCGTGGAGGGTAAAAATCGTAGAGGGAGACCAGGAGATGAATACACTAAGCAGATTCAGAAGGATGTAGGTGCTGGGAGATGAAGAAGCTTGCACAGGATAGAGTAGCATGGAGAGGTGCATGAAACCAGTCTCAGGAACGAAGACCACAACATCAGCATGTTAGATGGCAATGGCGTACGGAACAACGTCCCTGGGGAATAGAATGGCATCACATAGTGTCTTCTGAAGAATCCAGGTTGTGTCTGTGGCCTCAGTAGACAGGGACAGCGGCATCGCAGTGATTGCATTCGGACAAGACATACAGCGCCAACTCAAAGCCCTAAGGTGTAGGGTGCTACTGAGTACAACCACAAATCAAAGACGGTGCGTGTCCAGGGCACTGTGACTAGTGTGATCTCTGTGAATGACAACATACGACCCGTAGCCATACTCCTTCTGTGCAACACCCCACACGCCATTCTTTAACAAGACAATGCACGACCACGTATTGCTGTACGAACACATGCCTTCTAGGTGTCACAGGATGTCAGCCTTTCACCCTGGCCCGCCAGATCCAGAATTGTCGCCAATCGAAAGCTGTGGAACCCGGTGACTGCAGCACGGATGGCCACAGGACACCCTTCGCCCTTATACTCGTCGATGCCGTCACGCATGGAATAAGTTACAAGGGCCCATGGCGGACCCTGTGCCTACTAGGCAGCAGGACACGTACTGGACCGTGGTGACTGGAATGCTAATCATTTCTACAGAACATACTTATGTACATGTCCTGTGAATATGAACATCTATGTCGTTCAAGGTGTTCTGTTCTCATTCTTTCTTTTTTTCCTGAACGTGAGTGTATGTGATACTGTAAATCTAATGCCCTAAGCTGACTGCTGAACTGTAAAGATGATCTAATGGCCTGTATACGGGGAGAAGAAAAAATGCCGCACTTTGAGGTCCGCGTGCGATTTCTCATCCAGAATCAAAAGTTCACCTAAGAAAATTTGGTCGAGTTAATTATGAAAACACATGTGTGAAAACGAGGAGCAGGAAACACTGTCACATCGCGGAGTGCATCGGAAAGTACAGGGGGACGTGTATCTCGCCGCACCGAGTAGACTCTCGGACATCAAACCCATGTCCGCCATGGAGCTACGGTTCGAATGCTCCTCAGCTTCCTCTTTTATTTCTTACACCACCGTTCTCTAGTTCTTATCTTCTATAAGCAGGACATCATTTTATCACATGACAATAGCCTATCGCATAACAATGGAATACAATAAGCTCCATGCATGCATGTACTAACCGCGCAATACACAAACATAACTGGTCCCGTCAAACTCATGTAAGGCGGCTGAAATCTAGTTTCCCAGGACAGAGCGGATCAGGTTATGGTTGTGGAAAGGGGCCAAAACCAATTACTGTCAGTTGCACAAACACACAAACTTTATTGTCCTAAAAACACTTCAATCACACATGCCCTTAAAAGGATTCAAAACAATACGGCTGAAATCCCGAATACAACTTATTACAATTGCTTTAAAGAATACACGCGGCTGAAGCCTTTACTTAAAAAAGAAAACCTTACGTAAATACTCGGCTGAAGGCCACACGCTGGATACAGAAGAGCTGATGCTTAAGGTCCGGATAACAATAATTTACAATACAGAACAAAATTTAAAAAGGTTTTAAACAAGTGAATTTTCAAATTTTAATTTAAGACGGCTGAAGGCCTTATCTTAAAGATATTTGACATAAAAGCTCAGCTGAAGGCCTTATACTGAACGTAGAACAACTCACGTGTTAGGGCCTGGATAACAAGGATTTGCAATAGAGCAAAATTCCCCTTTTTTCTTTTAAAAAAATTTAGTTCAAACAAGAATCTTCAAAATTTTTACTTAAGACGGCTGAAGGCCTTATTTTACAATTAAAACAAAGTAAATTAATAGGCGGCTGAAGGCCTCGCACCGTACTTGAGGCAAAAATCACAGTCTAAAAACAACAGAATAATGGTGCTCAGAAGTGGTCCAAGGGTCGGCCTGAGGAGGTAAGTCTAACATAAGGTTAGGTGAGATAGGCAGCCAAGAATAAAATGGCTCTGAGCACTATGGGACTTAACATCTTAGGTCATCAATCCCCTTTAACTTAGAACTACTTAAACCTAACTAACCTAAGGACATCACACACATCCATGACCGAGGCAGGATTCGAACCTGCAACCGTAGCAGTCCCGCGGTTCCGGACTGCAGCGCCTAGAACCGCACGGCCACCGCACCCGGCAGCCAAGAATAAGATAAGTAATCAGATGGCAACCCGACCCAGGGACGGCTGAAGGACCGACCAACAACCTAACCAGTTCCTCTGCGCCGACCAACGGCACGACAACGGAAAACATCAGCCGAGGACGAAGATACCAGCAGCACTACGTCTTCAAAATTGGCGTCTAAAAACAGCCAAGGCACAATAACAATTCAGAAATGTGAACAACACGAGAGGCTGTCAAACTATACGCGGTACGGACAGCATCAACACACAGTTAAACGGAAACACCTCCACAAGAACTCGAACAATCGTGAAAGCAATCACTGTGGAACAACCAGGACGAATGACAAGTCGATACACACAGAGAACCCGAAACGGTCGGCGACCAAATATACGTCGTCCGATGAGACGACCGACCGAACGACCAACCAACGGTCGTTGCCGCTCCAGTCTCCTTCCGTCGGACAGGGCATGTGTGTCGCAAGCGGTTGGCGAGTACTGGCTGTCCGGACCTCACTGGCGCTGCGTCCCGACTCTTCGCCTGACACATGACGACCCGGAAATACTAGCGGTCGCTTCAAAGATAATACGACAGTGCTCTTACCGATACTGGCTGCTGCTGCTGCCACTCACGGGCAGGCAAGCCAGCAACTTAGCGACGCCAGTAAATCGAATAAGAAACGAGGAGACAGTTCCGTAAAGAGAAGCTGTCAAGCAAGAAACGGCATGAACACGAGCCGCGCAAGTCTCAACGGCTTCCCGATCGAGTACGCAAACGATGATGTGCTTCTGGCGCTGGGTGCATCCGTTAACCAAGAAGCTGGTGCTGCTCATGCGTATGCCTCACGGTACTCTCAAAGGTACCATCCCGATATTTTTCGTCTCCTGGAGCAGCGCCCTTGTTACTTCGTCCACAAGTTGTGGACAGAGGTCGTCCATGGCCTGGACGTACTCTACAAACAGAGGACGCGATTCTTGAAACCGTTCACCGGTCACTTCGGCGAAGTACCCGCGACATTGCAAGGCAGTTCCAGATATCCCAAAGACAGGCTGCTGAAGTGTTGCACGAAGAAATTGCATTCATATCATTATACGTTAACTCAATATCAACGGCCAGAAGACAACTTTCGACGAGTACAGTGATTTGAATGGCTTTTGCACCAAATGGAAGGTAAAGAAAATTTTTAATAACGTGATATGGACCGACGAATCTAGCTTCATTCCTGCATAATTTTCAACTTCCACAACAGCCGTTATCGGTCGGAACACAACCCACATGACACTCCTGAACATGGATACTGGGACCGAAGACGTTTTGATCACTAATCGATGACTAAACTAAACTAAACTAATCTAAACTCCCCGAATAGTCCACGAAGGCTCCACGGTACCGACCGGCAGCCGTGTCATCCTCAACCCACAGGTATCATTGGATGGGGGTATGGATGGGCATGTGGTCAGCAAACTGCTTTCCCGGCCGTATGTCAGTTTGTCTCAATCAAGCAGGTCCTCAGTTTGCCTCACAGGGGTTGAGTGCACCCCGCTTGCCAACAGCGCTCTGCAGACTGGATGGTCACCCATCCAAGTGCTAGCCCATCCCGACAATGCTTAACTTCAGCGATCTGACGGGAAATGGTGTTATCTCTGCGGCAAAGCCGTTGGCACTAATCACTAACGCTACATCTAAACCACGGGTGACACAAGCAGACCGAAACGAGACAATCGTATGAAGTTTGACTTTTTCTGATATTTTCCCATTTGAAACAATAATAGTAGGCTAGCTAAGAAGTGAGAGGCGATCAAGAAATGAAGACTCAGTGTTTGAGTTCTCGGTCGCAAAAAAATATTCAGACATCATATTCTCTTCACAAAAGCATTAAACTTTTCTGCATTTGTACAATTGTGTTACCAGTCCCTTTCATGTACCCTTCTTCACGCCAAATATATACAGTGGTTCTACAGTCACATGAATAACACCACTGCGAAGAAAATAAGGCGAAATGTCATGGCTGATTTTACCCAACCGGGGAATAGACAGGGTGCAACGTAAAGGAATGTCCAACTTTAAGGAAACATTCCTAGCACATAAAAGAAAATGATGTACGTATATGTCTATAAATGGCTTCCTTTTGTCTTAAATTCCGACTCTTTATTGATTATAGGAAACATAAGGGAACAAAGCTTGCCATTAAACCACATGAAGATCCCGCTCACATTAAATGTTTCGAATCACTTCAGTTTACCGTTGATGCATGCATCAAACCACCGTACTGTGTCTCGGATGCGTTGATGGTCCCTGGAGTAGTGGGTATTTTTTCGAAGTCTTGCGCAGTATGGGACACTAAGATACACTACTGGCCATTAAAATTGCTACACCACGAAGATGACATGCTACAGACGCGAAATTTAACCGACAGGAAGAAGATGCTGTGATATGCAAATCATTAGCTTTTCAGAGCATTCACACAAGTCTGGCGTCGATGGCGACACCAACAACGTGCTGACATTAGGAAAGTTTCCAACCGATTTCTCATACACAAACAGCAGTTGACCGGCGTTGCCTGGTGAAACGTTGCTGTGATGCCTCATGTAAGGAGAAAAAATGCGTGTCATCACGTTTCCGACTTTGATAAGGGTCGGATTGTAGCCTATCGCGATTGCGGTTTATCGCATCGCGACATTGCTGCTCACGTTGGTCGAGATCCAATGACTGTAAGCAGAATATGGAATCGGTCGTTCAGGAGGGTAATACGGAACGCCGTGCTGGATCCCATAGGCCTCGTATGACTAGCAGTCGAGATGACAGGCATCTTATCCGCATGGCTGTAACGGACCGTGCAGCCACGTCTCTATCCCGGAGTCAACAGATGGGGACGTTTGCAAGACAACAACCATCTGCACGAACAGTTCGACGACGTTTGCAGTAGCATGGACTATCAGCTCGGAGACCATGGCTGCGTTTACCAAATGTTGAAATGTGTGTGAAATCTTATGGGACTTAACTGCTAAGGTCATCAGTCGTTAAGCTTACACACTACATAACCTAAATTATCCTAAGGACAAACACACACACCCATGCCCGAGGGATAACCCGAACCTCCGCCAGGACCAGCCGCACAATCCACGACTGCAGCGCCCTAGACAGCTCGGCTAATCCCGCGCGGCTGCTGCGGTTACCCTTGACGCTGCATCACAGACAGGAGCGCCTGCGATGGTGTACTCAACGACAAACCTGGGTGCACGAAAGGCAAAAATGTCATTTTTTCGGATGAATCCAGGTTCTGTTTACAGCATCATGATGGTCGCATCCGTCTTTGGCGACATCGCGGTCAACGTACATTGGAAGCGTGTATTCGTCATCGCCATACTGGCGTATCACCCGGCGTGATGGTATGGGGTGCCATTGGTTACACGTCTCGGTCACCTCTCGTTCGCATTGATGGCACTTTGAACAGTGGACGTTACATTTCAGATGTGTTACGACCCGTGGTTCTACCCTTCATTCGAGCCCTGCGAAACCTTACATTTCAGCAGGATAGTGCACGACCGCATGTTGCAGATCCTGTACGGGCCTTTCTGGATACAGAAAATGTTCGACTGCTGCCCTGGCCGCACATTTTCCAGATCTATCAGCTATTGAAAACGTCTGGTCAATGGTGGCCGAGCAACTGGCTCGTCATAATACGCCAGTCACTACTCTTGATGAAGTGTGGTATCGTGTTGAAGCTGCATGGGCAGCTGTACCTGTACACGCCATCCAAGCTCTGTTTGAGTCAATGCCCAGGCGTATCAAGGCCGTTATTACGGCCAGAGGTGGTTGTTCTGGGTACCGATTTTTCAGGATCTTTTCTTTTGGTCATCAGTCTACTGACCGGTTTGATGCGGCCCGCCACGAATTCCTTTCCTGTGCTAACCTCTTCATCTCAGAGTAGCACTTGCAACCTACGTCCTCAATTATTTGCTTGTCGTATTCTAATCTCTGTCTTCCTCTACAGTTTTTGCCCTCTACAGCTCCCTCTAGTACCATGGAAGTCATTCTCTCATGTTTTAGCAGATGTCCTATCATCCTGTCCCTTCTCCTTATCAGTGTTTTCCACATATTCCTTTCCTCTCCGATTCTGCGTAGAACCTCCTCATTCCTTACTTTATCAGTCCACCTAATTTTCAACATTCGTCTATAGCACCACATCTCAAATGCTTCGATTCTCTTCTGTTCCGGTTTTCCCACAGTCCATGTTTCACTACCATACAATGCTGTACTCCAGACGTACATCCTCAGAAATTTTTTCCTCAAATTAAGGCCGATATTTGATATTAGTAGACTTCTCTTGGCCAGAAATGCCTTTTTTGCCATAGCGAGTCTGCTTTTGATGTCCTCCTTGCTCCGTCTGTCATTGGTTATTTTGCTGCCTAGGTAGCAGAATTCCTTAACTTCATTGACTTCGTGACCATCAATTCTGATGTTAAGTTTCTCGCTGTTCTCATTTCTACTACTTCTCATTACCTTTGTCTTTCTCCGATTTACTCTCAAACCATACTGTGTACCGATTAGACTGTTCATTCCGTTCAGCAGACCATTTAATTCTTCTTCACTTTCACTCAGGATAGCAATGTCATCAGCGAATCGTATCATTGATATCCTTTCACCTTGTATTTTAATTCCACTCCTGAACCTTTCTTTTATTTCCTTCATTGCTTCCTCGATGTACAGATTGAAGGATACAGCCTTGTCTTACACCCTTCTTAATACGAGCACTTCGTTCTTGATCGTCCACTCTTATTATTCCCTCTTGGTTGTTGTACATATTGTATATGACCCGTCTCTCCCTATAGCTTACCCCTACTTTTTTCAGAATCTGGAACAGCTTGCACCATTTTATATTGTCGAACGCTTTTTCCAGGTCGACAAATCCTATGAAAGTGTCTTGATTTTTCTTTAGCCTTGCTTCAATTATTAGCCGTAACGCCAGAATTGCCTCTCTCGTCCCTTTACTTTTCCTGAAGCCAAACTGATCGTCACCTAGCGCATTCTCAATTTTCTTTTCCATTCTTCTGTATATTATTCTTGTAAGCAGCTTCGATGCATGAGCTGTTAAGCTGATTGTGCGATAATTCTCGCACTTGTCAGCTCTTGCCGTCTTCGGAATTGTGTGGATGATGCTTTTCCGAAAGTCAGATGGTATGTCGCCAGACTCATATATTCTACACACCAACGTGAATAGTCGTTTTGTTGCCACTTCCTCCAATGATTTTAGAAATTCTGATGGAATCTACGCACCCAAATTGCGTGATAATGTAATCTAATTTCAGTTCTAGTGTAATATATTTGTCCGATGAATATCAGTGTATCATCTGCATTTCTTCTTGGTGTAGCAAATTTAATGGCCAGTAGTGTACTTTTCATCTGGGCTCGATACACAAGAACTTTCGAACGGCCCTACAATTAAAAGTCTAATGAGTTCAAGTATGGCAAGCGTGAAGGCCAACGAAATGATCCCCCTCTTCCTGTAAGTCTCCTGTAAGCTTCTACTGCACATATTATTGATTAATCAAACCAATAATCGTCTGATGGAACTGAAGCAACAATGCGAGAATCTGGAAGGCCGCCTAACGTTGCAACAACACTCAGAGATCAGTCTCGAGCTCCTACAATGCGCCAAAAGCAATATTGCAACTGTTGCCGAAATTATGAGTCAACAGATGAAGTCTTACTTGGACACTTAATCTCCTATCCCGTTTAGAGCACCAGTTGTCAAGAAAAATACGAAAGGCGCTAACCCAACAGTGGAATTAACTTCAAGTCCTTACAGAAAGTAAATGGAATCCAAAGAAATGACATATAATCTGAAGAAACCTGTGCACAAACCTAAAACAGCCAGATAGATGAAAAGATTAATAAGTATTAAAAAATAAAGGTCAGAGTGAAATGATTACGTCAACTGTGTAAGGAAGATAGAGAAGAATAAATGATTCGGTGTGTGAAACACAATGGTTGGGTGCATGACCTATGTTCTGGCGTGATAATGGTTGGGTACATGACCTATGTTCTGGCGTGGATAGAAGAATTGAGAAAGATTTATGTGGCATTTGTTTAAACCAACTGATTTCAGATATGCCAGTCTAAGTAATTTAATTTGCTACAAATTTACATTTTGTTACCTATGGATTATTTCATTACTTGTAGCTATTGAAGTCAAGTTGCGTTTAACGGTTTGTAATTTGGTATTGTGACGTTTTGTTACGTTATTCTATGGATTTATTATGTCGTCGCTGACTTCTTGCCCTAACTACGACTCAGGCTGTAGGGGTACGGAGTAGAAAATGAAGCACCTTAATCGTACCGAAGGTGCAGTTTTGAAGAATGTTGAGCGCTCATTTTGAGATAAAATCTTTTACTTATGAGGAATCTAGTTGATAGCTTAAAAAATGAAGAATCAGAGTACGCCAAACAAATTGTATTATTTAAAATAGTAATTCTCCCTTGAGGGGTACGACTTGAGAAACCTTATCCTACTACGTGAATATAGTCTGGACAATCTACGAGCCGCGATTTACATGCATCAAGACATACACATAGTTTGTAACTGTAATGCATGTCTTACTGTGTTAAACCTTTTTAATGATGTATAAGACTTCATCTGTTAATGCACTGATTATGAAAGCATTTTAAATTTTTAATGTAGGGCAATAGTTGTACTGAATATCAATTTGATGAAAGTGACCAAAAATGTAAGTTTTCGATTTATTTTTTATTTGTTAGTACAACTCATGGGAAATAAGTTCCCAAAGTTTCAATGTTGAAATCGCATCCGAAGTGCCTGAAAATTAGTTAAAAGTGTGACGCGGCCTCCCTGCCACGCCCACGTTTTGAAGCGGCACTTCAATACCAGCTCAGTGAACAACGATTCTGTGTATTACTTTCAGTCAAACATGTGCGGGATACATCTAGAAGGCTGTGATACATGCTCTTTGGTTTTATAGAACATCTTTGACTCTGTTTCGTATCTTATAAACAATAACAAACAAGCTGCAACGTTTATGACGAAACAATTCATTTTTTGCCTTCTGATACTGACAGAGATTTAAACGAGTGTCCGATTATTTCTCCATTCAGTTATACCACGATCACAAAGAGTGTATAAAAAAAAACTGGATAAACTGCGTTTGAATAAGAATGGATTTCAAGATAGGAAATTTTACTCAAGACATCCTGAGAAAATAGATTTGCAGTGCGTCTCTGCAGCGGAAAAGTCAGTTGAAGACCTGGTAAAGGAAAGAAGACAGACAACGAGAAACCAGAAGAGAAGCCTTGAAGGGAAAGACGACCGAGAGTACAAATTGTAAGCTGAGATATGGGGCAAAGTGCTTGGAATTTTGTACGAATTTAAAATGGTACTAGTGGAATTATAATTTAAAAAATATGAAAATTCTCCTATTTGACCTATTCCAAAAACCTCATGAGAGAGGCTTATAACATACAGAGATGAAACAGAGAAATTTTCGTAGAAATCTCTTGAATACTTTCTGAGAAAAAGGAAAATACATTATTTTTTGAAAACAAAACTTCAAATTTCATTTAAAAAGTTGAATATAAACAATCAAAGGATTTTATATGTAAATGTGTTACTTTCATGTAAAGCGTGGTACAAAATTCCATTGCCATATCCCCAAAACTGTGGATTTGGTGCATTTTTGAAATAGTGTGTGTTTTTCATAAGCGTCCCCCCTTAAATATGCAATTTACAACTGAAATTTGGTGATAGTGCCCCGGGTTCGTCGTTTAATAATAGAGATCTCAGTAGACAGGTGAGAAAAACTGTAGACATATACAGCAGCAGACAACGCAACTTTATATTCCTTGCACCGAGAAACAGCAATAAGTATCGCCTTGTTGGATTTGCGTACCTCGCAGGAAGGCTAACAATGGCCCAGTCGGTCATCGAACCCGGGTCCCCTCCAGTCCGGGAGACTTTATTGCCGGCCCGCCGCCCTCAAACACCTCGGCGGCGTTGCGAACTGCGCCGCGGATCTACAAGGTCGCCTAGGGAGCCGCCATCTTGGGCTGACGTCACCGTTATGCTAATGTTTGGCGAGGAGCGCGCGGCTAGGTAATGAGCGAGTGCGAGAGCGCATGCGCGCCAGACTTGCTACAACTGCGGTCCACGGCCGTTTTTACGACTCAGCGGGCTTCGCGCAGACAACTCCCCTCTAATGGCTCGTTGCCGGTGGGGTTACTAACACGCCTCTCCCCCCTTCCTACCACCCGTTTACCCTCCCTGCCCCATCCCACGCCTTCACAATAACCGTAGTTTCAAGCAATTTTGTGACTTTCTACAGCTTTGCGTTAATGTAACAAGCTTCTCAAGTTACACAGATACCCCTCCCTCGTTTCAGTAGATGTAATCGGCGGAGAATCTCTGTAGCTTGAGCTACACCCACTTTCATTTCCGTAAGATTGTATCTACATAAATAGCTGAAAATGTAGAGTCATTTCTCGCGTCCTTTCGGGATGAAACAGTTTCTATCAGTTTTGATAGTCGTAGTTCATTTTGACGAGTAGTTATAGAGACTTGCATAGCAAATGACCAGCATCAATTATTAAGTTACTATTAACAGAGGCGGAGATACAAACTTTGTCTTCGCAACTGTGCAACGTTTCCATGTAACTACGTTCTTAGATTTCCCCGCAATACGCCACAACCTGTTGATCGGTCATATACATCCTTGAAGGCTGACTTCTAAAACGCTTACATCGATAACTTGTAATATAAATGAACAGTGAAAACGATGATAGGTGGTTGGAATATGTCAAACTTTTTTTCTCTTTTGTTAGCAGATTACAATTTAATGATGGGTCAAATTCAATGGTGTGCGTATTTCGTTCTCTGAAGAAATATGCTGAATGAGGTACCAAACTGAAATTTATGCCACTCTGTACATAAAATGCTACATCAACAAACAGGATATCTTGTCAATTGTGTATTTTTTTCAAGTACTTGAATAGAATCTAGCAGAACCAGAGGATGGACAAAATCATGGAAACACAACGCATACTGAAACTTCCTGGCGGATTAAAACTGTGTGCCGGACCGTTATTCGAACTCGGGACCTTTGCATTTCGCAAGCAAGTGCTCTACCAACTTTTATTTTATTTTTTATTTTTTATAAAAGAAATTATTAAAGAAACATTATTACACATTCCAAATACATACTAAGTACATATACTAATCATGTACATGTTATACATGAGATAATTTAAACAAAAACAGTTTCATCATTGCAGTTATGCTGATGTTAAAGAAATACAACAGAAGATTGTGTTACTGACTAAATTACCAGAAAGAATTCAGTTAAACATCAAGAAAAGTTTGTTTAAAGACATTCAAACTTCAAACAAGAAGAAATAAAATTTGCACTTTGAATTACATATGCTCCAATCCTTACAGAAGCGCAAATAGCTCTTTATGAAGGATGACCTATATAATAAGTCTTTCACTGCAAAACTGATTTACACATCACAGTGCAAAAATGAACAGGACAATGTACCAGCCACTGAATATTACATTATATCACATAGAATATTATGGTTTTGACCAATCGATAAGGACATTTCCATAAAAACTGTCAATTTTGAGATTTATAATATAAACCAATAATGCAGCTTTAATGCTTTGTGTTTTGACACTATTAGACACACAATCTGACTGTCACATAAGCTCTATACCTTAGCTTATAAAATTTCAAAAACTACTCTCTGAAGTAGAAAAAGCACACACCAAAATTATACAGTAAATTTTTAAATAATATCCTTAAGGTAACTAACTGAGCTACCCAAGCACGACTCACGACCCCTCCCCACAGCTTTATTTCGATCAGTAGTTCTGCAAGATTCGCAGTAGAGCTTTGAAGGTAGGAGACAATGTACTGGTGGAAATAAAGCTGTCTGGACGGGTCGTGAGTCGTGCTTGGGTAGCTCAGTTGGTAGAGCACTTGCCCGCGAAAATCAAATGTCCCGAGTTCGAATCTCGGTCCGACTCACAGTGTTAATCCGCCAGAAAGCTTCATATCAGTGTACGCTCCGCTACAGAGTGAAAATTTCATTCCTGTTTAGGAAAACTGTGGTATCCAAACAGCTCCCAATCGTCTCGGAATGGATAAATACAACTCCTGCAGGTTTTCGAGTGAATCTTGTACCATTCTTCCTGCAAAACACTGGCAAGTTAACGATGACCGAGGTAGAGAGCGATCACGGTCCCTTATTCCCAACGCAGATCAAATAGGCACAATAATAATGAGATCTGGGGACAGTCAGGGAAGATGCGACAATTCACACTTTTGCTCACGAAACCAGTGCTGGACGATGCGAGCTGAGTGAAATAGGACCCTGGCATCATCGGTGGCGTAAAAAACATTGTACTGTGGCATGGGCCGGATAAGCAAAAACGGACACATGATTCTTGGCAGTAATATGACCTTGCAGAATGACCATGAGGAATACCATGATTTGGCTGCCCAGATCATCAGCACACCCCCGCCAAGTTTCACTCTTGGTATGTAAACTCAGCCAGAAGTGGGAAACAGCGTGAAGCAAGACTCGTCCGAGCAAACGACTTTCTTCCACTGCTCCGCAGTTCAGGTTTTATAATTTCGGCGCCATATTTTCCTGTTATGGCCTTTTGCATCAGTGATGAGTGGTTTTGAATTCCTGCTTGGCCTGCAATTCCTTGTATCTGAAGCTCCCTTCGCGTTGTTTTGGTACTGACAGGCTTCCGACAGTGACATTCAGTTCTGCAGTGACTTTTGCATCTGTTGTCCTCTTATTTTTCGTCACAATCCTCTTCAATGAGCGTCCATCACGACCACTCACCACAAACTTTCGACAGCGTTGTGACTTAGCGGATGATGTTTTTCTCCTTTCCACGTGCGCGGTGTAAATCTTCGAATTCACTTAGCTCCGATATAATACACTCACAAGCGGCCTACACAGAGCATTATTCTGACCACGGCTGACATTTGCGAGGTATTTAGTTAAAAGAAAGTTAAAAAAATTATATAGTAAAAAGAAAATTTGGCCGGAAAGCGATTCAACTCCGACGACGAGGTGAAAGAAGAGGTTCATAACTTCCTGAACAGCATGTAAACAGTCAACAATCCTCAAAATGAAGGTATCAAGATAGGTGAATTTAACATCCATGGATTCCGTAGAAATGTTGGAATACGTGAGGCAATACTGACCCTACGACTTATCTTAGAATATAGATTAAGGAAAGTCAAACCTACGTTTCTAGCATTTGTAGACTTAGAGAAAGCTTTTGACAATGTTGACTGGAATACTCTCTTTCAAATTCTGAAGGTGGGAGCGGTAAAATACAGGAAGCGAAAGGCTATTTACAATTTATACAGAAACCAGATGGCCGGCCGGTGTGGCCGTTCGGTTAAAGGCGCTTCAGTCTGGAACCGCGTGACCGCTACGGTCGCAGGTTGAATCCTGCCTCGGGCATGGATGTGTGTGATGTCCTTAGGTTAGTTAGGTTTAATTAGTTCTAAGTTCTAGGCGACTGATGACCTCAGACGTTAAGTCGCATAGTGCTCAGGGCCAACCAGCCAGAAACCAGATGGCAGTTATAACAGTCGAGGGGCTTGAAAAGGAAACAGTGGTTAGGAAGGCAGTGAGACAGGGTTGTATCCTATGCAGAATGTTATTCACTCTGTATATTGAGCAAGCAGTAAAGGATACAAAAGAAAAATTCGGAGTAGGAAATAAAATCCACGGAGAAGAAATAAAAACTTTGAGGTTCGCCGATGACACTGTAATTCTGTCAGAGAAAGCAAAGAACCTGGAAGAGCAGCTGAACGGAATGGACAGTGTCTTGAAAGGAGGATATACGACGAACATCAACAAAAGCAAAACGAGGATAATGAAATGTAGTCGATTTAAATCGGGTGATGCTGCTGGAATTAGATTAGCAAATGAGACGCTTAAAGTAGTAAATGATTTTTTATATTTGGGGAGCAAAATAACTGATGATGGTCGAAGTAGAGAGGATGTAAAATGTAGACTGGCAATGGCAAGGAAAGCGTTTCTGAAGAAAAGAAATTTGTTAACATGGAGTATAGATTTGAGTGTCAGAAAGTCGTTTCTGAAAGTATTTGTATGGAGTGTAGCCATGTATGGAAGTGAAACATGGACGACAAATAGTTTAGACAAGAAGAGAATAGAAGCTTTCGAAATGTGGTGCTACAGAAGAATGCTGAAGATTAGATGGGTATATCACATAACTAATGAGGAGGTACTGAATAGGATTGGGGAGGAGTTTGTGGCACAACTTGACTAGAAGAAGGGATCGGTTGGTAGGGTATATTCTGAGGCATCAAGGGATCCCCAATTTAGCATTGGAGGGCAGCGTGGAGGGTAAAAATCGTAGAGGGAGACCAAGAGATGAATACACTAAGCAGATTCAGAAGGATGTAGGTTGCAGTAGGTACTGGGAGATGAAGAAGCTTGCACAGGATAGAGTAGCATGGAGAGCTGCATCAAACCAGTCTCAAGACTGAAGACCACAAGAACAACAACTCTCTCTCTTTCTCTCTCCCTCTCTCTCTCTCTCTCTCTCTCTCTCTCTCTCTCTCTCTCTCTCTCTCTCTCTCTCCTGTTGGTGATACTAGTCACTTGTAACACAGAGCATTATTCCGACCACGGCTGATACATGCGAAGTATTTAGTTAAAAGTACTTAATTAAAAAAAGTTAAAAAAAAGTATTTAGTTAAAGGAACATTTGGCCCTAAAGCGATTCAGCTCCGACGACGAGGTGAAAGAAGAGAGTCATACCTTTCTGAACAGTATGGCGACGAGTTAGTATGACATAGGCATACAGAAACTGCCACAGCGTCTACAAAAATGCATCGACATAAATGGTGATTATGTCGAAAAATAGCTAAATGTTCAAGCTGTAAACTGACGAAAACCGTTGTAGAAATAAACAAGTCTATGTACTTATAAAAAAATAGGAGACCTTACTTTTGGGATTGCCCTCGCACACTGCAGAGGTGCCGTTATGGGTCAGATAAAGAGCACAAGCCCCACTCTCTGCTAGCATCTTTGTTTATGCTCAAACATGCGTTTCTCGCCGTGTTTCCTTATGTTTGTCCAGCCCGTGTACATCAACTGCACTTAGAGGTGTGCAGTTCGTTTCTTCTTCTTCTTTTGCTTGTACCTTTGTCCAGCAGTTCCGTAGGGTCGTCATGGTTTCGGTCGGATTAGCCATTGTTAGTTTTAAGAGGTAGCCGTCTCCCCTTCCTGTCTCCACCTCTTTGAAGGCAACACAAACATCCAGTCCCTTAGCGGAGAATATCTCCGACCCATCTAGCATCTTGTCTTCCTGTTCCACTCTCAAACAGAACGAGGGAAAAATGACTGCCTATATGCCTATGTACGAGCCCTAATCTCTCTTATCTTATCTTTGTGGTCTTTCCGCGAAATAAAAGTTGGCGGCAGTAAAATTGTACTGCAGTCAGCTTCAAATGCTGGTTCTCTAAATTTACTCAGTAGCGATTCACGAAAAGAACGCCTCCTTTGCTCCAAAGACTCCCACCCGAGTTCCTGAAGCATTTCCGTAACACTCGCGTGATGATCAAACCTACCAGTAACAAGTCTAGCAGCCTGCCTCTGAATTGCTTCTATGTCCTCCCTCAATCCGACCTGATAGGGATCCCAAATGCTCGAGCAGTACTCAAGAATAGGTCGTATTAGTGTTTTATAAGCGGTCTCCTTTACAGATGAACCACACCTTCCCAAAATTCTACCAATGAACAGAAGACGACTGTCCGCCTTCCCCACAACTGCTATTACATGCTTGTCCCACTTCATATCGCTTTGCAATGTTACGCCCAAATATTTAGTCGACGTGACTGTGTCAAGCGCTACACTACTAATGGAGCATTCAAAGATTATGGGATTCTATTTCCTATTCATCTGCATTAATTGACATGTATCTATATTTAGAGTTAGCTGCCATTCTTTACACCAATCACAATTCCTGTCCAAGTCATCTTGTATCCTCCTACAGTCACTCAACGACGACACCTTCCCGTACACCACAGCATCATCAGCAAACAGCCGCACATTGCTATCCACCCTATCCAAAAGATCATAGACAGAAAACAACAGCGGACCTACCACCCTTCTCTGGGGCACTTCAGATGATACCTTCACCTCCGTTGAACACTCACCATCGAGGACAATGTATTGGGTTCTATTACTTAAGAAGTCTTCTAGTCACTCACATACTTGGGAACCAGTCCCGTATGCTCGTACCTTAGTTAGGAGTCTGCAGTGGGGCACCGAGTCAAACGCTTTCCGGAAGTCAAGGAATATGGCATCCGTCTGATACCCTTCATCCATGGTTCGCAAGATATCATGTGAAATAAGGGCGAGTTGCGTTTCGCAGGAGCGATGCTTTCTAAAGCCGTGCTGATGCATGGGCAGCAGCTTCTCTGTCTCAAGGAAATTCATTACATTCGAACTGAGAATATGTTCGAGAATCCTGCAACAAACCGATGTTAAGGATATTGATCTGTAATTTTGAGGATCCGTCCTTCTACCCTTCTTATATACAGGCGTCAGCTGCGCTTTTTTCCAGTCGCTCGGGACTTTACATTGGGCAAGAGATTCGCGATAAATTCAAGCTAAGTAAGGAGCCAATGCAGTAGAGTACTCTCTGTAAAACGTAATTGGAATCCCATCAGGACCTGGCGATTTATTTATTCTCAACAGATTCAGCTGCTTCACAACCCAAGGGATGTCCATCACTATGTCCTCCATACGGGAATCTGTACGAGACTGAAACGGCGGTATGTTTCTACGATCCTCCTGCGTGAAAGATTTCTCAAATGCTAAATTTAAAATTTCAGCTTTCGTTTTGCTGTCTTCCATTGCCAGACCAGACTGATCAGTGAGTGATTGGATGGAGCCTTCGACCCGCTTACCGATTTTACGTAAGACCAGAATTTCCTTGGGCTTTCAGCAAGATCTTTTGCTAAGATATGACGGTAGTAGTGGTTGTATGCTTCGCGACCCTGCCGGGATTCGAACCTGGGGCCACGTGGCATGACAGCCCGTCGCACTGACCACTCACCGATCGGGGTGGACAGATGTGCAATTCGTTTACAATACATACTTTGTTAAACATGTCAGTAATAGGAGGAGCTGGGAGGGTTAAAGTCACTCTTAACCAGTTACTCCCTCCAACAGCGGGCAGGAATCTTTAAACACACAGCAACCTTCACATGCTGCGTCACATTAAATTGGTTGGCAGAATGCACGTCATTTATATTAATTATAAAGCTATTACCGACAGGTGGCGTCTCGTACATTTGTTACATTACATATGCACATACTGTATTAAGTAGATTTTTCTAATTTACTTTTACCTCTAAAAATACTCAGTTAAAATCTGTAGTTGTCACGGTTAAAATCTGTACTTGTCAAAATTAAAATACACAAGAAAATTATCATTTTCGTGCGATCAAAAACAAAGGGCGATTTCTATATCCATGGCGCTGGTGTGTACTTGTTTTCCTCCATGGTCTGCTTCCGTGGTTCCCGCTATTTCGGTGTTGTGCCGCGAGCCGGTCTGTCGCCTGATGCCCATCGCCGTGGGTAAGAGTGCCGTGCAGGAGGAGCCCGTCAATGACGTAAGGCGCTGCACGCATCTTCCAGGTTTTCCACCATGCACCATCTCTCATCCTTCGACTTGGACTTCTAAACGCAACAGTGATCACTTCAGCAAGTCGTCATAAATACTAAAATAGGCGTTATGATTGAACTCGCTTTACTCGTTGAGGATTAAATCTGGATCTTTCTTTTTGTGGGTGTATATTTCAACTTCTTCCAGAATGCTAGGAAACCGTCCCTTATGAGCACTTTGTAGGCTGTAGGATTATAATTAACATTGTATAACCAGTGATTGCCGTATCCCAGAACACATTATGTCTGTTTTTGCTAGATAATAATTTCGTTTTTTTCTTCCAAAACATTTCTTGATGACAGCCAAAACTTTTAGCTTCATTTATATTGCGCAAGTAATAGTTCCAATAATAATAATAATTATTAATATTTCACGATTTAAATGTGGTGCTTGTTGTGTATAAGCTGCCGTAACATTCCGGAACCTAGAAGAATTCTGAATGTTCTTTTGCGCTGAAACTCACATGCTAATCTCTAACAATTATCTTACGTACATCAGAAATAGAAATAAACCAGACCAGACACAAAAAACAATGAAATATCGTGAGTGAGACTAGCAACTATTTTGATTGAAAACTGAATCCATTTTTAAAAGTAATTGTCTGTCATCATTCAGTTTCGCTACGAATTACAATACAATATAGTATTTTTAGAGTCACCAGTTAAATCGTTGTCTTCGGCGGCCGGAAGTGGTACTTGTACGTATCTAGCACCGTTGAGAACGATCTATCGCAGTGGGTTTTAATATTTCTGGTTTCACAATCCTCATATTCGGCTACGGGAAGCGCTTCTCAGAGCAGTTGAGAAGGCAGCTGTGGTAAGATGTCGTAATGTGGTGACAGGTACCGTTGACAAATGGTTTGTTCGGTACGGGCATCGTGAGAAAGACCGCATAAATCGTGCTCCTTCTCCGCGATTGGCTGCTCCGTTGGACAGTTGCGCCCAAACTGATGATCTTCTATTATTAATATTAGAAAAATTAAACAGCGTATTTACTTGCATAACATATTAAAGCGACTCCCAATAGCGTGCTATCATTCCATCATTTCACAAGTATTAATAACCAGCAGAATAATAAACAACTGCTGAACGAAGAGGCAGACGAAGCACTTCGTTGATCTTCGGATCGCGCATAACTTGGACGGCGGGCGGAGTGGTTCTGCAGTGTCGAAGGACAGACATGTGTATGTCGCTGTCTGTGTCAGTTAAGACTTTATTAGCAATCTATGATTTGTAAATGTGAGAGCTGGTTCGGCAGTGTCGGAAGACACTTAGACTTTATTAGCAATATATGGTTTTTTGTACATGTAGCTGACAACAGTGTGATAGTAATTACGTAAAAATGTTCACTGTTTAGTTAAAGAATGGAAATGATTTATGACTCCAAAGTGGAATGTAATTGTGCAGTTTATTGTCCACTGCGAATAAAAAGCGAGTGGCATCCCGTATATACAAACTAATTGAAAAGTTCATTATTTCTAAAATATTTGTTCCTCACTAAAAGTTTATTACAGCCTCTACATAACGGATTCACGACCTACGTGCTGTCTTTTACGTAGGGGGCAAAAACTGTAGAAGATTTAAGTGTCAAGAAGTCGTTTCTGAAAGTATTTGTATAGAGTGTAGCCATGTATGGAAGTGAAACGTGGACGATAAATAGTTTAGACAAGAAGAAAATAGGAGCTTTCGATATGTGGAGCTACAGAAGAAAGCTGAAGATTAGATGGATAGATCACGTAACTAATGAGGAGGTATTCAATAGAATTGGAGAGAAGAGAAATTTGTGGCACAACTTGACCAGAAGTCCTGATCGGTTGGTAGAGCATATTCTGAGGCATCAAGGGGTCACCAATTTGGTACTGGAGGGCAGCGTGGAGGGTAAAAATCGTAGAGGGCGACCAAGAGATGAATACACTTAACAGATTCAGAAGGATGCAGGTTGCAGTAGGTACTGGGAGATAAGAAGCTTGTCCAGGATAGAGTAGCATGGAGAGCTGCATCAAACCAGTCTCTGGACTGAAGACAACAACTGCATAACCAACGAAAGGATAACGTTCTACCCATCGGGGCGTGGAATATCAGAAGTTTTAACGTGGTAGGAAGCTAGAAAATCTGAAAATGGAAATGCTAAGGCTCAAACTAGATACAGTGGGTGTCAGTGAAGTGAAACTGAATGAAGACACAGATTTCTGCTCAGGTGAAAAAATGGTTCAAATTGCTCTGAGCACTATGGGGCTCAACATCTGAGGTCATCAGTCCCCTAGAACATAGAACTACTTAAACCTAACTAACCCAAGGACGTCACACACATCCATGCCCGAGGCAGGATTCGAACCTGCGACCGTAGCAGTCACGCGGTTCCGGACTGTAGTGCCTAGAACCGCATGGCCGGCCTGCTCAGGTGAGTATAGGACAATATCAACAGCAGCAGAAAATGGTATAAGGCGAGTAGGATTCATTTTAAATAGGAAGATACGGCACAGAGTAAGTTACTGTGAACAGTCCAGTGATAGGGTTGTTCTCATCAGACAGACAGTAAACCAACACCCATACTTCACGTATACATGCCGACGCCGACGTCGCAAGCCGAAGATGAAGAGACAGAGATAGTATATGAGGGCACTGAACATGTAATTCGGTACGTAAACGGAGACGAAAATCTAATAGTCTTGGGGAATTGGAATGCAGTTATAGGGGAAGGAGTAGAAGAGAGGGTTACGGGAGAACATGGCCTTGGTACTATGAATGGGAGTGGAGAAAGACAATAACTTTCAGGTAGTAATTGCAGACATTCTGTTCAGGAAACGCAAGACGAGGAGATATACATGGAAAAGGCCGGGAGATATGGGAAGATTTCATTTATATTGTCAGACAAAGATTCCGAAACCAGATATTCCACTGCAAGGCGTACCCAGGTGCAGATATATGCACAGATCACAGTTTATTAGAGACAAATAGTAGGCTGAACTTTAAGAGACTAGTTAGGATGAATCAATGTGCAAAGAGGTGGGATACAGAAGTTCTGGGCAATGAATAGATAAGCTTGAAGTTCTCTGCGACTATAGATACTACAATAAGGAACAGTTCAGTAGGCAGTTCATTTAAAAAGGAATGGACATGTCTCAAAAGGGCAATCACAGATGCTGGAGAGAAAAGCATAGATACAAAAAAAGTAACTGCGAAGAAACCATGGGTAACAGAAGAAATACTTCCACTGATCGATGAAAGAAGTAAGTACAAAAATATTTGGGGAAATTCTGGAATAGAGAAATACAAGTCACTTAGGAATGAATGAAATAGGGAGTGCAGGGATGCTAAGACGAAATATCTGCGTGAAAAAGTGAAGAAATCGAAAAGAAGTGATTGTCGGAAAGACTGATTCAGCATACAGGAAAGTCAAAACAACCTTCGGTGAAATTAAAAGCAAGGGTGGTAACATTAAGAGCGCAATGGAAATCCCACGGTTAAATGCAGAGGAGACAGCAGATAGAGGAAAAAGTACATCGAAGGCCTCTATGAGGGAGACGACTTGTCTGAGGACGGGCTAGAAGAAGGAACAAAAGTCCATATAGAAGAGATAGGGGATCAGTTTTAGAATCAGAAATTAAAGGAACTTCGGAAGACTTACGTTCGAATGAGGCGTAAGGGATAGATAACATTCGGACAGAATTTCTGAAACCATTGGGAGAAGTGGCAACAAAACGATTATTCACGTTGGTGTGTAGAATGTATGAGGCTGGTGATATACCATCTGACTTTCTCAAAAACATCTTCCACACAAACAGGAAGATTGCACGAGCCGACAATTGCGAGAATTATCGCACAATCAGCCCAGTAACCCATGCATCCACGTTGCTGACAAGATTAATATACATAAGAATGGAAAACAAAATAGACGCTCTCTTAGATGACGATCAATTTGGATTTGGTAAAGGTAAAGGCGCGAGAGAAGCGGCTCTGACATTGCCATTGGTAATCGAAGCATGCCTAAGGAAAAGTCACGACACATTCATAGGATTTTTCGACCTGTAAAAATTGTTCGACAATGTAAATCGGTGCAAGATGTTCGAAATTCTGGAAAAAATAGAGGTAAGCTATGGGGAAAGACAGGTAATATGCAATATGTACTAACAAAAACCAGGTCGCCCCCTCTGATGCTAGCAGGACGACGCCCCTTGTTGTATCGTGCCGCCTCCATCTTGTGGGCGAGATCTATATTGGCCCTTGCTGTCTGCCAATTCTCGTGGATAATTTCTGCTGATATCTCCTCTGGCAACAGGTCCGAGATCGCCTACAAGTTAGCAAGCGGAGAATTTACAGAATAGGCCAACAGTAAAGCGGCCGGGGTGGTTAGATGCGACTCATGGCGGGCGGTATTGAAGGCCAAATTGATCCACGGGAGGGATCTATCCCATTTGGTCCGGCTCTTTTCTCGTGAAAAATTATCAAGGCTGATTCAGGGTTTCGGTTAAAACGCTCAGCGAACGAAGGCTGCGGATAATAGGATGTCGTCGTGACATGAGTCACGGCTTGATGAAAACAAAACCTTCGAAACTCTTTTGAAACAAAGCCAGGAGCATTATCGCTAACCAAAACCTTGGGCGGACCAAACAAGGAGAAAATCCTCTCGAGATGAGCAACAGTATTCTTAGCCGTGACTCCGGTGCTCGGAAACATCCACGCAAATCGAGTGAAAGCATCAACTGCCACCAAAATATATTTGTACCCATCCTGGGTACGGGACAGTTGGCCCACATAATCAATAAAGGGGCGCTCCATAGGACGCTCAGCACATGAAGACTGAAGCAACCCCCGACGCGCGTTAGAACTGGGTTTAGTCATACTGCATTCCCTGCAGGCTCTTACCATTTTCCTAACATCCCGATATAGGGTTGGCCACGTTAAGGATTCTCTAATCTTACCAACAGTTTTGTAAGGTGTCAGGCAAATCCAACACCTTCCATGAAAACCCTGACATGATAAGCAAATCCAGTAGTATGTCACATAGCTCCGAATAAATCGTGACATTAAATTAACCAAAGTAACACGAGTAACGAGTGAGCAAATGGAATACCTCAGACTAACACAAGAATGCCTAAATGCATGTCATAGCTCCCCACCGTGAGACAGACGCAGTTCCGAGGGGAGAAACGAGAAGCCGAGAGCAGAACCGTGTTAAGTTAGAAGGCCCTACGATAAGGGACGGACACCCACGTCGCCAGCTAACCGTTAGGACCACCCCCAGCCCATGTTAAAAGCTAGAGCCTTAGCGTGAGACTTTTTCGCGTCTCTGTTACGTCAGGACCACCCCCCAGCCCATGTTAAAAGCTAGAGCCCTCCAGAAGAACAGGATAGATCTTACGATAACACAAAAAGGGCCACCCCAGCCGCATGTTTTAGCGTGAGACTTTTTCGAGTCTCTGTTACGTCAGGACCCCCCCCCCCCCAGCCCATGTTAAAAGATAGAGCCCTCCAAAAGAACAGTATAGATGTTACGATAACACTAAAAGGACCACACCAGCTGCAAGTTTTAGCGTGAGACTTTTTCGCGTCTCTGTTACGTTGCAAACTTTAAAAACATTGCCCACCACGAAAAGTATAACGTTTCTCATTGGATAGACAGAATTTTTGTAGGCGGAGCTTAAAGTTAACATTGAGACCCTGATTGGTCAGATGAAAACACAGCCAGATAGTTTTTTCTAAACCAACTTCGGTAAATTGTAGTAAGGAGAAGTTAGGAAAGAGTTGCTTCCGAGACGGCGAGGTGAGCGGAGCTGCGCTGCCCCCTGACGAACACCGACAAGGTAATGAATGCACGCGATGCCACATAACAGCGCATAAAGCTTCACTCAGAACTGCAGAAGTCTCATCTGTTACACCCCCTTTTTGCGTAATACTAGTGTCGATCGTCAATTAAAGCTCATGGTGTTCACATTTGCCACTTGGAAGTAAAAATCTGAAACGCGATGATTTTTCTCTTATATAGTTATTGAGAAGTCACATCAGCCACTGTAATTTACGACAAGTTAGATAAGTAATTAAAGATAATTGAGGATCACTGTAGACCATTTTGATAGTTTTCTCTCTTGTGAAACATAACTTAAACCTAGATTATTGATGTGATATGGCATAGGTCATCCTTTAATCCATTGTAGAACTTGGAAACCCATTCAGGGAATATTGGTTCACATTTTTGTTGAACGCAGTTGGTTTTTATCATCCTGTATTAAAACATTTCCTTTTATCAATAGTGCAATTTATAAACAATGTTTTGTGAGTAGAATAAAATTTCCAGTGGTAAACTTAACTGCTTTTTCGACGTTATTTTACCAGCTAACTAAAAATAGGAAAGCCTTGAACCCTTTCCACTAAATTTAGTTAGTATTAAGATTCTTTTACAGGGAGTGCAGTGGAGCTGACGCTGAAATCATTAAGTATTTGGTTATATCATCGCTAGTCTCACTGAACTCTTCTGAACTCTACATGTCATGTGTGGTCTGGCGTCTTCTTACCAGCAACAGGTCCCACGTTCAAACTAGTCAATTCCCTAAAAAACACGCTCAGAGCGTCGTTGCGCGAAAGTGGTAGGGAGACACGATATAGAACAGGCAGACACCACGCAGAATGTTAGAGTTTGAAAGACCCCCAGATGTCCTCCAAGAACCGAACAGTGATAATACCTAAAGACGGCCGGGATCAAGGATTTGGGCAAGCAAATCTTAAACCTCTGATCAAGGTGAGTACAAAAAAAACAAAATTCCTCTCCTAAGCTCGTAACCCGAGATAGTACCTGCGGCTTCCAGCCGCTCCCTGATCCTGGCCAACTCCGTGTCCAGATGCTGCTCCTCTTCCAGGTTCTTAAACAACTCCGGCACTTCCCCTAATACAGCAGCTACCAGAACTTCTTCTGGCGTGCCCGTTTGGAAACGTAGCTGGTCCTCGCTAGCCTCTTCATCGGATTCCTCAAACATGCGGCTCAGGGTGTCAGCTAGAACATTTTCGGTCCCCTTGACATGCCGAACTACGAACTTAAACGCCGACAAACGCACAGCCCAACGGGCAATTCGACCCGTTTTCCGCGGTCACACCAAAACCCAAGTGAGAGCCTGATTATCTGTTTTTGTTAGGCGTGTGCCAGGACGGGAGAAAGGACATAAAGCGTCATCTAAATTTGAGCCTCACTTTGAGGGCCCCTATCAGGTTCTTGAGGCCCTCACCCCGGTGACCTACCGTGTACGACATCAAAAATCTGGCCAGGAAAAAACAGTGCACATATCACAAATCAAGCTTAGCAATTCTGGGTAGTTGCCTAAGTTCCTGCTTGTGTAACCTCATCCCGGGGGTTTTACGTTAAGGGGGGGGGGGGGGGGCTGAGCCAGATCGCTGGTCTATCGGCTTGTTATCTTTGGCGCGTCCCCGGGCATGAGCATCTTTGCGTTTTCGGCTGGGGCGCGCGGGACGGCGAGAGGCAGTCGGTTTGGGGCGGCAGGTGAGACTGGTGGAATTGTGGGAGGAGGAGATTAGTGTTTAACGTCCCGTCGACAACGAGGTCATTAGAGACGGAGCGCAAGCTCGGGTTAGGGAAGGATGGGGAAGGAAATCGGCCGTGCCCTTTCAAAGGAACCATCCCGGCATTTGCCTGAAGCGATTTAGGGAAATCACGGAAAACCTAAATCAGGTTGGCCGGAGACGGGATTGAACCGTCGTCCTCCCGAATGCGAGTCCAGTGTGCTAACCACTGCGCCACCTCGCTCGGTGCGGAATTGTGGCTCGGGCGTAAGCACATGTGTGATGTCTGTTACGCTGGGGCTGTTTGCTAATCGTGAAACTCATGCGGCCGTTACTGGTTGCGTGGAAGGCATTTCATATAAACTGTGCCAAGCCTCGCAGTGAGAGGGGAGTCCGGAGTTGGTGTTGGCCTAGATGTTTGTATAAATTTAGGTGCCTGTGTGAGAAGCACGGCGTGGGCCTGTTGGTCGCTTCGTCCTTCTGGCAGCCACCGCAAGCGGATGTTCGGCCGGAATGTCTACAGTTTGTGGTGAGCATAGTGTGAACAAGTTCTCGAAGGATGTGCTCCCAGCCTGACTCCTAGGCGGTGTTATTTGAGGGTGCCGACCCCTTGTCTGTAACTGCTTCCGGGTGTCCTGTAAGATTTCACAGCAAAACTGTGTTTTTGTGGCATTCTGTGTTTCTGGCTCAGCCTCCGCCTACAAAGGTTCCATTGGACATCTTTTGGAATTCCTTAATGCTGTAATTTAAACATACAAAAAAAATTGTTCTTTCGGAATAAACGCCTGTTTCTTTGGGACACTGCAGTTCAAGCAGGAGTGGCGTAATTTTAATGAGCATTTATTCGTCAAATGAAGTGTATTTAATGTCTTGCAGTTTTATGGGGCATGCAGCTGTGCTATTGAACTCATTTTGAAGTGTTCTGTCGGCTGGATGACTGCTCCCCACTTCAGTGTATTCTTTGGAGTCGTATTGTAAGGTTTTTTTGGATTTTTGTCAGTGGGGTGTATTGATTCAATTTTGTTTTTCTCCTTCTTTTGAATTATTCAGAATTGTTCAGTTTATCTGGTTATTGGCTTAACTCGCGCTTCACGCACTAAATCAGCTGATATTGGAAATTGATATTTTTATTCCTGTTTAATGTCAGACAGATTCAAATGTAACTTCATTTATGTTAATTGAAATGTGTTGGATTGACCTTAATGAATTATGTGCAATCGAAGTAAGATACCCAGTCCTTCATTAGTGCTTAACAGTGGCGTGTGGTTCGGGTTGTGAGCATCGTGCTCGGTTCAGTTCGTAGCAGAGCGGCGCTATGGAAGCGTGCAGGGCCCATAACTCAGAGGTCCGTGGATCGTAACCACGCTCTGCTACCAGAACTGAATCGAACACGGCGCTCTGTTCTGTTGATGAAAAGTACTCAACCCTCTGTCTTCACGTGCCTTCCGTATCAGCGATGACGACAACTTAGAATCGGAGATGAATTTTTTAAAGAGGACATTGGAAGCAAATGGGTATGATAGTTATTCAATCGACAGGGCTTTTAGGCGGAATATTTATACCGCTAATAAGAATGACGAGGAACCGCCTTCTCACTCTGTCGGGTTACCGTTCGTTTCTGGGGTCACTGACCGCATAAGCAGAATTTTAAAGAAAAATGGTATTCAGACATCGTTCTTTAGTCAAAACAAAATAAAAGACTTTTTCCGAAGGAAAACGGATGCGCCTGATTACCTCCACAATGCAGGCGTCTATCAAGTGTTATGTGGCTGCGGGAAAGTGTATATACGCGAAACGGGAAGAACTGTTAAGGAACGCACTAAGGACCACGAACAGCACATGCGGCTAAAACAAAGTGCAACATCGGCAGTAGCGGAACATCACGAGAACTGTGGCTCTGACATCGATTTTGATAACGTACGTGTGCTGGCTAAAGAAACAAACATTTATAGAAGAAAGGTGCGAGAAGCATTCAGCATTTGAGGCTGACTGCAGTACAATGTTACTGCCGCCAACTTACATTTCGCGGAAAGACCACAAAGATAAGAGAAATTAGGGCTCGTACAGAGGCATATAGGCAGTCATTTTTCCCTCGTTCTGTTTGGGAGTGGAACAGGGAGAGAAGATGCTAGTTGTGGTACGATGTACCCTCCGCCACGCACCGTATGGTGGATTGCGGAGTATGTATGTAGATGTAGATATAGAAGCGCTTGAAATTTCTAAGAATGCATCTAATTTCAATAGAGAGGACGGCTATAGGCTTCCGAGATCGTGGCTCCCCGCCATCAAGGGAAGTAAATACGCGGCCGCGGTGTGTGAGCGGCATAAACAACGCGCCGCAAGTCACCTCGGCGGACAATAATATTTTGGGTAAACATTCCCCCTCTCTTGCTCTGTCCGTTTCGAATCTAGCCACTGATGACGACCAACCAATAACGGTAGCAGGCAATTCAACCAATAACCCTTCTCCACTATGTTGGAATAGTGCCTTTCTATCCAATGGCGATGACCGCCAATGGTATCCACAGGAGATGAGCTACCAACGCCTCTTCTTATTTATTAGCCTATGACTATGGCCCACCAATGGTAGCCACATGAATTTTAACCAATACTATCACTTCTCCAGCACGAACGCCAGGAAATTCCCCCTTTATAAGTGGACGCGACACTCGTCTCTGACAGTGTTCTACATCTACATCTACATACACACTCCGCAATCCACCATACGGTGCATGGTGGAGGGTACCTGGTGCCACAACTAGCATCTTGTCTCCCTGTTCCACTCCCAAAAAAACGAGGAAAAATGACTGCCTACATGCCTCTGCACGATCCCTAATCTCTCTTATCTTATTTTTGTGGTCTTTCCGCGAAATATAAGTTGGCGGCAGTAAAATTGTACTGCAGTCAGCCTCAAATGCTGGTTCTCTAAATTTCCTCAGTAGCGATTCACGAAAGGAACGCCTTCTTTCCTGTAGAGACTCCCACCCGAGCTCCTGAAGCATTTCCGTAACTCTCTCGTCATGATCAAACCTACCAGTAACAAATCTAGCAGCCCGCCTCTGAATTGCTTCTATGTCCTCCCTCAATCCGACCTGATAGGGATCCCAAACGCTCGAGCAGAACTCAAGAATAGGTCGTATTAGTGTTTTATAAGCGGTCTCCTTTACAGATGAACCACATCTTCGCAAAATTCTACCAATGAACCGAAGACGACCATCCGCCTTCCCCACAACTGTCATTACTTGCTTGTCCCACTTCATATCGCTCCGCAGTGTTATGCCCAAATATTTAATCGACACGACTTTGTTAAGCGCTACACTACTAATGGAGTATTGAAACGTTACGGGCTTCTTTTTCCTATTCATCTGCATTAATTGTCATTTATCTATATTTAGAGTTAGCTGCCATTCTTTACACCAATCACAAATCCTGTCCAAGTCATCTTGTATCCTCCTACAGTCACTCAACGATGACACTTTCCCGTACACCACAGCATCATCAACGAACAGCCGCACTTTGCTATCCACCCTATCCAACAGATCATTTATGTAGATAGAAAAAACAGCAGACCTACCACACTTCCCTGGGCCACTCCAGATGATACCCTCACCTCCGATGAACACTCACCATCGAGGACAACGTACTGGGTTCTATTACTTAAGAAGTCTTCGAGCCACTCACATATTTGGGAACCAGTCCCATATGCTCGTACCTTAGTTAGGAGTCTACAGTGCGGCACCGAGTCAAACGCTTTCCGGAAGTCAAGGAATATGGCATCCGCCTGATACCCTTCATCCATGGCTCGCAAGATATTATGTGAAAAAGGGCGAGTTGCGTTTCGCAGGAGCGATGCCTTCTAAAGCCGTGCTGATGCATGGGCAGCAAGGAAATTCATTATATTCGAAGTGAGAATATGTTCGAGAATCCTGCAACAAACCGATGTTAAGGATATTGGTCTGTAATTTTGAGGATCCGTCCTTCTACCCTTCTTATATACAGGCGTCACCTGCGCTTTTTTCCAGTCGCTCGGGACCTTACGTTGGGCAAGAAATTCGCGATAAATGCAAGCTAAGTAAAAAGCCAATGCATTAGAGCAGGGCTTCCCAACCTTTTCAGCTGGCGGACCCGTTCTTCAGTCGAAAACCCATGGCGGACCCCTAGTCAGTCAAGAGCACAGTAACTTTAAATTTCAGAGCGAAACCCATGGGAACTGAAGCTTCTTAACGCAAGTGCCATGTTCCCAAACTGTTCGCTGTTGACAAGCTGCCGCTTATGGTCTGTTCACTTCCACTGTTTGGCTACTGTTGTGCAAAGGGCATGCATATTTCGTAACAGTCGTGTGTGTGTGTGTGTATGTGTGTGTGTGTGTGTGTGTGTGTGTGTGTGTGTCTGTGTGGTTCTTCGTGAAATCCGAAGAAAAATGTTCAGATCTATGTAAAGTCTTCCTTTGGTCCTACCTCCTCATTCATTTCAACTGCCGGCCGGTGTGGCCAAGCGGTTCTAGGCGCTTCAGTCTGGAACCGCGCGACCGCTACGGTCGCAGGTTCGAATCCTGCCTCGGGCATGGATGTGTGTGATGTCGTTAGGTTAGTTAGGTTTAAGTAGTTGTTAGTTCTAGGAGACCGATGACCTCACATGTTAAGTCCCATAGTGCTCAGAGCCATTTGAACAATTTTTTTTATTTCAACTGGAAACTTCCCTGGTTGAGAGGCGATGGAGAAACTGCACCCTTGGTCAATGATCTTGACTTCGGCCACCGATCCATGTTAGAAGTAATGAACCGGTGAAAAATCGACTTATGAAATAGGTAGTGCACTGACAAAGCAAGTTTAACATTTAATGATGCCTGGGGTCGCATACGTGCCAGCGAGCGCTGTGATTGGTCGACAAAGCTCGCTCCGTGCATGCGTAAAAGGTTTCAGCGCATCTAGCGCCGTCAGCCGGCGCACAAATGACCCCCGTATTGTTGCGAAACAGTCGATCAGAGAAGCCGCATTCTCCGGCACTAAACTGTGTACACGTTCTCACTTACGAACCGCAAAGGCTGCTTGGGGATACGACCTGAAGTAAAAGTACACATGTTTTCTACACGAAAAAATAGTGATGAATTTGATTTTCAAATTTTCATTCAATAATTTCACTCATTATTTTACACGATTTGGTGAAAGGTGGCCGCGGACCCCCTAGAAAGAGCCGGCGGACCCCTAAGGGGTCCGCGGACCACACGTTGGGAAGCCCTGCAGTAGACTACAGTGCTCTAGCCGTAGTGGACACCAAAAGATCCTGAGGGAGATCCCAGCAGAGGGGTCGAAACGTCGAACATTTTAGAAGAAACATGACGCGGTCTAATAACCCAGAAGATTTTAACTTCAGCTACTTACATGAAAATATTTCCTTGTGAACTGACCGCAGCAATGTTTTGGTGACTTGATGTGACGGTTAGGGAATCCTGTGACATCGGCAGTCTTCCGGAGGAGCGGCAGCTGTGGAGAAAGCCGGCTGCCGGTCCTTGACACAGTGGGCAGGCGCGCTGTTCCACATAACGCACCGGCGGGCTAGCGGCAAGCCGCTCCCAGAGGGGACCGCGGAGCGCATAGTGATCCCGGGGCCGCTGACAGGTCAGCAAACCCGCCGGCAATCGCGTCTCCCATCTGCGTCCACGACAATACCACCTGCATTTGCGTTACGGCGCTGCGCGTAATCGTTACTTCTTTAACACAAGTTGACACTGAGGCATTCTAGACGCTGTGTGGGCTTTCTAGACATCACATGAGCACATGCAGTTTCTGCCCATTTTCGTTACTCCTGCCATTTCGTTGCCACTATTAATTAGAAAATTTCATAAGGATTTTGTGGACAACAAACCTAGTTTCCAGTATTCAGAGGAAAGGGGATTTGTACAACATGTAGAGTTCTTGAGCATATTCTAAATTGGAATATAGTATATTTATACGAAGACAGTAACTTGTTCTCGAAAGAGCAATTACTGTTAATGACCGTGCAGCTTTTCCCTGGAGTAAATGATGACTAACTGACAACCTCAGCTGCCGACAGGTGTTGTTGATATACCTCGATGGGGACAGCTGAAAATGTGTGCCCCGACCGGGGCAACGTAGAATTGTGGACAGTTGGGAATGCCAATCTCGCGGGAAGCGTGCAAGGGATAAGTCCCTGCAGTCGCGCTGTTCATCTGTGTCCTCTGTGGCTCAGATGGATAGAGCGTCTGACATGTAAGCAGGAGATCTCGGGTTCGAGTCCCGGTCGGGGCACACATTTTCACCTGTCCACACCGAGGTATATCAACAACACCTGTCGGCAGCTGAGGTTGTCAGTTAGTCATCATTTATTCGAATATAATAAATTTCCTTGGGAGAGAAAGGCTTATATCCAAAAGTCATCACGAATTCGTCTGATGGGATACCAGTTCGATTTTACATAGAATACGCGTAGGAACTTGCCCCCCCCCCCCTTCTTCCAGCGGTCTACCGTAGTTCTCTAGAAGAGCGTAGCGTTCCAAAGGATTGGAAATGAGCACAGGTCATCCCCGTTTTCAAGAAGGGACGTCGAATAGATGTGCAGAACTATAGACCTATATCTATAACGTCGATCAGTTTTAGAATTTTGGAACGCGTATTATGTTAGAGTACAATGACTTTTCTGGAGACTAGAAATCTACTCTGTAGGAAGCAGCATGGGTTTCGAAAAAGACGACAGTATGAAACCTAGCTTGCGCTATTCATCCACGAGACTCAGAGGGCCATAGACACGGGTTCCCAGGTAGATGCCGTGTTTCTTGTCTTCCGCAAGGCGTTCGATACAGTTCCCCACAGTCGTTTAATGAACAAAGTAAGAGCATACGGACTATCAGACCAATTGTGTGATTGGATTGAAGAGTTCCTAGATAACAGAACGCAGCACGTCATTCTCAATGGAGAGAAGTCTTCCGAAGTAAGAGTGATTTCAGGTGTGCCGCAGGGGAGTGTCGTAGGACCGTTGCTATTCACAATATACGTAAACGACCTTGTGGATACCACCGGAAGTTCACTGAAGCTTTTTGCGGATGATGTAGTATATCGAGAGGTTGTAACAATGGAAAATTGTACTGAAATGCAGGAGGATCTGCAACGAATTGACGCATGGTGCAGGGAATGGCAATTGAATCTCAATGTAGACAAGTGTAATGTGCTGCGAATACATAGAAAGAAAGATCCTCTATCATTTAGCTAAAATATAGCAGGCCAGCAACTGGAAGCAGTTAATTCCATAAATTATCTGGGAGTACGCATTAGGAGTGATTTAAAATGGAATAACCATATAAAATTAATCGTCGGTAAACAGACGCTAGACTGAGATTCATTGGAAGGATCCTAAGGAAATGCAGTTCGAAAACAAAGGAAGTAGGTTACAGTACACTTGTTCGCCCACTGCTTGAATATTGATCACTGGTGTGTGATCCGTACCAGATGGGGTTGATAGAAGAGATACAGAAGATCCAACGGAGACCAGCGCGCTTCGTTACAGGATCATTTAGTAATAGCGAAAGCGTTACGGAGATGATAGGTAAACTCCAGTGGAAGACTCTGCAGGAGAGACGCTCAGTAGCTCGGTACGGGCTTTTGTTGAAGTTTCGGGAACATACCTTCACCGAGGAGTCAAGCAGTATATTGCTTCCTCCTACGTATATCTCGCGAAGAGGATAAAAATCAGAGAGATTAGAGCCCACACAGAGGCATACCGACAATCCTTCTTTCCACGAACAATACGAGATTGGAATAGAAGGGAGAACCGATAGAGGTACTCGAAGTACCCTCCACCACACACCGTCAGGTGGCCTGCGGAGTATGGATGTAGATGCAGAATTCAACATGAATTTAGAAAGCACCGCTTGTGCGAAGCTCAGCTTGCCCTTTAATAGCACGTTATCGTGCGAACCATGGATGCAGGTCAAGGGGCAGATCCCTTACTCCTAGACCCCATATTTCTAGATTTGCTAAAAGCTTTTGACACAGTGTCGCACTGCACATTATTAATGGGACGGGTTCTCTGATGAGCCCTCTGTTCCTGGCGCCGAGTAGGGCACATGCTTTCTGATGCCTATTACGTGATCTTTATCCGGTGGTGACAGCCGCGGTCTGGCGTACGTTTGCTGAGCTTGAAGTGGGTGTCGCAATTGCATTAGCGCTATGCACTTTCTGAACAACTTACGGGATTTGTTACGCAACTTGTATTGCCTTGCCAATCCTATTACTGGGTCTTGGACGCGTTTGCTTTGCATTTGCGAGCTGCACAGGTAGGAGAGCTTGTAACGTACCCCATGCAGTCTTCCTTGTAAATGAGGTCCTCTCGAATAGCGTTAGCGGGACCATCTCGATTAAACTTCATAGAGAGCTTTGTGTTTCAGTATTTTAGGGGACTTTGTGCTCGTTATGTTGGAACAATTTCTCAGGCAGTTTCACAACACTTTGTGTTCATTGCGTTCGAAACTTATTCTCTGTCATTTTAATGTGTTAGTGTCGAGATCTTAGACCAAACAAATGACTTATTAACTTCAGACTTGACTTGAATCTCAGAACCAAACTATGGCCCCACAATTGATCCTGGTTAGGCGTCCCTCTAAAAATAAATATAGCCAGTTTACCGCCCGCATCTCGTGGTCGTGCGGTAGCGTTCTCGCTTCCCACGCCCGGGTTCCCGGGTTCGATTCCCGGCGGGGTCAGGGATTTTCTCTGCCTCGTGATGGCTGGGTGTTGTGTGCTGTCCTTAGGTTAGTTAGGTTTAAGTAGTTCTAAGTTCTAGGGGACTTATGACCACAGCAGTTGAGTCCCATAGTGCTCAGAGCCATTTGAACCATAGCCAGTTTACCTGCATTTCTGTTTGTCTCATTTAACTCGATTCCGTTAGCATACAGTGGCCAAACCTTCCGATCTTTCACTTTGTAAACAGACATTGCGTTCATTTGGTTTTTAGAATTACAATCTCTTGCTTTCTTTGTGTTCACTGTTGGACTATCTTTTAAGGGGGGGTAGGACGTCAAACGGGCGACTTGGAGCAGGAGAGTCACCATAGGACATTTTAATTTCTACTGTCTGTTCTTTTACAAATAAATTCATAAAACTTTGTCACCATGACCAGGAAGGAAGAGGACTCACACTCATCGCAGCGGAAGTTCAAAAACGTAGCAAAATACCTTTTTTTATATGTGAAATTTCATCATTTTTTTAACTTATTACTGATTGCATTTGTTGCTGTAGGTACACTTTTCTTCCTAAGTAAGAGAGATTCATCGATGAAGTTTTCATAGCATACAAACAGTAGTTACAGGTGTATGAAACTCTAGAACTTTCCAAATCTATTAAAAAACTGTGGAAAAATTGAGATAATTAACTATAAAACTTGAGTTTTTTTCTAAACATGAAGTTTAAAATGTAACAGTTCATTCATTTTTTCATAAATTAAATAACTTCTAGAGTTTCATACAGCTGTAACTATGGTTTGGATGCTGTACAAAAGTCACCGCAGAATCTCTCTTACTTAGGAAGAAAAGTGTACCTATAGCAACAAATGCAGCCAGTAGTAATCGAAAAAAATGATGAAATTTCACATGTAAAAAAATGTGTTTTGTTACTTTTTTGAGCTTCCACTGCTATGAGTATGAATCCTGAATCCTTCCTGGTCATGCTGTTAAAGTTTTATGAATTTATTTGTAAAAGTATAGACAGTGGAAATTAAAATGTCTTGTGGTGCCTCTCCTACTCCAAGTCGGCCCGTTTGACGTCCTACCCCCCTTAAGAAGGGTTCAAAAGAAGATGAAGGGTCTCTCACATTAGAATCCATCGAAATGTATAAATTTTTATGGACATTATGGAATGTTAAGGCAGATAAATACAAAACCCGGAAAATTACGAATGATTGTTATAAGTTGTTGCTCACCAAATAGAGAGAGTAAGACGCTACTTTTAAAAGGGAAGATTTTCTTTAATTCTCCAAGATTAAGCATAGCGGCAAATATTGCCAGTAATGTACCAACGTTGGGTCATCAGCGCGTAAAAAAACTGAGTTTATGTGATCGCTCTAAGCTTGTTGACACCAGTGCCTACCAATTAAAATTGTATATTACAGCACTGAGGATGGTCACTAAGTGACCGAAAATCGATTTTGCGGTTAATAAAACAAAAAAATACGACCAATGCTGTCTCTCCTTCTAAGTTATATGATCATTCCATTTTAACACACTCCTAATGCGTACTCCCAGATAATTTATGGAATTAACTGTTTCCAGTTGCTGACCTGCTATTTTGTAGCTAAATGATAAGGGATCTATCTTTCTATGTATTCGCAGCACATTACACTTGTCTACATTGAGATTCAATTGCCATTCCCTGCACCATGCGTCAATTCGCTGCAGATCCTGCTGCATTTCAGTACAATTTTCCATTCTTACTACCTCTCGATACACCACAGCATAATCTGCAAAGAGCCTCAGTGAACTTCCGATGTCATCCACAAGGTCATTTATGTATATTGTGAATAGCAACGGTCCTATGTCACTCCCCTGCGGCACACCTGAAATCGCTCTGATCAGGTGAAGTGCCTTCTGTCGGACATTTCTTGAATGTTTGTATTTTTTTGGTTCTAATAAAACCCCATGTCATTCCAAGCATGGGCGTCAATTCGTACCTCTCTATCTACATTATTCCGTGATTTATTTAGCTTTCAGATTTATACTGACTTTTTGATCACCCGGTACAATGATATTGACGGTGTGAGGACCGCTTCGATGAGACGGCTGACGTTCGCCTCTGGTACCTGGCCACTTGTACCGCGCACGCGCGCCGCATCCTTTCGTCCCCCCGTGCCCCTCTGCTCTCTGCGCGACCGTAGTAAACCCGTGGTCCTCCCACCAGGAAGGTCACACAGCAACAGGTGAAACTGAGAGGACCGAATCACCTTGGCGGCGGTAAGCGGCCGATTGGTTCCGCTGTGAGCACGTGCTGGGGCCGGACTCCCGCCGTGTCACGCAGCCGGGGGGCCACGGGCCCCTCCTTGGCTTTCTCTCTCCTCTGCTGGGCTCTGCTTCCCGCGACCTCCGCGCTTTCTCGCGCCGGTTCCCCGGTCGACGAACTGTCCGGGCGCGTAGTGTACTGTGCGTGTACGCACGGGGAAAAACAGGACGTCACCAAGAAGGCTCCGTTGTCAAAGCACTTCCTCTCCGAGTGACAAATACACTACTGGCCGATAAAATTGCTACACCACGAAGATGACGTACTACAGACGCGAAATTTAACCGACAGGAAGAAGACGCGGTGATATGCAAATGATTAGCTTTCCAGAGCATCCACACAAGGCTGGCGCCGGTAGCGACACCTCCAACGTGCTGACATGAGGAAACTTACCAACTGATTTCTCATACACAAACAGCAGTTGACCGGCGTTGCCTGGTGAAACGTTGTTGCGATGCCTCGTGTAAGGAGGAGAAATTCGTACCATCACGTTTCCGACTTTGGTAAAGGTCGGATTGTAGCCTCTAGCGGTTGCGGTTTATCGTATCGCGACATTGCTGCTCGCGTTGGTCGAGATCCAATGACTGTTAGCAGAATATGGAATCAGTAGGTTCAGGAGGGTAATACGGAACGCCGTGCTGGATCCCAACGGCCTCCTATCACTAGCTGTCGAGATGACAGGTATCTTATCCGCATGGCGGTAACGGAACGTGCAGCCACGTCTCGATCCCTGAGTCAACAGATGGGAACGTTTGCAAGACAACAACCATCTGCACGAGCAGTTCGACGACGTTTGCAGCAGCATGGACTATCAGCTCGGAGACTATGGCTGCGGTTACCCTTGACGCTGCATCTCAAACAAAAGCGCCTGCGATGGTGTACTCAACGACGAACCTGGGTGCATTTTTTCGGATGAATCCAGGTTCTGTTTACAGCATCATGATGGTCGCATCCGTGTTTGGCGACATCGGGGTGAATGCACATTGGAAGCGTGTATTCGTCATCGCCATCCTGGCGTATCACCCGGCGTGATGGTATGGGGTGGCATTGGTTACGCGTCTCGGTCTCCTCTTGTTCGCTTGACGGCACTTTGAACAGTGGGCGTTACGTTTCAGATGTGTTACGACCCGTGGATCTGCCCTTCATTCGATCCCTGCGAAACCCTACATTTCAGCAGGATAATGCACGACCGCATGTTACAGCTCCTGTACGGGCCTTTCTGGATACAGAAAATGGTCGACTGCTGTCCTGGCCAGCACATTCTCCAGATCTCTCACCAATTGAAAACGTCTGCTCAATGGTGGCCGAGGAACTGGCTCGTTGCAATACGCCAGTCACTACTCTTGATGAACTGTGGCATCGTGTTGAGGCTGCATGGGCAGCTGTACCTGTACAGGCCATCGAAGCTCTGTTTGACTCAATGCCCAGGTGTATCATGGCCGTTATTACGGCTAGAGGTGGTTGTTCTGGGTACTGATTTCTGAGGATCTATGCACCCAAATTGCGTGAAAATGTAATCACATGTCAGTTCTAGTATAATATATTTGTCCAGTGAATACCCGTTTATCATCTGCATTTCATCTTTGTGTAGCAATTTTAATGGCCAGTAGTGTACGTTTACGAGCCAGCTTACAGTCTAACACGAGGCTCAGGTTTTTGCTTTTCTGTTGGCTTTTACGGAAAGCAACATTACTATTTATAAGTAGAAATTAAAGTTCAAATGAATTACAGTACACGGTCGCTCATCATTAAAAATCAACAACATCTAATTAAAACTAATGTTACCAAAAATTGTGAATGAGTTGAGATTCACTTATTCTTCAATTGAATTCCCATTAAATCGAGACCCCAGTAATAACGCAGATAGAGGGTGTCAATTATTGAACTATATGAAAAAAAGTAAATTATTTACAAACTACGGCGTGCACCACTATATTCAACATGTAAAAGTCGCTACAGACATTCGGATTTAGGTTATGAAAAGTTCAGTTTGCCTTCCATCATTGGCGAAGATGTGGCGCATACGAATAGCGAAATTCTGCATGACCCCTTAAAGTGTCGGAAAATCGATTCTGACGATAACCTCCAGAATGGCTGTTTCAGCCCAACAATGGTCTTGGGGATATTGCTGTAGACCTTGTTTTTAATATAGCCCCAAGAAAAGGAGTCTCATGTGTTCAGATCCGGAGAATACGGCGGCCAATCGAGGCCCATGCCAGTGGCCTCTGGGTGCCCCAGAGCCAGAATGCGTCCCCAAAGTGCTCCTCCAGGATATGAAACACTCTCCGGCTTCGATGCAGCTAAGCTCCGTCTTGCCTGAACAACATTTTGTCGAAATCACGGTCACTTTAGACAATGGGAATGAAATAATCTTCCAAAATCTTCACGTACCTTTCGGTAGTCACCGTGCTATCAAAGAATATCGCGCCGATTATTCCGTGACTGGACACTGCACACCACACAGTCACCCGTTGAGGGCGAGGAGACTTCTCGATCGCGAAGTGCCGATTCTCAGTCCCCCAAATGCGTCAATTTTGCTTATTGACGTACCGATTCAAATGAAAGTGGGCTTCGTCGCTAAACCAAACCACACCAATACGCATCAAGCCCCGCGGCCAAGTGGGCAATTCGTCGTCCTAAAGCAAACCGTTCGGAAGTTATGACAATTTTATTTCATACCGTTCAACACCTTTCAACCTGTACCCAGTTCCACAACTCGCGTGGTCTTTTTGGTCGCTTGTTTTCCATGGTTGCTGTTCCATGACTTCGTAAGTGTGTTTGAAGTGATCATTCAATTTTATAAATGAGAAAGCAACAAAATGAACTTCGTTTAATATTGTTCTGGTCATAAACAACATGAGAATGATGAACTGGACAACTGAGGTACAATGTCGTCACCTTCACCCTTGGCAAAAAAAAAAAAAAAAAAAAAAAACTGCAGCGTCATCTTGTAAACGTATACACATTTGTTGTCTGCTATATCTCTGCCGAGACACTCTACGGGTACAATTACGACGAGTCGCACACACTATGTGATCAGAAGTATCCGCACACGTTGGTGGAAATGATTTACAAGTTCGTGGCGCCCTCCATTGGTAATACTGGAATTCAATATGGTGTTGGCCCACCCTAAGCCTTGATGACAGCTTCTACTCTCGCAGGCATACGTCCAATCGGGTGCTGGGAGGTTTCTTGGGGAATGGAAGCCCATTCTTCACGGAGTGGTGCACTGAGGAGAGGTATCGGTGTCGGTCGGTGAGGTCTGGCACGAAGTTCGCGTTCCACAACATCCCAAAAATGTAGTGTAGGATTCACGTGAGGATTATGTGCAGTCCAATCCATTACAGGGATGTTATTGTCGTGTAACCACTCCTCCAAAGGCCATGAACTATGAACAGGTGGTCGATCGTGTTGAAAGATGCAATCGTCAACCCCGAATTGCTCTTCAACGGCGAGAAGCAAGAAGGTCATAAAACATCAATGCAGGCTTGTGCTGTGATAGTGCCATACAAAACAACAAGGGATGCAAGCCCCCTCCATGAAAAACACGGCCACACGATAACACCACCGCCTCCAAATTTTATTGTTGGCACTACACATGCTGGCAGATGACATTCGCCGGGCATTCGCCATACCCACACATTGCCATCGGATGCCAAATTGTGTACCGTGATTCGTCACTCCACACAACGTTTTTCAACTGTTCAGTTGTCCAATGTTTACGTTCCTTACACCAAGCGAGGCGTCGTTTGGCACTTACCAGAGTGATGTGTGGCTTATGAGCAGCCGCAGAACCAATAAACCCATGTTTTCTCACCTCCCGCCTAACTGTCATGGCACTTGTAGTGAGTTTGTCACCCCAAGGGCAAGAGAGTGGCCTAAACCCCTGTCGCCCCTCCGCCCTCTTTGACAAGGCTGTTGACTGAATGAGGGTGACTTCATATGACGTAAGTCTTCAACCGCCATTGCTGGTGGTTTCTATTCGAAATTTAAGCAGTGTTGGGGTTCGAATGTAGGACCAAGGACGTTTCCATTGCTGATCAAAGACACTACCCCTAGACCACGGATTAGGGGAACCCAATATTTTACGTTAGGCTGGAGAATAGCCAGAATCCCGCGGACACTGGAAAGCCGCACTGTCCCTCATATGAGCGATAAGCACCCGCTGACAATCGTGGCCAAGATGTTGTCTCCCTTTTTGCAAAAGTGGCTCTGGTGAAATTGCTACATCTCATCCGCAACAGCTTTGGCGTTGATAATTAACAATCTGACGGTGTCGCCTTGGGAAGTCCTTTATCTCGCTTGGTGGTCGACATTTGTATGGGACTCAGCATTTTTAATACCCAAAACTATTTTGGCAGCGTTTATGATACTCTCAGAGTTTGGCTGAATGATCTGGACAGTCTTCAAGAGTTTCTGCAGCATCTAAAGTCCACACATGAAAAAAAAATTACTGTGGAGATAGTGAAAGGAGGATGTACATCGTTGTTATGGTGCCGTAAGAGCGATGGTACTTCGGTATGTTCGGTCTTCCGAAAACCCAGTCTGAGACAGTCTACGTTAAGAGCAGCGGACAGTGCTGTATGGTTCTGAGCACTATGGGACTTAACTTCTGAGGTCATCAGTCCCCTAGAACTTAGGTTTAAGTAGTTCTAACTAACCTAAGGACAACACATACATCCATGCCCGAGGCAGGATTCGAACCTGCGACCTTAGCGGTCGCGCGGTTCCAGACTGCAGCGCCTAGAACCGCTCGGCCACTCCGGCCGGCGACAGTGCTGTACAGCGGGTAGACGTATCTCTGAGGCGGTGAGCGAAAAACAATCAGGCTGGCTGGCAGGCGCGAAGGATGCGTGGACCGACAGCTGAGCAAGTCTTACATCTTAGCTTCATTACTCGCAAAGCACCGTCACAGATATGAAATTCAGTAATTTAAATTAATGAGAAATTGCATTTGTAAATACCTTCATGTCTGATCTGTGTGCATTAACTGCTTCAGAGTAATTGGTTCCTCAGTTAGAGAAAAACCAGATACACACCTTTCGCCTTTATGACGGCTTGGTCTTTGCTGGGGACAGTTTCAATAAAGCGTCTGACTCTGTGTGTGTGTGGTGGGAGGGGGAGGGGAGGGGGGGGGGGGGGAGTGGCCAACCATTCTTCCTCAAGGGCCAACTGATGTTGGAAACTGTGGTCTGGAGCAAAATCGACATTCTAATTCATATTAAAGGTGTTCCATTGGATTCAGAACGGGACCTCATGAATCTTAATATCCATAAACCATTGCCTCGCAGATGGATACATTGTCATGCCGATACAAACGATCGTTGTCTCTGAACTGTTCTTCTGCTGTATGCTGCACAGCTATAAAATGTGTTCATATCCTTTCACATTTAGTATTTTCTACACAACCAGAGCACGAGAGACATGCCCGTATTGTAACATGACCTCCTTTGTATTTCCCTGTTACCACTGCACATAATGGCAGCTAATATTTTTCGGGAATTCGCCAAACCCCAACGCTCCCATCGGATTGCTTTAGGGTACAGCGTGAGTCATCACCCCAAATCACGCGTTTCCGGTCCTCCGCTGTCCAGTGGCATCTCTCTTAAGACCACCTCGAGCATCACTTAGTACTGACTGCTGAAATACGAGGGTTGCCCAGAAAGTAATGTACCGCATTTTTTTTATTCAACAATTCTTTATTGAACACAATGAGAATTACACAAACGAAAGTATAGTGTTTTTTCTACATACCCTGTTTTTCGACGTAATCTCCATCCCGTTCTACGGCCCTCCTGCAGTACGAACAACGGCGTGTATGCCCTGTAGGTACCAACCCTTGTCCTAGTGGCGAAGCCAGTGCCTCACTGTATGAAGCACTTCCTCATCGTCCTCAAAATGTCTTCCACGAATGACATCCTTTAATGGCCGAAACAAGTGGACGTCCGAGGGGGCCAGGTGTGTGAGTCGGGTGGGACAGCCTTCGATTGTCTCCTTAACTGCTGCACGTAATGCAGCTTCGCCGGATCGCCTTCTGATGACATCAGCCTCCGTACCCAACAACTAACTGTACTTCTACCGACAGCAGATGATCCATAGACTTTGCACAAGTTTTGTGGATATTCCCCACAGTTTCTTTCTCTGCAGTGAGGAATTAATGACGGCACGTTGCTTGTTTACTGACATCACCTACAGACGCCATTTTGAAACTGTCCTGCAGCTACGCAATCTGTCGGAAGTGACGGAATCTGGGCGCGCTCACTCGGGACACTTCAGATACTACATACGTAACGCATTCGTAGCATTGTTTGCGGCTGAGGGAAAAAAAAAAATGCGGTGCATTACTTTATGGGAAAGTCTCGTATGTGGCTTATGAGGAGCAGCTTGACTATTGTACCCATTCTTTGTACCTTCCTACGCACCATCAGTGCGTTAGATAATCCGCCTCCGTAGCGTAGCGGTAGCGTTACCGCCTACCACGCAGGAGGCCCGGGTTCGATTCCCGGCAGGGGACTGGGTGTTGTGTGTCCCTCATCGTCATTTTCATCATCATTGACTTGCAAGTCGCCGATGTGGCGTCACCTAAAAAGGACTACCAATACGGCGGCCGAACTCCCCTCGAATGGGGCCTCCCGGCCAAAATGCCATATGATCGTTTTCATTTAGTGTTAGATAGGCTTTTGATAGCAGTTACGAGCGATTCCTTGCACCCACCTCATGCGACATTTTACCAACACCTCTCGCAGAGCTCGACGGTGCCTGTCCGTGATTCTGGCCTTGCTTTCGCTGAAGTTGTTCTTTCGCGTTTCCACTTCATAAGCACACCGCCAGCTTTAGAGGGGTTCATATGTCCCTGACAGATTTGCTAATCAGACGAAATTCAGTGACAAGTCCACTTTCGAACTAATCAGGCTTCCTGACCGTTCCATTCTGCTACAGCTGCTACCCTAGTGATAACAGAATACTCCCCACCTCCTTTTCTACTGGCGGGCCACATCTAGTGGTTGATTTCGCATTCCGTAGGGCTATCTGGATACTTTTTATCAGACAGTGCACACGACCTTCCAATTACTGCCTTCTCAGTGAGGTGGGTGAGCACTTTGGAAACGCGGAGGTAAGCGCGCTCGCCGAGATCAGCCATAAGGTGTTGCGCAAGGACTGTCGTCTCTTCTGTGTGCTGCGGGCGCGCCCGGTGGCGGTGGCGGTGGCGTTGCCCAAGAAGGCGGCGGCGACAGTGGCAGTGGCTGCGGCGGCGGCGGCGGCACCAGAGCGGCCTTGACGCCCACGTGCTCGGCCTCCGACGTCAGCACGCGGCCTGCCAGCCGGACACACAGCGCCGGTCGATGGGAACTCCTGTGAGACGATGCCAGTTCAGTGCTCCGGACGACCCAAGCGTGTGGATTAGTCATCCCTCACTCCCCAACCCCTTTTATGATGACCACTTGCTGTCCGGAAAAAAACTTTTTTTTGTCATCAGCCTTCTGACTGGTTTGATGCGACCCGCCACGAATTCCCCTCTTGTGGCAACTATATCAGCTTAGGTCGGTATTACACTATCAAATTCTTTATCAAAGATTTGATCAAAGATGTGATCAAATATTCCGTCAAATATACAGGGTGTTACAAAAAGGTACGGCCAAACTTTCAGGAAACATTCCTCACACACAAAGAAAGAAAATATGTTATGTGGACATGTGCCCGGAAACGCTTACTTTCCATGTTAGAGCTCATTTTATTACTTCTCTTCAAATCACATTAATCATGGAATGGAAACACACAGCAACAGAACGTACCAGCGTGACTTCAAACACTTTGTTCCCGGCCGGAGTGGCGGTGCGGTTCTAGACGCTGCAGTCTGGAACAGCGAGACCGCCACGGTCGCAGGTTCGAATCCTGTCTCGGGCATGGATGTTTGTGATGTGTTTAGGTTAGTTAGGTTTAACTCGTTCTAAGTTCTAGGGGACTAATGACCTCGGAAGTTGAGTCCCATAGTGCTCAGAGCCATTTGAACCATTTGAACCATTCAAACACTTTGTTACAGGAAATGTTCAAAATGTCCTCCGTTAGCGAGGATACATGCATCCACCCTCCGTCGCATGGAATCCCTGATGCGCTGATGCAGCCCTGGAGAATGGCGTATTGTATCACAGCCGTCCACAATACGAGCGCGAAGAGTCTCTACATTTGGTACCGGGGTTGCGTAGACAAGAGCTTTCAAATGCCCCCATAAATTAAAGTCAAGAGGGTTGAGGTCAGGAGAGCGTGGAGGCCATGGAATTGGTCCGCCTGTACCAATCCATCGGTCACCGAATCTGTTGCTGAGAAGCGTACGAACACTTCGACTGAAATGGGCAGGAGCTCCATCGTGCATGAACCACATGGTGTGTCGTACTTGTAAAGGCACATGGTGGCCAAGCGGTTCAAGGCGCTACAGTCTGGAACCGCGCGACCGCTACGGTCGCAGGTTCGAATCCTGCCTCGGGCATGGATGTGTGTGATGTCCGTAGGTTAGTTAGGTTTAAGTAGTTCTAAGTTCCAGGGGACTGATGACATAAGATATTAAGTCCCATAGTGCTCAGAGCCATTTGAATCATTTGTAAAGGCACATGTTCTAGCAGCACAGGTAGAGTATCCCGTATGAAATCATGATAATGTGCTCCATTGAGCATAGGTGGAAGAACGTGGGGCCCAATCAAGACTTCACCAACAATGCCTGCCCAAACGTTCACAGAAAATCTGTGTTGATGGCGTGATTGCACAAAAGCGTGCGGATTCTCGTCAGCCCACACATGTTGATTGTGAAAATTTACAATTTGATCACGTTAGGATGAAGCCTCATCCGTAAAGAGAACATCTGCACTGAAATGAGGATTGACACATTGTTGGATGAACCATTCGCAGAAGTGTACTCGTGGAGGCCAATCAGCTGCTGATAGTGCCTGCACACGCTGAACATGCTACGGAAACAACTGGTTCTCCCGTAGCACTCTCCATGCAGTGACGTGGTCAACGTTACCTTGTACAGCAGCAACTTCTCTGACGCTGACATTAGGGTTATCGTCAGCTGCACGAAGAATTGCCTCGTCCATTGCATGTGTCCTCGTCGTTCTAGGTCTTCCCCAGTCGCGAGTCATAGGCTGGAATGTTCCGTGCTCCCTAAGACGCCGATCAATTGCTTCGAACGCCTTCCTGTCGGGACACCTTCGTTCTGGAAATCTGTCTCGATACAAACGTACCGCGCCACGGCTATTGCCCCGTGCTAATCCATACATCAAATGGGAATCTGCCAACTCCGCATTTGTAAACATTGCACTGACTGCAAAACCACGTTCGTGATGAACACTAACCTGTTGATGCTACGTACTAATGTGCTTGATGCTAGTACTGTAGAGCAATGAGTCGCATGTGAACACAAGCACCGAAGTCAACATTACCTTCCTTCAATTGGGCCAACTGGCGGTGAATGGAGGAAGTATAGTACATACTGACGAAACTAAAATGAGCTCTAACATGGAAATTAAGCGTTTCCGGACACATGTCCACATAACATCTTTTCTTTACTTGCGTGTGAGGAATGTTTCCTGAAAGTTTGGCCGTACCTTTTTGTAACACCCTGTATTTGACGAAGATCTTTGACGTAGCGCTACAAAGGGTATTACACTGTCATATTTTTCGTCAAAGTTCATGATGGCTGACAACAACAACTTGTTATTAAACGCAGCAGTTACATGTACCACAATTGCACTGTGTGTGTGTGTGTGTGTGTGTGTGTGTGTGTGTGTGTGCACATGCGGAAGAGAAGCGTGGAAGGAGGGGGGGACGGGGGGGGGGGGGAAGGGAAACATACCTGGGTGATGCCGTGGGTTTTACGACGCCACGATAGAAGCATTCAACCAAACTTGTTACGTGAGCTTATAGTGGAGGACGTCAAGTCGTACATCAATTACTTAAGAATGGATAAGCATACATTTATGTATGGCTCAGTGAAGTGTATCCTCATATCACAAAGCACAATATTCACTTAAGAACTGCTACATCTGCAGAAGACAGGCTCACTGTAACACTCCGATTCCTTGTTACAGGAGAGGTTTAGGTTAGGTTAGGTCAGGTCTCCAATCTTCTTAATCTATTTTTGAATTCAGGGTGCCTCGCGTTGTAAAGCGCCTCATCGGCTTCATACATCTCTATTATTAGTTGTCGGCAGACACCAATTCTATTTACCGGCAATGTTTATAAAAACACTACAGATGACGGAACGCTGCAGCGATGCTAGCGCTCCATGTGGTAACATGTCACATTGCAATGAACAGAAGACAAGCGACTTCTTTGATCAAATCTACAGCGAGGCCCTAGATTTGATCAAATATTGGACGACATTTGACAAAGTTCCCTATTACACCATCAAATATGTTTGACAAAGATTTTTGTCAAAGATATTTGACAAAGAAATTTGACAGTGTAATACTGGACTTAGTTTGCCCTCTAAGTCCTGTACTATTTGTTGGATGTACTCAGATCTCTGCTATCCTCTACAGTTTTTACCCTCTACAACACTCTCGAGAACCAAGGTACACTATTTGATCAAAAGTATCCGGACACCCCCCAAAACATACTTTTTCGTGTTAGGTGCATTGTGCTGCCATCTACTGCCAGGTATTCCATATCAGCGACCTCAGTAGTCATTATACATCGTCAGAGAGCAGAATGGGGCGCTCCGCGAACTCAACGCACTTCGAACGTGGTAAGGTGATGGGTGTCACTTGTGTCATAAGTCTGTATGCGAAATTTCACCACTCCTAGACATCTCTAGTTCCACTGTTTCCCATGTGATAGTGAAGGGAAAACGTGAAGAGACACGCACAGTGCAAAAGCGTACAGGAAGACCTCGTCTGTTGACTGACGGAGACCGCAGACAGTTGAATACGGTCGTAATGTGTAAAACGTAAACATCTATCCACACATTCCGAACTGCATCAGAATCCACTGCAAGTACTGTGGCAGTTAGGCGGGAGGTCAGAAAACTTGGATTTCATGGTCGAGCGACTGCTCATAGGTCACACATAAAACCGGTAAATGCCAAACTACACTTCGTTTGGTGTGAGCAGTGTAAACATTGGACGATTGAACGGTGGATAAACGTTGTGTGGAGTGATGAATCACGGTACACAATGTGTAAATCCGATGGCAGGGAGTGTGTATGGCGAATGCCCAGTGCTTGGCGAAAGTAATACCAACGTGGACATTCATAATGATAATGCAACTGTTTTATTTATCATAACATTAATACGTGAGCAACGAACATTTAAGTACCGATTTTTAAAATTAATTATACGAGGGTGCCAATGATACTTATATAGTTACAAAGGAACTTCGCCGTAGATGTACACAAAAGAAAAATTCATGTGTATACATAGTCATTAGGAGAGGTAAAAGGAGGTAGACACATGTGAAAAGTTTACCTTTGTCTGTGACATTGTTACCAACTTCTACCATGCCTAACGTTAAGGTTCCACCTCGGAAGTTCGGAAGTTTTGAGAAGTGTGGTGCTAGTCAAGCCACAAAAAGTCAAAAAGTCTGGCCGACGGCACATCGTGACCCGTTCGGTATGAACATCGTGTCAGTTCAGCAGCTGCAGTTTCTTCGTTTCTTCAAGTGGGGGGGGGGGGGAAGGGGGGGGGGGAGGGGGACTCGTCCTGCTGCAGGCATTTACCGCCTTGCTATTAGTAGCAGTTTAGCCGTTCTTCACCTTGAAAAGAACAAAGCAATGTCATTCGCGAACTCTTGCCGGCTAGTTTTCTCGGAGTATCTTGCGCTACGACTGCGAACCAACTGCGCCAGGAAAGAGGTAAGATTCACCAGAATCTCCCGTTTTGTCATCTTGATCCGCTGTCTTATTCAGTACTGTCTCTCCGTATTGATCGTAGGGCTGTGTACGCAGCTATGGTTGTAAGACCTACGGTTTTAATACATGTATCCTGTGTCGTTTACCAGCGCGCAACGTTGCTGAAGGTTGCCTTTGGCTAAATGTGATGCTTGAGTGTTATTTCTACATCTATGTCTACATAGATACTCAGCAGGCCAACGTACGGTGAGTGGCGGAGGGTACCTCATTTCAGAACGTGTTACTCATTTAGTCTTATTAGAGTAGCGATATCCTCCTACCTGTCCAGGCTCCACAACAGTCAGGAACCAACTATAAGTAGGAAAGTTTTCGACGCTTTACACGGCTGAATATCAGATGGGAAATCAATTTAAAACCCCGACAGGCCGCTAACACCGCGCCCATTAACAGGGGAAACCTCCGATCATTTTCGTCAACTGGGATTGCAAGAATTGTTAAAAATAGCGGGACAAGGTAGCCTCACTTTGTGGACTAGATTGCTAGGCACACGGTATTCCTGTATGATGGAGAGCAACGGCATAAGGTCTGAAGACAGATTTAGATTGTGTGGGAATTTCCTACACGATTCAAGTCACCGATTTAATTTGTTATCACCAATCCATTTGCCTTTACGAGAAGTAGCGATGCTCTTCCTAGAAGGAAAATAATTACAGTTACAAGTTATTTAAGTAAACAGCTAAAGGAAAGGAAACCGTCACCGCTGCCCCATAGGTACGAATGTGAGTCGTAAACAATGAAATAGTGGACCATAAGAGAATGGATTCTTTTGAATGTGGGTTTGGAGAAGAATACTGAGGATTTCATGTAATGAGAAAGAAAAAAATATATTTCGTGGTAAAAATAAAACCAATAATATCTTTGTAGGCCAAAATACTGTAGATTAAGGCAATTTTGGCTCATCGTGATAACAGGAAAAGCTGTAGTACACAGATCAGAGACTTAGAAGAAAGGCTAGGGGAAGATGAATAGAGGACATCAACGAAAGCAACGGAATGATCATGAAGGATGAGGATGAAAACAACTCCCAGGAGTGCATGGATGGACGTCATCCATCACTTCACCTGGAGCCAAGAGACGGGTTGATGGATCATGACACGGACGTAACACAGTAGAGAATCTAAATGTAGTGGAGGAAAGAGTGGAATTCAGAACTATAGCACTGTTTGATATCTACGTACGGGAATAAAATAGGTGACAAACAGTAACAGAATATTTAAATGGAGATTACTTGACAGGCGTGTAGCCAGCCATATCAAAATAGGTGGCACAACCTTGTGCAAGAATGTTTGCTCTTGGTTCCAGGTGTGGTACATGTTTAACTGAGGAAGAAATGGCTTACACTTTAGAGCGGAGAGTATTCATTACCACCCAGTGCATTAAATGTGCAGGTTATGCCGAGACTCATATTAGAGGAAAGTGTAATAAGGGAGCACCAGGCAGTTCACCGTCAAGTGGGTGCACAAGTTCCAGTAAAAGTAAAGGTGTCATCAACACCTCAGAATTTTACTAGGTATTGGAAGTGGTATGCAGATACCTTTTACCTTTCCCAGACCTTGGAAACAGACTACCCAGCAGGTTAAAGAGGGTTCTACAGTAATGCAGGCTCTGAACCACATTACACGGATCAACAAAAATTGCCAGATGTGAACGAAGTGAACCTGACAGATAAAAATACTAGGACTGTAGACTCCACACAGTAATGCACTAGTGTTTAGAGGTATCTTCTTCTTTCTTCTTCATTCTATCTGTCCTACCACAGGTTTCAACTGGAGGCTCGTCATTGTGCCCTACTTTGACCATCTTCCTTCAGATTTTTGTATGTTCGTCCATTTCTAATGTCGTCCATCATTCCATTTCTCTTCCTACCTCTTCCTCTCATTCCTTCCACTTTTCCCCCAAATAATATTATGTTGGACTATATATCCCCACCAAGATTTTTTTCCTGTCTATGATCACTCCCGAAAATCTTTCTTTCCCTATTGTATCCATTACTGCTTCATTCATTGTTACTGTACTTCACCTTCAGCGTTCTTCTCCATAGCCACAATTAAAAACCTTCTCAATATGTTTCTTCTCTCTTCTCATTGTCCATGATTCACTCCAGTATCACACTGCTCTCCAGACATAATATTTAGCAAATCGTTCCGAAAGCTCTATTCGAATTCTTTTAGCTGTTAGTGCCTGCTTCACTTTTTCAAACCCTCTCCTTCCGGTAGAGATCCTCCTCCTTACTTCCTCTGTAGAGCTTCCCTTCCACATCATTAAATTTTTCAGGTATGTAAAAGAATATGTTAATTGGCGCCTCCCTCTCGCTTATTCTCATGACTTTTGTTTTTCCTATGCTTATCTTACACTGAGGCGCCAAAGAAACTGATATACAGGGTGTGGTAGATAAGTAATGAGACTCAGTCTGGAAAAAGAAATTTATTGATCCAATTTGTACAAAACGTTAATATTCTTCAAAGTATTCGCCTTGGGCGTCGACACAACGTTGCCAGCGCGTTTTCCAAGCTTCATAGGCCCCACTGTAGTCCGTTTGAGTTATCCCAGTTAGTGCCTTCGTGACAGCACGTTGGATGTTCGGAATATCGTCGAAACGATGACCCTTCAGGCATCTTTTGACCTTCGGAAATAGGAAGAAATCAGGAGGACTCGAGTCAGGGCTGTATGGTGGCTGCGACAAAACTTCAACTCCAATTCGGGTCAAGTAGGAGGTCACGAGGAACGCTGTGTGCGCCGGAGCATTGTCGTGGTGGAGACGCCAGCGTTGAGCAAGGTCCTGTCGCTTCCGTTTGACGGCTCTGTGCAATCGCTGAAGGACTTCTTTGTAGAATTCGGCATTGACAGTCTTCCCCTGAGGGACAAACTCTTTGTGAATTAACCCCCGCTTGTCGAAAAACACAATCAGCATTGTCTTGATGCGGGACTTTGACATTCTTGCTTTCTTCGGCCGCGGGGATGCCGGTGTGTGCCACTCCGAGCTCTGGGATTTCGTCTCCGGGCCGTACTGAAATGTCCACGATTCGTCGCCTGTTACTACGTTGTCTAAAAAGTGTGGATTATTTTCCAAATCATTCAACATCTCACGGCAAACGTCCAATCGTTGTTGCTTTTGTTCGGCGGTGAGCACTAGGGGAACCAATTTTGCGCAAACTTTCCTCATCTTCAAATCTTGCGTCACAATTTGGTGAACCGTAAATTTACTCACGGAGACCTCATCGGCGATCATTTTGAGACTTAAACGACGGTCGGAGTCCAGGAGTTCTTTCACTTTGGCCATCGTTTCATCCACACGATTCGTTGAAGGGCGTCCAGATCGTTCCATGTCTTCAACGGATTCCCTCCCGTTTTTAAATTCATTAAACCACCGGAACACTTGAGCTCTTGGTAGGGAGTCTTCTTTGTAGGCCTCCGTAATCATAGCAAAAGTTTCCGAAGCAGTTTTGCCCAAGCGAAAGCAAAATTTAATTGCATACCGCTGTTCTATCGAGCGATCCATCTTCAGCGTTTTCAAAAGTGTCACGGGCACACAAACAACGTAATACGCGAAGCTCGACCCTCACTCCACCAGAGCTCCGACGCGACTGCGAACCGGTTCTATTGTTAGCTCGGATCCCCCACCACGTGACGTACAGGTGGAGACCGCCCTGCGAGCGACTGGGGCGCCGCGCGGCGGCCAGTCTCATTACTTATCTACCACACCCTGTAGGCATGCGTATACAAATACAGAGTTATGCAAACAGGCACAATATGGTGCTGCGGTCGGCAACGCCTCTATAAGTCAACAAGCGTCTGGCGCAGTTGTTAGATCGGTTACTGCAGCTCCGATGGCAGATTACCAAGATTTAAGTGAGTTTGAACGTGGTGTCACAGTCGGCGCACGAAAGATGGGACAGAGCACCTCCGAGGTAGCGATGAAGTGCGGATTTTCCCGTACGACCATTTCACGAGTGTACCGTGAATATCAAGAATCTGGTAAAAGCCGGCCACTGTAACCGAGCAGTTCAAGGCGATTCAGTACGAAACCGCGCTGCTGCTACGGTCGCAGGTTCGAATCCTGCCTCAGGTATGGATGTGTGTGATGTCCTTAGGTTAGTTAGGTTTAAGTAGTTCTAAGTCTAGGGGACTGATAACCTCAGATGTTACGTCCCACAGTGCTTAGAGCCATTTGAACCAATTTTGACTCCGTTAAAATATCAAATCTCCGCAATCGCTGCGGACGGAAAAAGATCCTGGAAGAACAGGACCAACGACGACTGAAGAGAATAGTTCAACATGACAGAAGTGGAACTCTTTCTCAAATTTCTGGAGATTTCAATGGTGGGCCAACAACAAGTTTCAGCGTGCGAACCATTCAAGGAAACATCATCGATATGGGCTTTAGGAGCCGAAGCCCCACTCGTGTACCCTTGATGACGACACGACACAGAGATTTATGCCTCGCCTGGGTCCGTCAACGCCAACATTGGACTGTCGATGACTGGAAACATGTTGCCTTGCCAGACGGGTCTTGTCCCCAAGTATATCGAGCGGACGGACGTGTACGGGTGTGGAGACAAGCTGATGAATCCATGGACCCCGCATGTCAGCAGGAGACTGTTAAAGCTGGTGGAGGCTCTGTAATGATGTGGGGCGTGTGCAGTTGGAGTGACATGAGACCCCTGACAGGTCTAGATACGACTCTGACAGATGACACGTACGTAAGCCTCCTATCTGATCATCTGCATCCATTCGTGTCCACTATGCATTCCGACGGACTTGGGCAATTGCAACAGGAGAATGCGACACCCCACACGTCCAAAACTGCTACAGAGTGGCCCCAGGAACACTGCTCTGAGTTTAAACACTTCCGCTGACCACCAAACTCCCCAGACATGAACATTACTGAGCATATCTGGGATGCCTTGCAGCGTGCTGTTCAGAAGAGATCTTTACACCCTGGTACTCTTACGGATTTATGGACAGTCCTGCAGGATTCATGGTGTCAGTTCCCTCCAGCACTACGTCAGACATTAGTCGAGTCCGGGCCACGTCATGTTGCAGCACTTCTGCGTGCTTTCGGAGGCGCTACACGATATTAGGCAGCTGTACCAGTTTCTTCGGCTCTTCACTGTAATTAAATAGTCCTCGCCACTTCTCGCAGTGCTCTTCAACATCTGCTATGGCCCCCCTTTTGCTGTCATCACTGCTTGATAATCCGCTTTTTTCTATAGTCTTTATCAGTTCTCCTGGAATTACCAAGACTCTTGCGTCGTCTATGGCTTTACCTATCAGCTCTTCTTCAAATACGGTGAACGACTTCGGAGGCTGAGATATTCCTTAGAGGCATATTCTTGAGTAATTTGCCTTGCTGTTAAACTGCCACTGGGAACGTGTAGCCTTCGGCCAATGATTCCTGGTGTCTCTAATTCCAGATGGGGGAAGAACTCGATGAGTGATTGTGGTCCAGCGAGACATCATCGACCTTCCTGGACACGTGAATATGTAGCTGGTATGGGGAAATCCACCTTAGTTACCAGAGTGACCTATGAACGCACAAGAAGCGTGTTTGATGTGCAACATAACGCTCGCGAATCTTCACCGAATAGTGTGTTTAAGAGCATGCTATATCCTATCTGATTATATGTTACGCTTAATGGAGACTAGTTCGAATAACGTTCGTACGTTTCTCATAAGGTTACGCATACTGCCTGATGAAAGATTGAAACACCGGAAGACATGCTCGGACAGCAGTATAATTTCGTACACGTACATACCATCGGCGGGTATGCGAACGGTTAGATTTAAATTTCTCTGAGGCTGGATGTCGAGTGAACAACGTGAAAGCGCCGTTTAGCACCCTAAACCATCAATCAAGAGTCATCATCAACGTATGAGACAGCATTACAAGCGCCTGGTGGAGTTTAAAAGGGACGAGATTGTGGGTCTCCTTTTGGCCGTCTGATCGAATGTTACAGTGTGCGGACCTGTAGGGAAATAGGATGTGACAGTGACCCGATGCTGAAATGCATGATAACTTGAGGGCATCTGCAGTCATCGTCAAGGTTCCAGTCCACCATGTCTGACCGTCACAAGAGAGGATAGCCGTGTTGGCACCAAACATGTGGTAACTTCATCTTCACCTGCTATCCGAGAATATGTAATGGAGTCCCTGTGACGTGCTGTGTCATCCCGCACCATTGTTCGAGGACTAGCAGCAGCTGGGCTAGCAAATTACCGTACCATACGTAGGCTGCCATTAACAACACAGACAGCTGTGTCTGAAGTGGCGTCAAGATCGAGAAACCTAGACTGCCGTTGAATGGCACCGCGCTACTCTCGATAACCTTGTTGGCGAGTATAGCGGCAAGCTGGAAAGCGCTCCCTTTTTCCAATATTCTCGAGAGGCACAGCGTTATGATGTGGACAGACGTCGGATGTGACTTCAGGTTTGGCTGGTAGCGAGTGAGGGATCTCCCAGTGATCAAAGGTACGTCACAGACATCCTGCGTCCTCAAGTGTTTCCTCTCATGCAACAGCATCGTGGTGCCATTTTCCAACAGGACAATGCTCGTTTTTACATTGCGCATGTCTGAGGTGTTGGAGTACCCCCCGGGGCCAGCAAGGTCTTCCCCTGATAGCTGTTTGGAACCAGCTTAGTCACCTTCGTCCCATTGCCACAATCTAGGACACCAAGGACATCACCAGTTCGCCAGGTTGACTCAGGAGAGGATACGATGGCTTTATGACACCCTTCCAAAGTGTATAAGTGCAAGTATCTTAGCCACAAGGGATGCGTCGTCATACTGTCTAGTCGGTTCTTAGTTCCAAGTTTTGAGTCGATTTTGTAATCACTAAAATAACACCAAATGCGTCTTCTACTCTTGAAGTTTCATTTGGCTTCCAGCTCCTCTTTTGGGTGCTTCACTTATTGTATCTTGCAACGTATTTTTCAGCTCTCAATGTGGTATCAACGTTCGATACCACACTTGTTAGGGGTTGCAGTTATCGACCGCGGTCCGTATTAGTATCGTTGGACCCGCGAGTCGCGACCAGCGCTGCTAGCGTCGCCAAGCGGCTTGTGTCAAGTTCCTAGCGAGCCCTCGCCCTCTCCTGCTCGGGACGTCATTTAATAAAGTAGCATAGCCTTCAGCTGATAGGAAGCAACATCTAACAAGGCGCCTAGTGACGTATGGCCCAAGTGAGGCCTCAATAGCTATCTGTTTACAATTATATGTATGCAACCAGGAAGAATCCCTGCCGCCGTTGGATAAGCAGCTCCCAGCAGCAAGTCGTATACTCTTAGCTCAGTTGTTTGTTACATAGTTTAATTCTTAATTTCTTTGCGTGTTTTTGGTACTTGCATTGTTTACTTCATAAATTTCGGTCGTATTATAGTACTTGAGAGTGTAGCATCGCGTTTTAGTACCTGAATAGTGTAAAATCGCGTAGCCTCCTTCCGCCGCCGAACAGTGTGTCAGCAGTGCGCAAGTAGCAGCATTACTGCATCTATTAGGCAATCTTGTATTTTAATAACCGTTTAAATTTTTTGTGGAATTGTTTGTGCTCTCTGTAGAATAGTTCACACGTTCTTTGCACATCAGTTTTTAGCATGGATAGAGACTGCAACTGCTGCGTTCGGCTGCAGGTTGAGTTGGCATCCCTTCGCTCCCAGCTTCAGGCAGTGTTAGCTTTGGTCACACAGCTTGAGGCTGTTGCCAATGGGCATCATTGTGGGGGTCCGGATGGGGGTTTGTCGGGGACGCCCAGCTCATCCCACGCATCCCCCGATCGGACTACGACTGTGGCTGCCCGGGGTACTGCCCACATTGAGGCTGATCCCTCACCTGTGGCAGAGTGGGAGGTCGTCTCGAGGTGTGGCAGGGGGCGAAAGACATTCCGAAGGGCTGAACGGAAGGCCTCTCCAGTTTGTCTGACGAACCGGTTTCAGGCTCTGTCTCAGGCTGATACTGATCTTCGGCCGGACGTGGCTGCTTGTCCTGTTCCAGAGGTTGCCCCTCAGTCTGCAAGATCCGGGCGGTCGCAGAGGGTGGGCTTCCTGGTAGTTGGGAGCTCCAACGTCAGGCGCGTAATGGGGCCCCTTAGGGATATGGCAGCAAGAGAGGGGAAGAAAACCAATGTACACTCCGTGTGCATACCGGGGGGAGTCGTTCCAGATGTGGAAAGGGTCCTTCCGGATGCCATGAAGGGTACAGAGTGCACCCATCTGCAGGTGGTCGCTCATGTCGGCACCAATGATGTGTGTCGCTATGGATCGGAGGAAATCCTCTCTGGCTTCCGGCGGCTATCTGATTTGGTGAAGACTGCCAGTCTCGCTAGCGGGATGAAAGCAGAGCTCACCATCTGTAGCATCGTCGACAGGACTGACTGCGGGCCTTTGGTACAGAGCCGAGTGGAGGGTCTCAGTCAGAGGCTGGGGCGGTTCTGCGACCGTGTGGGCTGCAGATTTCTCGACTTGCGCCATAGGGTGGTGGGGTTTCGGGTTCCGCTGGATAGGTCAGGAACCACTACACGCATCAAGCGGCTACACGGGTAGCAGGGGTTGTGTGGCGTGGATTGGGTGGTTTTTTAGGTTAGATGGCCTCGGGCAAGTACAGAAAGGGCAACAGACTCAAAGGGTGCGGGGCAAAGTCAGGACATGCGGGGACCAAGCAGCAATCGGTATTGTAATTGTAAACTGTCGAAGCTGCATTGGTAAAGTACCGGAACTTCAAGCGCTGATAGAAAGCATCGAAGCTGAAATCGTTATAGGTACAGAAAGCTGGCTGAAGCCAGAGATAAATTCTGCCGAAAGTTTTACAAAGACACAGACGGTGTTTAGAAAGGACAGATTGCATGCAACCGGTGGTGGCGTGTTTGTCGCTGTTAGTAGTAATTTATCCTGTAATGAAGCAGAAATGGATAGTTCCTGTGAATTATTATGGGTGGAGGTTACACTCAACAACCGAGCTAGGTTAATAGTTGGCTCCTTTTACCAACCTCCCGACTCAGCAGCATTAGTGGCAGAACAACTGAGAGAAAATTTGGAATACATTTCACATAAATTTTCTCAGCATGTTATAGTCTTAGGTGGAGATTTCAATTTACCAGGTATAGACTGGGACACTCAGATGTTTAGGACGGGTGGTAGGGACAGAGCATCTAGTGACATTATACTGAGTGCACTATCCGAAAATTACCTCGAGCAATTAAACAGAGAACCGACTCGTGGAGATAACATCTTGGACCTACTGATAACAAACAGACCCGAACTTTTCGACTCTGTAAATGCAGAACAGGGAATCAGTGATAATAAAGCCGTTGCAGCATCCCTGAATATGGAAGTTAATAGGAATATAAAAAAAGGGAGGAAGGTTTATCTGTTTAGCAAGGTTAATAGAAGGCAGATTTCAGACTACCTAACAGATCAAAACGAAAATTTATGTTCCGACACTGACAATGTTGAGTGTTTATGGAAAAAGTTCAAGGCAATCGTAAAATGCGTTTTAGACAGGTACGTGCCGAGTAAAACTGTGAGGGACGGGAAAAACCCACCGTGGTTCAACAACAAAGTTAAGAAACTACTGCGAAAGCAAAGACAGCTTCACTCCAAGTTTAAATTCAGCCAAAACCTCTCAGACAAACAGAAGCTAAACGATGTCAAAGTTAGCGTAAGGAGGGCTATGCGTGAAGCGTTCATAGAATTCGAAAGTAAAATTCTATGTACCGACTTGACAGACAATCCTAGGAAGTTCTGGTCTTACGTTAAATCAGTAAGTGGCTCGAAACAGCATATCCAGACACTCCGGGATGATGATGGCATTGAAACAGAGGATGACACGCGTAAAGCTGAAATACTAAACACCTTTTTCCAAAGCTGTTTCACAGAGGAAGACCGCACTGCAGTTCCTTCTCTAAATCCTCGCGCAAACGAAAAAATGGCTGACATCGAAATAAGTGTCCAAGGAATAGAAAAGCAACTGGAATCACTCAACAGAGGAAAGTCCACTGGACCTGACGGGATACCAATTCGATTCTACACAGAGTACGCCAAAGAACTTGCCCCCTCTCTAACAGCCGTGTACCGCAAGTCTCTAGAGGAACGGAAGGTTCCAAATGATTGGAAAAGAGCACAGGTAGTCACAGTCTTCAAGAAGGGTCGTCGAGCGGATGCGCAAAACTATAGGACTATATCTCTGACGTCGATCTTTTGTAGAATTTTAGAACATGTTTTTTGCTCGCGTATCATGTCATTTTTGGAAACCCAGAATCTACTCTGTAGGAATCAACATGGATTCCGGAAACTGCGATCGTCTGAGACCCAACTCGCTCTATTTGTTCATGAGACCCAGAAAATATTAGATACAGGCTCACAGGTAGATGCTATTTTACTTGACTTCCGGAAGGCGTTCGATACAGTTCCGCACTGTCGCCTGATAAACAAAGTAGGAGCCTACGGAATATCAGACCAGCTGTGTGGCTGGATTGAAGAGTTTTTAGCAAACAGAACACAGCATGTTGTTATCAATGGAGAGACGTCTACAGACATTAAGGTAACCTCTGGCGTGCCACAGGGGAGTGTTATGGGACCATTTCTTTTCACAATATATATAAATGACCTAGTAGATAGTGTCGGAAGTTCCATGCGGCTTTTCGCGGATGATGCTGTAGTATACAGAGAAGTTGCAGCATTAGAAAATTGTAGCGAAATGCAGGAAGATCTGCAGCGGATAAGCACTTGGTGCAGGGAGTAGCAACTGACCCCTAACATAGATAAATGGAATGTATTGCGAATACATAGGAAGAAGGATTCTTTGTTGTTGTTGTTGTTGTGGTCTTCAGTCCTGAGACTGGTTTGATGCAGCTCTCCATGCTGATCTATCCTGTGCAAGCTCCTTCATCTCCCAGTACCTACTGCAACCTACATCCTTCTGAATCTGCTTAGTGTATTCATCTATTGGTCTCCCTCTACGATTTTTACCCTCCATGCTGCCCTCCAATGCTAAATTTGTGATCCCTTGATGCCTCAGGACATGTTCTACCAACCGATCCCTTCTTCTAGTCAAGTTGTGCCACAAACTTCTCTTCTCCCTAATCCTATTCAATACCCCCTCATTAGTTATGTGATCTACCCACCTAATCTTCAACATTCTTCTGTAGCACCACATTTCGAAAGCTTCTATTCTCTTCTTGTCCAAACTATTTATTGCCCATGTTTCACTTCCATACATGGCTACACTCCATACAAATACTTTCAGAAATGACTTCCTGACACTTAAATCTATACTCGATGTTAACAAATTTCTCTTCTTCAGAAACGCTTTCCTTGCCATTGCCAGTCTACATTTTATATCCTCTCTACTTCGATCATCATCAGTTATTTTGCTCCCCAAATAGCAAAACTCCTTTACTACTTTAAGTGTCTCATTTCCTAATCTAATACCCTCAGCATCACCAGACTTAATTCGACTACATTCCATTTTCCTTGTTTTGCTTTTGTTGATATTCATCTTATATCCTCCTTTAAAGACACTGTCCATTGCTGTCTCTGACAGAATTACAATGTCATCTGCAAACCTCAAAGTTTTTATTTCTTCTCCCTGGATTTTAATACCTACTCCACACTTTTCTTTTGTTTCCTTTACTGCTTGCTCAATATACAGATTGAATAACATCGGGGAGAGGCTACAACCCTGTCTCATTCCCTTCCCAACCACTGTTTCCCTTTCATGCCCCTCGACTCTTATAACTGCCATCTGGTTTCTGTACAAATTGTAAATAGCTTTTCGCTCCCTGTATTTTACCCCTGCCACCTTTAGAATTTGAAAGAGAGTATTCCAGTCAACATTGTCAAAAGATTTCTCTAAGTCTACAAATGATAGAAACGTAGGTTTGCCTTTCCTTAATCTTTCTTCTAAGATAAGTCGTAAGGTCAGTATTGCCTCACGTGTTCCAACATTTCCAGGAAACCAAACTGATCTTCCCCGAGGACGGCTTCTACCAGCTTTTCCATTCGTCTGTAAATAATTCCCGTTAGTATTTTGCAGCTGTGACTTGTTAAATTGATAGTTCGGTAATTTTCACATCTGTCAACACCTGCTTTCTTTAGGATTGGAATTATTATATTCTTCTTGAAGTCTGAGGGTATTTCGCCTGTCTCATACATCTTGCTCACCAAATGGTAGAGTTTTGTCAGGACTGGCTCTCCCAAGGCCGTCAGTAGTTCTAATGGAATGTTGTCTACTCCCGGGGCCTTGTTTCGACTCAGGTGTTTCAGTGCTCTGTCAAACTCTTCACGCAGTATTGTACCTCCCATTTCATCTTCATCTACATCCTCTTCCATTTCCACAATATTGTCCTCAAGTACATCGCCCTTGTATAGACCCTCTATATACTCCTTCCACCTTTCTGCTTTCCCCTCTTTGCTTAGAACTGGGTTTCCATCTGAGCTCTTGATATTCATACAAGTGGCTCTCTTTTCTCCAAAGGTCTCTTTAATTTTCCTGTAGGCTGTATCTATCTTACTCCTAGTGAGATAAGCCTCTACATCCTTACATTTGTCCTCTAGCCATGCCTGCTTAGCCATTTTGCACTTCCTGTCGATCTCATTTCTGAGACGTTTGTATTCCTTTTTGCCTGCTTCACTTACTGAATTTTTGTATTTTCTCCTTTCATCAATTAAATTCAGTATCTCTTCGGTTACCCAAGGATTTCTATTAGCCCTCATCTTTTTACCTACTTGATCCTCTGCTGCCTTCACTACTTCATCCCTCAGAGCTACCCATTAGTCTTCTACTGTATTTCTTTCCCCCATTCCTGTCAATTGTTCCCTTATGCTCTCCCTGAAACTGTCTACAACCTCTGGCTCTTTCATATCTGGGAGTATGCGTGCGGAACGATTTGAAGTGGAATTATCACATAAAATTAATTGTCGGTAAGGCGGGTACCAGGTTGAGATTCATTGGGAGAGTCCTTAGAAAATGTAGTCCATCAACAAAGGAGGTGGCTTACAAAACACTCGTTCGACCTGTACTTGAGTATTGTTCATCAGTGTGGGATCCGTACCAGATCGGTTTGACGGAGAAGATGGAGAAGATCCAAAGAAGAGCGGTGCGTTTCGTCACAGGGTTATTTGGTAACCGTGATAGCGTTACGGAGATGTTTAGCAAACTCAAGTGGCAGACTCTGCAAGAGAGGCGCTCTGCATCGCGGTGTAGCTTGCTGTCCAGGTTTCGAGATGGTACGGTTCTAGATGAGGTATCGAATATATTGCTTCCCACTACTTATACCTCCCGAGAAGGTCACGAATGTAAAATTAGAGAGATTCGAGCGCGCACGGAGGCTTTGAGACAGTCGTTCTTCCCGCGAACCATACGCGACTGGAACACGAAAGGGAAGTAATGACAGTGGCACGTAAAGTGCCCTTCGCCACACACCGTTGGGTGGCTTGCGGAGCATAAATGTAGATGTAGTAGATGTAGATTCCTGTACAACTAGTTAAGTACAATATACAGGGTCGTCGATTGATCGTGACCGAGCCAAATACTCACGAAATATGCGTCAAACGAAAAAACTATAAAAAACGGAACTTGTCTATCTTGAAGGAGGAAACCACATGGCGCTATGGTTGGACCGCTAGATGGCGCTGCCATAGGTCAACGGATATCAACTGCGTTTTTTAAAATAGGAACCCCCATTTTTTATTACACATTCGTGTGGTGCGTAAAGAAATATGAATGTTTTAGTTGGACCACTTTTTTCACTTTGTGATAGATGGCGCTGTAATAGTCACAAACATATGGTTCACAATTTTACAGGTAGGTTTTTTAAATTAAAGTACAGAACGTAGGTACGTTCGAACATTTTATTTCGGTTGTTCCTATGTGATACATGTACGTTTGGGAACTTATCATTTCTGAGAAGGCATGCTGTTAAAGCGTGATTACCTGTAAATACCACATTAGTGCAATAAATGCTCAAAATGATGTCCGTCAACCTGAATGCATTTGGCAATACGTGTAACGACATTCCTCTCAACAGGGAGTAGTTAGCCTTCCGTAATGTTCGCACATTCACTGACAATGCGCTGACGCATGTTGTCAGATGTTGTTGGTGGATCACGATAGCAAATGTCCTTCAACTTCCCCCACAGAAAGATCCGGAGACGTCAGATCCGGTGAACGTGCGGCCCATGGTATGGTGCTTCGACGACCAATCCACCTGTCATGAAATATGCTATTCAATACCGCTTCAACCGCACGCGAGGTATGTGCCGGACATCCATCATGTTGGAAGTACATCGCCATTCTGTCATGCAGTGAAACATCTTGTAGTAACATCGGTAGAACATTATGTAGGAAATCAGCATACAATGCCACATTTAGATTGCCATCGATAAAATGGGGGCCAATTATTGGCGACGACTCGTTCGTCGTCATCATAGCTCTCAATATTTTTTTAGTGTTTTAAGTTTCTTTGATTAGTCTTTTTCAGAATTAGTGCTTTTGTTTCGATTATGCGCAGTGGCATATTAACGTTCTACAACTGTAACTGAACAAACGATGAGTCACATAGTACCCTTTTAGGCCTGATTTGAAGGGGACGCACTCGTCGGCGGAAAATCGTATCCGGTTCGTGTTACAAAGCTGACAGTAGGTTTCTTTGCGATGCACACGCTCTGGGCACTACCGAATGTGAACGCAAGGCTGGAGGTAGCCAACCAGTCGGCCCCAGTGGCCCTGAACTTGGCAGATGCAAACGTGCCGCCCAAGGACGCGCAGCTCCCAGCTTCTCTCGAAACAAACCGAGCGAGGTGGCGCAGTGGTTGGCGCACTGGATTCGCATTCGGAAGTACGACGGGTCAGTGCGGCCATACATATTTAGGTTTACGTGATTTAACGCAAATGTCGGGATAGTTCCCGTGAAAGGACACGGCCGATTTCCTTCCCGTCCTTCCCTGATCCGCGCTTGTGCTCCGTCTCTAGTGACCTCGACGTCGTCGAGACGTTAAACACTAATCTTCTCTCTTCTTCCTCTTGAGATACCACTTGATTTAGAAGCTGCTGGATGGAGCAAGCAGTATCATCAGCGTAACTCATAATAATGAATGTCTACACCGGCTACTTCAAAGCGTTTCCATATCTCCGCGAATGCAATAAAACACTAAACAAATATTTAAATCGATGCGCTTCGCATTAGTGGTAGGCTGTGACACAACTGGTTAACAGGGAATAATGCTCTCACAACTTATTTTAGTCCACAGCAGAAGGGCAACCCTGCATTTACAGCATTTGCAGATTCCGGAAAAGCTTTTTACAATGTGGATAGGAATAAACGCTCGCAAAATCAGAAGTTGTTTCATATGAAACACAATGAGAGAAAAGTTGTGTACAGTTTCAAGAGGCAGCAGTCTGCAGTTATTAGAGGCAAACGGTATGAAAGCGAGGCAGTAGTTGGGAAGGGAGAGGGGCAAAGTTGTATCCTGTCTCAATGCGGGGAAGTTCGGCCGCCGTATTGCAAGTCCTTTTTAGTTGACGACACTTCGGCGACTTGCGAGTCAATGATGATGAAATGATGATGAAAGACAGACAACACCCAGTAGTCACGAGGCAGAAAAGATCCCCGACCCCACCGGGAATCGAACCCGGGACCCAGTGCGCTGGAAGCGAGAACGCCAACGCAAGACCACGAGCTGAAATATTTGTCATTCTATACAAAGATCAAGCAGTAAAGGAAACCAATAAGCAATTTGGAACAGCAATTAAGTTTTACACATGATGATGGGGCGATCTAATGTTGCAATTTATGATATCACAAGCAATGATCAGTAGTTGATGTGAAACAGTGTACTTCATGACCAGTTTTCACAATAGTTGATTTTCCATCCTTACATTCTCAAATCTGGAATTTGCAGATAGAATATCGTTGATATAGTGATCCCCATGATCATACAACAACTACACAAGGAACCACATTATCTGAATAATAAGAATTACATACCTCCCAGGAATATAATTGCACATCAATCTCGTCGACATACATAGAAAATGCTCCAATTATAATTATACAACTCCACAATGTACTGTCAAATATATAAAACTTGCTAAATAAAATATCCAAAGCACCAAAAACGCGTACAGGCGCAAAATCAGGTATATCACTAAAAATGGTGTATCGACTACAACTCAGGAAGACTGAGCAGATGAGCTTTAGAAGCCATGCTAAGTGGTTCAAATGGCTCTGAGCACTATGCGACTTAACTTCTGAGGTCATCAGTCGCCTAGAACTTAGAACTATTTAAACCTAACTAACCTAAGGACATCACACACATCCATGCCCGAGGCAGGATTCCAACCGGCGACCGCAGCGGTCGCTCGGCTCTAGACTGTAGCGCCTAGAATCGCACGGCCACTCCGGCCGGCCATGCTAAGTGATTCCAAGCTTGTTCGCCAGGCGGTGCCACTGCATTAAGGCAACAACGTATACATCTACATCTACATACATACTCCGCTATCCACCATACGGTGCGTGGCGGAGGGTACCTCGTACCACAACTAGCATCTTCTCTCCCTGTACCACTCCCAAACAGAACGAGGGAAAAATGACTGCCTATATGCCTCTGTACGAGCCCTAATCTCTCTTCTCTTATCTTTGTGGTCTTTCCGCGAAATGTAAGTTGGCGGCAGAAAAATTGCACTGTAGTCAGCCTCAAATGCTGGTTCTCTAAATTTCCTCAGTAGCGATTCACGAAAAGAACGCCTCCTTTCCTCTAGAGACTCCCACCCGAGTTCCTGAAGCATTTCCGTCACACTCGTCTGGTGATCAAACATACCAGTAACAAATCTAGCGCCGGCCGGTGTGGCCGTGCGGTTCTAAGCGCGTCAGTTTGGAACCGCGTGACCGCTACGGTCGCAGGTTCGAATCCTGCCTCGGGCATGGATGTGTGTGATGTCCTTAGGTTAGTTAGGTTTAAGTAGTTCTAAGTTCTAGGGGACTGATGACCTCAGTAAAGTTCCATAGTGCTCAGAGCCATTTGAACCATTTGAACAAATCTAGCAGCCCGCCTCTGAATTGCTTCAATATCCTCCCTCAATCCGACCTGATAGGGATCCCAAACGCTCGAGCAGAACTCAAGAATAGGTCGTATTAGTGTTTTATAAGCGGTCTCCTTTACAGATGAACCACATCTTCCCAAAATTCTACCAATTAACCGAAGATGGCTATCCGCCTTCCCCACAACTGCCATTACATGCTTGTCCCGCTTAATATCGCTCTGCAATGTTACGCCCAAATATTTAATCGACGTGACTGTGTTAAGCGCTACACTACTAATGGAGTATTCAAACATTACAGGACTTTTTCCTATTCATGTGCATTAATTTACATTTATCTATATTTAAGTTAGCTGCCATTCTTGATTATTACGAAGATTGTGCTATCCAACTATTTACATAAAAATTTGTAAACCCTGTCACGTAACAAAACTATAGACAGGTACGTAGTTGGAACTGGACAATAAACACTGACAAGGCTGACAGCTGTTTTATGAGTAGGGAATATTCTTTGAGAATTCATAACTAATACTATCGCATAATATAATAAAATATAAGAAAAGTAAACAGCTTCCTTGTTTCAATGTCAGTGACCGTTGGTATCATTATTATTATTATAACCGAAAGAACAGCATTCATTACCTGAAAAAGAATCTGAATATGATACTTCCAAGAAAGTTTTCATCTGTCTTTAGCCGTAGGTGTTAAATTTTTCAGAAGTTTATTATCATTCCGTGGTAACAAACGTCCACTTTTCCGAGTGTTCCGTGACGGGAAATATGGGTATTTCGTTATGAGAGGGTTGAATGACAGTAGATTCTTTGTAAACAGAGTGCTACTGTTATATAGTACCCTGTTCGCTAAGGTATTTACGTTACAATACGCGTCTTTTAAAGGTACACTTGGATTCATTTGCTTTTTCTTGTGCCTTTGTACCGCGATGGTGCAGTATCGCGATGGTTATGAAGGAATTTGGCATGGTTGGTTTAAAGGGTGCCGAATGCCCTTCTTATCACCATCTCTTTACACCCCTGTGACGAAAGGGGTAGACGCGAAAGTGAGCCAAAGTTGTCTAAATGTTTGTCAATAATGTAAATGGTTCAAATGGCTCTGAGCACTATGGGACTTAACTGCTGTGGTCATCAGTCCCCTAGAACTTAGAACTACTTAAACCTAACTAACCTAAGAACATCACACACATCCATGCCCGAGGCAGGATTCGAACCTGCGACCGTAGCGGTCTTGCGGTTCCAGACTGCAGCGCCTTTAACCGCACGGCCACTTCGGCCGGCGATCTATAATCTCTAGACTTCTGAAGCAAAGACTTTCAGACACCCTGTTTGAAAAGATATACGTGTATTTCTCATTTTAACAGTTGTTCACGATGGCTCCGTACACTTTTGCTATTAATGTTTACCGTAACACTTATCTGATGATGTTATGTAAGGTTGAAAAGTGGCCATCGTGGGCAGGGGCTCATTTCAACATTTATAGTACGAGGGTAATCTCAAAACTAAGGTCTCCTATTTTTTTATAAGTACAGAACTCTATTTGTGTGGCAGTTGGTCATACCGTTATGAAGAGAGTTTCACGTGCTGTGTGCAAAAATGCGCGCGCCGCGCTGAGGCGCTCCGTCTTGGCTTGGCAGCCGTAGAGAACGGAGCTACCGTTAGATGTTACCGCCAAGTGCGAATTGCGCGCAGTTATTCGGTTCTTGAAAGCAAAGGGCACTGCTCGGATTGAAATCCATCGCCAATTGACGGAAGTGTATGGTGAGTCGTGCATGGATGTCAAAAATGTTCGTAAAGTGGTGTAGAGAGTTTGCAGCTGGTCGGATCGAAATTCACGACGAACAAAGGAGCGGGAGACCGTCAATTTCTGAGGAGACAGTGCTGAAGGTTGAGCAAAGCATACGTGAAGATCGGCGGATCACCCTGGATGATCTCTGCACGTTGGTTCCTCAGGTTTCCCGAAGCACCGCTCACAGAATTTGAACGGAAACATGGAAATACCGGAATGTGTGCGCGAGATGGGTGCCTCGCATGCTAACTGAGGACCACATGCGGCAACGAGTTGATGCTTCCACCGCATTTCTTCACCGCCTTGCAGCCGAACAGGACAAGTTTCCGGACTCAGTTGTCACGGGTGACGAAACCTAGGCATACCACTTTACACCTGAGACCAAGCAACCATCATGACAGTGGCGGCATCCTTCATCGCAGCATGGTGGCGAGCTGGTATGACATGGACATACAAAAACTGCCACAGCGTCTAGAAAATTCATCGACAGAAATGATGATGATGTCGGAAAATGGCTAAATGTTCAAGCTGTAAACTGATGTAAACCATTGTAGGAATAAACAGGTCTATGTACTTATAAAAAAAAAAGGAGACCTTAGTTTTGGGATTACCCTCGTATTAAAAAACTAATGTTATTTAAATAATGTTCATTTTAACCTAAATTTGTAAGGAGCGTTGAACGGCACCAGTGTGGTATGGTTTCCTGAAGTTTTAAATAGGTGGCGCTTGTGTGCTTCATGGTCTCGTATGTACGACACCCTTTTGGGGCAGTTAAGTCAGTGCATCTGTAGGCAAGAGACGAAAATTTCTGGGCGGAAAGCCATTTCAGTACTGTCAAAATTTTATGGGTAATATAATTTTGAGCAGCTCATAAGGACTACATTTTCAAGCTGCTTTCAAGTGTTTCAGGACCGAGCGACTTAAACTTTGTGAGCTGTGATAGTTCTAATTCGTGGTGCACTTTTGTGCACAATCAGGCAGTATCACAGATGAACTTCAACATTACCAATTTTTTGTACGTCTACCCTTCTGATCAGGTAGTCGCCACTGGACATGGACACTTATACTGCTCTCACGGTAGTTTATTTAATTGGAGAATCTGCCATAGGTTTACGCAATGCCAAATGAAGTTACCTACGATCCTACTTCTTTAACTTCAAGACCATAGGATTTTAATAGCTTAATGTAGGTCCATTACATTTTTGGTTTTTCGAGCGAACAATATCTATGCTTCAAACTTACCTTTACCATTGTTGTGACTACATTCATTTATTTGCCACCATTGAACTACCCGCTACGCTCGCAGATTCGAATCCTGCCTTGGGCGTCGATGTGTGTGATGTCCTTGGGTTAGTTAGGTTTAAGTAGCTCTAAGTTCTAGGGGACTGATGACCTGAGAAATTAAGTCCCATAGTGCTGAGAGCCATTTGAACATTTTTTGAGCTACCATTTTATTTTTGTAATGTACCATAACGGACGCTATGATATCTTCTCGGGTTCTTAGTAGAGTTGTGATGTCGAAATGTCACAACGTTTCGACAAGTTTCCTGCTGGTGGTCTTCAGGCCGAAGTTTCATGTTAATGTCTAGTTCGTTCCTTTACGCCGCTGGACCGCATGCGCCTCCATTAGCGCCCAGTGGCTGGGCTAATCGCTTGTCTCCGGAAGAGATGTCGCTGCCGGTGGTTGGTGGGCCCCAGGATGGAGAGCGTGATGCGGGGGGGGGGGGGGGGAGTCTGGTACTCCTTTCTTCTCCACCCGCTGACTACGCCGTTTTCAAAAAAATGGTTCAAATGGCTCTGAGCACTATGCGACTTAACTTCTGAGGTCATCAGTCGCCTAGAACTTAGAACTAATTAAACCTAACTAACCTAAGGACATCACACACATCCATGCCCGAGGCAGGATTCGAACCTGCGACCGGAGCGGTCGCTCGGCTCCAGACTGTAGCGCCTAGAACCGCACGGCCACTACGGCCGGCCGCCGTTTTCACATCACATCTTTCCAGACGTATTTTTGCTATCGCCACATACCATACGAAGCTTAATTTGAGTTTCCATTCTTCGTGCGAAATCCCGGGATCCATGGTGCTAGAAGGGACTATGGTGCTATAAAGGCTATAAACTTCAGAGGAAGACAGAAACTATAATACAATGGACAAAAAACTGAGGATATAGGAGATGAAGATGTTGGAACTAGAGAGGAATTCGTGGTAGCCCGCGTCTAAACTGTCAGACGACTGGCAAAAAAAAATAATTAATTAATAAAAATTTTAAAAAATTCTACAGGGTTTGCAATTTCGATAGAAGGATTCAAGAGGAAACAGAAATTACTTTGTGGGACTACTAAAGAAACATCTGAGGAAAAAACTTGCCAAATGCTACAATTGGAGCGTTGCACCATATGGAGCGGAGACCTGGACATTGAGGAAGGAAGATAAAACAAGGTTGGAGGCACTAGAGATGTGGGTATGGAGAAGAATGGCAAAAGTGAAATGCGAAGACCGAGTAAGGAATGAAGAAGTATTAATAAGAGTTGGAGAAGAAAGAAACATGCTGAAAGTCATCAGAAAGTGAAAACGAACTGGATTGCACATTGTTTGAGGAGGGACTGTTTATTGAAGGAAGGAATAGAAGGAATGGTGGATGGAAAAAGGGGAAGAGGAAAAAGAAAATATCAAATGCTGGACCATATCAAAGGAGACAAATATTCAGAAATGAAAAGACTGGCTATGGACAGACAAAAGTGGAAGAGGCTTAACCCATGACAAGACCTGCCGTAAGGCAGAATACCATACTATTACTACAGGGTTATTATGACAATAAATCCATACGGAAGCAACTAAGGAACAACAGAAAACATAAAAATGACGATACACCTAGATGCAGAAAATGTTAAGCAGCAAGCGTGGACGGCGGCTGTGGGCACGCCCACGGTCGAGGTGCCTCACGCACAGAGCCAGCACGCGGCACGTCGGAGTGCTGTGCGTGCATCGCACGCGTGTCGTGCGTGGGTTAAGAAGCCGCCAACAGGCAGGCGGGGTGCGTGCGCAGGCGTGGGCGGAGGCGACACGCCCCGCGCGAAGGCTGCGCGCCGCACTCATTCATGCGACGCGGCGAAATTCCTGGCAAGGGCGTCTGCTTGGGCGGCTGCTCACGTAGCCGGCCGTTTCCTGCCCCCGGCCAGCTGGGAGGACGCTCGATTCACACCCTGTCACGTCCCTCTCTCGTCTCGAACACGGACTGAAGCACCTCTCCTGTCACTGTGATTCTGGCGAGGGGCGAAACGTGAATACCGCGACTCAACTCCAGTTTGCTACGAGGCACCCATTTATTTTCACACAAACTTACATACATACAAAAAGCACAACAATACAGTTAAATAGCGCTAGATATCAGCTACTTACTTTTCATACTTTTCACGTTTCCATATAGTCGTATTTCCATGAAGTTATCAAGATTCCTGGTTTACTACGAATAAAACTCTACTAAAAAAAAAAAAAAAAAAAAAAACTGAACCACTGTCTTACAGGTTTGACGACAGCATTCCAGTCTATAAAACGTTGTTACACAATCTGTCTCTCGTGGGTCTAAAGTGATGGAACTCAGAAGGTGCTACTTCAGGTATCGACATTTCTAAAAAGGGCAGTGACAGAAGTTGCAGAGAAAAATGAAGATACAGGGAAGGTACCTGCGAAGAAACCTTGGGTAACAGAAGAAGTACTTCAGTTGATCGATGAAAGAAGGAAGTACAAAAATACTCAGGGAAATTCAGGAGTGCAGAAATACAAGTCACTTAGGACTTACAAAAATAGGAAGTTCGCGAAAGCTAAGGCGAAATGTGTGAATGAAAAATGCGAAGAAATCGAAAGAGAAATAATAGTCGCAAGGACTGACTCAGCATATAGAAAATTGACAACTACCTCTGGTGAAATTAAAAACAATGGCTGTGACATTAAGAGTGCAACGGGAATTCCGCTATTAAATGCAGAGGAGAGAGTATATGTGGAGAGAGCGCACTTAAGGCTTCTATAAGGGGAAACACCTGTCTGATGACGTGATAGAAGAAGAAACAGGAGTCGACATAGATGAGATAGGAGATCCAGTACTATAAGCACAATTTAGAACAGCACGCTGCAAGGAATCCCGGATATGCTCAATAACGTTGATGTCTGGGGAGTTTGGTGGTTAGCGGATGTGTTTAAACTCAGAAGAGTGTTCCTGGAGCCACTCTGTAAACATTCTGGCCGTGTGGGGTGTCGCATTGTCCTGCTGGAATTGCGCATGTCCGTCGGAATGCACAATGGACATGAATGGATGCAGGTGATCAGACAGGAAGCTTACGTGCGTGTCACCTGTCAGAGTCACATCTAGACCTATCAGGGGTCGCATATCACGCCAACTGCACACGCCCCACTCCATTACAGAGTCTCCATCAGCTTGAACATACCCCTGCTGACATGCAGGGTCCATGGACTCATCAGCTTGTCTCCATATCCGTACACGTCCATCCGCTCGATACAATTTGAAACGAGACTCGTCCGCCAAGGCAACATGTTTCCTGTCATCAACAGTTCAATGTCAGCGTTGATGGGTTCAGGCTAGGCTTAAAGTATATTTTTTCGTGCTGTCATCAAGGGTACACGAGTGGGCTCCGAAAGCCCATATCGATGATGTTGAATGGTTCGCAGGCTGTCACTTGATGGCTCAGCATTGAAATCTGCAGCAATTTTCGTAAGGGTTGCACTTATCCCACGGTGAACAGTTGTCTTCAGTCGTTGTTTGTCCCGTTCTTGCAAGATCTTTTCCTGGCAGCAGCGATGTCGAAGATTTGATGTTTTACCGGATTCCTGATATTCACGGTACACTCGTCGAATGGTCGTACGGGAAAATCCCCAGTCCATCGCTACCTCGGAGACACTGTGTTGCATCGCTCGTGCGCCGCTGTAACACGACGTTCAAACTCACTTAAATATTGATAACCTGCCATTGTAGCAGCAGTAACCGATCTAACAATTGCTCCACGCACTTGTTGTCTTACATACGCACTGCCGGCCGCAGCGTCATATTCTGCCTGTTTACATATCTCCCTATTTGAATACGCATGGTTATACCAGATTTTTGGTGCTTCAGTGTACAATACTGACGAAACAGCAGCTTCCCATAGTCACAACGTAATTATTACAGCTTCACAATGTAATAATTACAGCGTGTCCACCTCTGTTAGCCAGTTCAGTTGCACAATGACAGGTTACTATGTAAGATTTCCAACTGAATGTAGCTGGATATACAGGTTACAATGATTTTGTAATGTTTCCGCTCTCTTTCTTTCTCTGTAAACAAATCGTCTGATGTTAACTTGCTAATAAGACGAAACCAGTAACGTTCTCATTTGCTTACCCTAAGGCTGAAATATACAATATAAGACCAAAGCAGCACTGGTGTTATGTACCCAGCTGTAACCATTGCTTATGCGTTGCTTGAAGCCATGCGCATCCGTTGCCAGTCTATATGATGCTCAAACTGTGCGCCGTGCTGAAAGCTGACCCCGTCGATATCCGATCGATCTTCTTCGTATTGTAAAACCGTAGAAGGTCACCGGCTACACAGGGCACTAAGTTTTTGTTTGATATAATCCCATGCAGTATACAAATGGAATCCTCTATCCCCGTTGATTAGCGCCTCAATCGCATTCGCACTTTGCACCACCAAATCTAGAAAACTTAGTAGTCGTGGGTGCTAAGATTGTTTACGTGCGACGATCTATCTGGTAAGGTTCAAATAACTAAGTACTATGAGACTTAACATCTGAGGTCATGAGTCCCCTAGACTTAGAACTACTTGAACCTAACTAACCTAAGGACATCACACACAGCCATGCCCGAGGCAGGATTCGAACTTGCGACCGTAACAGCAACGCCGGCTGCTGTGGCCGAGCGGTTCTAGGCACTTCAGTCCGGAATCGCGCTGCTGCTACGGTCGCAGGCTCGAATCCCGGACATGGATATGTGTGATGTCCTTAGGTTATTTAGGTTTAATTAGTTCTATGTCTAAGTGACTGATGACCTCAGATGTTAAGTTCTATAGGGCTTAGAGCCACTTGAACTCGTAGCAGCAACGCGGTTCCGGACTGAAGCGCCTAGAACAGCTCGGCCACAGCGGCCGGCTTTCTGGTAAGGTTAGGACTAAATCCTCCATGTAACAACTAATTTCAATAACGGTTATTGTCTATCGAGGCAACGGCCTTGCCGCAGTGGATACACCGGTTCCCGTGAGATCACCGAAGTTAAGCGCTGTTGGGCGTGGCCGGCGCTTGGATGGGTGCCCATCCAGCCGCCATGCGCTGTTGCCATTTTTCGGTGTGCACTCAGCCTCGTGATGCCAATTGAGGAGCTACTCGACCGAATAGTAGCGGCGTCGGTCAAGAATACCATCATAACGACCGGGAGAGCGGCGTGCTGACTCCACACCCCTCCTATCCGCATCCTCCACTGAGGATGACACGGCGGTCGGATGGTCCCGGTAAGCCACTCGTGGCCTGAAGACGGAGTGAGTTATTGTCCAACGAACAACGCTGGCGACCTTAATATCAACGAAACGATTAAGAATTTTTCTGATCTTAGGTTAATGCTGTCTTCGGACATTATGCTGAAGAATGCGTCATTGAAATTATTTTTGAAATTTGTGGTTAGGTCTTATGGGACCAAACTGCTGAGGTCATCGGTCCCTGAGCTTACTGACTACTTTAAAAAAAAATTCTTTATTCAGTTATTGTAATTATACATGTTAACCCACTAACTAAATACATTAGTGGGTCCTAATTTGATATTTTACATTTCTGCAGCTGTTGTTTCTACACTACAGGTAACTACCTATGATTTCTCTACCTCTACAGAGATTTCTAGTCGTCTATTGTTTAGTTTCTACCTATGTCTATGTATTAGTTATTGTATATCTTTCTCTGAAAACTGGTATTAGTTACATCTAATTTATTGATTTATCCTACTGCTCTATACTACGTGCAGCGTTTCAAGTGTGCCAGTAATCTATAAACCTAATTGTTGTTGGCCTTGCCCACCGAGCTAACCCCAGTGGGCGTGCCCCTGGCGCTAGGCTGGCCTATGACTTAGTTTTGCTGCAGTGCTATTCTAAGAAGTTTTATCGTATCTTTCTTACTCACTACTTAATCTAACTGAAACTAACACACACACCCATGCCCGAGGGTGGACGCGAACCTCCGACGGGGGGAGCCGCGCGGACCGTGACAAGGCGCCCAAGACCGCGCGGCCACCCCGCGTGCCAATGTGTCATGCATGTTTGTAATATCTGCCTGCAACACTTTCTTATATCAGTTTCGGGTGTTATCATTGCTGAAGACTTGAATGCAACTGTGCAAGCTACTGAAGATGCTGCGCCCGAAACTTGGCGGAATAAAATCGTCATTAGTTGCTGACTGGTTACTGTCGCAAGCGCATTATCTAAGTTTGTGCAGTGATTTATCTCGGAACCTGTGTAGTGAACTACAACGAGAACCTATACGTAGTTCCGGTCAATTTTCGGTCCTCGTCAAGCTCGTGCAGCCTCCAGCATCCACGCGCGCCGGACGCTCTCTCACGAGAGAGGCAGTAACTCAGGCACGCGTCACGCACCAGCGCCCCTGGCGGCCGTTGCCGGCGGCAGCCATTACTCGCCGGCGCGGATGGCCCTCGTAAACACTGCCTAATGAAGCAGTAGTCTTCCCGCCAGCCACAGCCGTACATCTCCGCGAGTCCGCGTAATGGCTGCTGCGGTGACGTCACGAAGCCGCCCGGGTATTGTCTCCCGCAGGGGCCAAGGTTGAGGTCGCTGCCGTCTCCGGATGTGTACAGCGCCTCAGCACGGTTCATCAACAAGATTCGTCCGATTTCATTTGGGTAAATCATCTACATGAACGAACTTATGGACTTGGGGTAAATTTTGACTCGCACAAAGTTTTTATTTTCAAAAGAACCATCAGATTTTACAACGATAGTACACGCCTCATTGACAAGATCGTTTTTCCCTATCGCAAAGGAAACAGGACCACAGGAAACTGAAACTTGGTCTTGTAAATAAGGAAATGTATTTTCGGAAGGTGGTGCCCCACAACTAGTAAATACACTGCTGTAAAAGAAAACAGTCAACCATTTTAGAGGTTTGTAATTCACTCCCGATTTATTATTGCAACAGTGCATATGGAGTGAAACGCCCGCTAAAACCGCTGGGAAGAACAGGTAGTTAGGATTGTGGAAAGGGCCAAATAAAGTTGGGCAAATAAAATAAATAAAAAAAACATATGTCACGGCTAAGTGGAAAGCACCAATGCAAGCAAATAAAACAAACATATGCAAGGTGCAATACCAATGGCTGAAGGCCACAATTAAGTTTCAAAATTTTAAAATATATTACCATAATCTTTTAAAGGCAGAAGGCCGCAATGTTTAAGCTTGAAAGATAATTTTAAGAATAAGGTTCAAATGGCTCTGAGCACTATGAGACTTAACATCTGTGGTCATCAGTCCCCTAGAACTTAGAACTACTTAAACCTAACTAAACTAAGGACATCACGAACATCCATGCCCGAGACAGGATTCGAACCTGCGACCGTACCGGTCACGCGGTTCCAGACTGAAGCGCCTAGAACCGCACGGCCACACTGGCCGGCTTAAGGATAAGATTGCAAGACTGAAAGCCCACAATTAATTTTTCAAAATTAAAAAAAATAACCACAAGCCTTAAATTCTAAGTAGCTGAAAACAGATAATTAAACACCGGTGGGAAAGACAATAAAGACAACGGCACTCAGAAGCCTCCAGGGAGGTCGGTCTACTCTCGTTCACTTTGGCGAGACAACTACACTTGATCAGTCGGAACCCAACCCGGAGACAGCCACAGACCGACCGACACAACGGCTTGCTTCCCATCAATCAGTACACGAGAACCCAAACAAAAAAGGTTACAAATGTGACAATCCACAATGGAGTATGTACTAGCTGTCAAAATTACACACCATGTTGGAGAGCGACAACATGTAGGGAAAGAACGCTGCCTGAAATTACGTAAGTTGCCAGGTCAGGTAACCGGAACACTAAGGCCACTAGGCACAAAATTCCACTGGTACACTAGAATTTGGAGTACAGTTCAAATGGCTCTAAGCACTGTGGGACTTAACATCTATGGTCATCAGTCCCCTAGAACTTAGAACTACTTAAACCTAACTAACCTAAGGACAGCACACAACACCCAGTCACCACGAGGCAGAGAAAATCCCTGACCCCGCCGGGAATCGAACCCGGGACCCCGGGCGTGGGAAGCGAGAACGCTACCGCACGACCACGAGCTGCGGACAATTTGGAGTACGGTCAACCAATATAGTTAAGAAGGGATCGGTTGGTAGGACATGTTCTGAGGTATCAAGGGATCACCATTTTAGTACTGGAGGGCAGCGTGGAGGGTAAAAATCGTAGAGGGAGACCAAGAGATGAATACACTAAGGAGATTCAGAGGGATGTAGGCTGCAGTACGTACTGGGAGATGAAGAAGCTTTCACAGGATAGAGTAGCATGGAGAGCTGCATCACACCAGTCTCTGGACTGAAGACCACAACAACAACAACAACAATTGGCTGAAGGCCTTAGCAATTTAATTTTAATGGAACTAGCTGGAGGTCGCATATTAAGCAATAAGAGAAGTTTCAATCAAAATGCAGAAGGCCTTATCTTAAAACATTTCATGCAAATTGGGCTGCAGCCCCCATTCAAAAGCATAACAAGTCTTATGCCTTAGGGGCAAGAGAAGAAGATTAATTTAAGAGATATTAAAATTCGGCTGAAGGCCGCTCACCAACAAATAATTTAACGGCTTAAGCCCTAGAAGACGAGTTTCAATTTTAAAGGGCAGAAGGCCGTATCTTAAAACATTTCATATAAAATAAAGAATAACAATCTCATGCCTTAAAGGCCAGACAAGAAAAAATGGTTCAAATGGCTTTGAACACTATGGGATTTAACTTCTGAGGCCATCAGTCCCCTAGAACTCAGAACTACTTAAACCTAACTAACCTAAGAACATAACACACATCCATGCCCCAGGCAGGATTCGAACCTGCGACCGTAGCGGTCGCGCGGTTCCAGACTGTAGCGCCTAGAACCGCTCGGCCACTCCAGCCGGCAGACAAGGACAATAATTTAAGAGATATTAATACTCGACTGAAGGCCACATATGTTCAATGGCTTAAGGCCTAGAAAGAGTTTCAGTCTAAAAGCAGAAGGCCTTATCTTAAAACCTCTCCAGTAAAATTAGGCTGAAGGCTCCATATTAAAATATAACAATCTCATGTCTTAAGGGCAAGACAGGACAATTAATTTAAGAGATACTGATTCTCAGATGAAAGCCACACATCAACCAAATAACTAAAATCCAAAGAGGCAAATTACTACATAACACACAAGGACCGGTGCTTAGAAGTTTCCAACGATCGGACTGGGTTTGTAACACTAACGCCCGTTTAGGTGAGACAGGCAGCCTGTCCAACGACTTCTTCATCTGGAGGCAACCCAACCGACAGACAGCCGACCAACCAATCAACCAAATCAGTTCCGCTCCGCGCAACCAGCAAAGCGACCACAAGATTTCAATACACGACACGCAGAATATTGGCGTCCTTAACGACCAACAACATCTCAGCTGACGAACTACACACTGTACTGGACAGAAACAACACAACGACTAAAATACACTGCCTAAAGTTACGTCAATGACCAGGGTAGGTAACCGAAACGTCAATGGCCACAAGGCAGAAGATACTGCTGGTGAACTTTAATGACAGGGAATAAACCAAGTTAAGTTAAATTCCACAGGAAGACGGCTGGAGCCTTAGCCGACTTAAATGCACATACGTTGATTGGACTGCTGGACCGTCCGCGACAGCTGCTCCGTCGTGACTGCACTGCTGGTGCGTCTCCCACTTACTACCCGACACACGACGATCAGGAAGTACTGTGGCTCCAGAGCTGGTACGACAGTGGGCTTATCGATACACGCTGTTGCTGCCACTTTTGGGCAAGTAAGGCAGGAAGTTAGTGACGCCAGTAAATGGAATAAGACAACGAGGCGGCAGTACCGTAATAGAAGACGACAAACAATAAATGGGATGAACACGAGCCATGCACAGCTCAGATGTGTTGTTCCAAGAGGATATTGCTCGGCCATACACTGGCCGTGAAACTCATTGTGCTCTGCCATGAACTGAAGCAAGTTCCCTGACCAACACGAACTCCGGACTTGTCTCCATCGAGCACGTGTGGGATATCATGGGACGAGAAGTGGTGATTCGTGTTACTCGTCAGTGTACAACTCTTCTACTGTGGAATTACGTAAACAAGTCGAGCAGTCGTGGCGTATGGGATATCCCAGGACAGAATTCGTCATCTGTACTATCCATTGGAGTCCAGAGTCAGCGCCTCCATTGCCGCTCGTCGAGGTTGCGCCACACGCTGATATGAGTGTTTTGGCGTGGGTCGATACCTGGTATCTCACAACCGCTTGTGCTATCGATACGTAAATGTAATCATTTCATGTAGTCCACATGCACTGTTGCAGCAATAAATTTCGAGTGAACTGGAAACGTCTTAAACGATGTACTAATGTTTTTCCAGCAGTGGATCTGACCGCGTTGTCTATAACCGTACGTGACGAACTACGAAATAAAACGTATGTGATACATTCGTACGTTCATGAATGTCCAACTACAGGACGACAAAATGTATATTACGAAATAAATCTCGGGTGAACAGCCTGGTATGAGTGTGCATAGGACACAATATTTCGGCAACCGACCACGTTGCCATCATCAGGTGCGATGATGTACTGACCGGCGGTGGGCCGGCGCCGGGTGTATATGGGATAATCTCCCTCCTCCCTCAGGCGCATACCTATGAGTCGGTGCGGTCCGCGCCCCGCGCGCTGTCCAGGTACAGCGTCGGTTCTCCCGCCGTCTGGACGCTGCGTCCTAGGTCTTCTCGTTCAGGAGGGTCTGCTGGCACCGCCGGTCAGTACATCAGCGCACCTTGTAACGCCGGAAATGCATATCCTCCTATTTCCATCTATTGTACTATTATTTTTTTCCTTGTTTTGTTACCTCAAGATATGACATTTCTGTCTCTTTATATATTGTAATTGCTTTACTGTTTGGATATATATATATTTATGCACTTATGTCGATGTATAATTGGTGTGTTTCGTAAATATTATTTGTATTTTTACGCTGGGTCTTGCCTAGGGAAAACTGCTATCGAACGATTACGTCGATAGGTCGTGTGACGAATCAAAGTGTGTAGGATCTTTAGTAGTGTTAACTCTGCCGCGTGGAGCGCGGGCAGAACAGAGTGAGAGTCTGGCGGGAGTAGCGAGTGGAGCAGGTGTTGTGTGACGCTCCCGCGAGTTGCCGCGCTTTCGGGGTTTGGCAGCATGTAATTGCGCTCGACTCGCGATGATAGTTTCTGACATGGTGTCGCGGACGGGAAGCATTAGCTGGCGCACATCAAGAGCCCGTTTCGCCTGGTGACCGTGTCGAGAAGAAGGCGCGCCAACATCCAGCTTCTGCAACAGCGACGGCCGACAATGAGTGACTGTCGCCACCTCCTCGATCGACGGCTTCAAACCTTCAATCAACCAACAAGGAAGACTAAAAGCACGTAAAGTTTCAGAACTGTATGGCAGACCACAGCTTTTAATCTTGTTCCATTTGCCTCGCAAAATTACAGCAACTTAGCATGAACCTTTGTTGCTCATTGTCCCAATTGCATTGCCAAGCAGGGTCCCTTCCTTTTCCGAAATGAACCCGAGTGTCGTTGAAATTCAAACGCCAGCATAATTCCATTTCACTGCTTTAATTTCAAAGTTCAGTTAAAGTCTCAGAGCTGGCTACAATATTCAGATTACACAAGCACGAATTAAGAGTGCGAGCTTTGTTACCGTATTTTAGCTTACCTGTGACTGCAGCTCAGCTTGGTACGTACTACATTTTACTATTGTTAATTGTTCAGAATCATTTAATTCAAGATCAAAGTTAAATCTCTTATTTCTAAATTGCGTAGATTCAAGTAGCTTTTGAAACGATTGTTGAGGTAGTCCAAGACTAACTGTATTTTACTGAATTTCGGTGTGCTTCAGAAAGAAAGCTCATTATTAACTTCAGTCACTAAATTAACTTTCGATTTTCCGGTTTTATTAATTCTTTTGCTAAATTAAGTCAGGGTGTAGCGAAATTTATTACTTCTGACAAACTTTCAGTTTTCACACTACACGTGTCAACCTTCAGTTGCCACGCTTCTAGTGCTAATTATATGTGTAATAATCTTTCTTTTTCAGTTACTATAGTAATTGTCCTTAGGACTGGCGACCGTGATTTCCCCAAATCTCAAATACCTAATTACCGCTAGTTAATTGTTAATGTAACGGCTGCACATTTACTTTCTTCATTAACTTTACCCCTTTTCAAAATTAATTTCCACCAGTTTCATTAGCACATATCCTTTCATTTAGATGTAACCCTTTCCTCCCTCTTTACCGACAGGTTAACTTCGGTGACGATTGCTTTTCCAAAACTCCCATTAGGTACACGCGGTTTCGTTTTTCACTGTCATTAAGGTCGATAAGTGAGGGGGGAGGTTACACGTGGCGACCTGGTGACAGGACAATCTTCAATTTTGAGGTTGTTCTGGACACGAATTTTGCATTGTGCAAATATCGTAACAAAGTACTGGTTACGTACAGGCCGGTACGTCAGCGAGAATAAGTAGTGGGAGTAATCCTAATTATATTTGAGATTTGTCATTTATATTGAAAATTATTAAAATGAGTGAAGGCAACAATTACCAAAATTTGGTAGACTTGGATACGGAACAATCGGTCGAACAGTGGGAAACGCGCACGGCGGTTCCCATTGTTCAGGGGCAGGCGGCTAGCATGAAAGACGCGACCGCCGAAACGCAACAAAGAGCAGAAATGGAATTCCAAACTTTAGAAAATGTTTCGGAATCGGAAGCGAAAATCAAATCTGTACCCCTTGATGATGAATACGGGGGAACATATATAGAGGAACCAGCTACGGAAGTAAAACCGGTAGTCTCCGGGAATTTAACTGATTTATTGATTGTTTTGATTAATGAAATCAAGAGTCAATCGGCAGAAATTATAGCTCTGTCTGCCAAGCAAGAAGCTCAGTCTGAAAAGATTGAACGAAAGCTAGACAATCAGAACAAAGCTATTAATGTTGTTAACAACAATGTTGGAGTTGTTAATACAAAAGTTGATAAAATCAAAGAAGATATTGTTGTAATTAATACCGAAATCGGTAATCTTAAACAGGAAATGATAGGCGTTCAGGCGGAAATTGCGAGCATAAATACTCGTTTTGATTCCGAAATTAGCAGAATCGAGAAAAGTGTAGGAGAAGCAGTTGCTCCGATCATCGAGAATAAGGTGACGGAACAAATTCAATTAGTGAAAAAAGAGGATCAACAGAAGGTGGAAACTTTAAAGGCTTTAGTGTCCGAAGTAGACACTAAAGTGAGGGAGCAGGCTAATACCTGCGAAGAGAAAAAGAGGGAAGTGGAAACGATTGCGACAACCACTTGCCAAGTAATTACGAGAGTGTCGGAATTAGAAAAGAAACTTGACGAAAAACAGAGCTATGTGCCAATCTGTGCACATAGTTCGGAATTGTTGACGAAAGAGGAGCGGTTCGACCCCTTGAAAAAAGGCGGTATACACGCGACGGATTTCATTAAAAATTGTGAAAGAGTTTTACCCAGATCATGGACTAATGAGAGAAAAATTAATGCGGTTATTGATGTGCTGGCTGGTGATGCCAAGCGTTGGGGCTTAAACCTCAACATTACGAACCTGACTTTTGACAAGTTTAAAAATTTGTTTCTGGCTGAATACTGGTCAGAGCAAAAGCAGCAAAGTGTCTGGCGCGAATTTGTCGTATCGAGGCCTTTCGATGCGAATTCGCGCGGCTCGATGAAGGAGTTTTGTGAGGGCTGGATCCGCAAGTTGGAATATTTGCGTGATCGCCGCACGGAATCCGAAATAGTCTGGGAACTCTACAAGAAGCTTCCAGATGATACAAAACGCTACGTAGGAAGCAATTACAGGACAATCAATGATTTCCTGGAAAGAGTTGAGGACGAGGACTATTGGCGCAATAATCGCGACAGTGGTAGAGGCCGTGGTAACAACAACGGGTACCACCCCAACCATAACAACGATAACCATGGGAATAATGCATACCGCAGCAATAACAATAATGGTTCGGACCGTAATAACAATCGGTACAATGCAAATAATAACAGGAATGACAGAAACCAGTATCATACTAACGTGATACGGGCTTCACAGAATAGTAATAACGCCAGAGGGTGTGATCAGCCGCCTCAGCAGCATCCGGGGAGCGTATCTGCTGGGACAAGACAGGGAAACCATTAGCCGCGCCGGTGAGGGGCCGAGCGGGCGTGGAGAAATTTTGGCGGCCCAATAACAAGAGAAAACCCAGGTGTCGCCGTTATGAAAATTCCGTATGGAATAATCAACGGCGGGAGAGTGTGCCAGTGTTAAGAGAAAGGAGTGCGCCCACAAGTAGTAGATCAGCAGTATACACGGCAGTAGGTAGTACATTCACTGTCAGTGAGAACAATTTAAGTAGTGTTCCGGAAATCGATTATAAAGTGGCAGCTGTAATACCCACAGCGGAACTAGAGATTGAGTTTAAGAATGATTCGCAATTGTTGAGAGAAGATCAGATGTCGGATAAAACGTCCGTCATCGAGCGAGGGGATGCAGAGAGGGATGAGGTCTGGTTAAGGCAGTTCGGTCGCTTATACGACGAACTAAGAGATTATAGGGGCCTGTACGGGAGGAGTGTTTATAGAGAGCGCGGGCAGGATTTGCCGCGTCTCGTCCCACAGGAAGATAGTATTTGTGAAGTGATGGAAAGTTCTGGCCCCAACCGGCAGACTTTACCAGAAATAGTTGATGTTAATGGGGAGCACGAGCAAGATGCGTCGTGTTTCGTCCCGCAGGAATTGAATGTTGAAGTAGTAACGGAAAGTTCTGGCCCTAACCGGCAGACTTTACCGAAAGTTGTAGTGGTAGAAGTAGCCGACCCATCCGACGCAAACCTCCAGTTTAAACATTGCGAGAGTATTAAGGAGAAAGATTACGAAAATTTTAGTGATAGCCGGACACGATTGGTAGAAAAGCACATAGATTACAGCGTGTATGAGGTTAGAGTTGACATTATACAGTCAGACGATAGCAGTGTGGGTTGCGCAGATCCAGAGGAAGTAATTGCAGATACTACTGGGCACATTTCTCCAGGTAGATTGGCAGATGAGATCAATCTGACCAAAGAGGAATCAACGAAGGTGACAATTAGTGAATCGATAGCAAAGCAACACTCACTAGTTGACGAGTTACAGGAAAAGGTTTCGGTATTGGAGGCGAAGCTACAGACTAAGCCTCAGGACAGACGTGTTGAAATTAAAACTGTATGTGAACAGAGGCTGAAAAAGCCGCCAGATAAACCGGATTTGGGATCAAAGCCGGATGGTTTTTTCTGGAATGACCTGGATATAGACGAGGATTTACTGTGGGAAAATAAAGAAACCGTCGAGGACAAGTGTAGACAGATAGTAGTGTCTGTTAATATGCACGACCTACAACTAAACGTGTTGATTGACACCGGTGCAGAATTGAATGCTGTATCTGGGAAAATATTTGAGTTACTGAAAGATAGACCTGGCATCGTAGTTATGCCAGTAACAGGAGTGAAAATTATCGGTGCTACTGGGAAGGCCAGTAAACCGGTCACAAAACAGATTTTTGTCCACTTCGAGATATGTGGGGCAAGATTTGAACAAGAGTTTGTCGTCGTGCCAGACTTGACTACGGAAGTAATTATCAGGTTAGATTGGCTATTAAAGTACCGTGCAGTGATTAATTGCGAAAGCAAAACTTTGACATGTACGTCACAAGATAAAACAATAGTAGTTAGTTTTGACGAGGCAGGAGACGGTGTGCATAGGCAATACCAGCCTATACACATTGTTAACTGGCCGGATGACATTGACGTAGGAATGGGTTTGAACTGCCGTAACATGAGGAATTTCGGCATTGACAAAAGTGTAGAAAGTGAATTGGAAGAGATAATCAAATTCCCTCCACAGATTAACATTAGTATTGGTGTGAAAAAAGATCGTTTGCGAGAAGTAATGAAGCTAAAAGCCGATGCTCGCACACGTCGTCATGACGCTAAAGTGCGTTTTGCTAAGTTTGCAATCGGAGACTTAGTACTTGTAATAGCTCATGAGAAATCGAGCGAGATAGACCATGAAATCTCTAATTTTAAGTTTGTTTATAATGGACCATATAAAGTCATTGGTATGCCTCACACAAATGCTTACGGAATATTGTAGACTTGAAATTGTACCAACCTAGGATCGATTAATACCACACAATGGGTAATTTATACAGTATGTAAAATAGAGTGTAAGATTTAACGATTTGCTAGATTGCCATGCTTTTGACTGACCAAGGTCATTAAAGAAGTTGTAATTAATAAGTAATTAATTTTGATTAATCAATTTAATTTTAATCAATTTAATCATGATCTAATCAACTGAAAAATCCAAGCTGCTAGTTTAAGTTTTCAGCTGAGTCACAGTAGATTAAGCAATGTAAATATGATTTTGTAACTAGCTGTAAGATTTCATGAATATGTGTTTTACTAGTCATTGCCGATGTACTTAGACGCTGTTTTAAGTTTCAGGCTAGTACATGCGTGTGATGATGGACAGTGTTGAGTTATCCACTGTGATAGTATTAAGGGACTCCTTGAGATTACTCGGGAGTGAGTTTTTCCTAAAGAATTCAGTGAAACGGACGTTCTGGAAACGCCGTCATAAGGGCGAGTGAGATCAAGCGTGCCGCACACGCGGGCGCAACAATACTGGCGAGGCGAGCCGCTGTCGGCTCTTGTGCCGCTGTTGGCTCTTGTGCCGCTGTCGGCATCCTTTGTACTCGCGAGTACGGAATGTGGAGTTGCTTTTCTTCCCGGACAGCTGATGTGAAAGGATTCTGCTGTCAATATTTATGTTTTATTTTATCTGCTGTATATTATTTTCTTGTTTAGCGTTAATTGGACATGACGAGAATATTAATTATGAAAAGGTTACATAAATATGTGTATTCTATGTAATTAATTATTAATTTGCGTATTTTGATCTACCTGTTTTTATGACCATGTACTCTGATTAATTTTGTAAATAGTATTCCATTTCTTGATACTGTTGGGAATTTTGACAATTTTAGAATAGCTAAACCATTTTCTATGTTTTCTATGAATTTTAATATGTTGTCAACCTGTTTTATTTTGTGCAAGATGACAGAGTGGAATAAGATTAGGAGTGTCTCCACTCAATTATTATGGTCTAAAAAAAATTGATTTATGGTTAATTAGACGAATGCTAAATTTTGTTGATGTTTTGAGCATATGCATTTCCGCTGTTTCTTTTTTGGGACATTTTCTGAGTCTGTTTACGTTACACGAACATCCTCAGACAATGTGGGGCACGTGTAACGCCGGAAATGCATATCCTCCTATTTCCATCTATTGTACTATTATTTTTTTCCTTGTTTTGTTACCTCAAGATATGACATTTCTGTCTCTTTATATATTGTAATTGCTTTACTGTTTGGATATATATATATTTATGCACTTATGTCGATGTATAATTGGTGTGTTTCGTAAATATTATTTGTATTTTTACGCTGGGTCTTGCCTAGGGAAAACTGCTATCGAACGATTACGTCGATAGGTCGTGTGACGAATCAAAGTGTGTAGGATCTTTAGTAGTGTTAACTCTGCCGCGTGGAGCGCGGGCAGAACAGAGTGAGAGTCTGGCGGGAGTAGCGAGTGGAGCAGGTGTTGTGTGACGCTCCCGCGAGTTGCCGCGCTTTCGGGGTTTGGCAGCATGTAATTGCGCTCGACTCGCGATGATAGTTTCTGACATGGTGTCGCGGACGGGAAGCATTAGCTGGCGCACATCAAGAGCCCGTTTCGCCTGGTGACCGTGTCGAGAAGAAGGCGCGCCAACATCCAGCTTCTGCAACAGCGACGGCCGACAATGAGTGACTGTCGCCACCTCCTCGATCGACGGCTTCAAACCTTCAATCAACCAACAAGGAAGACTAAAAGCACGTAAAGTTTCAGAACTGTATGGCAGACCACAGCTTTTAATCTTGTTCCATTTGCCTCGCAAAATTACAGCAACTTAGCATGAACCTTTGTTGCTCATTGTCCCAATTGCATTGCCAAGCAGGGTCCCTTCCTTTTCCGAAATGAACCCGAGTGTCGTTGAAATTCAAACGCCAGCATAATTCCATTTCACTGCTTTAATTTCAAAGTTCAGTTAAAGTCTCAGAGCTGGCTACAATATTCAGATTACACAAGCACGAATTAAGAGTGCGAGCTTTGTTACCGTATTTTAGCTTACCTGTGACTGCAGCTCAGCTTGGTACGTACTACATTTTACTATTGTTAATTGTTCAGAATCATTTAATTCAAGATCAAAGTTAAATCTCTTATTTCTAAATTGCGTAGATTCAAGTAGCTTTTGAAACGATTGTTGAGGTAGTCCAAGACTAACTGTATTTTACTGAATTTCGGTGTGCTTCAGAAAGAAAGCTCATTATTAACTTCAGTCACTAAATTAACTTTCGATTTTCCGGTTTTATTAATTCTTTTGCTAAATTAAGTCAGGGTGTAGCGAAATTTATTACTTCTGACAAACTTTCAGTTTTCACACTACACGTGTCAACCTTCAGTTGCCACGCTTCTAGTGCTAATTATATGTGTAATAATCTTTCTTTTTCAGTTACTATAGTAATTGTCCTTAGGACTGGCGACCGTGATTTCCCCAAATCTCAAATACCTAATTACCGCTAGTTAATTGTTAATGTAACGGCTGCACATTTACTTTCTTCATTAACTTTACCCCTTTTCAAAATTAATTTCCACCAGTTTCATTAGCACATATCCTTTCATTTAGATGTAACCCTTTCCTCCCTCTTTACCGACAGGTTAACTTCGGTGACGATTGCTTTTCCAAAACTCCCATTAGGTACACGCGGTTTCATTTTTCACTGTCATTAAGGTCGGTAAGTGAGGGGGGAGGTTACAACCTGATGATCGCAACGTGGTCGATTGCCGAAATATTGTGTCCTATGCACATTCATACCAGGCTGTTCACCCGAGATCTATTTTGTCATGAAATATGCCGGGAGAAATTGAAGAATCACATCACAATGTATATTAGTCAGTCACCTTTCGACATCACACAGGCTGCAACCGTTCACTGTGTACTCTATTACATAATGTATCGCCCCGCCCGGTTAGCCGTGCGGTCTAACGTACTGCTTTCCAGGCGGGAAGACTTGCTGGTACCCGGCACGAATCCGCCCAGCGGATTAGTGTCGAGGTCCGGTATGCCGGCCAGTCGGTGGATGGTTTTTAAGGCGGTTTTCCATCTGCCTCGGCGAATGCGGGCTGTTTCCTCTTATTCCGCCTCAGTTACACTATGTCGGCGATTGCTGCGCCAAACACTTTCTCCACGTACGCATACACCTTAATTACTCTACCACGCAAACATTGGGGTTACACTCGTCTGGTGTGAGACGTTCCCGGGGGTGTCCACTGGGGGCCGAACCGCACAATAACCCTGGGTTCGGTGTGGGGCGGCGGTGGGGTGAGAGGACTACTGTAGCCTGTTACTAAGTTGTGAACCACTCAGGGCTACGGCGGGGACGAAGCCTCTCCGTCGTTTCTAGGTCCCCAGTTCCATACAATACAATACATATCGTATCTGAAAGTATCAGCTATGTAGAAGAGCTCCGAGTGCCACAGACTAAAAAATATTGTCACGCGTACTCTGAATATCCTTCAATGAAAACGAGCAACTGCACTTTACATTTGATGACAGTTTATGACACAGTGTGGCCAGAACTAGCTTTCGATTGTTCATTATTGTACGAATAAGTTCCAAATATTTTTGTTGTATCGTTTACTGCAATAAACTACTCGCGCCGTACTTCCGGGTAACTTCTTTATTGAGAAGAGGCACGTTTCAGTTTAGCAATGTAGCTCAAGTTTCTCATCGATACAGTCACAAATATCTCGACAATAATTCATATTCACGCTTAAATAAACACTGTGAGCCAACAACGCTTCCCGTTCATTACCGAAGCGCCGGCGTCGGCGTGCTACTTACATGTTCAGATAGTGCGTAAGATGCGATGACGGTACGCTCACACAGTGTGCAGCTATGGTATACGCTAGGATCGTGACGGTGCCATTGTTTCATGGTACCCACCAGAAAATAATTTCAATAGTGTACGTTATAGTCGGCCTACACACACACACACACACACACACACACACACACACACGGGCGCGCAGCGAAACAGATATCCAAACATGTTTCAGTTAATTATAGATTACAGTTCCATTTACGTTGCTAAGTATGACTGCTTTTATTTTACAACAGGCCTATTTCAATGGCTGTCATCATCAGGTTATCTGTAAGTAATAAATATCATTTTTATACATTTTTACATACGTATGATGGTTTTAAAATCTTGTGATATTGGTCACTCTCTATTTGCTTGTTAGTTACGCTCCGTTGGTGTTATTGTATTAATAGTGATTGGTTACCATCTTATCTGATTATATTATTTATATAGCTATTTTCGTAACAGATTGGTTGACACGTAAGCCAGCAATACTGTATGGGTAAAGGTTTTAATGATTCTTAGTGCTCTTATGTAGGTATTGATCTTTGCATGTCCATATGTCATCGCTGGATACTTTCATTGTGTCGGATAGGCTATGTTTACGCCTATGTATTCGTTTGTATTCAAATATAAATGGAACTAACAGTGCTTTCTTGTTATTTATGTGCTATACGTTCTCTTTAGTTTTCAGAGGTGCGACTGTCTATCTGCTTGTTGACAGGTTACCCAGCTATGCTGTATGGTTGGATAATTTCAGTAAAGTTATCTACGTATTGCTTGTGTTTCCGGTCGATTTGCTTGTTTAGTATTTTTTGCAGGTATTGTGTGTACGTACACAGATTTCCATCTCTTCCAAAATTTTAATTAGTGGTTCTTCCTCTATATTATATACTGTGTGTGATCTTTGGTCTTTAGGTGGTGAAAATTGTAGTGGGAGTGTTTTAGCTGTCTCTGACGTGTTCTTGGTGTCTAACGATAAGGTTTCTACCCGTCTGACCTCTGCAGAATTTATCGCATTCTTTGCACTGATTTTAGCATGTTCGTGGGTTCGAGTATATTCATGATTTTGTTTTACGCGACTGAATTTGTGATCGAAGACTGCGTTGTGTGAAGAATGCTAATCTTAGATGTCTGGTTTTTAGTAGTGCATCAATCTTGTTAGACATCATTCCTAGGTACGTAGTTGCTATATTGGAAAATTTTGACTTTGTTGGCATTTCTCTGATGTGTGCTATTTCTTTTGTTAACGTAGACCGTGCCGGTTTATGGGGTTTATTGTATAGTTGAAGGACTATTTTAGAGTGTAATGATTTGCTCGTGCCACATATTATAGGATTGTAGTCTCTTTTTGTATGGTGTCTTGCTGTAGTGGTAAGTTTGTTATCCTCTTAATCATGGGCTGAAAGTAGACGTATTTATGCACTTTTGAGTGGCACGTATTTGCATTAATAATGATATCAGTTGCAGTGGGCTTACGCTAAATTTCAAATTTATGTACGTTGGTAGTTTTTCGATGGTTAGGTAGAGGAAATATATTGCTTTATTGTTTTCTGCTTCTGCTGTAAACTTCATTTTAGGTTACAGTCAACTCAGTGGCCTGTGTATTTGTTGGAGGTCTGTATTATCTCCATCTACATTGACAGAAAAAAATCGGAAAACACCAAGAAGTAGTTAATTAATGTAAAGTAACGGAATGTCGGAAATACCTGTGTCTAGGCAATATATTTATGTGATTAACATTGCAAGATCACATGATGTAAGCGCGAAATAAGTCTTTGCAAATGTGAATTGGTGGTATATTATTTACTGGTTGAATGCAAGCATTCAAATTTACATGTTTTGTGGTGTATAGGTGCTGGTTACCAGTTTTTGGGATAGAGTTCCATGCCTGTTGAACTTGGCCGGGCAATAGAGGGGACGGTTAATGATGATTGTGGATGATGCTGGAGTTGTTGTCCGATGATGTTCCGTAAGTGCCCGATTGGAGACATATTTGGTGATTGAGCAGGCCAAGGCCACATGTGCCCCCCCATGAACCATGGACCTTGCCGTTGGTGGGGAGGCTTGCGTGCCTCAGCGATACAGATAGCCGTACCGTAGGTGCAACCACAACGGAGGGGTATCTGTTGAGAGGCCAGACAAACGTGTGGTTCCTGAAGAGGGGCAGCAGCCTTTTCAGTAGTTTCAAGGGCAACAGTCTGGATGATTGACTGATCTGGCCTTGTAAGAATAACCAAAACAGCCTTGCTGTGCTGGTACTGCGAACGGCTGAAAGCAAGGGGAAACTACAGCCGTAATTTTTCCCGAGGGCATGCAGCTTTACTGGCATGGAGAGCTGCATCAAACCAGTCTCAGGACTGAAGACCACAACAACAACAACAACAAGCTACATGTCGACACTGTGTAGAGCAGGTTGGGTTACAACGACGGTATGTGGGCGAGCGTTATCCTGTTGGAAAGTCCCTGGACTGCTGTTCACGAATGGCACTACAAAAGGTCGAATCACCAATTCACATACGAATCTGGAGTCAGAGTGCGTGGGATAACCAAGAGAGTGCTCCTGCTGTCGTACGAAATCGCACCCCAGAACATAATTTCAGGTGTAGGTCCAGTGTGTATAGTACGCAGACAGATTGGTTTCTGGCTAATACGCGGCCATCACTCGCACCAAGACAGAATCAGCTTTCACCAGTAAACACAACAGACCTCCACCTTGCCCTCCAATGAGCCTCGCTTGGCTCTACTGAAGTCGCAAATGGCAGTAGTTTGGGTCAGTGGCGTCTTACTTGGAGCTCTCCTTGAAGTAACCAATTTGTGCCAGTTCGTTGCGTCACCGCAGTGCCAATTGCTGCTCAAACAGCTGCTGCAAGTGCAGTGCGATGCGCCAGAGCCACACGTTGTACACGACGGTCTTCGCTCTCGGTAGAACAACGTGGCCGTCCGGAGCCCGGTCTTCTTGCGACTGCAGATTTGTTCAAGAGACCCAGAAAATATTAGATACAGGCTCCCAGGTAGATGCCATTTTCCTTGACCTCCGGAAGGCGTTCGATACAGTTCCGCACTGTCGCCTGATAAACAAAGTAAGAGCCTACGGAATATCAGACCAGCTGTGTGGCTGGATTGAAGAGTTTTTAGCAAACAGAACACAGCATGTTGTTCTCAATGGAGAGACGTCTACGGACGTTAAGGTAACCTCCGGCGTGCCACAGGGGAGTGTTATGGGACCATTTCTTTTCACAATATATATAAATGACCCAGTAGATAGTGTCGGGAGTTCCATGCGGTTTTTCGCGGATGAAGCTGTAGTATACAGAGAAGTTGCAGCATTAGAAAATTGTAGCGAAATACAGGAAGATCTGCAGCGGATAGGCACTTGGTGCAGGGAGTGGCAACTGACCCTTAACATAGACAAATGTAGTGTATTGCGAATACATAGAAAGAAGGATCCTTTATCGTATGATTATATGATAGCGGAACAAACACTGGTAGCAGTTACTTCTGTAAAATATCTGGAAGTATGCGAGCGGAACGATTTGAAGTGGAATGATCATATTAATTGTTGGTAAGGCGGGTGACAGGTTGAGATTCATTGGGAGAGTCCTTAGAAAATGTAGTCCATCAACAAAGGAGGTGGCTTACAAAACAACTCGTTCGACCTATACTTGAGTATTGCTCATCAGTGTGGGATCTGTACCAGGTCGGGTTGACAGAGGAGATAGAGAAAATCCAAAGAAGAGCGGCGTGTTTCGTCACGGGGTTATTTGGTAAGCATGATAGCGCTACGGAGATGTTTAGCAAACTCAAGTGGCAGACTCTGCAAGAGAGGCGCTCTGCATCGCGGTGTGGGTTGCTCGCCAGGTTTCGAGAGGGTGCGTTTCTGGATGAGGTATCGAATATATTGCTTCCTCGTACTTATACCTCCCGTGAAGATAACGAATGTAAAATTAGAGAGATTAGAGCGCGCACGGAGGCTTTCCGGCAGTCGTTCTTCCCGCGAACCATACGCGACTGGAACAGGAAAGGGAGGTAATGACAGTGGCACGTAAAGTGCCCTCCGCTACACACCGTTGGGTGGCTTGTGGAGTATAAATGTAAATGTAGGTGTAGACGTAGACCATCGCTGACAGCTATCACGTACAATGGCTACATACCTGCCAAGTCTTTTTGCAATATAGCATAATGAACATCCAGCCTTTCGCAGTCTAATCACGCGACCTCGTTCAGACTCACTGAGGTGTTGATAACGGCATGTTCGTCGCCTTAAAGGCATTGTTGACTTATTACATCAACTCATCACGTTGGGTCTCAAAGGTGAATACTCTCACGACCGTTACAGCCTGTATTGAAAGCAAACCTGATTTGCATTCTCATAGTGGCTATACTGGCGCCACTCTTATGCAAAAGGCACTAGATTTGAACCTATATGTCTTTCTGATATAGAAACGTGGCTACCAAATTTCGTTTATGTCGCACAAATCTTTTTTGGATTTGCGATTTTTTCCAAAATTTTAAACATGTCTGAAGCAGCAACTGTTGAAAATCATCACGGTAGATTATAACAGCCAAGCATTTGCAGAATAAAGATTTATTGAAATCCTTGTCATCAGAAGCAAAAATACACTAAACTCCAGGATATGATTTTAGTGTATTTTTGCTACTGATGAAGGTACATTTAGATATACCGAAACCGTTATCAAGGATTTCAATAAATCTTTATTCTGCAACTGTCTGGCTGTTATCATTTACCGTTACGATTTTTTTCCGTTAGTCTATTAGCAATAGTGTATCATCAACATCTCTATAATAATATACGATTTTTTAATCAACGAGTTTATGTTACTGAGAATTTTTTTGTAGCACGTTTAACAATATATCCAGAATTTTCCAGCTATGCTGCATCCTATGGCCACTCCGTCTGCTTGTGTGTAAATTGTGTTAAATTGAAAGTAGTTATGGTGTAGTAATAATTGTAGTAGTTGTATAATTTCGTAGGTGTCTGTTATGGAAGTAGTAGGTCATTCTCACTAATGGTGATCGTTTCATAAATCAGGATATAAGTGTAGAGATCTGCAACATCGAACGACAGGAATTTTCCTTTTGTTGATACTTCTACGTCTTTTAATTTTCGTGCTAGTGATCTTGACTTTCTTACTACGGTATGTGTTTTTTATCATAAGCATAGAATTTTTTTTAGAAGGTTGTTTAATTTTTGCTGATGAGATATGTAGGGCTATCTATGCTATCTTCCACTGGGCGGATCGGAATGTTTAATTCCATTTATAATTGAATACAAACGAACAAATTGAATACATAGGACTAAACACAGCCCATATCGAAATCCGTCTACGAAAACTGAGTACAATGACAGCTCCTAGCGATGCTATATGGACATGCAGAGATCAATATCTACATAACAGCACTGATAGACATACCATATAATATCACTGGATTATCTGCCAAACAGGTTGTCATGAAAATACGAGTATACTCTCAGATAAGCTAATAACCAACCGTTGTTACTACAATAACACCAACCGAAGCAAATAGACAGAACCACCGATATCGTTTAGATGTCAAAACAATTAGCTGTATGTAAAAACGTATAACAATAAAATCCATTTAATAATAACCAGTAAAATTATGTACCATTTGCTTACAAATAACCTGATGATGGCAATTCAACCGAAATAGACCTATTGTAAAATAAAAGTAACAAAACTTAACAGCGTACTTGGAACTATATATTATAGTTATACAATGTCCTTAAGAGATATGTACCACCCAGCTGGTCACAAAGAATATAAATTACACAAAGTCTCAGTTTACTTAATGCTAACGGAAAAGCCATTTTGATAGCGTAAGTAACGAAGAATTCCAAATACGATTCTAAAAAGTCGCTCAAAGCAAAAGGTATTAGACAGTTAAGTTCAGGCTGTAAGAGATTTAAACGATGCGTAGATATTGCGGACACTGATATAAAACAAAATGAAAGGAAGAGGCAATAAATTCATACGTTAAATGAGTATGCTGGAGAACTGCTTTCTAGCACTGCGCTTCGATGCGTTTGCATATACTTGCATTTTAACTGGACGCCTCTTTGCTTCAATAACTTATCACCAGAACGGTGAATCGTTAACTTATAATTACTTTTTCCACGAGATATATAGCTCAGTAATGTCCAATAGCTTGTCAGGTTTCTGAGGGGCGTGTGTTGAGTCGTTAAGAGATACACGAATTTACAGATTCCCCGCACGTACTCAGGTGGTCATTTGGTGTGAGGCGTCGAATAGGCTCGAAAGTTTAATAATCCAGTGGAAATTAACACTACCGCTAATCAACCGTCATAATTTTTAGTATTGTAAAAGGTGTACAGCCACTTTCCGAAGGGTTTCTTTGGGTTACGTCAAAACTGACAATATAAAAAATACTCCTCAATGTTTCATAACCTCAACAGGCAGTTCTGTAGGTTACAATAAGCCGCCAAAAATAATGTCACAATTAAAGGTGGCTCCAAACAGCTTGCGTAAGAAACAGAAGACCCTAATCGGATATTTTCAGTGAATGCATCTATAATATATCGTTTTATTTCGAATCATTTTCCTCGAGTTTCATATCTTTGCTTGCTTGCCGAGTTTGATTCCAGAGAAGCTTATGCACCAAGTTCAGACATCACTGCAGTCGTTTTCGTTCTGATTGCTGACTCTAGGACATCATATAATGAATACTAGCCTTTTTAAAAACCCACTTCTGGATTAGAGTTTGTCGAGACTATTAGACAGCTTGATTCTTGACAAAATATTACGTTGCAAAAGTAAACGATATTACTGTCAATTATAGTTATGCGGAACACAAAATAAAGGGACTGTAATTTCACTATAATAATCATTAAAAGTGTTGTTATACTTAACTATACGTGTTTGTTATTTCCTGGGATATTTAATATCTGCCGCACAAAGTGCCTAGTTGATACTCAGAGAATACAAGCCACATGGAAAGCAGCAGTCGCTTTAAATCGAAGGGTGTGTTTGAATCAGAATTACTGTGTGTACGGAATGCAATTTGAATACGTCTTCACGTGCGTCATCTGTTGTAACATTTTGCGACAAGTATCTCATTGTGTTACTGGAGAATTCGTCTTTTGCTGGTTCAGCTCAGTTTTCAGTGTTTCAAGTAGGGCTGTGTTAGAGCACGACTCGAAGTTTTCGAACAGTTTACGTCACACGTTGTGAAATCTCGGGTTCTGATGGATCTTTAGATCTGCCGGCGATCTAGCGACTTTTGTTGCTACGATATCTACCACGTGCCTATGCGTTTGTATGGCACTGTGGATTTCAATAATAAAACTGACTATGAAAAACGGACTAAAAATCTTCCGAGGTGTATGTCGTATGTAAGAACATCAACTAATTAGTAAATAAGAGTCTGCAAGTTCTCGAGCTGGTGCTATCTCCGAAGGCGGGCATTGCCGCTGTAATTTACTTTCGCTGTAGGAATTACAGTCGTTTTACCACTACATACTTCGTTTGTTGGGCATTTACTTTTTTATTAAATTCACCCCATGTTTCACCTGAAAATAATGCTCTCTGCTCGTCCAAATGTTCATTAGGGTATCGTGTAGAAATCTGAAGAAAAGCGGCCGATCTTATCCTTTATATATCACAAACATATATGATTTAAATCAGATTAAGAAATCTTATTAAGGTATTGACATTCCTCTTGCCTTGAAGGTAAAGTGCAAAAAATTTCATCAAGATCGGAGTAAAAACAGAGATTTGTATGAATTACAAACAAACAAACGAAGGGACACACTTATTTACATAAATAGGTTACAATGAAAGCACCACTGAATGAAATAACGTACTTAACCAAAGTTGCAAAATGCCACCTTTTTATAATCTTATCTGATCGGCAGGAAATCAGAGTCAAGATTAAGACTGTTTTATGAACATTGTCTAGATCAATTTTATTCAGTTAAGTACTACAATACCACGTGCCATTAGTCACTGGATAAGATATGCATTAGTTTCGGACTGCTACTGATACTTGAAGTAAGGGGCACAACTACCTCTACTCTTGTAGCCGTACGTTTATAATGTTTCCTGGCAAGAAACGTTATAGATTAATGTTCATAACTGAATATTTCAGGCGATTCGAGGTTCTGAACGGACAATAATGTCGGAGCAAGTTGTAAACGACCTATGTTCATACGAGCGTATTTTATCTACTTAAATCATCTCTCACACACTTTCACCACACTTTGGAAGATGCTACTAGGGAGGGGTCCGTAGCAGAATCTGCAGCACTAAACGAAATAATCGTCCAGCACACAGCTGATACGGCGTTTATACTTCTGTAAGCGTGGTCCTGCGCTACGCTGCTATGGCGAAATTTGCTGGCCTGATTAAGGTCCACCTCTCATTCTGCAGGACTCCAAAACGGATAGATCTCATACCCAGTTACTCTTATACAAACTGATGAAGCCCCAAAAGGTTGAAATGCGTTATTGAAATAAATAACTTTGTAAACCAGACTGTATTTCAATTTAATTAAATAAAAAATCTTTTTAGTAAAACACATATTTAAAACGGACTAAAAAATATAAAGTAGGACCGTACAGATCCCGAATCACATACACATAATTCTGAAACTTGGTCGTAGCGAATGTAGTAGATGTTGTTGTTGTTGTTGTTGTTGTTGTGGTCTTCAGTCCTGAGACTGGTTTAATGCAAGCTCTCCATGCTACTCTATCCTGTGCAAGCTTCTTCATCTCCCAGTACCTACTGCAGCCTACATCTTTCTGAATCTGCTTAGTGTATTCATCTCTTGGTCTCCCTCTACGATTTTTACCCTCCACGCCGCCCTCCGATACTAAATTGGTGATCCCTCGATGTCTCAGAACATGTCCTACCAACCGATCCCTTCTTCTAGTCAAGTTGTGCCACAAACATCTCTTCTCCCCAATCCTATTCAATACCTCCTCATTAGTTACGTGATCTACCCACCTAATCTTCAGCATTCTTCTGTAGCACCACATTTCGAAAGCTTCTATTTTCTTCTTGTCCAAACTATTTATTGTCCACGTTTCACTTCCATACATGGCTACACTCCATACAAATACTTTCAGAAACGACTTCCTGACACTTAAATCTACACTCGATGTTAACAAGTTTCTCTTCTTCAGAAACGCTTTCCTTGCCATTGCCAGTCTACATTTTATATCCTCTCTACTTCGACATCATCAGTTATTTTGCTCCCCAAATAGCAAAACTCCTTTACTACTTTAAGTGTATCATTTCCTAATCTAATTCCCTCAGCATCACCCGACTTAATTCGACTGCATTCCATTATCCTCGTTTTGCTTTTGTTGATGTTCATCTTATACCCTCCTTTCAAGACACTGTCCATTCCGTTCAACTGCTCTTCCAAGTCCTCTGTAGTAGATAAGGTAAAATATTCATGCATCAATCATGTATCGCATGCGCCCCACGTTTTCGTTATAGATCTTGCAAGTTTTTCATAGTGATTAAATATTCACCGTGACAGATTTTGAGAATTATGTGTATGCGGTTTGGAATTTGTCTGTAGCTAAGAGAAATTATTTTATACATTTTAGCCCGTTTTAAATAATTTTCTGGTTTTTAGCCTTGTTTGTGTGAAATTGTTCAGTGGATTATAATCATTTTCATCGCATTGTGTGGGAGATATGTGTTATTTTTAAGGTTTACTTCATTGTCTTTTCGCCCATTCATATCTGAAACACAATAGTGTTACACCTATCTATTAATACTACATCAATATATTTAATTACTATTTTGCCAAAAAAAAGCAAAAAGATAAACAAAGTAGACTCCACCACGCAGTATTCAAAAGAGCGAGTTAATAATATATTGTCCTCCAATTCTGAGTTACGTTGAAAGTTTCAGATCTGTAGCTCGACGGAAAATTAGCCTGAATTCAGTTGCAAAATTTGTACAGAACAGACAAACAGACAAGAAAGCGTCCTTACAAAAACGTGTTAAAAAGAAAAACAGGCGCAACGGAATGTAGTCGAATTAAATCAGGCGATGATGAGAGAATTAGATTAGAAAATGAGACTCTAAAAGTAAAAGATGTGTTTTGCTATTTGGGCAGGAAAATAAGCGATGATGACCGAAGCGGAGAGGATATAAAATGCAGATTTGCAATGGCAAGAAAAGCACTCATGCAGTAAAACTTTAGCATCATGCATTACATCGTAATTTATTACTTCTGTATTACTAATCTATGCGCAACACATTTTTCAGACAGTACCCATTTACACTACTCAAAGTACCTGCAAAATTATATCATTGAACGATAGATAGGTCAAGAGATGTGACACCATAAACACTGAGATGCGTGAAAAACTTACCTTTCTTAAAACTGAGCTATATTATATATGAGACTCAAATTCTTCAAAGAATTCGGGGTGGCGGAAGGAGACTAGTTCAGAATACAAAGCCATAGGAAGAAGGACTGAGTTCATTTAGAATCCGCTAGTTGAATCAGAACTACATAAATTGTGAGGGAAACACATACCAATTAATGATTTTATACATTTACTGTTTGAACTGTAGGTGTCTCCACACTATTCAAATGGTTCAAATGGCTCTGGGCACTATGGGACTCAACTTCTAAGGTCATTAGTCCCCTAGAACTTAGAACTAGTTAAACCTAACTAACCTAAGGACATCACACACATCCATGCCCGAGGCAGGATTCGAACCTGCGACCATAGCGGTCTCGCGGTTCCAGACTGCAGCGCCTAGAACCGCACGGCCACTTCGGCCGGCTCTCCACACTATTCTCGGAGTATTATAATCACGCAGTTGCTTGCACAGTTTTTTATCTTCAGATACAAATCCAACAACAAACTAACAGATGTACCCATGTTTTACTTAATAACATTTCACAGTGCACTCTAAACAAGATGACTGTTCTTCTGTTCTGTCCTCACAGCACTATTGTGGACTCCCCGTTAGAACTTAAAAGAAAATTACTGCCATCAGAATCACTCTTAGAAGGCAGTAAGAATACAGATTGCTCGTGTTAGAGTAATTGCACAACTACAGGACTCCAATGTTAATTAATTCATAATTTAAATAAAACACGCAGGTATAAGAAAAACAGTGCGTTTGCACTAGAATATGTTAATTATAAATCGTTGTTACAAATGGTTATTTTTACTTTTTTAAATAAAATACTTAGGTTTTGCTCCCCGTTTTCTTACCAACCACACAATTTTAGAAAGTTCCTTATTTGATCATATGTTTGTTAGCAATGTTATAAGGTCCTCAATGAATTTTTCAAATTAAGAGAAAACTAACCTCAATAATTTCCATTTACTAATTTTCAATAAACAAGACGAAAAGTAGTAGGGGTTGACAGTTGTGTCATAGATCAAATTTCGCAAGAAGGAATTACAATAAAATGGACACTACATCTCTGCATGAAACCACAGTTTCGTGACATACAGGTATTGATATCTATTTATGTATGCAAAGCTGTACTGAACACTAAATATATAGCAAATGCTAATATGATATGTGTTAAGTAATAAATTAAATGAGTACCCACGTCAACACCACAGAAAAGCACAGTTTCACTCACTTTGGAACGTCGGTACTGTTTCAGCTTTTTTTCAGTACTTTTTGTTAGCGTAAGTTGCTAAATTTCCGAAGATTCGTGCATGAGTCGGCGATGCTACACCTTGCGTGACCAACTTTGAGCTCATGTACATCAGGGTGACAGAAACGTATTCTTTTGAGAGGTGATCAATCATTGCTTCGTCAGCGAAAATTTAAAAAGGCCGGATGTTTAACGCTGATGGTGGACTGTCGGAGGTCGGCGGTCACAGATCTAGGCGGAGCCACGTGCTGCCTTAACTGGTGATCTTGCCCTCGCTATTATATTTTCCTGCGTGAAATTTATGCAACTTACGATGTTTCTTTCCGCGTGGTAACTTCAATCATTTTATTGACGGCTCGTATGGACTAGAATTCGTCGTATCGCGGATGGTTTTGAACTATGCACCCGTGTGGGTGAGTACATTCGCCCAGTACTTCTCAGTCGGTTCTTCTATTGTGCTTATGTAGCCCCTCTCAGCTGGAAGCAAGGCACTTAAATGTTTTAGTAGCTTTCTGAAGAATATTATCTTCGAGTCTTGAAAAATATAACCTGGATAATTATATTTATTTGTGGGACTGTAGCTTAAGTGCATGAATACTAGGTACTCATACGCTTACAACATTTGGTGCTATGCATCTGAACCTATTTAACTGTACTTTCCTCTCTAGATACCTTGCATTAGTATCTGAGTGGCTAAATATTTTGATCACCTATATCACAGGCCAAAGACACTTTTTTAAAAAAACTATTTTTACTTTGATAGCTGATCTTTATAGATTTCAATGAGCTGTAAAAATCCTATGATTACGGTAAACGGGGAAATTAATGAAACGCTTTGTTACAACATAAACACGGTTTATGTTTACAGTAAGTTACTTAAAACAATGATATGTGTTAATAGAGGTTTCACTTGGCACCTGGAATTGGTTTGTACTTTCTTTCTCTCTCTCTCTCTTCTCGGTGAAGTGACCAACAGTAGTCCCCCATCTTGTTGGTGTTCCAGCGGCCTTGGTAGCGTTTCTCCATCACTAGTTTTGGATGAATCACAAATAGCCTCCAGTCTTCCTTTTTGTATTCAATACCAAACTCATTTATCAATCCAGGAATGACTGAGCAGTACACTGAATCACCTGCTTGTTGAAAAAACTTGAAAAATTGCTGCTTTCTCTTTCTATACCAGTATATGCTGGTTCCAACTGCCAATAAGTTCTTTTCTTTTACTCTAGAGCCAAGCAATTCAGCTTTTCTTTCGTAAAGTTCAGATTCCTAAACAAATCGTTAACCTCGGTCTGAGTAAACAATTTGGGCTCTAGACTTCCTGTCTTACAATGGAATAAATCGTCATCTGGTTCATCTAAATCAGATTTTACATCAGAAAATACTTTTGTTGGAATAGAATTTAAATCAGCTGGTGATTATGCAACCTGCAAATCTACACCATGCCCTACTGGTCGGATGGCGGCTGGCCGCGGTGGTCTAGCGGTTCAGGCGCTCAGTCCGGAACCGCGCGACTGCTACGGTCGCAGGTTCGAATCCTGCCTCGGGCATGGATGTGTGTGATGTCCTTAGGTTGGTTAGGTTTAAGTAGTTCTAAGTTCTAGGGGACTGATGACCACAGATGTTAAGTCCCATAGTGCTCAGAGCCATTTTCGGATGGCGGACGGGAAGTTAGGGTAGCTTATCACCTTGTTTTTCGAATTATGAGCAGTAACATCAATAATGCAAAAGTATCAATCATGAGAATGATTTCTTGGCTCCCTCAATATGATAGGAAGAGCAAACCTAAAGGCTTTTTTCTCCTTTTTGGACCATTTTCTCAGAACTTCAACACACACATAACATACCTTATGCGGCGCCCTAGATTTATCTTGATTACCAAGTTTAGATCCAAAGTATGATAGATAAACCTTTTTCACAAAGTCTGTAATGCTTTTTTGCTGTTTTTTGATCAAAAATTCACCAAAAATATAACAAAAACAGCCAGCAGACTTTTTACAACCACGATTAGACATTGTACTCAGCACATGTACAGGAAACGGGAAAGTGAGGTAAGGTCGACGGTATACAAAACATCATCTGTTAACAGAAAAACAGAATCGAATTTTTTGCCAGCAAACGTTTTTCAGGAGTGCTACCAACGTCATCTACAGTCATTACACCTCCTTTTTAAATTATTTTAACCGTATAAAAGCTGTTAAATTCTTTAAAAAATCACTTAATTTAATAAATTTAACTTTAAAATGTGAAGAAATGGTGGGTGATACAGTTTCTTAAGTATCATATTTGGATTTCTACCGTAAGAAACATAAGAATAAGGTATTTTCAGCAAAAACGTTTTTCCATGGTGAGCCTGTGTAATTTTTAGGCTCACGAGGCAAGCCGACGTTTATAGCATCAGCTGACAACGTACGGTACGTATCCTTGAGTCAGAGTCAGACAGTCTCTCTTAAAATGCTGTATTAGTATGCTTATAATTTGTAGTTAGTGATGTATCTTCTTTTATTTGCTTTTCAACATATTCACAGAGGTTTACACACTATTAACATTGCACTTACATGTGCATTGCACGGATAATGCCCATAATCCTTTCCCCTGTGGCCCACACGGAACTGCGAGTTCTCATCTTTCGTTTGGCAGCTGTTTTGTGTCCATTCACGCTCCAACTAGAAGACAGAGGCATGCATCCCCGAGGGAAATACGACATATTTTGGTACAGCTCGTAAGTTTAAGGAACGTTCTGCGCTATTTTAGACTGGAACTGTTCCATTTAGTGTAATAAGATGACTAAACAAACGCATGAAGTGCCAGTTGGATGTTATACGTGTTTGTATTTTGAAAAACACGATCATGCTAGATGAGAATTTTTTCAATATTTTTACCTGATTCTGCAGGTCACAATGTACGGAAATTGGTACATTTCAGATAAAGCATTAAACAATCTTCTTTGGGTGGAAATGATAAAGAAGAATCCAATTACATTAATGTGCTCAGATGCTTCTTGTACATCTTCAGGATCTAATTATTCTTGTCTATGGTAAACTGAGAGTAGCTTGATTAATGACAAGGACAGGTCACTCACAGTTAGCTTTATCATGGCAGGATACACCAAGGACCCATTATAAACTATAGAGTACTTACGACTGGCTTTCCCTACCAGGATCCATCATGCCGGAAAAAAAAACAAAAACCTTAAAAAGAGCATATAAACATGGCATATACTATAGAGCCGCAACAGTTCCCTAATGAAGAAAGTTGTCTCCATATTTGACAGATTTCCGAAGTATATAGTTTAGCTGTGGGCTCCGTGTGTTACACCACATAAGCATTAATTTTAGAAGCTTGGAAATGGAATTTTTAGGTTATTAAAAGAAATTTATACAAGATGTAAGAAGAAGGTATGGCTAAACTCTCAGGTTTACATCCTTCACACACTGAAGAAGATTTGTTGTATGTATATTGGTCTGGACGAGCGTTATTTACGTGTCAGAATTCATTTCTTACCACTCTAGAGGCTACATTTATTTTCAGAAACATGTTATTCTGTATATTTTCAGGTTGTTTTTCATTCCTTCATTTTTCCCCCTTCCCGCAATGTAAAGAACACCAACTCGATCCTACACCTTTTAGACTATCCCTGCTACTTTGTCTTCGACTATTAAGTTCTCACTTCTCGTCAGTCATAAATGGCATACAGGCAAACCGTGTACGTTAGGTACATCTCGAATTAAGATACTTGTCGTAGATGTGACAACAGCGTTACTAAATTGTCATTCTTTGTAGTCTATAATCTCTCGAAAATATGACCGAGACATTATTTTGCTACAGACAATTTTGTATTGCTGGTATGCAAGAAATTGCTGTGTGAAGTTAAAGTGCGAAAATTATATCCCCGACCCATATATGCAGGGTGTTAGGGATATAGATATTTCTATTGATGACTGAAGACAGTATATTGAACAACATTATATCAGTATCTTCACTTTTAGGAGATAATTAATTACGTCTGTTACGAGTAATATTAATTTCAGGTTCGTTAGTACCTCCATGTACACGCGGCACAGACAGCCATTAATGTTTATTTTCTCCTGGGTAGTAGGTCAAGTATTGAAGTGTGGATGCGTGGATGCTATACCGACAGACATAGTCCACTTCAGCAGTAAATTATGTGATGTGCTTGCTGGAAGGCTGTTAGATGCAGAGAAAAGACTATCCAACACATTGCACTGGGTACATTTTAGGGTATCAATGGCAACAGTATCTGTTCATATACCCCTAGCATCTTGTATAATTAGGTTCCTTATACTCTGATGTGTGAAAATTACCGAACTATAACTTTAATAAGCCACGGCTGCAAAATACTAACACGAATTCCTTACAGACGAATGGAAAAACTGGTAGAAGCCGACCTCAGGGAAGATCAGTTTGGATTCCGTAGAAATGTCGGAACACGTGAGGCAATACTGACCCTACGACTTATCGAAGCCAATAGATTAAGGAAAGGTAAACCTACGTTTCTAGCATTTGTAGACTTAGGGAAAGCTTTTGACAATGTTGACAGGAATACTCTCTTTCAAATTCTGAAGGTGGCAGGGGTAAAACACAGGGAGCGAAAGGCTATTTACAATTTGAACAGAAACCGAATGTCAGTTATAAGAGTCGAGGGGCATGAAAGAGAAGCAGTGATTGGGAAGGGAGTGAGACAGGGTTGTAGCTCATCCCCGATGTTATTCAATCTGTGTATTGAGCAAGCAGTAAAGGAAACAAAAGAAAAATTCGGAGTAGGTATTAAAATCCATGGAGAAGAGATAATAACTTTGATGTTCGTCGATGACATTGTAATTCTGTCAGAGACAGCAAAGGACCTGGAAGAGCGGTTGAACGGAATGGACAGTGTCTTGAAAGGAGGGTACAAGATGAACATCAGCAGAAGCAAAACGAGGATAATGGAATGTAGTCGTATTAAATCGGGTGATGCTGCGGGAATTAGATTAGGAAATGGGAGGCTTAAAGTAGTAAATGAGTTTTGCTATTTGGGGAGCAAAATAACTGATGATGGTCGAAGTAAAGAGGATATAAAAGTAGACTGGCAATGGCAAGGAAAGCGTTTCTGAAGAAGAGAAATTTGTTAACATCGAGTATAGATTTAAGTGTCAGGAAGTCGTTTCTGAAAGCATTTGTATGGAGTGTAGCCATGTACGGAAGTGGAACGTGGACGATAAATAGTTTAGACAAGAGGAGAATAGAAGCTTTCGAAATGTGGTGCTACAGACGAATGCTGAGGATTAAGTGGGTAGATCACGTAACTAATGAGGAGGTATTGAATAGAATTGGAGAGAAGAGAAATTTGTGGCACAACTTGACTAGAAGAAGGGATCGGTTGGTAGGGCATATTTTGAGGCATCAAGGGATCGCCAACTTAGTATCGGAGGGCAGAGTAGAGGGTAAAAATCGTAGAGGGAGACCAAGAGATGGATACACTAAACAGATTCAGAAGGATGTAGGTTGCAGTAGGTACTGGGAGATGAAGAAGCTTGCAGAGGATAGAGTAGCATGGAGCGCTGCATCAAACCAGTCTCTGGACTGAAGACCACAACAACAATATTCTGATGGCATAATCAGGTAAATGACCTATTTTAACTATAGTAACTCACATAACTGCACACAGTTCCAAAGCAGTCATCCAAGGAGAGCTCAGTATCTAAAGCCACACTGTACTGGACATAATACTTGAAACAAAAACAAAACATTGCATAAGAGGATTTGGACGCAACTAGTAGAGACAGCGCTTGCACATCAGCGCCGGTGGTAGCCGAATAACGATGATGGGAGGTGATATCGGAATATGCGTATTCTCATAAACATAACTTGACATAAGAAACATAACTTCACAAAAGAATCACTGTGTTAACAAAACATCACCAGTTACTAATAGCAGGAGGTACAGTTGCGCTTGGAACGTAATTCGTGAATTTACATACAGAAAAGGAGCACTTGGTTTTATAGGAACGCTCTGAGAGTTATGTGGATCCGGCAGCCCGGGATGTCGAGTGCGCGAAGAACCGCGATGTGGCGGGCAAAAAGGCTGGGAGTGGTCGCCAGCGACCTCCAGGTTTCCTTTAGCAACGCAGCTCCGCGTACCGGACTCTTCCGAGAAAGAGTCCGCGACGGAAAACAGGCGCTGGCGTCGCTCCCACAGCGCACGCGCAAACACACCCTGTATCTATGTGTGTGTGTGTGTGTGTGTGTGTGTGTGTGTGTGTGTGTGTGTGTGAGTGTCGGGGGAGGGGGAGGGGGGCGGTAGAGGCGTGGTGTTGAAGAGGGAGTGGGGGGGGGCTTAGCTGCGATGTTCACCGCACATCCTCCCATTAGCCCGTCTTCCCGATCTCAGTTATTGCAATAAATCACGTCTCAGAAGCATTTGCATACAATAGATGGATTCACTGTGGACTAGCAACGTTGTCGCTAAGCGATTGCCCATCGTTTTAATATGGGAGACGCTGCGTGTTGGATACAAACAGACGCACAGACACTCACACACATATACAGAGCTAATTGCTGTATCTCCTATAATTTTCGGGAGGGTCTGATAAGAGCACCTTATCAGTTTTTACGGTACGTTAAGGGGTTTATCACAGCATAGCAAAACCTTTAGCGACGTGAAAATGTTTCCCTAATTGGTGTAGCATATTCAGTCGGGACAATAACAACAGTAAAGCGTAGAAGTTATTAGCTAGTTAGAATACGTACCTCCTGAACTATCTGACTTTATACACGCGATACTGGAAAGGGCTATAATTATGTCCTTAGCACATGCTGGAACTACAGTTTCCAGAAGATAATAAGGAACATGTCTCTTTATAAAGCTTTTCGATGAAGCAGGATTATTTATGATGTTTTTCGGTAGAAATTTTGTAGGTTCATTTTTTCATACACATTTCAAATAAATGCTCCTAACTATCTTGAAAACTGGGAACGTAAGGAACAACTTTGCTCAAGCAACATAACTTGAAAAAAGATCTGTTATCGAAGTATAAAGTAAGTTCTATGATTTAACAATTTCAGTAAATGTTTCTAAAATTGTTCTCGTTTACATGTGATGTGGTCTGAGACGATACTTTCAACCTTCGCTTGCTTTAAATAACCGACGCTAGGTGGGTGTCGAAAAGGAGTTTCAGTATTGTTTTATTAATGTTGCTGTCTTACACGTTCATCGAAGTCTCCATCAAAAGTATCGTTGATATTGTGGTTCAAATGTTATTAGCAGCTCAAGTAGTTTTGGCTTCAAGCGACGAGCAGTATCTCACACAAAAATTTACATTGTAGATTCGTAATATCAAATCCCAAATACAAATAGGAACAGAGAACGGTAGATCCTAAATAACTGTGCTCAAATACACGGTTAGTAATCTACGCCTAGAGGAATCAGTTCGGTTTACAAATACCAGGACGAAAGGTAAAAAGCAACTATTACTGTGAGTCACGCACAAATTTACGACCCATGTCGGAGCTTTTCTTTTTCTTTTCGCTTTTCATTGACCGGTTTCTGAGCAGCATGGCGCGTGAGAAGAGCGAGAGATCAGAGCAATGTTTTTGTGTCTATAGCTTCGCCTGATTCATTTATTTGTATACAGATAACTTCCAGGAAACGCTTACAGTGTGAAGAAATACAACTACATCGAATATTATTGCAACTTTTTCATGTTCTGTGATATTCGAAGTACAGTAGATTTTATGTTTGGACACAACATTCTCTACACTGAATATAATTAATAAGACATCACTTACAGTAACTTCTATTGTCACAACAGTTACAGACAGACAGACGTACTACCAAGGATTTAGTAGCTCAATGGGTGATGACTGCACACAATCATCAGTGGGAATGGATGTGTGACTTGGCGTTTACGGCGCAAAACCGGTAAGAGTTACGTTATGGCCTCTCTTTTATTTTTGAAACACTGTGTAAGGTACATGCACATAATAACCAGCAAGACAGTTGCAGAAGATTTCTCTATTACGTAATACAACGTTTCGGTATCCATACTGGTGTTTTTGTTTTATGTAAATACAATTGCGTTTGTTATAAACCTAACGCATGCTGCGACGTATTCTTTCCGATACTGATGCTACAGAGTTCACATGTCATCACAATGCCATATTTTAAATATCGAATAATTTTCGGTCGTTGTTCGGAGATATTTATCGAGTATTTCTATTTACGGGATTCACGATCTTCGGTGGCTCACTGCAGAATAATTCGTATTAATGATTTGTTCAGTTTCTATTCCGTGAAAGCGGCTTCATTGTGGTGAAAAAGCCTATAATGCGCAGTCACGTAGAACATACCCCAGAGCAATGCACCAACCTTGTGATGCAAATGTACTGTGATGTGGATCTCATGGCTACGGGAGCACCTCTTCCACCACATTCAGTGGACCCACACGAGGAGAACGTATCTGCCAACTTTTGACCATACTACTGTGTATCACAATTAACGTACAAATCAAAACTACCAGCCGGCCGCAGTGGCCGAGCGGTTCTAGGCGCTTCAGTCTGGAACCGCGCGACCGCTACGGTCGCAGGTTCGAATCCTGCCTCGGGCATGGATGGGTGTGATGTCCTTAGGTTGGTTAGGTTTAAGTAGTTCTAAGTTCTACGGGACTGATGACCTCAGACGTTATGTCACATAGTGCTCAGAGCCATTTGAACCATTTTTGAAAACTACCAGAAAAATCAAACCCGAAACAGAACCACCCAGTACTGAATGCAAGCCTGAGGGCGAAGAATAAAGTAGGCATTACTGTTGTCAACCGCAAATACCGTGAATGAATGGCACAAATTTGTTTCCATACAAGATGCACAGTGCATACCGTCGACATTATTTGTTGTAGAGCGTAATATAAACACAAATTGGGGGAGGGGGGGGGGGCAAGAAATCTAACGAAACTCAGTTACTCCTCAAGGAGCCATTGGTGACAGCGGGTCCCTTATTCCAAGATAGAAAATGTCCCTGAACGATTTCCAAAACTGTATCGGTGGAGTTCGGTTTCACCCTGAAGATTAATCTCTTGCTACTGCCTTCTTTTTGCGTTCACATTCGTTGCCGTGGTCAACTCAGAATCAGATGTCACCTTCCTATTTAATGTAGACCTTGGAATACGCTACAGGTAAGTCCTGTCATCAAATTTTTCGATATTGCTGATGGTCATGCTAGAACCAGCAAAACCGACGACCACTGGGAGCCACTTATTGTTCATACGAAAAACTACAGAGCCCCAAGCGAGTGTGGAGCTTATTAGCCACATATGTTTCTATTACACGTTTCGGTTCGATTCGTCACACGTTGTAGAAGGTGCTAGACCCACATCGAACACTTGCACGCGACGAAGTATCTCCGGATGGTGCACGATGACAATGTTATCACTCTCACACGCTCGTCGGTCGCAGGCAGGGCCTACCTGTTAACTCGTAGTGGAGGTAGCAGGAGACGGCGGCTGCAGCGGCGGCGGCGGTGGCGGCACACCTGTTAACTGGCGCCCACGGACACAAACAGAAGCACGTGCGCGCGCGGTCACGCGGTGCAGCGCGAGGGAAGCGCGATCGGCGGCTCGGCTCGGCTCGCGTCACGCGTGAGTGCGGCCGGGAGACTGACTGAGCAGCGGCACACACTGCGCCGAGGTCAGCGGCGAGGAGGCGCGGACGCGGGCGAGCTGCGAAGAGGGAAGGGGGGGGGGGGAGGGGCGCCGGCCCCCCGCGGTGGACACGCAGGTGGGTGCCCGCGATCCCTGCGTCGCGATCTGCATATAGGGCGGCACCAATCTCCACAAGGCGTCACCTAGTAAACAACATCAAAGTCTGTACACTTCACTGTCCGGAACCAAACAACGGTCGCCAGATTCTAATGCCCAGTAAAACTCCCATAATTACAGGAGAAGATGTTTTTATTGTTGTGCTCTTCAATCAGAACACGGTCGCGTTTTCGCTCCCCGAGCACGGGGTCCCGGGTGCGATTCCCGGCGGGGTCAGGAATTTTCACCTGCCTCGAGATGGCTGGGTGTTTGTGTTGTGCTCATCATTTCTGTTGTGTTGGCAGAAGAGCCAACATCGTGTTCATCTACATCTACATCTACATTTATACTCCGCAAGCCACCCAACGGTGTGCGGCGGAGGGCACTTTACGTGCCACTGTCATTACCTCCCTTTTCTGTTCCAGTCGCGTATGGTTCGCGGGAAGAATGGCTGTCGGAAAGCCTCCGTGCGCGCTCGAATCTCTCTAATTTTACATTCGTGATCTCCTCGGGAGGTATAATTAGGGGGAAGCAATATATTCGATACCTCATCCAGAAACGCACCCTCTCGAAACCTGGACGGCAAGCTACACCGCGATGCAGAGCGCCTCTCTTGCAGAGTCTGCCACTTGAGTTTGCTAAACATCTCCGCAACGCTATCACGGTTACCAAATAACCCTGTGACGAAACGCGCCGCTCTTCTTTGGATCTTCTCTATATCCTCCGTCAACCCAATCTGGTACGGATCCCACACTAATGAGCAATACTCAAAGTATAGGTCGAACGAGCGTTTTGTAAGCCACCTCCTTTGTTGATGGACTACATTTTCTAAGGACTCTCCCAATGAATCTCAACCTGGCACCCGCCTTACCAACAATTTTATATGATCATTCGACTTCAAATCGCACCGTACGCATACTCCCAGATATTTTACAGAAGTAACTGCTACCAGTGTTTGTTCCGCTTTCATATAATCATACGATAAAGGATTCTTCTTTCTATGTATTCGCAATACACTACATTTGTCTATGTTAAGGGTCAGTTGCCACTCCCTGCACCAAGTGCCTATCCGCTGCAGATCTTCCTGTATTTCGCTACAATTTTCTAATGCTGTAACTTCTCTGTATACTACAGCATCATCCGCGAAAAGCCGCATGGAACTTCCGACACTATCTACTAGGTCATTTATATATATTGTGTTACTAGAGGAGGCCGAAATGCACGCGTTTTAGTTCACGCAGGCTGGAGTGAGAAGGGAACAACTATACTGACGTGAGGTGTGGAACATGACAAGGAATTAGAATTCAGAAAGCGGACGTAATTAGTTTGATACTTAACTTTAATCCATTAATGATGAACGTCGCTCTTGAAGGTACATGATTCACAATATTATTTGTTCAGAATACATTCGTAGTAACTGAATATGGCGCCTTGCTGGGTCGTAGCAAATGACGTAAGTGAAGGCTATTCTAAACTATCGTCTCTGCAAATGAGAGCGTATGTAGTCAGTGCATCATCGCTAGGGAAGTCGGCTGTACAACTGGGGCGAGTGCTAGGGAGTCTCTCTAGACCTGCCGTGTGGCGGCGCTCGGTCTGCAATCACTGACAGTGGCGACACGCGGGTCCGACGTATACTGACGGACCGCGGCCGATTTAAAGGCTACCACCTAGCACCACCTGGCGGTGACACCACAACTTCATCATCATTCATGCCAGTGGACTGAGAAAATGTTGGGAATTTGTACGGGCGCTGATAACCGCGCAGTTGAGCGCTCCCCAATCCAAACATCATCATCATCATCATCATCAGTCAGAACACTGGCTTGCAGCGGCTTTCCGTGCTATAGTGCGTTTGAAATTAGTTGCGACTTTCGACGTTTGGCTCACCGGAGGAGACATGGAGCCGTTATCCAGGTAACACCAATGGCGACCCCGCTTTGCCTACCACGCTGCCAGCAGTTCGGTTGGTAAAGCGCCCCTGCTGCCACGCCGCGGATGAACAGCACATCTACATGTGCAAACATACTCCGCAGATCACCGTCCGGTGGGTGACCGAGAGTACCTTGTACTATTACCAGTCGTTACCTTTACTGTTCCACTCGCAAACAGAGAGAGGGAAAAACGAGTACTACTGAAATGCCTGGTATAGCACGCCAGAGCGGATTAGGTTGTGGAAAGGGGCCAAAATGAGGCTGCTGTCAGTTGCACTCAACGTACAAACTTTATTTTTCCACACACAATATTACACAAGAATGCAAAACACTTAAAACTTTAATCGACCTCCTTTGATTAACTTAAGACAGGCTGAAGGCCACACTCAAAATCCAACACTCAAGGCCTAAGTAAGAAACTAACATAGAAGGTTCTTCTGGAGGTGTCACCCAAAACTATTCTCTGACTCTTCAATCTAAACAGGCTGAAGGCCTTAGCACTTTAATTTTTATGGAACTCGGCTGGAGGCTGCACATTAAGCAACAACAAGTGTTTCAATCCAACGGCAGAAGGTCTAATCTTAAAACAATTGAAGCAAATTCGGCTGAAGGTCCCATACAAAAACATCACAACCGTGTGACTTAAGGGCAAGACATGAACATTAATACAGGATATATAAAACTCTGCTGAAGGTCACATATCAATCAGATAACTAAAACTCAAACAGGGAAGTTACTATGTAATAGATACGGAACGGCGCGCAGAAGTTCCAAGGATCGGCTTGCAACTGTAACACTAACGCCCGTTTAGGCGAGACAGGCAGCCTGACCAACAATCCCTTAATCGGAAGGCAACCCAACCGACAGACAGCCAGCCGACCGACCAGTCTACCAAATGAGTTCCGCTCGACGCGACCAGCAAAACGACCACAAGATTTCAGTACAACGACACACAGAATATTGGCGCCCACAACGACCAACAACACCTCAGCTGTCGAACTACACGCCGCGCTGGACAGCAACAACATGACGAGGAAAATACACCGCCGAAAATTACGTCAACGCCCAGGGCAGGTAACCGGAAAGTCAACGACCACAAGGCAGAAGATACTGCTGGTGAACTTCAATAACAGGGAATAAATTAAGTTAAATTCCACAGGGAAACGTCTGGAATCTTAGCCGACTTAACTACACAAACGTTGTTGCTCACGAGAATGTCGCAAAAGTGACAACCAGGATCAAACGAAGAAATGTAAACAGTTGAGGCTCGATAGTAAGTTAAGTGAGGACTCAACTTTCATGTCCAAGGTCGGTGGGTGACAAACTTCGTAGCACTCTCAAGAAGCACCCCACACTCCAACCGCTCGTGCACGCCGCCAGCGGCTCCAGCCCGACGGCGGCTTGCTTGCTGCTCCACGCAAACCGGCCGACTGGACTGCTGCTCATTCGCGACTGCACTGCTGGTTCGTCTCCCATTCACTGGCTTCCTTCGGACGGACGACGTCCCGAAGATACTGGCTCGGACCCAACCATGCAGAGGGAACACAACCGACACCTCTGCACAGGAAAGAACCGGCCCAAATACACGTCGTCGATGAGACGACCGACCGAACGACCAACCAACAGTCATCCCCGCTGGTACTGGCTATGCGGACCTCACTGGGGCTCCGTCCGCGACTGCACTGCTGATCCGTCTCGAACTGATTGCCAGACACATTTTTTTTCCTTTATTGTAATTTTTATCACCTATACAGGCGGGCTGTCAGCAGCATATTACGCTGCTCTTCAGCCTTTAGTGGAACAATAACATGACATAGAGGTGATACAGAGAATACAAAAAAACGGCGTGTAAAAAATGGAGATACAAAAAACAATAAACATGAAGCCGTTCACGCTGGACGATAAAACACTAACACTTGTTGACACGGCGCACAAAACACGGAGGACGGCGACGGCACATGTGAACTGTGGAGTTGTAACGGCGAAAGAACGCGAAACACAAAACGAAGCACACACACGAGACACTAATGGCGATGATCTCCGGCGCACGAATATCCACTATGCGTGTGCGAGTCCGGGGACCTGCCAAGAGAGGAGGAGGAGAAAGGGGAGTGGGAGAGCGAGAGGGGAGAGCAGAGATGCCACGGGCAGGGGAGATAGGGGGGAGGGAGGAAGGGGGAGGGGAAGCCCAGTGGAAGAGGGGTGGAGGGAGGGGACGGGGGAAAAGGAAAGAGAAGGGAAGGGAAGGGAGGGAGGGTGCCTAAAGGAAAGGACACCGGAAGTGGGGGGTGGGGCAGGGTCAAAGTTGATAGGAGGGGTAGATAGAGGGGAAGAGATCATCAGGGAGGGGGAGCTGGCGGAAGCCAACTTGGGAGAGGGTAAGGAGGGTGGAGAGATGGAGACCGGGTGGGATGTGGGAATACAGGCACGGCAGCGGGTGGGGGTGAAAGAGGATCGGGGAGATGAGCGGGTGAGGGGGATCGAGTTTACGGGAGGTGTCCAGGATCCGTATCCTTTCAAGGAAAAGGAGGAGGTGGGGGAAGGGGATGAGATCGTACAGGATCCGCGTAGGAGAGGGGAGACGGATATGATAGGTGAGGCGGAGAGCATGGTGTTCAAGGATTTGGAGGGATTTATAAAAGGTAAGGGAGGCGGAGATCCAAGCCGGATGGGCATAACAAAGGATAGGGCGGATGAGGGATTTATAGGTGTGGAGGAAGGTGGAGGGGTCCAGACCCCACGTACGGCCGGAGAGGAGCTTGAGGAGACTGAGTCGGGAGCGTGCCTTGGCTTGGATTGTCCGGAGGTGGGGAGTCCAGGAGAGGCGACGGCGAGGGCGTGGGAGTGAGGGCGATAGGACGGCCATAGATGGTGATGTAGAAATCAAGGAGGCGGAAGGAAGGGGTGGTTTTGCCTACAATGATCGCCTGGGTTTTGGAGGGATTGACCTTGAGCAACCATTGGTTGCACCAAGCGGTGAACCGGTCAAGATGGGATTGGAGAAGGTGTTGGGAGCGCTGCAGGGTGGGGGCAAGGGCAAGGAAGGCGGTGTCATCGGCAAACTGGAGAAGGTGGACGGGGGGTGACGGCGGCGGCATGTCCGCCGTGTACAAAAGGTACAGAAGGGGGGAGAGGACGGAGCCTTGGGGCACACCATTTGCCAGACACACGACGACCCGGAAATACTATCGGTCGCTCCAGAGATGGTATGACAGTGCACTTATCTATACGTGCTGGTGCTGGCCCTGATGGGCAAGTAATGCATGAAGTTGATGACGCCATTAAATGGAATAAGAAAACGAGGCGGCAGTACCGTAATAGAAGATGACAAACAATAAATGGCACAAACACGAGCCGTGCACGGCTCAACTATATGCCTCCGCATGAGCCCTAATTTCTCGTATGTTATCTCGCATGTTACGCGCAATGTATGTTGGCGGCAGTAGAATCGTTCGGCAGTCAGCTCCGAATTCCGCTTCTCTAAATTTTCTCATTAGCGTTTCTCGAAAAGAATTCCCATTGGGACTCACGAAGCATCTCCGTAAATCGTAAGTGTTGTTCGAACCTACCAGTAACAAATCTTGCAGCACGCCTCTGAATTGCTTCGATGTCATCCTTCAGTCCGACCTGGTGCAGATCCCAAACACTCTAGCAGTACTCAAGAATAGGTTGACCAGCATCATGTATGCGGTCTCCTTTACAGGTGAACCACACTTTCCTAAAATTCTCCCAATAAACCGATGTCGACCATTCCTCTTCCCTACCACACTTCTCACACCATCGTTGTACTTCATATCGGTTTGCAACGTTACGCCCACTTATTCAAACGACTTGACTGTGTCAAGCAGGACACAACTAACACTGTATCCGAACATTACAGGTTTGTTCTTCCAATTCATCCGCATTAACTTGCATTTTTCCACATTTATAGCTAGCTGCCATTCATCACACAAACTAGAAATTTTGTCTAAGTCATCTTGTATCATCCTACAGTTACTGTGACATCTTACCGTACACCACAGCTTCATCAGCAAACAACTGCAGATTGCGTTGTGTTGCGCATTAGATGCACCTACATTCATTAGCTCTCGTTGTAAAATGGTATTTTCTGGCGTTGAAATGTTCTGCAGTAGTTAGGTATTGTCAGCAACAGTTTTGTATTGGTGTTGCATTAATAATAATAGTGAAGCACGTCTAACACGAGATTCGCAGTGAAAGTGATCGCTCAAGAACACGTTCATCGCTGTGAAACTATGTTCTGCTGCAAACATTTCCCCGAATTCGACAGTAGTAATGGACAATGCGCGATATCTCTCCTTTGTGGTGGATAAAGCTTCAATGCAGTGAACGAAAAACGATTTTTTGCTCTTGGTACAAAGAAATGTTCCACTGGATAAAGTTGAACATAGCTTGTGTAAGGCAGAGTTAATGTCATCTGCAGTGTTCTGCAAGCCATAAACTCCACACTACTAGTGGCTAACGCTGAAGGGCATAGTTTAATCACGCTTCCTCCGAATCATGCTTATTTGGATCCTGCTGAGAACATATGGGCCTAGATGAAGACTAATGTGGCAAGAAGTTGGCTCTGAGCACTATGGGATTTAACATATATGGTCATCAGTCCCCTAGAACTTAGAACTACTTAAATCTAACTAACCTAAGGACAGCACACAACACCTAGTCATCACGAGGCAGAGAAAATCCCTGACCCCGCCGGAAATCGAACCCGGGAACCCGGGCGTGGGAAGCGAGAACGCTACCGCACAATGTGGCAAGAAGCAACAAGAGATTTACGCTCAGTGAGGTTCAAATGCTGACAAAAGAAACCTTTGCAAATGTTACACCACAGGATTGGTGTCGAGTTGTCACCCATTCCAAGAAGGTAGTTGAGGAGACAAGAATTCATGAACTGTTTTGAGTAATACGGAACTCCTCTTACATGTTAAAATCTGCTTCTTTTGCCTAAATGTAGTAGAGTTTACAAATATTCTTCTCCTGAACATTCGAATGCAGTTGAAATTGTGACACAATCCTAAAACAGTGTATTATTAAAATAGCAACCCAGAGCAAGACTGGTCAATAGTTATGAGAAACCTCATCCTCAGTGTAAAAACAAATGTGTAACTTCTTCACTTACATTGTTGAAAAACCCACAGCAATACTCGTTTCATCAGCTATTGATGGGCCTTAAAAGTTGCATTGTTTCATTTAAAAACTGTATTTGCTTGAATGTCGTGATAGACATGGAAGTTTCGCTTCTTATTTATATGGCAAAGTACTCTCTTCTTTGCATGCTATCATTTGTCAAAATCTTGTTTCAGTGTCTCAGACCGTTTCTGAGATACGAGGAGGTGAGGTGGTTAGGGTTTAACACCCTGTCGACAACGACGTCGTTAGAGACGGAGCACAAGCTCGGATTAGGGAAGGATGGGGGAAGGAAATCAGCCATGCCCTTTCAAAGGAACCATCGCGGAATTTGCCTGAAGCTATTTTGGGAAATTACGGAATACCTAAATCAGTATGGCCGGGGACGGGTTTGAACCGTTGTCCTCCCGAATGAGAGAAACGAGGGATTTATGAAATTTAACCGTGGTTTTTTCACTGGAACATGCTTTCGTGACAGAGCCCTTTACCTACATTCCATTTTCTCAACTTTTGAGTCAGATAGTGACATCCTTCCAAGCTTAAAGAAAAATTCTGTACGTTACCTAAATTTCATATGCAGCAAAATATGATGTAACATGCACCAAATGGAAATTCATAGCGACCCCTGTTTTTCACTGCAAATTTTAAGAATTTCTTGCAGTAATTTACCTAATATCGGGTATCACAATAACTATAGCCATTAACCTAATGAAACGACGTTCATCACGAAGGTCACGAATGAAGCTATAAGATGTGCGAGAACGAGTTTATTGCCGAATAGTTTCTTTGAAATATTTTGAGAAAAATTTCAAATCGGTCGGCTTGCCCAGCTTTCTGTTCAGTTAGTGAAGCGAGCTTGACAGGCTCCGAGCCGAGTAGGCCTGGCATTCAAATGGTTCAAATGGCTCTGAGCACAATGGGACTCAACATCAGAGGTCATCAGTGCCCTAGAACTTAGAACTACTTAAACCTAACTAACCTAAGGACACCACACACATCCATGCCCGAGGCAGGATTCGAACCTGCGACCGTAGCGGTCGCGCGGTTCCAGACTGAAGCGCCTAGAACCGCTCGGTCACACCGGCCGGTAGGCCTGGCATTAATGTCACCTACTGACGTGTTCAGCACAAGCCGGCAACTACGCTTCCCTCTACTCACTCCGCATTGGTCAAAAATCACAACTAATTTTAAGCGCACTGTAGCCTATCCTGTCTAGCCCATCTCTGTGTAAAGGCTGTAACCGGCGACAACTCCTGACTGCAGTCAAGATCTGCTTCCCCTCTGCTGTTACAAGACGTGTGGTGTGGAGTGTTACAGGATGGCTGCTTCCAGCACCAGAATGGCCTGTGGGGAAAATTTTGGAATGCGATCTCCAGTAGTGCAGCGAGGGCAGAGTAGAAAATGCTTACTCAATAAAATATTCTTCACTATCTCTTACCTGCGACTGCACTCACGTACCATCAGTTTTGTTGTGATGAGTGATGGGAAATAAGCAGGCTGTTGCACATGCAAAAACGTCAGCTGCCCTCACATGTCTGCCTGTCCAGCTAAGGACAGCTTGTAACGGGCATCTCAGGACCCCCCCTACCCCCTTCCTCTCAACCCCCCCCCCCCCCCCGAACAAACTGTCACAATGCACAATGCAGCGCCACATACAAAGTCGCTGCTGAGCAAGCCTGAGCAGGATCGCACATCTATTTAGCAGGCTATTGAAGTATCTTTACAAAGTTTATGGGATTGTGAAAAAAATTAACATTTTTTTTAAAAAAATGGTTTGTGTCATTGAGTTTTATAAAAAAAGATGTTCAATTACCTACTTCACCCTCTTCACACGACGGTCAATTCCTTCATGGAAAAATGTTTCTAGTTGCCTATGGAAACATGATTGTTCCGAGACGTGCACTGTGCACCTCTTTATCCAAAGCAATTCGGAGGCCATAAATTACTTTCTTCAGGTGTCCAAAAATGTGGATATCGCATGATGACTGATCAGACTGTGGAGGATGTGTAAGGGCTTTCCAGCGAAACTTCTAATGCGTACTCAAAACCAACGTGGCAATGTGCAGGCAGGCATTTCGTTCGCGGGTTGTTTCGACCACACTGCCCAAGTTTCGCTGGGAAGCCCTTACACATCCTCCGTTCAGTCCCGATCTCTCCCCCTGCGATTTCCACACTGTTGGAGCCCTGAAGAAACACATTCATGGCCGTCGCTTTTCTTCGGATGGAGAGGTGCACGCCTGGGAACAATCGTGGTTCCGTAGGCAGTCGAAAACAATTTCCCGTGAAGGCATTCACCGTCTTGTCTCACAGTGGGATAAATGTGTTAACAGTTATCATGATTGCTTTTCAAATAATAAATAGTTTACTTTTTTGTATCTGTGTCATTTTCATTTGATTACTCCTTGCAGCTGCGAAAACATTGCAGATTGTAAGATGGCAAATGGCTCTGAGCAATATGGGACTTAACTTCTGAGGTCATCAGTCCCCTAGAACTTAGAACTACTTAAACCTAACTAACCTAAGGACATCACACACATCCATGCCCGATGCAAGATTCGAACCTGCGACCGTAGCGGTCGCGTGGTTCCAGACTGTAGCGCCTAGAACCCCAGATTGTAAGAGACAGATTTATTTTCATATTTAATAATATTGGGATGGAAGTATAAATTACATACGTTGAGCTTCAGGTAGAGTAGAAGAATGTAAAGAGGAGTGCTTAAAAATAAAGAACGTTTTGAATAACGATTAAGAAGGAATCTGTGCAGTATGAACAGCAGTTTAAGGATGTGAGGGCAGAATTAAATTCTTTAGCATTAAATCAAGCTGGTAATGTGATAGGTGTTCTGTGGGTTAATTCAGGAACGACATAGTGTTTTGCAAATGATCGAATACACCACCCACTAGATTTTCTTGCTGCTGTTTTGTGAGAGAAATGTCGGGAGAGGCAAAATTCAATCCGTGAAAAGACATCTTGAGGGCAATGCACAGTCATGGGCAAATTTAATGAGTGCTTCATTTACAAGTGTTTGAGATTGTTGCCCGAAAAAATTCTGGAGTGAAGCAAAGCAAAATCGACTTGAGAATGAGTTCCTGAATGGACTAAGTTTCAAATACGGAAACGGGTCGAATTCGAATTTTTGTGTGCGTGAGCTCGCTATGTTGACGAATATAAATCGTCCTGTAGGACTGTTGACCGAAAGCGCAACGCTCATGAGACGACTACAGGAATTTTTACGATGGGATCTTCTCCGCAGTCCGATAAATTCTACTTGTGAGTTTTTAGATTTTATTGAGAAACTTGAACAGGCGTTGAAATTCAAACCACATAATGGGAGCAGAAGACAGGGAAATGGGTAGCAGAACGGGAATTATAATAATCACCAAAATAATTATCAACGTAATAATAATTTTCATAGGGAAAATGGAAACCGGAAGTTTCATAAGAAAATCGAAATCTGGTATGAAGATTTGGTGAGCAGGAGTCTTACGAAATGCAACGCCGGAATACGAGATCGGGAAATTAGAGATCGCCGCTTCTCAGGTCCGGAGATGGTGAAATAAACCGGCGGGTGAAAGGACACGTTATTTTAAAAATTCTGTTGGTGCCGAAAATTCAGCAAATAAGTCACAAGTGTTGGAGGTAGATGTTATAACAAGTAATAATTAAATGGGGAATAATTTAAAGCAACTCAACGGTAAACAAGGCGCAAGAAAGTTAGAAAAGTTTGATAATGAGGATATGCGGTTGAAAAAACTATTTTGTGAAAGGAAAGTGAATGATGGAATGAATGTTTGTTGAAGATTCCGTGATCACAAGAGAGGCAAAGGTGGATCGGAATTTGGTGGAGATGGAATGTATGACGAATTCTAATGAGGCTCTAGTCAGTAGCAACAATTATAGCACTATGGGTGAAAGTAATGTAGGTGCTTTTGTTTCGGAGGAAGCAGATGAACCTGTTAAGGCGGCGAAGTTCTTGTCTGTCTGCTGGAGATGAGTTTTGCGGTGTATCGACGGAAGTTTGTGAAGGTATCTGTCAAGGCGGCGTTACAGAAGTCTCGTTAGCTGGTGATGAATTGTATTGTATATCGGCGGAAGTGGGTGATTTACTGTTAAAGGGAAACAAACGTGATGCTCTAGAGGCTGAAGTTGCGAAAGTTCAGGTTACTGATTTAGATATCTCGGAGGAAGGAGTTTTTGCCTTTATTTATGTTGATGGAAGGGAACCAATGGCTCTTTAATGGAAGCATGAAATTTTAGTGGATGTGGAAGGATGAATGTAAAAGTAATGTGTTACATAGTGGATTAGAATGGAAAATGACGAAGAAATAGGAGAGGAGAGCAAATGTTACGCAGACAGAGGTAGCTGCAAATTTGGCAGAATTCGTTAGTACTGTGAATTCTGATGTGGTGCGCTGCAGTAACGGCAATTTGTGTGGTGTATCGGAGGAGGATGCCGCAGCTATTGGTGGTGATTTCTATAATGTATCAACGGATGTAATGGATGTTTTTAGTAATAAATCTTATGAGTTATCGGTGGATGCTAATGGGGTTAATTATGATAAAGTCTGTACTGAATCGGCGGAAATAAGTGAGGTTCTGTGTAAGGGAGGCGAAATTTTAAGTGCAGCTACTGATATCGTTAACTCTGAGGAAGCGAATTGTATATTTGATGCTTACGAGGATGATGAATCGTCGGGTTTTGAGGGTAATTTAAATGAGTTGGAGGTAAATCAGAAGAATCTAGGAACGAATAATTAGATTGAGCGTTGTTCTGAAATTATAATGTGTACCATAAATATCGAAGAAAAAGGAAGGGGTGCTGAAAATGATTTTGTGAGGGATGTTTAAAGAGGGGTTAAATCAGACGTGCAGCCTGTAAGTGAATTGATCGTTGTTGATGATGAAAGAAACTGTTCATATTTCGAAATTGAAAATGATGTTCCGGCGGTTGTCACAAATTAAGAGTCCGTTGGTGAGCGAGGAAAGAGGGCTCGAATTTGAGCAGTTCAAAAAACGCAAAAAGAGCGAGATTTAAAGATACAGTGGTGGTGTAAATGTAAGCGGCAACGGTGACAGACTTGCTTCTTGTTAATGAAGGCTTTTGAGTTAAAAATTTTGTGTCTACATAGAGGAATTCTCATGTGTAGTTATACGAATTTTGGCCGGTATTTGAATAAGGGGTGATTTGCTAACACGTTTGTAATAAAGCATGAAAAAACAACTTACTACATGGTGAGTGTCGATAATGGCCGCATAAATATTGGTGCGAGGAGATCGGCAGAATATAAGTAATCCCTTCATTTAGGAAAGAGTGATATATAAATCGTATTGTACGTAGATATGGGAGGAAATTTCAAGGGTTTATTTAAATGTATTACTTTGGATGGATTTCTCATATACTAACGTAATATATTTGCAATTATTGTTCGCACAAAATTTTGCGCATGGCAGTAGTTAGACGTAATGCCTTGTTCTACTCCCACAAGTAATCAAAATTTTAATCCACGCACCAAATTTTGATTGTAACTGTAGTAGTAAGCGAATGACTCATTAAATTTGCTCATGATTGTGTATTATCCTCAAGATGGCACTTTACAAATTTGATTTTTGCCCCTTCCGACATTCCTCCCTCAAAACTATCTCTTGCGGAATGTATGTGTAGCTGCAGAAAGTTCCTCAATGTTCATACTGTAATGTAACGTGTATGTGTGTGTGTACATCCGTATGCGCGACAGAGAAGAGAGGCTAGCGTTAGAGAGAGCGTGAGACACAGCTATCGCTTACATGTGACGCTGGAGATGCTTTTAAAAGATCTCTGCCACTCCGCGTCTGGAGATGACAGACACTCGGCTAGAGTACCGTAACACTTCGAGCACACAGGCTGTTTGCTTAACAGTGAATACGACGCCAGCCTGGATGCGGAACGACTGCCCATGTTGTCCTAGAGTTGAGAGGCACTACGTGTGTATTTTTTGCTCAGGCCACTACTTTAATTAATAGAGGGACTTAAATATGCTGACGGTTTACATAAAGAGAAAATCATTAATCCAGCAGACATGCGACCAGCATAGCTGCCCATACGGAATAAAACCAAAAATTACTCGGTGCGCCGGATTATACACTACTGGCCATTACATTGCTAGACAACAAAGATGATGTGCTGCAGACGCGAAATTTAACCGACAGGAAGACGATGCTGTGATATGGAAATGATCAGCTTTCCAGAACATTCACACAAGGTTGGCGCCGGTGGCGACACCTACAACCTCCAACCGATATCTCATACACCATTTGCCTGGTGAAACGTTGTTGTGATGCCTCGTGTAAGGAGGAGAAATGCGTACCATCAAGTTTCTGACTTTGATAAAGGTCGGAATGTAGCCTATCGCGATTGCGGTTTATCGTATCGCGACATTGCTGCTCGCGTTGGTCGAGATCCAATGACTATTAGCAGAATATGGAATCGGTGGGTTCAGGAGGGTAATACGGAACGCCGTGCTGGATCCCAACGGCTTCGTATCGCTAGTAGTCGAGATGACAGGCATCTTATCCGCATGGCTGTAACGGATCGTGCAGCCACGTCTCGATCCCTGAGTCAACACATGGGGACGTTTGCAAGACAACAACCATCTGCACGAACAGTTCGACGACGTTTGCAGCAGCATGGACTATCAGCTCGGAGACCATGACTGCGGTTACCCTTGACGCTGCATCACAAACAAGAGCGCGTGCGATGGTGTACTCAACGACGAACCTGGGTGCACAAATGGCAAAACGTCATTTTTTTTCGTATGAATCCAGGTTCTGTTTACAGCATCATGATGGTCGCATCCGTGTTTGGCAACATCGCGGTGAACGCACATTGGAAGCGTGTATTCGTGATCGCCATGCTGGCGTATCACCCGGCGTGATGGTATGGGGTGCCATTGGTTACACGTCATGGTCACCTCTTGTTCGCATTGACGGCGCTTTGAACAGTGGACGTTACATTTCAGATGTGTTACGACCCTTCATTCGATCCCTGCGAAACCCTACATTTCAGCACGACTGCATGTTGCATGACCTGTATCGGCCATTCTGGATACAGAAAATGTTCGACTGCTGCCCTGGCAGCACATTTTCCAGATCCCTCACCAACTGAAAACGTCTGGTCAATGGTGGCCGAGCAACTGGCTCGTCACAATACGCCAGTCACTACTCTTGATTAATTGTGGTATCGTGTTGAAGCTGCATGGGCAGCTGTACCTGTACACGCCATCCAAGCTCAGTTTGACTCAATGCCCAGGCGTATCAAGGCCGTTATTACGGCCAGAAGTGGTTGTTCTGGGTACTGGTTTCTCAGGATCTATGCACCCAAATTGCGTGAAAATGTAATCACATGTCAGTTCTAGTATAATATATTTGTCCAATGAATACCCGTTTATCAATTGCATTTCTTCTTGGTGTAGCAATTTTAATGGCCAGCAGTGTAGGTCGCACAGCAGAACGACTGCATCATAACAAGGAAAATCACCTTGCAGTGGGTACAGGGCCACAGTCGTGGCATGAGCAATGTATTCATCACTAAGAATGCCAACCACCACGGGACAAAGACGTACGAACATGTACACTCTTTGACATAAAACTTGATCGGCGGCCGGCCGCTTCAGAGGCTAAGTCCGCGCCGATCGCGACATGGGACAATAAAACTGGCCACCTCGCTATTTCTCTAAGTCCGGTAAGCTGCACAATCTGGCAACACTGTAGACTGCGGCACTTCCTGGAGGAAAACTTGTCCCATGATGGAGAAACTATAGGCTGATTGCACCTGTGGTCTAGCGGTAGCGTGCGTTGTTTCTGTTCATGATGTCAGTGGATCGAGAGCAGCTGGCATAAAATATTTTTATAGCCTCTTCTGCCTGAATACTGAACCCGTGAATGTAATAGTAGCGCAGATTCAATCTATTTCGCTTTCTGACACACCGATATCAAAATTTTGTCCAGTAACCATTTTGCGGCAGATTTCCTGCGGACTGTCCTCCTCTGGACGCCGTAATCGGCAAAGCTCCGGGATCCACTTGCTGGCTACCGGCAGTGGCCGTGGCGACAGCTGCGGCGTTGCACTCCCCCGTTCTTTATCGAAAGCGCCTGCTACCGCTCATCGCTTCTGATGATTTAAAACGCTTTATTATTAAATGTTGCTCCACAGATAATTTCTACGATTTCCATTCACACTCAAAAGAACGGAGACAGACGCCGTGATTAGTAAACGGGTATTATATTACATTAATCGCTGAGAGCGGAGTATGGCCCGAAATTAAGTTTATAGACTGGGACGAAATTAAACCACGTCATTACATTCGATCAATTAATAACTGCTTCATACCTCGTTTCTTTTCCTTTCAAACTCAATTATTTGTGCAACTTTTGGCCAATATTCGGATGTTTTCGTCAAGCCAGAGTGAGCGTCTGTGGTGTAAAGTGTATTACAGTCTTGATTCATTCCTTATGGTAAGTCTATGTGATAAATTGTCTGAATACCTTGCAACGCATGCTCTGTAGCAGTGCAGGAACACTGCACATTTGGTGTTCCATATATGGTTTCATGAACTATTTAACGTTGATCGGAAGTGATATATGACGAACAAAGCTCAAATTCGTATCGTTGACAGTCAATTTGAATCTTTTCAGGAACCATTTTACAGTGAAGCATCTTGGCATTCGGAAAGCAGACATCCATGATATTAACATAATTTACTAAGTTGAAATTGCACGAAGATTGATGTGTAAAGGCATTGTTCAGATTTCGTATAAGGAATTTTTACTAGCAGTTTGCAACTCCATTAATTAAAATTGAAAAGCTGTACTCAGCAGCTTTCATCGAGATTGGAACTGCAATCTCATATAGCCCAAGCATCGCAGCACACAAGGGAACAATTTTTTTTTTTTTTTTTTTTTCCCCTCTGAGCTAACGACACACTGCCGGCAACAAGCCCACGATAGTCATTGCGATATTGCCTGAGCCTCAAAACGCAACCTTAAACCCACAAACAGGTGTTATGTATGTGAAGAACGCCGTTCTTGGAGCCCAGAAATTAAATACACTTTATAGGTGTTTCATCTTACGGTGAATTATATCGTATGAGTCTTCATGTGGAAAACGAATGTCAAGTGAATTTAGCGAAGTAATGCCGGGCTACACCCGGAAGTAAATTCTCTATCACAGTGTTGACAAATACTTGCTACGACGGTGCCAATTCTCGCCTCTCTTACGAGGCAGCTCTTCAGCGAAATGCTTGCCGTGATTCTCCGATACGGTTCTTCAGAGGGGAGACGCGCGTGCACGTTCGGTTTTCCTGCGGCGTTCTCCCCTGACAGTTTCTGACGTCGCCTTGTGGGCTATGTATATATTTGAGGCTTTCAATCATCATTAATCCAGAATGATACACGTTTCACCCTCCGGCGTGGAAGAAGGCTGTTGACGCTGACATATCATTTCAACGTTGGGAAAGCAAAACGGATGGTTCAGTGTTCCTCATTCAGCGTAAAGCATGTGAGATAATTTTCCGTAACGTTCGTAATCACCTCAAAATTCAATCGAAGTAAAAATACATCGGCAGCGTATTTGAACGGAATATAATGTAAGATATTAAACGCTTTGCTCCTCGATGTCGAATGTATCCACGTGCAATCTTTTGCAGCAACGTATAGAATGTCATGATTACCACGACAATGAAGAAATATGTTGGTAGGGATGGAAGCAAGAAGAGACTCAGTCAACAAATATTCGATTCCTCATGGCATTCATTTCATTTGACACGTAAGAAGAGGTAAAACGGGATATTACTTTCGTTAACGCGAAAGATATACCAGACATATGGATAACGAGAAAGTATGCATCTTCATACGTTTCCTCCTTGAAATCTGTATGCTCTATTATATACTAAGTAGCTTGATTATTGTTTCCGTAATGTTACGCTCTTGTTTGGCCCTTAAAGATGAACAGGTTCCAAATGCGTGTCTCTGCATGAAAGTAGTTGTTTGAACCCTTCCTGTATTGTTTGTGTTTTTTGCTTGGAATTCATGAAGCAGACCACTGTGCCTTCTCCCCTCGAGGGTTAGGTCTTAAAACTAAACCGTTTTTTATCCAATGGCATAATTTATTCAGACAACATCAGCACAAGACTATCAAACAAAGTCATCCATTTACAGTTGCAACACTCTAACCAGCAGCTGACCGAAGGGTAATCCACGGTCATGGTCCGAAATTAGCAGTTCTCTGCTACTGTGGCAAAGTCCGTACTACATTTTCGATTCCACAGCACCTGTTTATCTGGTAACGCTGTGTTAAAACAACAGGAATAGTTGCAGAGTTGTGCCAGCATATCTGTCCTCCATTGTCAACTTTATGTATCTCTTTTCTCCTGTAGCGTTGATCACGAGAAGTAGAAGTAAATGAGTGTATTCTGCATAACGTAACATTCAGTATTCCCTTCTTTCATAGCCACTCTTCATGTGCATCGATAGCAAATAGGGATGTGAAAACTCTTGCGAGTGAGAGAATGACAATAATAATCGTAACAAGAACAAGCAAATGATGAATGAAGTTTATTGCAATGCAGAACGAGAATGGCTGTGAAAATAAAAATCTATAAAAATAGGTTGATCATTGAGTTGGCACAATGCAAAATCTTCTTAGCATTTTGTTACTGAATTTAGTTCTGGATGTTTGCAGAAAAAAAGGAAAAGTCGATACTTCTCGCTAGTGTAATATAATGTGAACCTTAGAACACGACTCAAGCAGGTCTCCAAGTAGCTACCAAGGCAGTGCTGCAGTCTGTTCCCTGACACTGCTCTGATGACGGTTAATGCAGATAGTTCCGATTATGAAATACAAAACGTATTGCAGGTTACTTGTTAGGATCGTAACATTAAATTTGCGATGTAGATGGCACATGAACGTGACGACTATCCAGATTACTTATCAATATAAAAAGACAATATTATTTGAATGGAGCAGGATTACTCAACATGAATTTTGAAATTGGGTTACTGACCGCACAGGTGCTAAACGTCGTCAAGAGTATACCAAGTCCCAATCGCACTAACAGTATGAAGCTCGCGGCTTTCACATTGCTATCTGCACCCTACTCCAGAGAGCCCTCGAAGGAGCTGCACTAAGTTGCCGATGTAATGGAAGACCTTCAAACCGATAACAGATCACATATTGAAAAATACAAGCGAATTCTCTTGCAGCTTAAGCTTATTGTAACTAATCTAAAATGATTGGAGAGCAACATTGTCCTATTCAAAAAAAGTAAAATGTTACACACTGTTGACGTCAAACGGACATTATATACGTCCCGTCTTGTGTCCTACTCATCTATAATATCCGGTGTACTATCAAAATGATTATATATAATGGATGCTAATGTAATGCATCGATACCAGATGGTGGGTTCACAACACTATTGATGCGAAAATAAAAAAGTAGTTCGCAAAAGCGCAGCTGTACTTTTTCGTACGTTTTCACCTCCAGATCTACCACAGATAATGTATACTGACAAACTTAGTCATTGTCCCTGTAGTTTTTTCCCTCTTGTTTCAGACCAAGTTGATTAAAAAAAGTACAAATTCGTGACTCTTACAGATGCTTCGAATCTGTTCAGTAATTTTGTCAGTAATTTTGATGTGACTTAAGATCAGTTAGGTCTACGATCATGGCAACCTCTGCGAACTTGTTAGGACACACTTACATGTGACAGGTATCACCTGATTTAAAATTTACTGAAAGGAATTGATACATCGTTTGCAGCAAACCTGGAACAGCTTTCGGAGGCAACTACCATTTTGTAAAGTCACTACAACTACGCTGCCAAGGAATTCCAGCATAAACACTCTCATTGCCACAATCGCGGCTGCAGTATATAACTGATAAACTCGCAAAATGAAAGATGAGACAAGGGGTAGATTCTGCATGAAATGACCTTGTATTCACAAAATATTCAGAATATTTCATAGAGAAGACAAGAAAACGTCAGGCGAATTTAGCAGAATAAATCTGTCCCACAGCTGCAAATCATTGTTATGCCTACAGGATTGCCAAGTGATGCCTACAACGTTGCAGTCAGGACCACGCTGACAGCAAGAAGAACGTGTTTTCGTAGCCTGAATATTTCATGATAGGATCCAGACATCCAATCTGTCGCGAGAGATTCTGCTCTCCAAATTTTTGGCCATGTGCCTACAATTTAGTAATAACCCTCTGATGGCTATTCCCATTGATGTGATTCGGATGACGAGAAAGCCCTGCTATGGGTTATCTATATGTTTACTGAAAGCAAGCGACATTACATAATAGCAGGAAGCCTGTCATATACTTTCAGATCATGTTTCCTGAACCCCAGACATATATCATTTTAGCATCCTTACCCCATCAAAAAGGATTTCTTGTTATTGCATTTGACATACAAGTTACAACTGAAGGCCTCAGGTGTCTTGCTTCCCACATAGCAAACAATGGTTACCACTCTCACTGTCGCATGTCATACCCTAATTCCTTCAGCATCATCTGGTTTAGTTTCGACTACAGTTCGTTATCCTTAGAAATATGTCCATATTTCAAAAAGTATAAGTATCATCTCTATGTAATGTTCACTGCGGGGTTACTCAAGAAGCTTTTCGAATAGAAGCGAAAATCGCTTAGCGGATGAGAACTTTACTTCGTGGTACACCTCAGAACGAAAGAAACAAAATAACAGGAAGAGCAGCAGGCTCTTCATACTGAGCGTGGGCACTGTCAACGCAGTGCCCTTAATTTGGCCATATTCCTCCGAATTTACTTCCCGATAACCCAAAGGCGCTGTCACTACAAGAATATCAGCATATTCACACAGGAGTTACTATCCACATGTAATTGCTAGAATACCTTGCTACGTCAGGTATCAGGTATGTGTTATCAGACGCTCGATCTGAGCTGTTAATTTTTATTGAATCAACCTGCTGTGTTCAGGAAATTGATCAGAGTAACTGAATGAGTTTATTATTTTGGTATAATGTATGAAAACCCACTTTTCCCACTTATCGTATCCTAAATATACGTCGACTGGGTTAAGAGGACGGCCGGCGAGGCCGTGCGGTTCTAGGCGCTTCAGTCTGGAACCGCGTGACCGCTACGGTCGCAGGTTCGAATCCTGCCTCGGGCATGGATGTGTGTGATGTCCTTAGGTTAGTTAGGTTTAAGTAGTTCTAGGTTCTCGGGGACTGGTGACCTGAGAAGTTACGTCCCATAGTGCTCAGAGCCATTTGAACCATTTGTGAGTGCTCGGAACCATTAGTTTATAAGTAGGAATGTGTTGATTTACCATAATTTTTTAGTAATGGTCAATTTCAATTCATGATTTTGGTTAGTTTGTATCAAAATCTGATCTGGAAGTGCAGGAACATATTAACTCGTGGCTTCAACTAATCGAGCTGCTACGAGAAATTCATGGTAGAAAGTAATGTTCTTAATTTTGATCTGAAAAAATTAATTTTCAAAGAAGCCATTTGTAGCTTGCATGTGTTTCAATTTGTATTTTGACGGGTTTCTGAAATTCATGGATGAAGGAAAGGTTGCTAATTTAATATGAAAGAATAAGAAGTCACGTTTTGTGAAATGAGTCAGTAGAAATTTACGTGTGAAGCTGATTTTTAGAACAACAGGATTTGAAAGATACGTGGGAATCAGTGAGACCGGTTTCCTGAATTAAATAAAGGGGAACCAGCACAACAGTAATTCGTGTAGCCATGCTATGCAATCTATACACGAACTGTAAGTATTGTGAAAAGTTCTGTGTGTGTATTTATGTATCTTTTGGAAGGGAGGTTTTGGATGGTATGTTATTTAATGGTCTCGAGATATTATTAGGAAATCAGTCTAAGTAACTTGTGGAGGTTTTTTTTTCAGTTGGAATAACGTGCCGCGCACGAATATGAGCGGAACGTAAATTTCAGAATCGCGACCGCGCGAACTTTCCAACCACGCGAGACTTAGTTAACATCGAGGCACATCGATAAGTGAGAGGTGTTTTTGGGATGAGACAGTGATTGAAGAAGTTACAGAATTTTTCTAGAACTAGTCCGCGTTGAGATACGATCATTGCTTTGTCCAATGGTAATAAGAGTGATAGTGTGTGGCTGTGACATTATGAATCAAGCATTGTGGGCTATCCTTCGTTCCTTCCCGTAGGTGAGACAATGGTTATCTTCGTAAGAAACCATAGGAAGTAGAAATATCTTTATATGAGCTGTTACAAGATCATCTGTTAGGGAATTTAATCCTGTATGTTACTGGTAATATCGTTATTATGTTTTTAGAAATGAAAGTAAGACAGAATGAAACGAAATAGATTGTAGATCGGAGGAGGAGTTGTTATGCAGGTCCAGTTACGATTCCGGTTACTTACGCTTTTTCTTTAAACACCGTCAGGTGATTAACAGTGTACCAAATTTGGGGTTAATACTACAAAATCAAACATTTATCCGTTGTGCATACATTTGTTTATTTATTTCCTTGAGTAGAGAATTTAATTAGTAGTTGCTATGTGGAAGAATCACGCAGTGACACATTTAATGAGAATACACAGGGACCATTTAGCTTTAGTAGGTTTCCGGAACACTTTAGGACCACGCAACTGGTTTGACCTTTATTTTTCTTTCAGTACCCTACCCATCCTCCCTCGTTTTCTATAATTGCTCGAAGGCGTCTGGGAAGTGATAAGGCTAAATTCCTCGAGAGGTTGAGATGATCGTTGATCTCCCACCATGTATTCTCTATATTTTCCCACAGAGTTTCCGAATTCCTTGACCCAGGTGGTAACGACCTCGTAACCTCCGCCCACATATTTTCAATGGGGTTGAGGTCTGGTGATTTTGGCACGAAAGGAAGAAGTTTTATTCTCTGCTGATCTTGGAACCAGTTCTGGACTGCTAGGCTATTATGAATCGGGCTATGATCCTGTAAAGAAATGATCATCCATTAATTTCGAAATTCAGTACTTCTAATACTATGAATACTTAATTTCCATACTGTGAAAAAATTCGACAACTGCAATGGCTGTGTAGTCTAAGCTACAGGTCTATAAATCATTCGGAGGATTCCACAGTCCAAAATACTTTGCTGATAGCTGTTGACAAAAACCTATGCTGACAAGGGGAGGGTGCTGGGACGGAGATCAGGATACAGAGCGAATGGTAATACAGTTTAAGGCGCCAGTTATAACAGACAGGTAGGCCTTCTTTCGGAATATGGTTCAAATGGCTCTGAGCACTATGGGACTTAATATCTGAGGTCATCAGTCCCCTAGAACTTAGAACTACTTAAACCTAACGAACCTAAGGACACCACACACATCCATGCCCGAGGCAGGATTCGAACCTGCGACCGTAGCAGTCGCGCGGTTCCAGACTGAAGCGCCTAGAACAGCGAGACCACTCCTATGCTTTGGTAATGATGAGGTCGAGTGTAGGTTGTTCAATACAGTGCAGCAGTCTGTTGAACTGTTAGACTCGTTGCATGGTTGTAAAGCTAATCTGCTTCGCTTATTCAAAACGATTGATTGCCTTCACTATAGAATTCTTTCTTCTGTACATCCACTGTCAAAGATATATAGAAGAAAAAAATCTGTTTTATAGTGAGATATTCTCTACGGACTTTACACGTGCTCGTTCGCTCAATGTGTTGCATTTACGGAAGGCGGCCGTGGCCGCTGACGTCACCTGTTCACACCTCGTGCCAACGCGGCCCCGCGCTCGGAGTAAACGCCTGCAGTTGAGGTAAATGGCTGATTTCAGGAATGTTAATAAAATAATCTTCCCTTCATATTAGTGAGAACTAAATATCACTACGAGTACGTATCTTTATGTAATGCTCATTGCTCAAGAACAATTCGTGTATGCAACGTTGCTGTTATGACTAAGATCAAGAAATCTGCAAATCGTAACCCAATTCATATATTTGCATGCACCTACGGAATATTAAACATGAAAACAGTTTGTTTCTTTGTCATATAATTTTTAATCAAGGCAATGCGGGCAGTTGCCAGCTGATATCAAAACTGAATGTAAAGGATGAATAATGAAAAAGATATACAAGAAACAACTCTCGAACCCATGAACAACTGTGTACTATACTGGAAACGTGCTGATCCGGCTATCACACAATTTCAAAGGATGAGAAAACCATCCTGTCCACTTTTCGGGGACGATATTTCCTGACAGAAAGCACACTAGGGTGAGCGGCTTTAGGTTGAGACACAAGGAACCTCAAACTACGTCACCAGTACGTTCACTCTCCGATTCCTAGCCCCGTCACCACGCACTTCCAGCGTCTAAGTGGCTGGCAGAAACCAGCGCGAACGACCTGGGATTTGGTGATACAGGCCTCGTCTCTCCTGTTTGACAGATGTGTTATCATTCACCCATGCCAGGAGGTGAGGAAATGCACTTACGAAGACGTTGAACACATTTTAATTTTACATGTGGACTTTACTGCGCAGTTATATTCTAAGTTACGAGAAGTGACCTGGAGAAAAAGAGTGTATACCTTGGGGGAAATGTTATAGATCATGACTGTAATGTTAGTAAAGTACTGTAAAGTATATTTTATCTCATGCTTAACTTTAAGAGAAAAATCAGTCAAGGCAGTCAACAGTGAAAAGTACAGCATGCCTCCAAGAAACGTACGAATATCTTACTATTTTAATAAAAGGAAATATAGATCGGTTTATTGGGGCAGGCCAATTCGGGAACAAAGTAAGAACAACCAAATCAGTTACAGGTTCGTATGTGCTGCTAGTTAAAAGAGAAGAAATGAACCGATAAAGAAATAATGCCTTCATTGATTTAGGAATGGTTCGAAATGGAAGGTATAATTTTACTATTATAAAAAACTGGCCTGGATTGAGTTGATTAGCTCAATAATCAATACAAATGGAATAAAATGGGAATATGACGTCTGGAAATGAGTAAGCGAGGACGTCCTTTGTCTACATATCTGCTTCGAATATAGGGTATTAAAAACAAGAAATCCATATTTCGAGAGCTGATAGGATGGACAGAAATAAGACAAACATATTCAGTAAACAAGAGCAATGAGTCTGAAATGATTATCTTAAGAGCAATGAGCACTTCCTCACCTTTACCACTGTGAAAAACATCTGTCTTTCTACTTAAAACACTTTTCTTGTACAGAAGAAGTGCGTGTAGCTCTTACGATATGCAGTTTGTCTTGTTTTAGTCCATACTACCGACTCGCAAAGTATGGAAAACCACTTTCCTTAACACCGTGTATATATATTACAGAAGCAATACAAACAACGGAACAGCTAACATTAAAAGTTAAATTCAATTGTGAAAAGATACGCTGCATCACATTTGTTAACAATTTCCTAATCATTCCAGATTTAGAAACAAAATGAACAACATTTTGCAGGTATTACCCGAAAATCGAGAAGATAATAACACTGGAATGTAAGAACAACCACCAATGGTAATGGCAATGAGAAAAAGTAATAAACATAGGAACACAGCAATAAAAACTGATGGCATTAAAAGTATAGCACTTCAGCCACGCCAGGACCAGAATGAGAGAGAAATAGATGCTTAACAAAAGTAAAGCGAATAAAAGTGCTAGCAAACCATTTATGTTTACGAATAATATTCTTTCAAGCAAACATACAAGTGATAGAAACATAGAAACACACTGCAAAATGGACGATGTGGAGTACTCTTTTCTTTGGAAGTGAAAGACTGAATCTGAAAAAATAAAGTATAATCCGCCTACAGGTAACAGGATACTGAATGTTGTGGAAAATGACCAAAACAAGGTAGACGGAGATAGAAACGAATCGCAGAGTCGTGTAAGAAGTAACTGTGGAGAGAAGCCTAAGAAGAGAAAAGGTAAGTAGGAAAATTTATGTATATCAGTTTTTTATACACGGCGGCTTCCTTACACATACAATTATCGAACGAGGCACTAAGAAAGAGACTAAGATGATGCCCGGGAAAGCTATATTTCACGGCCATCAATATCAAAGCAAGGTGGAGATATCAAAATTATACGTCGGACAAAGTAGATTAGTCGCTTCGATAAGAAGTAGAGCCTATTAAAGTAATGAATAAATCGTAGGAGAAACCGGAAATACTCTTAATTGTTCCACACGTCCACTGTTCACACCTGCAGAAGATATATTTCACCGTCTGGGTACAGCATTTCAGCACTCGGCTTCATAATGGCATTCAGTATGTTATGTAGGCCTCTCCGTTGAGAATTCCTTCTATTCTCCAGAGAGGACCTGCCCCATGAGCCGAAATATAGCCCCATACAGCTACAGAGAACCGCCCACTTCTTTGTCTTTCGTTAATATACATTGGCTGGAAGCGTTGTCCTCGTGGGCGGTATACCTAACGCAAAAAACATTTGCGTGTTAATGCAAATATTCACAAATTCAGGGGTTACAATTACTTATCAGATGAGGGATGAACTACTAAAATCATGATATAGGGAACTGTTTATATTTATTATTTTGTGCTTACTACAAATGCAATGTCACTAACAGCATAAACTAATAACTTTATAGAGAAAATTTCGTGTCTCACCTGAACAGGGGCGTCGCTACAGGAAGAAAATATTTTTTCATCCGTAAAGATGACTCTGCTCCAGTCAAAGTCGATATGTTGTGCGGCAAAAGCCATGCGGTCAATCCTCTGATAGACGGTCAATGACTGCTTTACAGCAGCTCTCCGACAATATAATCCGGCATCTTTCAGTCTCCTCGCAACAGTCTTTCCGCTGCCGGGAAACTGAGATAGCTCTTTCAGGCCACGGCAACTGAGGAATGGATTAGCACGTATATTCTCCAAAACACGATGATCATCTGCTGCAGTAGACACACGGCGCCGGCCACTTCCTCTTTTCCGCCCTATATAGCCCCTTTCCTGGTAGTCTTTCCACCAGCGTCTAGCTGTTCTTGCCGGTACTCCACACTTTTCTCCAGCTTCTGATGCCGAGTAGTTGCCATGCTCAATCAGTGCAACCACGCACACCCTACTCTCTCGATTCCACTGCGACTGCATTGCGACTGTCGCCCTTGTGACGTTACCATGCGTTTTATAGAGAGAACCATTTACAATTCAGTGGAGAAACAACGACTGACAAAATAAAAGAATATCTTTTTTCAGTTATCTGACACACAAAAATATAAACTTCGTTAAAATGCTTTGTCGTTTCTTTCTTAACAGTGATTCTTGACAATCATTAGGCAAAATATTAAACGATGCTGTTGTTCATTTAAGTCAGCCCACAAATAAGCAATGAAAGATAAATTAAGGTTTCTGTCCCACTTATAATATCCATGTAATCTATTTGACTTATTACTTGAGTAACATGTTGAAAAAACACTGCGCCCTCTTGACACTGCCACTCGCAGCATGTGACGTCATGAGCAGTGGGCCCAGACACGTGGTGTTTGTGTTGACGAAACAGGAACGCTGCTGCAGCCACCGTGGTGTGAAAATAGCAGTCGGTCTTGACCATGATCACATCACTCGACTACCCAGAAACTGACTCCCATTCTCAAATCCAACGAAACTAGTGAAATCTGCGTTACGCGACTTTTCATCATGACAAAAACACCCTTCCCATACGCTACCAGACTCGAAAGCATTCAGTAAATGAATTTTTCGAAATGTATATAAATCACTTCTGTATCTTGTCAGTGCGCTTATTTGTGCCCATTGTTCTTCGTCTCTTATTGCTGTATATGTATGTGTGTCTGTATCTGTGTGGTGTATGTCTGTTGTTCGCGTATTGACCTCAGAAAAAGACAGTGTGTTCTGGGAAACTTTCTTCCCCGTATGTTCATGTAAGTGTCTGCCTCAGACTCACGCGGCTTAATTGTGTGGGATAAGGTCCGTGTCCGATTAAGAAATGTACCATACCGGGGCTGGGATCGATATGTCTCATTCTCTACCGCTCCCTTATGTCAGGGAGGAAGTCTTGCAGTCTACGTCCCTTATCACTTACATCCCACTCACCTTGCCATGTATCCAAACGCCAACTTTTAAGGTGACGTGTCGTCTCTATCAGCACACCAGTTATTGTGTGTATCTTATCTACTCTCCCCATCTTTAACCAGTACCTTGCAGCTCTGTATTTGATCGTGATATCTATGGGCCATATTCCGAGCACCACACACAGTGCATCCGCTGAGGTGGTACCGAAGGCTCCAGTTAGCCTAAGTAGGACACTTCTCTGCCCTCGTCTGAACGATGCTTTGTTGGTGACCAGGTTCAGTCTATGTGCCCACGTGCTAGCTGCGAAGCTGAGTACTCACTTGGAGAGCGCACAATGGTATGTCCGTATGACTGGTAGAGGTAGTCTGTACTGTTTTGAATTTAGCCTCACCAGTTTGTGTAGTATTTTTTCTGCTTTTTCGGTTGTTAGCCTTATGTGTTCGTGGAAATTCAGTTTTTCGTCTGTGTGTACCCCAAGATAGCGCGCAACGTGTGCTCGTTTGATGTTTGTGTCCCCAATTTTAACCGAAGGATTCCTGTGGAGTGATCCTTTCAGTAAAGTGTATGTTGTTTTGTTTTCGGCTATCCTGAGTTTATTGTTGGGACCACACTGAGTAATTGTTTGCAGTATTCCACTGGCTTTCTCTTCTAACTGGTCTCCGTTGTTTGCAGTGACGACAACTATTAGGTCATCTGCGTAGGCGACAATTCCGTCTGACCTGTCATCCCCATCCAGAAGTTGTAGGAGGGGTTCGATTGTTATGTCCCAGAAGATGGGGCCGTAGATCGACTCTTGAGGGCTGCCTTTGGTAATTCTTTTAATTACTTTCCGGCTGTCCATGAGCCATTCGACTACTCGGTCTTTACAGTAGTCTAGAAAACTGTTGTACAGTGACTGCGGTACCTCCAGATGTCTTAGCCTCTGAAACAGTGCGAGTCACCAGAGATTATCAAATGGTCCAGCAATGTCATTCATTATTGCCATCGCGTATTTCTGTTTTGTGGTGTTAACTATGTGCAGGGCCTGGTTGATGGCATCTATTGATCTGCCAGTTCTGAAGCCGAGCTGGTGTTGGCTCATACCCCTGAGAGCTCTGCGTGTTTGCAGGCGCTTACACACTAGCTTCTCCTGATTCTTTGCTAGGGTGTTTTAGGCATATTGGCCTGTAAGTCTTTGGATCTGAAGGATCCCTTACTACTGATTTCTAAATAATGACTGCTTTGGAGGTTTTCCATACTGTAGGTACCCTGCCCAGCCGTAAGGCATCGTTCAGTAACGTTGTTAGGTAGGTGATGATCTGCGGTGCTAGTTTTTTCAGTGTTTCCGAGTGGATACCATCTGGTCCAGGTGCTTTTTTGTTTTTGAACTCTGAGATTGCTACCGCAACCTCTTCTTGCGCAAAAGGGCAGGTGACAGTTGCAGTGCTGTATGGTGTGTGTAGGTTTTCTCTTAGTGTTGCATGATATTGTGTGTCTGTATCTATAACGTCGTCAGGGAGCAGTTTATACAGCAGAAACTCCGGTGTATTCCCCCATCCCTTCGTCATTGTTCTGTCATCCAGCCTTAGCGTTCCAAGAACTAGTGGGATTTTTATCTTCTCTGTCAGTATTTTGTATGGTTCTCCCCGTATATTTTGCTCTGTTTGTGTTTTTGCAAATAGCTCCCATTGTTGTCTACGCTTGTTGTATAGGGTCTATCTATACGTCTTGTGCATGCCTATATGCTTCAAGTCTTATTCGTCCGTCCCTATCTGCTATCGCCCTTCGATGTAATTTTCGTTTGCGTCTTGCATCTTGTTTGAGTCTCGTGAGTTCGTTGGTCCATGGTTCTGGTGACCATTGTGAGCATTGTGTTCTTTGCTGTCGGTTTTGAAGCGTTTTGTGCATGTTGTATTACCTGTGTTAACTTGTATGCTCTATAATCGATACTTCCATTGATGTTTTCTAGATCATCTCGTTGGATAATTTCCGTTAATTTGTTCCAGTCTTCTTTGTGCAGCAACAAATGTCTGGTGTGTGATTTGGTCATTGTATTCTGAGTGTGAGCTAGTGTGTACGTTATGACACTGTGATCACTACTGGTCATGTTGTCGTGTACAGTCCAGTTTGTTACGTATGCCATTGCTGCATTATTTGCTAGCGTTAAGTCGATATTACTGCTCGTACCATCGAACCCTGCATATGTTGGTATAGGTCCTTCCGTATTCTTGTATTAGATCGGTGATTATGCGCCCTCTGTCATCTGTTCTGTCTGAGTTCGAGAGGGTCGATCTGGAATTAATGTCAGCACTTATCACTAATTTTTGGCCTCTGGCATACGTTACTAGGTCTCTGATATAGTCTGCGTATGGCTGTATATGATGACTGTATTGGGCGTACATGGATGCAATAACCCGTGTGACGTTCCCATTAGTTATCTCTATGGTAAGAGAGTGTTGATTGCACAACTGTGTTACCTTAATTATGTGATAAGTTCTATTTAGGATCAGTTGCCGATTTGTATTATAGGGTTCTTGTAAGCACATGATGTCTGCCTGCAAGTCTTGTGCTATTTTAGGGATTTCCGCGCTGACTGTCGTACTGTTTTTATTATTATGTTGTAAGACATTCATTTTTTGTCTATGTGTTCTGGGTGTTTTACGTGTACAAAACATTTACTGCCAGTCTGTGAGTAATCGAAATATGTTCGTCCGTGTGCTCTTACATGATCTATATATATTTTGTCCAAGTCGAATGACTCTGACCTGCGCAGGCAGACGTGGAGCATGAGGTCGAACAGCAGCTCTGCTGATGTAGCAATATTTTCTGTCCTTAGGTTGATTCTGTCTGTTTGCTCAGTTACTGGAAAACAGAGGGAATCTCCCTTTGGATGTCACAATCCAAGTAGCATCCGCTGCGCTGTCTGCAGTATCTCTTTTTTCTCTAGCCTACTTAAAAGTAAGTTAAATTCTGAATTATCATAATGTTGTGTACATAGTTCCGCGTAGTCAGCGCGTACACAACTTTCCCACTAGAGCGCGCCCCGCTAACAAGGGGAGGCCGCCAATTGTGAAATTCAGATTGGATTCATACTGCGCATAATAAAAGCTCATGGCCAGAGGTGTAATGTGGCAAAGCACCAAGACGCACTTCTCAGCCGTTGTCGAGAAAATCGACAGTTAAAAGAAACCGTTGCGGTAAAATACTCTCTACGAAGAATAGACTTCCACAGCGTCGTGGCCAAGCGGTAAGCGCTCGGGTTTGTAATCCGAAGGCCACCGGATCGAATCTCGCACCACGCAATTTTTTTTTAGTATTTGTTTTTTATAATTCAAATATATATATATATATATATATATATATATATATATATATATATAATTCCCGGCAATCAGTTGCAACAATTATGCATATAATAAGTTGTTGAAAGTCGTTTGTCGTGGAAAAACTGGCGACTTCGAGCATCATTATATTTTCCGCAAACAAAGTTGTATTTCACAAATGTTATTAATTGTCTTCATAATGTTAACCACGTATAGTTAACGGAAGACGTAGAAACGACATTCCGAAACGAATACGTATAGTGTAAGTCAAACGTTCGAATTAGAATAGAGACCCCACGAACACAAATTCGCTGTGGCAGGTATGAAATATAAACTCCGTTACTTGCTCGTTACACTTGAAGGACAGATGTTGAATGGGCCGAAACGAGCCGCCGCATAACAGCGTAGTTGCCTGCTAACTTCGAAAGAAGGTAGATCCGGTCCCTAGCGCAACTTATAACATCGTCGAAAATCAGTGGGGACGGGAGAGCTTTGGTACACCCCGTTAAACAAACGGAAAAATGGTGGCGGTACAATTGGAGAGCGATCCGCCTTCACCAACATGCATAAGTAATTCATTAATAGTTTATAAATATATATATATATATATATATATATATATATATATATATATATATATATATATATATATATTTGAATTGCAAAAAACTAATAATAAAAAAAAATATTGCATGGCGCGAGATTCGATCCGCCGACCTTCGAATTACGAACCCCAGCGCTTACCGCTGAGCTATGACGCTGTTGAAAATTATTAATCGTAGAGAGTATTTCACCGCAACGGTTTCTTTTAACTGTCGATTTTCTCGACAACGGCTGAGAAGTGCATCTTGGTGCTTTGCCACATTACACCTCTGGCCATGAACTTTTATTATGCGCAGTATGAATCCAATCTGAATTTCACAATTGGCGGCCTCCCCTTGTAAGCACAACAGCGCAGACGCAGCGCTCGTCCGTCTCCGCACTACGAGATGGCGCTGTCTTAAAGACGGACAAAATTCTGCTTCCGCCGATCCGCGTATTAATATGTAACGCAGCCAATGACATTGCTGCTAACGTAGAACCTTTTCTCCTAGCGGATCACACTCGCGCAGTGATACATGAACGCGCGAGGTATTATAACGAGTGTACAGTCTGCATTTGGCTGCATTAGTCTATAGTCAAGTTTCAGTCTGCGCCTAATAAGATTATCATATTCCTGTACATAGCCATGAAGGTAAATGATTAGACACTTTGTCAAGTATCAGAGATACGTGAGAATAAGATTAACGTGCCAAGACCAAAGGGACTTCAGATTGTCAATTGTAAACAGCATCCAGAATCAAATAATTTCTATGCTTTTTATTATTTTAATAAATGTGTGTGAAAATTAATCAAGTTCTGTTTAAAGTTGGTCACCGTCAATCTGCTACTCTAAGCGTGCAAGTGGCATTTCTATCGTCTGACCTAACGGCAGAACATAAACACGCTACGATAAGACCACGAGACATATTGCTGACACTCGCCTGCTTCGTTAGAGCGACAAGTCCAATAATCTGATGGTGTGTGTACCGAAGGTCTTACAGTACACACACCACACATAATTAGGTGTAGCTGTCTTGCTGTTGGTGCTAGTTTCTGTTGTGGTCTCTGAGGTGGTACTAGACTGATTGTGGCTTGGTGTTGGCCGCTGATAGGGAGACATGCTTGGATATGTGAATGACTAGCCTTTCAGCGCAACCGCACAAAGCAGGTATGTGTAATCCCTCCTACATTCTGTATAAATGGAAAGATTGCGTAGCGGCTTTATAATTCGCAGCCGGCCGCGGTGGTCTAGCGGTTCTAGGCGCTCAGTCCGGAACCGCGCGACTGCTACGGTCGCAGGTTCGAATCCTGCCTCGGGCATGGATGTGTGTGATGTCCTTAGGTTAGTTAGGTTTAAGTAGTTCTAAGTTCTAGGGGACTGATGACCACAGATGTTAAGTCCCATAGTGCTCAGAGCCAATTTTATAATTCGCAAATTGTTGTTGAATGTCCGTTGCTTGTGAGAAGATCGTGCTATGCCACATGTATAAAAGAGAAACGCCTACCTTCACGTGGCGTATCGAGAGTACAGTTTATCGTTGTAGTTTTTCACAGTGTTCTCCGAGGTAAATTGAAAATTTATTTGGTTTACGGTATAGCCAACAAATGGATAATGTCACATCTAAGGAAAATATGGGTGAAAACTGTACTTAGTAATTCAACCAATGCAGTCCGGAAGCGTTATTCGGACTGTGGTTCCCGAAGGCTCAATGTTAGGTCCATTATTATTTTTCATGTATGTCACCGATCATCCTTCTGATATACAAGAAGCAGAACTAGTTCTTTTTGTGAATGATGCTCGTATTGTATTCAGCCCAAGCATGCATACAGAAATAGAAGGAATGATAAACAACGTTCTTAAAAGTATCAATGGTTCAAATGGCTCTGAGCATTATGGGACTCAACTGCTAAGGTCATCAGTCCCCTAGAACTTAGAACTACTTAAACCTAACTAACCTAAGGACATCACACACATCCATGCCCGAGGCAGGATGCGAACCTGCGACCGTAGAGGTTGCGCGGTTCCAGAACCGCTCGGCAACTCCGGCCGGCTCTTAAAAGTATCATTGATGGGTTTCTGTGTATAGTCTCACCTCAATTTTAAAAAGATACAGTACGTTATGTTCTGCAAATCTAAGAGTACTAATCACAAGTGTAACACATGGTATGGCAATAATAAATGCTTTGGAAACTTCAAAATTCTTAGGTTCCCATACTGATGAGAATTTAAACAGGAAAATGCACATTTTGGAACTCCTAAAAAAAACTTAGTTCAGCCACATTTGCACTTAGAGCCATTAGAAGTATTCTGAATACTTTCATTCAATAATATCATATGAAATAACGTTCTGTGGTTACACATCTTTAAGAAAATACATACAGTAAGAACAATATGTGATGCTCACTCATTACGATCTTGTAGGCATCCGTTTAAGGAGCTGTATATTCTGATTTCTGCTTCACCATATGTCTGTTCCCTCATGAAATCTGCTGTAAATAATCGACTACAGTTCACATTATGGTTGTCTTCAATTCTAAAAGGAGACTACAATGCTGCAACTAAAAGTTTTGATCATTTACTCAGTAGTATAAAATGTCTGACAGACAGCAAAGTAAAATTTGAAAACAAAATGGAAAAGTTTCTTCTTCACAACTCCCTCTGTTCGGGAGAAGAATTTCTGTTTTTGTAATGTGTAAAAGGCGGTGGATAGGAATTACTAACTCACACCTGTACGTTAAAAAGTATCTTTCGAATGTTGAGCATGCAGTCATATTTACAAAATAATTTGTGGTGTGAATGTAAAAATGACTCGTTCCATACCATTGCGATTTATCATGCGAAATGATTCATGGAACATGAGGCTAACTATCGCTACTCCCTTTGGTCAGCATGTAGATATGGAGTTGGTGGAATGAGGACAGCCATGTAGAATCTCAACAACCCTACATAACTAGCGCCCGAGAGGGCAGACATGTTGATCGCTTGGCCGACTGGATCGTACAGCCACATCACATAGCTTGAGTCAGAATACAGGCTTGCCTGCAGCAAGATAAGTATCCACAGGTACATGGAAGCGACGTGTAGAGCACCACGAACAGTCAGTATTGTGACCATTGTTGCAGCTTCCCAACAGGACAGCAGAACAAGGCGCACAGCAGTATCACCACGTCGTCTTTTCAGACGAGTAACGGTACTGCGTACAGTATCACTATGGACGTAGCCGAGTGTGGAGTCTCTGAGGAGATCGAACGCTGACAGGCTGCCGCACGGACACAGCATCTAGCACAGGGGCGGGCAGGAATCCTGCACATGTGCGGTGCGCTTGCACGCGTGCAGTTAACAGGTGTTCCGCGTGCACACAGGGGCAAGCTGGCCACCCGCTTATCTCCCATCCCCACCATACCTTCTGTTCGCTCCTTCCTCTGTAATGCGTTTTGTTTCCTATCTTGCTTTATTGAGTGAATGAATAAGGTTAGTAGGAGTGCTTGAAGGAAATCATGGTTTGAAAGAGTACCTATTACCTACGATACGTTTTATTTAATTATCACAGGTGGAGTTTACAATACGTTTAATATCTGGAACAAAATTTCTACATACAGCCAAACACAAACAGTTACGTAAATTTTCATCACTGATGTTTGCTCTTAACCGAGACTTATTAATTCAGCAAATGGTTTTCCAGCTCTCGCTATATTAAGCGCAGTCTTATAACTTGCACATACCGCTGGGCTATTATTGTTGTCGTCCTGAAAACTTGAAAACAGTGCTCCATAAAATGTTAGATCAGTTAGATGAGAGACATGACGAGAGAAAGTCGCAGATCTCTCTTGACAACAGCAACTACAACAAATTCAAATGGCTCTGAGCACTATGGGACTTAACTGCTGTGGTCATCAGTCCCCTAGAACTTAGAACTACTTAAACCTAACTAACCTAAGGACATCACACACATCCATGCCGGAGGCAGGATTCGAACCTGCGACCATAGCGGTCGCGCGGTTCCAGACTGTAGTGCCTAGAACCGCTCGGCCACTCCGGCCGGCCAACTACGACAGATTCATCTGGTATCGTCAGATCGCTCTTCTTAAGCTCAGTCAATTCCCCATCCGCTCAGAATCCGACAATAAATTGTACTCGTCGTTGTGAAATTTATTATAATGGCCTTCAATACCAAACCTCCGTTGACCAGCGAGAATACTGCCACATATTAAACATTTCGAATTTTCACGTTTTTGCACAAAGAAAAAATGATTCTCCCATTACTTTTTAAAAGATAGCAAATCTCCACTTCTCCGTTTCTTGAAATACAACGTTCACTACGTAGTGCTCGCTTCGCATCAGCGTCCGCAGCTTAGCCTGGCACTACACTGCCGCAACCTGCCGGCACTGCCCCATTCGGCGATTGCACGCGAGCAGCACACGTGCAGCGCTGTGCGCTCATGAGCCGCGTGCAACGTTTGCCCGCCCCTGATCTAGCATGATGGTATGGGGTACCATTGTGTACACATCACGTTCTCGTAACCTGGACAGCACCTGTCAAATTTCGAAGGTGTTGTAAACGCTGGCTGTGCCCTACCTTCGAGGTCTCTGTGACACTATCTTTCAGCAACATAACAAGACCACTTGTTGGTCATGCTGCCCCAACCTAACACCAAACAGAGGGCTTTCGTCTGTTGCCCTGTCCAGTCCTGTGAAAACACTTGCTCAAGGGGTTGCCCAGAAACTGGAACACCACATACTACGGACCACATCCTGTAAAACCCAAATCACCTACAGATTTAATGACGTACTTTTCCTACTATATTGTGTACACCCAATACGCAAAATTCCATTATTTTCTATTCTTCTTTTTCTTAAATTTTACCGGAAAATCACTTTATTTGAGTATTGTTGGATGCACCAGAGGTGGGTGCCAAGGAATAGATAGGTGCTTAGACAGATAGCAGAATAATTAGAAATACACGTTGTAAGAGGTCCATGAATAAGGAATTTGTTGCTAGCGCACTCGAGCAGATGTAATTTCGATGGATTGCTCACGCGCTGCCAGCAAGTTACAATAGAATCGCAGACCAGACAGCAATGTCGGCAGCGGTGGCAGGAGTAGTAGCTTGCAGTCGGGCGGTTGGGCCGGTCGTGCCTGAGCGATGTAGTATAAAGTAAAGGCAGCCGTGAGCATATGTAATTTGTAACAACTGATTTTGAACTATTGCTGTATCAAGTCCAACGTAAATGTTTTTAAAAATCTTTTAATAATAATCTTTCTTATAAATATAACTTTTGAATTTAAAGATTTTACTTATTTCTCCTATCCATGGTCATCCCTATTATCATAAAGAAAAATCAGTTGTTTCTTTTTATACATGACAAATCTAGTGGCCAGCATTGCAGTGGGCTGTGGCAGAAAAATTTCTTGTAGGAGCAGATATATACGCGATTCCGGCGACTTCGCTGATCTAAGAGTTTTCAGTTTGTTCAGAATACTCTTTCAGGGCCATGACGCAGCACTGCTGACGTCCAAAATTTATCACTTTAAATTCACAGTTAGTTAATTATTGAAAGGTTATATGTGAGCCACAGTTTTATTGAGAGGTTAGTCACCATTTTATTGCGAGGTTACGGAAGTAAACCCTTGGAAGGTTACAACGTTATTTGAATGACTCTGTTGTTTATTTTGAAGCATCAAGTCCAAGACGGTGCGTTAGGAAAGGAGCACATTGACACGCAGCCGAAGAACGACAGGACAGTGCAGGACAGCAAAGAAAATACTTCGCAACACAATGTGTTCGCATATTGGTATGCAGTTTAGCCTTTGTCATGCAGTCTTTCCTTGTTGATCCAGTGCGCAGTCCTTCGTTATGAAGTTACGCTGAACTCATGAAGTCGGACTCTCGTGAGGAAAAAGATATTCTGATGTTGTTACACAGCACTTGAAAATGGAATGTATCCGAATGGAAAAGCGCACAGATAAACAAGTGATATATCTATGGACAGTTCGATTCGACGTCAAGAGTTTTCTGGTAAACAGATCGTGAACTATTTCCGTTTGGACTGGAATCAGTTGCACGAGCCTGTGCGAAAATACACACTTTCCAAAGGGCATAATGCCTAAAACCTGACTGGAAGCGAATAAAGACTTCTTCAGGTAAGTTTTACTCAAATGCCTGACAAAATAAAGACGTAATCAAGAGTTACATAACTTACTTCAGAAAATTAGTCATGGAAAGTATTCATCAGCTGAGCATAAAATCCAGCAGTTCTTCTTGAAGGCATGTTCACTGAGCTCTGAAGACGTGTCAAAGACCTACCGCTGGCTTCCAACGAGCACGATGGACGGTCTTGCTGCGCCGTAATTCCGAAGTGGTTAGAGTTTTTGCGCTGGAGGGCTCTGAATTCCTAGGAGAGATGCCTCAGTTTGCGAAATCGATTCAAATATTGTATCTGTAATGAAATGATCGCCAGTTTTGATAATTTTGGCACCATTCTCAATTCTGCTGCCTCTCGTTACTTTCGTCTTTCTTCGGTTCACTCTCAGGCCACAGTCTGCGCTCATTAGACTCTTTACTTCATTGAACAGATCCTGTAATTCTTATTCACTTATGATAGCAATGTCGTCAGTGAATTTTATCATTGATTTCCTGAACCTGCCATTTACTTCCGTCATTGCGTCTTCGATATGTAGTTTGAAAAGTAAGGGTGGAAGACTTTAGCTCTGACTTTAAATCTGAGCGCTCTTCTACATCTACATCTATACTCCGCGAGCCACCTTACGGTGTGTGGCGGAGGGTACTTATTGTACCACTATCTGATCCCCCCTTCCCTGTTCCATTCACGAATTGTGCGTGGGAAGAACGACTGCTTGTAAGTCTCCGTATTTGCTCTAATTTCTCGGATCTTTTCAAAAATGGTTCAAATGGCTCTGAGCACTATGGGACTCAACTGCTGAGGTCATTAGTCCCCTAGAACTTAGAACTAGTTAAACCTAACTAACCTAAGGACATCACAAACATCCATGCCCGAGGCAGGATTCGAACCTGCGACCGTAGCGGTCTTGCGGTTCCAGACTGCAGCGCCTTTAACCGCACGGCCACTTCGGCCGGCTCGGATCTTTTCGTTGTGATCATTACGCGAGATATATGTGGGCGGTAGTAATATGTTGCCCATCTCTTCCCGGAATGTGCTCTCTCGTAATTTCGATAATAAACCTCTCCGTATTGCGTAACGCCTTTCTTGAAGTGTCCGCCACTGGAGCTTGTTCAGCATCTCCGTAACGCTCTCGCGCTGACTAAATGTCCCCATGACGAATCGCGCTGCTTTTCGCTGGATCATGTCTATCTCTTCTATTAATCCAACCTGGTAAGGGTCCCACACCGATGAGCAATACTCAAGAATCGGACGAACAAGCGTTTTGTAAGCTACTTCTTTCGTCGATGAGTCACATTTTCTTAGAATTCTTCCTATGAATCTCAACCTGGCGCCTGCTTTTCCCACTATTTGTTTTATGTGATCATTCCACTTCAGATCGCTCCGGATAGTAACTCCTAAGTATTTTACGGTCGTTACCGCTTCCAATGATTTACCACCTATGGCATAATCGTACTGGAATGGATTTCTCCCCTATGTATGCGCATTATATTACATTTATCTACGTTTAGGGAAAGCTGCCAGCTGTCGCACCATGCATTAATCCTCTGCAGGTCCTCCTGGAGTACGTACGAGTCTTCTGATGTTGCTACTTTCTTGTAGACAACCGTGTCATCTGCAAATAGCCTCACGGAGCTACCGATGTTGTCAACTAAGTCCTCCATCCCTACTTTCCCATCTCCGTCTTTCCCTATAGCTTATACCTACTTTCCAAAGAATTTATAACATCTAGCAGCATCCTAACGTCTTTTCTAGGCTGATAAATCCGTGAACGCATCTAGATTTTTCTCAAGTGGTGCTCCCATCATCAAGCGCAACATCAGATCTGCCTCTCTGGTGCTTTACCTTATCTGAAGGCAAGCTGTTCGGCATCTAACAGATCCTCTTTTTCATTCCTTTGTATATTAATCTTGTCAGTAACTTGAACACGCTACATGATATGAACTGAAATTAAGAGATAATCTAGTGCTGATGATGGTACAGGTTCAATTAAAGGAGGTTTTTTTATGACATCCGGACGTGATGAACCCAACCGACCTCCAGTAAATGATATATTATAAGTTAAATATATTGTGCAATCAAACACATGACACGCACACATATAAAACTGAGACTCGCACAGATTATTTACATTGGTTATATATATAACAATTAAATTATAGTAAGTTTAGTTGCCGTTATACAGAATCAGTCACTAACTGTTGCCACCAAGAATAACTCCGAAAGTATGATAAGAGCTGAAACGTTTGTGGAACAAAAGTTGCACGGGACGTTGATTTTTTGTTGCTAGGTGGGGTCGCTTCAGAGATATGAAGGTCAACTGTGTTTTTTTAAATGGGGTGCTATGGTCTGGTGCTTGTCTTCTGATAGCGGCTATCGAGACGAATCGAATGATATGTAACAGTAAGGTCTTTGAAGGTCACATAGGTGACATGAAGGTCCATTTACAGAAGGTGTTCGAAGTGATGACTATTGGTATCAATGCAGTGCTGCAATCTTCTTATTATGGACTGAGTGGTATTCCTTATCACTTTGGCACATATCGAAGCACATGCTCTGACAATTGTCCCTCACATATCTTCTGTTGTAGTTGGAACGTCTTTATAAAAAATGTCTTTTACGAATCCCCACAAGAAAAAATCCAGAGGCGTCAAGTCTGGCGAACGAGCCGGCCACATCTCCTCCGCGTCCAATCCATCGATTTGGGAATTGTCTCTGCAACTCATTTCTAGCCATCAGCGAAAAATGTGCCGGACACCCATCGTGTTGATACCACATTCTGTTCCTTGTTCCTAAAGGTATTTCTTCCAGTAACAGACCTAATGTTTCTTGCAGGAATCTGGTGTTCTTCCTACCATTAAGATTTCCTTCGATGAAATAAGGGCCTATAGTTCCGTCCTCCAGAATCCCACACCATACATTCACCTACCACGGTTTTTGGTGTGCAACCCACCGCAGCCAACATGGATTTTCAATTGCCCAATAATGCATCTCATGCAAATTAACATTTCCATGGCTCGTGAATGTAGCTTCGCCAGTTAATAAAATCAAATTAATAAATGTGTCGTCCCTCTGAATCTTAAGTTGAGCCCATCGACAGAATTCAATGCGACGCCTACACTCTGTACTAGTTAATTCTTGGTGGATACTGATATGGTGAGGATGATATTTATGGCGATGCAGAACATGAACAACATTTCATGCCAGATTCCCTTGCGATTTGTTGAGAACTAACACAAGGATCTCGAAGCAAAATGGCACAGTGGCAAGAGTACCAATTTCCGTTTCCTCCTTAGTAACTTTCCTTTGCTGGATATGTTTCCGATGCGTTAAAGATCCAGTTGTTCTCAATTTTACACATATTTAAATGTACGATGTGTAGAGTGAATACGTTGAGGATATCTTTCAGCGTATAAGCCTCTAGCTCTCACTGAAATTCGTTGGCATTCTCCGTAAATGAGAAGCATACCGACTTGTTCTTCGAAGGAATACATCGTTCACATTCGCTTGATTCGACGATACTAGTCTTACCGTCCCTATTACTATTGTACTGCGAAACCGTCGAGTGGTGTTTACATGTCAGTGGCACGTTAATGGATATGCCGTATTTGGCGAGTATTTACTATTTGCACGATATACGAGAGAGAATTTTCAGAGAATGTGCTTCGGTAAATGCCAAAGTGAGAAGGAATACCACTCAATCCATGGTAAGATGATTGCAACCCTGCATTGGTACAAATGGTCATCCCTTCGAAAATCTTCTGCAAATGGACGTCCGTGTCCCCTTTGTGACCTTCAAAGACCTTATTGTTACACATCATTGGATTCGTCACGATAGCCGCTGTCAGAAAATAAGTACCAAACTGCATCATCCCATTTAAAAAAACAAAGCTGTCCTTCACATTTCTGACGCGACCCCACCAAGCAATAAAAAAACCAACGTCAAATTATGGCCCCCGTTGTCCCATGCAACTTTTGTCTCACAATCTTTTCAGCTATTATCATACTTTCGGAGTTAATCTAGTTGGCAATAGTTAGTGACTCACCCTGTATACATGGACACAACACGTGATGCCAGTAGGGCCTCCACCCTAGTAGGAATCTGTTGTTCACTAAGCACCAAAAGTTGTAGGAGATCTGTTGTCGCTTGGTATTACAGTTGGAAGTCGAAAATGTTGTACCAGACAGACGTGCAGTCGGAATCGTCAGCGGTTAAAACGGAGGAGGATCATGCTGACTAGAAACTTTCTGTGGTTCGCAAAAAGGTAGTGCAGCAATCGTGCAGGATACTTGGTAGTACAGCCGTGTTGGTAGGACAGGCGCCACTTACTGTTCCACAAGATTCCGATAGGCCGCAACACGTTTTGCAGGAGGTACACTCTTGGACATAAAACTTGACCGGCGGCCGGCCGCTTCAGAGGCTCTTGCCGATTAATGTAATATAATACCCGCCTACTAATCAGGGCGTCTGTCTCCGTTGCTTTTGAGCGTGAATGGAAATCGTAGAAATTTTCTGTGGAGCAACATTTAATAATAAAGCGTTTTAAATCATCAAAAGCGATGAGCGGTAGCAGGCGCTTTCGATAAAGAACGGGGGAGTGCAACGCCGCTGCTGTCGCCACGGCCGCTGCCAGTAGCCAGCAAATGGATCCCGGAGCTTTGCCGATTACGGCGTCCAGAGGAGGACAGTCTGCAGGAAATCTGCCGCAAAATGGTTACTGGACAAAATTTTGATATCGGTGTGTCAGAAAGCGAAATAGATTGAATCTGCGCTAATATTACATTCACGTGTTCAGTATTCAGGCAGAAGAGGCTATAAAAATATTTTATGCCAGCTGCTCTCGATCCACTGACATTATGAACAGAAACAACGCACGCTACCGCCAGACCACAGGTGCAATCAGCCTATAGTTTCTCCATCATGGGACAAGTTTTCCTCCAGGAAGTGCCGCAGTCTGCAGTGTTGCCAGATTGTGCAGCTTACCGGACTTAGAGAAATAGCGAGGTGGCCAGTTTTATTGTCCCATGTCGCGATCGGCGCGGACTTAGCCTCTGAAGCGGCCGGCCGCCGGTCAAGTTTTATGTCCAAGAGTGTACCTCCTGCAAAACGTGTTGCGGCCTATCGGAATCTTGTGGAACAGTAAGTGGCGCCTGTCCTACCAACACGGCTGTACTACCAAGTATCCTGCACGATTGCTGCACTACCTTTTTGCGAACCACAGAAAGTTTCTAGTCAGCATGATCCTCCTCCGTTTTAACCGCTGACGATTCCGACTGCACGTCTGTCTGGTACAACATTTTCGACTTCCAACTGTAATACCACGCGACAACAGATCTCCTACAACTTTTGGTGCTTAGTGAACAACAGATTCCTACTAGGGTGGAGGCCCTACTGGCATCACGTGTTGTGTCCATGTATACAGGGTGAGTCACTAACTATTGCCAACTAGATTAACTCCGAAAGTATGATAATAGCTGAAAAGATTGTGAGACAAAAGTTGCATGGGACAACGGGGGCCATAATTTGACGTTGGTTTTTTTATTGCTTGGTGGGGTCGCGTCAGAAATGTGAAGGACAGCTTTGTTTTTTTAAATGGGATGATGCAGTTTGGTACTTATTTTCTGACAGCGGCTATCGTGACGAATCCAATGATGTGTAACAATAAGGTCTTTGAAGGTCACAAAGGGGACACGGACGTCCATTTGCAGAAGATTTTCGAAGGGATGACCATTTGTACCAATGCAGGGTTGCAATCATCTTACCATGGATTGAGTGGTATTCCTTCTCACTTTGGCATTTACCGAAGCACATTCTCTGAAAATTCTCTCTCGTATATCGTGCAAATAGTAAATACTCGCCAAATACGGCATATCCATTAACGTGCCACTGACATGTAAACACCACTCGACGGTTTCGCAGTACAATAGTAATAGGGACGGTAAGACTAGTATCGTCGAATCAAGCGAATGTGAACGATGTATTCCTTCGAAGAACAAGTCGGTATGCTTCTCATTTACGGAGAATGCCAACGAATTTCAGTGAGAGCTAGAGGCTTATACGCTGAAAGATATCCTCAACGTATTCACTCTACACATCGTACATTTAAATATGTGTAAAATTGAGAACAACTGGATCTTTAACGCATCGGAAACATATCCAGCAAAGGAAAGTTACTAAGGAGGAAACGGAAATTGGTACTCTTGCCACTGTGCCATTTTGCTTCGAGATCCTTGTGTTAGTTCTCAACAAATCGCAAGGGAATCTGGCATGAAATGTTGTTCATGTTCTGCATCGCCATAAATATCATCCTCACCATATCAGTATCCACCAAGAATTAACTAGTACAGAGTGTAGGCGTCGCATTGAATTCTGTCGATGGGCTCAACTTAAGATTCAGAGGGACGACACATTTATTAATTTGATTTTATTAACTGGCGAAGCTACATTCACGAGCCATGGAAATGTTAATTTGCATGAGATGCATTATTGGGCAATTGAAAATCCATGTTGGCTGCGGTGGGTTGCACACCAAAAACCGTGGTAGGTGAATGTATGGTGTGGGATTCTGGAGGACGGAACTATAGGCCCTTATTTCATCGAAGGAAATCTTAATGGTAGGAAGAACACCAGATTCCTGCAAGAAACATTAGGTCTGTTACTGGAAGAAATACCTTTAGGAACAAGGAACAGAATGTGGTATCAACACGATGGGTGTCCGGCACATTTTTCGCTGATGGCTAGAAATGAGTTGCAGAGACAATTCCCAAATCGATGGATTGGACGCGGAGGAGATGTGGCCGGCTCGTTCGCCAGACTTGACGCCTCTGGATTTTTTCTTGTGGGGATTCGTAAAAGACATTTTTTATAAAGACGTTCCAACTACAACAGAAGATATGTGAGGGACAATTGTCAGAGCATGTGCTTCGATATGTGCCAAAGTGATAAGGAATACCACTCAGTCCATAATAAGAAGATTGCAGCACTGCATTGATACCAATAGTCATCACTTCGAACACCTTCTGTAAATGGACCTTCATGTCACCTTTGTGACCTTCAAAGACCTTACTGTTACATATCATTCGATTCGTCTCGATAGCAGCTATCAGAAGACAAGCACCAGACCATAGCACCCCATTTAAAAAAACACAGTTGACCTTCATATCTCTGAAGCGACCCCACCTAGCAACAAAAAATCAACGTCCCGTGCAACTTTTGTTCCACAAACGTTTCAGCTCTTATCATACTTTCGGAGTTATTCTTGGTGGCAACAGTTAGTGACTGATTCTGTATAACGGCAACTAAACTTACTATAATTTAATTGTTATATATATAACCAATGTAAATAATCTGTGCGAGTCTCAGTTTTATATGTGTGCGTGTCATGTGTTTGATTGCACAATATATTTAACTTATAATATATCATTTACTGGAGGTCGGTTGGGTTCATCACGTCCGGATGTCATAAAAAAACCTCCTTTAATTGAACCTGTACCATCATCAGCACTAGATTATCTCTTAATTTCAGTTCATATCATGTAGCGTGTTCAAGTTACTGACAAGATTAATATACAAAGGAATGAAAAAGAGGATCTGTTAGATGCCGAACAGCTTGCCTTCAGATAAGGTAAAGCACCAGAGAGGCAGATCTGATGTTGCGCTTGATGATGGGAGCACCACTTGAGAAAAATCTAGATGCGTTCACGGATTTATCAGCCTAGAAAAGACGTTAGGATGCTGCTAGATGTTATAAATTCTTTGGAAAGTAGGTATAAGCTATAGGGAAAGACGGAGATGGGAAAGTAGGGATGGAGGACTTAGTTGACAACATCGGTAGCTCCGTGAGGCTATTTGCAGATGACACGGTTGTCTACAAGAAAGTAGCAACATCAGAAGACTCGTACGTACTCCAGGAGGACCTGCAGAGGATTAATGCATGGTGCGACAGCTGGCAGCTTTCCCTAAACGTAGATAAATGTAATATAATGCGCATACATAGGGGCAGAAATCCATTCCAGTACGATTATGCCATAGGTGGTAAATCATTGGAAGCGGTAACGACCGTAAAATACTTAGGAGTTACTATCCGGAGCGATCTGAAGTGGAATGATCACATAAAACAAATAGTGGGAAAAGCAGGCGCCAGGTTGAGATTCATAGGAAGAATTCTAAGAAAATGTGACTCATCGACGAAAGAAGTAGCTTACAAAACGCTTGTTCGTCCGATTCTTGAGTATTGCTCATCGGTGTGGGACCCTTACCAGGTTGGATTAATAGAAGAGATAGACATGATCCAGCGAAAAGCAGCGCGATTCGTCATGGGGACATTTAGTCAGCGCGAGAGCGTTACGGAGATGCTGAACAAGCTCCAGTGGCGGACACTTCAAGAAAGGCGTTACGCAATACGGAGAGGTTTATTATCGAAATTACGAGAGAGCACATTCCGGGAAGAGATGGGCAACATATTACTACCGCCCACATATATCTCGCGTAATGATCACAACGAAAAGATCCGAGCCGGCCGAAGTGGCCGTGCGGTTAAAGGCGCTGCAGTCTGGAACCGCAAGACCGCTACGGTCGCAGGTTCGAATCCTGCCTCGGGCATGGATGTTTGTGATGTCCTTAGGTTAGTTAGGTTTAACTAGTTCTAAGTTCTAGGGGACTAATGACCTCAGCAGTTGAGTCCCATAGTGCTCAGAGCCATTTGAACCATTTTTGAAAAGATCCGAGAAATTAGAGCAAATACGGAGACTTACAAGCAGTCGTTCTTCCCACGCACAATTCGTGAATGGAACAGGGAAGGGGGGATCAGATAGTGGTACAATAAGTACCCTCCGCCACACACCGTAAGGTGGCTCGCGGAGTATAGATGTAGATGTAGAAGAGCGCTCAGATTTAAAGTCAGAGCTAAAGTCTTCCACCCTTACTTTTCAAACTACATATCGAAGACGCAATGACGGAAGTAAATGGCAGGTTCAGGAAATCAATGATAAAATTCACTGACGACATTGCTATCATAAGTGAATAAGAATTACAGGATCTGTTCAATGAAGTAAAGAGTCTAATGAGCGCAGACTGTGGCCTGAGAGTGAACCGAAGAAAGACGAAAGTAACGAGAGGCAGCAGAATTGAGAATGGTGCCAAAATTATCAAAACTGGCGATCATTTCATTACAGATACAATATTTGAATCGATTTCGCAAACTGAGGCATCTCTCCTAGGAATTCAGAGCCCTCCAGCGCAAAAACTCTAACCACTTCGGAATTACGGCGCAGCAAGACCGTCCATCGTGCTCGTTGGAAGCCAGCGGTAGGTCTTTGACACGTCTTCAGAGCTCAGTGAACATGCCTTCAAGAAGAACTGCTGGATTTTATGCTCAGCTGATGAATACTTTCCATGACTAATTTTCTGAAGTAAGTTATGTAACTCTTGATTACGTCTTTATTTTGTCAGGCATTTGAGTAAAACTTACCTGAAGAAGTCTTTATTCGCTTCCAGTCAGGTTTTAGGCATTATGCCCTTTGGAAAGTGTGTATTTTCGCACAGGCTCGTGCAACTGATTCCAGTCCAAACGGAAATAGTTCACGATCTGTTTACCAGAAAACTCTTGACGTCGAATCGAACTGTCCATAGATATATCACTTGTTTATCTGTGCGCTTTTCCATTCGGATACATTCCATTTTCAAGTGCTGTGTAACAACATCAGAATATCTTTTTCCTCACGAGAGTCCGACTTCATGAGTTCAGCGTAACTTCATAACGAAGGACTGCGCACTGGATCAACAAGGAAAGACTGCATGACAAAGGCTAAACTGCATACCAATATGCGAACACATTGTGTTGCGAAGTATTTTCTTTGCTGTCCTGCACTGTCCTGTCGTTCTTCGGCTGCGTGTCAATGTGCTCCTTTCCTAACGCACCGTCTTGGACTTGATGCTTCAAAATAAACAACAGAGTCATTCAAATAACGTTGTAACCTTCCAAGGGTTTACTTCCGTAACCTCGCAATAAAATGGTGACTAACCTCTCAATAAAACTGTGGCTCACATATAACCTTTCAATAATTAACTAACTGTGAATTTAAAGTGATAAATTTTGGACGTCAGCAGTGCTGCGTCATGGCCCTGAAAGAGTATTCTGAACAAACTGAAAACTCTTAGATCAGCGAAGTCGCCGGAATCGCGTATATATCTGCTCCTACAAGAAATTTTTCTGCCACAGCCCACTGCAATGCTGGCCACTAGATTTGTCATGTATAAAAAGAAACAACTGATTTTTCTTTATGATAATAGGGATGACCATGGATAGGAGAAATAAGTAAAATCTTTAAATTCAAAAGTTATATTTATAAGAAAGATTATTATTAAAAGATTTTTAAAAACATTTACGTTGGACTTGATACAGCAATAGTTCAAAATCAGTTGTTACAAATTACATATGCTCACGGCTGCCTTTACTTTATACTACATCGCTCAGGCACGACCGGCCCAACCGCCCGACTGCAAGCTACTACTCCTGCCACCGCTGCCGACATTGCTGTCTGGTCTGCGATTCTATTGTAACTTGCTGGCAGCGCGTGAGCAATCCATCGAAATTACATCTGCTCGAGTGCGCTAGCAACAAATTCCTTATTCATGGACCTCTTACAACGTGTATTTCTAATTATTCTGCTATCTGTCTAAGCACCTATCTATTCCTTGGCACCCACCTCTGGTGCATCCAACAATACTCAAATAAAGTGATTTTCCGGTAAAATTTAAGAAAAAGAAGAATAGAAAATAATGGAATTTTGCGTATTGGGTGTACACAATATAGTAGGAAAAGTACGTCATTAAATCTGTAGGTGATTTGGGTTTTACAGGATGTGGTCCGTAGTATGTGGTGTTCCAGTTTCTGGGCAACCCCTTGAGCAAGTGTTTTCACAGGACTGGACAGGGCAACAGACGAAAGCCCTCTGTTTGGTGTTAGGTTGGGGCAGCATGACCAACAAGTGGTCTTGTTATGTTGCTGAAAGATAGTGTCACAGAGACCTCGAAGGTAGGGCACAGCCAGCGTTTACAACACCTTCGAAATTTGACAGGTGCTGTCCAGGTTACGAGAACGTGATGTGTACACAATGGTACCCCATACCATCATGCTAGATCAGGGGCGGGCAAACGTTGCACGCGGCTCATGAGCGCACAGCGCTGCACGTGTGCTGCTCGCGTGCAATCGCCGAATGGGGCAGTGCCGGCAGGTTGCGGCAGTGTAGTGCCAGGCTAAGCTGCGGACGCTGATGCGAAGCGAGCACTACGTAGTGAACGTTGTATTTCAAGAAACGGAGAAGTGGAGATTTGCTATCTTTTAAAAAGTAATGGGAGAATCATTTTTTCTTTGTGCAAAAACGTGAAAATTCGAAATGTTTAATATGTGGCAGTATTCTCGCTGGTCAACGGAGGTTTGGTATTGAAGGCCATTATAATAAATTTCACAACGACGAGTACAATTTATTGTCGGATTCTGAGCGGATGGGGAATTGACTGAGCTTAAGAAGAGCGATCTGACGATACCAGATGAATCTGTCGTAGTTGGCCGGCCGGAGTGGCCGAGCGGTTCTAGGCACTACAGTCTGGAACCGCGCGACCGCTATGGTCGCAGGTTCGAATCCTGCCTCCGGCATGGATGTGTGTGATGTCCTTAGGTTAGTTAGGTTTAAGTAGTTCTAAGTTCTAGGGGACTGATGACCACAGCAGTTAAGTCCCATAGTGCTCAGAGCCATTTGAATTTGTTGTAGTTGCTGTTGTCAAGAGAGATCTGCGACTTTCTCTCGTCATGTCTCTCATCTAACTGATCTAACATTTTATGGAGCACTGTTTTCAAGTTTTCAGGACGACAACAATAATAGCCCAGCGGTATGTGCAAGTTATAAGACTGCGCTTAATATAGCGAGAGCTGGAAAACCATTTGCTGAATTAATAAGTCTCGGTTAAGAGCAAACATCAGTGATGAAAATTTACGTAACTGTTTGTGTTTGGCTGTATGTAGAAATTTTGTTCCAGATATTAAACGTATTGTAAACTCCACCTGTGATAATTAAATAAAACGTATCGTAGGTAATAGGTACTCTTTCAAACCATGATTTCCTTCAAGCACTCCTACTAACCTTATTCATTCACTCAATAAAGCAAGATAGGAAACAAAACGCATTACAGAGGAAGGAGCGAACAGAAGGTATGGTGGGGATGGGAGATAAGCGGGTGGCCAGCTTGCCCCTGTGTGCACGCGGAACACCTGTTAACTGCACGCGTGCAAGCGCACCGCACATGTGCAGGATTCCTGCCCGCCCCTGTGCTAGATGCTGTGTCCGTGCGGCAGCCTGTCAGCGTTCGATCTCCTCAGAGACTCCACACTCGGCTACGTCCATAGTGATACTGTACGCAGTACCGTTACTCGTCTGAAAAGACGACGTGGTGATACTGCTGTGCGCCTTGTTCTGCTGTCCTGTTGGGAAGCTGCAACAATGGTCACAATACTGACTGTTCGTGGTGCTCTACACGTCGCTTCCATGTACCTGTGGATACTTATCTTGCTGCAGGCAAGCCTGTATTCTGACTCAAGCTATGTGATGTGGCTGTACGATCCAGTCGGCCAAGCGATCAACATGTCTGCCCTCTCGGGCGCTAGTTATGTAGGGTTGTTGAGATTCTACATGGCTGTCCTCATTCCACCAACTCCATATCTACATGCTGACCAAAGGGAGTAGCGATAGTTAGCCTCATGTTCCATGAATCATTTCGCATGATAAATCGCAATGGTATGGAACGAGTCATTTTTACATTCACACCACAAATTATTTTGTAAATATGACTGCATGCTCAACATTCGAAAGATACTTTTTAACGTACAGGTGTGAGTTAGTAATTCCTATCCACCGCCTTTTACACATTACAAAAACAGAAATTCTTCTCCCGAACAGAGGGAGTTGTGAAGAAGAAACTTTTCCATTTTGTTTTCAAATTTTACTTTGCTGTCTGTCAGACATTTTATACTACTGAGTAAATGATCAAAACTTTTAGTTGCAGCATTGTAGTCTCCTTTTAGAATTGAAGACAACCATAATGTGAACTGCAGTCGATTATTTACAGCAGATTTCATGAGGGAACAGACATATGGTGAAGCAGAAATCAGAATATTCAACTCCTTAAATGGATGCCTACAATATGGTAATGAGTGAGCACCACATATTGTGCTTACTGTATGTGTTTTCTTAAAGACGTGTAACCACAGAACGTTATTTCATATGATATTATTGAATGAAAGTATTCAGAATACTTCTAATGATTGTAAGTGCAAATGTGGCTGAACTAAGTTTTTTTTAGGAGTTCCAAAATGTGCATTTTCCTGTTTAAATTCTCATCAGTATGGGAACCTAAGAATTTTGAAGTTTCCAAAGCATTTATTATTGCCTTACCATGTGTTACACTTGTGATTAGTACTCTTGGATGTGCAGAACATAATGTACTGTATCTTTTTAAAATTGAGGTGAGACTATGCACAGAAACCCATCAATGATACTTTTAAGAGCCGGCCGGAGTTGCCGAGCGGTTCTGGAACCACGCGACCTCTATGGTCGCAGGTTCGAATCCTGCCTCGGGCATGGATGTGTGTGATGTCCTTAGGTTAGTTAGGTTTAAGTAGTTCTAAGTTCTAGGGGACTGATGACCTTAGCAGTTAAGTCCCATAATGCTCAGAGACATTTGAACCATTGATACTTTTCAGAACATTGTTTATCATTCCTTCTATTTCTGTATGTATGCTTGGACTGAATGCAATACGAGCACCATTCACAAAAAGAACTAGTTCTGCTTCTTGTATAACAGAAGGATGATCGGTAACATACATGAGAAATAATAATGGACCTAACATTGAGCCTTTGGGAACCACAGTCCGAATAACGCTTCCGGACTGCATTGGTTGAATTACTAATTACAGTTTTCGCCCTTCTTTTCCTTAGATGTGACATTATCCATTTGTTGGCTATACCGTAAACCAAATAAATTTTCAATTTACCTCGGAGAACACTGTGAAAAACTACAACGATGAACTGTACTCTCGATACGCCACGTGAAGGTAGGCGTTTCTCTTTTATACATGCGGCATAGCACGATCTTCTCACAAGCAACGGACATTCAACAACAATTTGCGAATTATAAAATTGGCTCTGAGCACTATGGGACTTCACATCTGTGGTCATCAGTCCCCTAGAACTTAGAACTACTTAAACCTAACTAACCTAAGGACATCACACACATCCATGCCCGAGGCAGGATTCGAACCTGCGACCGTAGCAGTCGCGCGGTTCCGGACTGAGCGCCTAGAACCGCTAAACCACCGCGGCCGGCTGCGAATTATAAAGCCGCTACGCAATCTTTCCATTTATATAGAATGTAGGAGACATTACACATACCTGCTTTGTGCGGTTGCGCTGAAAAGCTAGTCATTCACATATCCAAGCATGTCTCCTAATCAGCGACCAACACCAAGCCACAATCAGTCTAGTACTACCTCAGAGACCACAACAGAAACTAGCACCAACAGCAAGACAGCTACACCTAATTATGTGTGGTGTGTGTACTGTAAGACCTTCGGTACACACACCATCGGATTATTGGACTTGTCGCTCTAACGAAGTAGGCGAGTGTCAGCAATATGTCTCGTGGTCTTATCGTAGCGTGTTTATCTTCTGCCGTTAGGTCAGACGATAGAAATGTCACTTGCACGCTTAGAGTAGCAGATTGACGGTGACCAACTTTAAACAGAACTTGATAAATTTTCACACACATCTATTAAAATAATAAAAAGCATAGAAATTACTTAACTTGATTCTGGATGCTGTTTACAATTGACAATCGGAAGTCCCTTTGGTCTTGGCACGTTAATCTCATTCACACGTATCTCTGATACTTGACAAAGTGTCTAATCATTTATCTTCATGGCTATGTACTGGAATATGATAATCTTACTAGGCGCAGACTGAAACTTGACTATAGACTAATGCAGACAAATGCAGACTGACTAATCGGAGGTCTGTACACTCGTTATAATACCTCGCGCGTTGATGTATCACTGCGCGAGTGTGATCCGCTAGGAGAAAAGGTTCTACGTTAGCAGCAATCTCATTGGCTGCGTTACATATTAATACGCGGATCGGCGGAAGCAGAATTTGGTCCGTCTTTAAGACAGCGCCATCTCGTAGTGCGGAGACGGACGAGCGCTGCGCCTGCGCTGTTGTGCTTACAAGGGAACCTCCCAATCGCACTCCCCTCAGATTTTGTCATAAGTTGGCACAATGGATTGGCCTTGAAAAACTGAACACAGATCGATCGAGAAAACAGGAAGAAGTTGTGTGGAACTATGAAAAAACTAAGCAAAATATAGAAACTGAGTAGTCCATGCAGACGATAGGCAACAACAAGGACGATGTTATTTGAGGAGCACCGTGGTCTCGTGGTTGGCGGGAGCACCTGTAGAACGGGAGGTCCTCGGTTCAACTCTACCCTCGAGTGAAAAGTTTAATTTTTTGTTTTCAGACAATTATCAAAGTTCAGGCACTCACACATCAATTTCGCTCTTCAAAATTCCAGGACATGTTCAGATTTTCTTGGACATATGCAGGATTTGACGGTCTACACAAGTAAAAATTTGAAAACGTTAAAAACATATGTTTTGACAGAGCACAGGGAAAACTGTACGACTGTGAAACTGTTGCATTCATTTGTTGCAGTTTGTGTGACAAACTCTTATGTTTTCATCACTTTTTTGGGAGTGATTATCACATACACAACAAAACCGAAATCGGGCAAGGTAGAAGAATCTTTTTACCCATTCGCCAAGTGTGCAAGTTAGGTGGGTCGACAACATATTCCTGTCATGTGACGCACATGCCGTCACCAGTGTCGTATAGAATATATCAGACGTGTTTTCCTGTGGAGGAATCGGTTGACCTATGACCTTGCTTTCAAATGTTTTCGGTTCCTATTGGAGAGGCACGTCCTTTCGTCTGCTAATCTCACGGTTTTGCGGTGCGGTCGCAAAACACAGACACTAAACTTATTACAGTGAACAGAAACGTCAATGAACGAACGAAAAGATCATAACTTTGCGAAAATAAAGAAATTAGAATTTTCACTCGAGGAAAGATCTGAACTACGGACCACTCGTTCCGCAGCTGCTCACGCTGACCACGGGACCGCGGCGCTCCTGAGCCAATAGCGTCCTTGATGTTACATATATTGTGCATGGACTACTCAGTTTGTATATTTTGCTTTTTTTTTTCATAGTTCCACATAACTTCTTCCTGTTTTCTCCATTGATCTGTGTTCAGTTTTTCAAGGCCTATGTACTGTGCCAACTTATAACTAAATCTGAGGGGGGTGCGATGGGGAGGTTCCCTTGTTAGCGGGACGGGCTCTAGTGGGAAAGTTGTATATACGCTGACTACGCGGAACTATGTACACAACATTATGATAATTCAGAATTTAACTTACTTTTAAGTAGGCTAGAGAAAAAAGAGATACTGCAGACAGCGCAGCGGATGCTACTTGGATTGTGACATCCAAAGGGAGATTCCCTCTGTTCTCCAGTAACTGAGCAAACAGACAGAATCAACCTAAGGACAGAAAATATTCCTACATCAGCAGAGCTGCTGTTCGACCTCATGCTCCAGGTCTGCCTGCGCAGGTCAGAGTCATTCGACTTGGACAAAATATATATAGATCATGTAAGAGCACACGGACGAACATATTTCGATTACTCACAGACTGGCAGTAAATGATTTGTACACGTAAAACACCCAGAACACATAGACAAAAAATGAATGTCTTACAGCATAATACAAAAAACAGTACGACAGTCAGCGCGGAAATCCCTAAAACAGCACGAGACTTGCAGGCAGAGGTAACACAGTTATGCAATCAACACTCTGTTACCATAGAGATAACTAATGGGAACGTCACACGGGTTATTGCATCCATGTACGTCCAATACAGTCATCATATACAGCCATACGCAGACTATATCAGTGACCTAGTAATGTATGCCAGAGGCCAAAAATTAGTGATAAGTGCTGACATTAATTCCAGATCGACCCTCTCGAACTCAGACGCTGCTACGGTCGCAGGTTCGAATCCTGCCTCGGGCATGGATGTGTGTGATGTCCTTAGGTTAGTTAGGTTTAAGTAGTTCTAACTTCTAGGGGACTGCTGACCATAGATGTTAAGTCCCATAGTGCTCAGAGCCATTTGAACCATTTTGAACTCAGACAGAACAGATGACAGAGGACGCATAATCACCGATCTAATACAAGAATACGGAAGGACCTATACCAACATATGCAGGGTTCGATGGCAGGAGCAGTAATATCGACTTAACGCTAGCAAATAATGCAGCAATGGCATACGTAACAAACTGGACTGTACACGACAACATGACCAGTAGTGATCACAGTGTCACAACGTACACACTAGCTCACACTCAGAATACAATGACCAAATCACGCACCAGACATTTGTTGCTGCACAAAGAAGACTGGAACAAGTTAACGGAAATTATCCAACAATTCGATCTAGAAAACATCAATGGAAGTATCGATTATAGAGCATACAAGTTAACACACGTAATACAACATGCACAAAACACTTCAATACCGACAGCAAAGAACACAATGCTCACAATGCTCACCAGAATCATGGACCAGCGAACTCACGAGACTCAAACAAGATGCAAGACGCAAACGAAAAATACATCGAAGGGCGATAGCAGATAGGGACAGACGAATAAGACTTGAAGCATATAGGCATGCACAAGACGTATAGATAGACCCTATACAACAAGCGTAGACAACAATGGGAGCTATTTGCAAAAACACAAACAGAGCAAAATATATGGGGAGAACCATACAAAATACTGACAGAGAAGATAAAAATCCCACTAGTTCTTGGAACGCTAAGGCTGGATGACAGAACGATGACGAAGGGATGGGGGAATACAGCGGAGTTTCTGCCGTATAAACTGCTCCCTGACGACGTTATAGATACAGACACACAATATCATGCAACACTAAGAGAAAACCTACACACACCATACAGCACTGCAACTGTCACCTGTCCTTTTGCGCAAGAAGAGGTTGCGGTAGCAATCTCAGAGTTCAAAAACAAAAAAGCACCTGGACCAGATGGTATCCACTCGGGAACACTGAAAAAACTAGCACCGCAGATCACCCCGTTCCTAACAACGTTACTGAACGATGCCTTACGGCTGGGCAGGGTACCTACAGTATGGAAAACCTGCAAAGCAGTCATTATTTAGAAATCAGTGGTAAGGGATCCTTCAGATCCAAAGACTTACAGGCCAATATGCCTAAAACACCCTAGCAAAGATACAGGAGAAGCTAGTGTGTAAGCGCCTGCAAACACACACAGCTCTCAGGGGTATGAGCCAACACCAGCTCGGCTTCAGAACTGGCAGATCAATAGATGCCATCAACCAGGCCCTGCACATACTTAACACCACAAAACAGAAATACGCGATGGCAATAATGATTGACATTGCCGGACCATTTGATAATCTCTGGTGACTCGCACTGTTTCAGAGGCTAAGACATCTGGAGGTACCGCAGTCACTGTACAACAGTTTTCTAGACTACTGTAAAGACCGAGTAGTCGAATGGCTCATGGACAGCCGGAAAGTAATTAAAAGAATTACCAAAGGCAGCCCTCAAGAGTCGATCTGCGGCCTCATCTTCTGGGACATAACAATCGAACCCCTCCTACAACTTCTGGATGGGGATGACAGGTCAGACGGAATTGTCGCCTACGCAGATGACCTATTAGTTGTAGTCACTGCAAACAACGGAGCCCAGTTAGAAGAGAAAGCCAGTGGAATACTGCAAACAATTACTCAGTGTGGTCACAACAACAAACTCAGGATAGCCGAAAACAAAACAACATACACTTTACTGAAAGGATCACTCCACAGGAATCCTTCGGTTAAAATTGGCGACACAAACATGAAACGAGCACACGTTGCGCGCTATCTTGGGGTACACACAGATGAAAAACTGAATTTCCACGAACACATAAGGCTAACAACCGAAAAAGCAGAAAAAATAGTACACAAATTGGTGAGGCTAAATTCAAAACAGTACAGACTACCTCTACCAGTCATACGGGCATACCATCGTGCGCTCTCCGACGTGGTCACCAACAAAGCATCGTTCAGACGAGGGCAGAGAAGTGTCCTACTTAGGCTAACTGGAGCCTTCGGTACCACCTCAGCGGATGCACTGTGTGTGGTGCTCGGAATATGGCCCATAGATATCACGATCAAATACAGAGTTGCAAGGTACTGGTTAAAGATGGGGAGAGTAGATAAGATACACACAATAACTGGTGTGCTGATAGAGACGATACGTCACCTTAAAAGTTGGTGTTTGGATATATGGCAAGGTGAGTGGGATGTAAGTGATAAGGGACGTAGACTGCAAGACTTCCTCCCTGACATAAGGGAGCGGTAGAGAATGAGACATATCGATCCCAGCCCCGGTATGGTACATTTCTTAACACGTTCACTGCCACTGTAATTGGCCTTGCTTTGCCACGTAACCAATATTTTTCTTAATAGAATCTGAAAATATATTGCTAAAAGTAATATAACATGTATTTATTTTATAAGTACACAATCAAATTTACTCTCGTGAATCAAAGTTGTTTTGGGGCGCACTAAGGCGTCAGTGGCATATCAGGCCATATTCTGTAGCGGGTGGCCGTGGACGCGCCAATGCGTCTAGTGTATTGTTCCTGGTTAGTGTGACAGTTTAGGTTACTACAATTTCATTTTATATTCATAAATGAAACGAAACATCCTACTGACAAACGACATATTTATTGGACAAAAAATATAGTAGAAACATTCAAATACAAACACAAGATCTCGAAGAAACTTCTGAAATAAAATGTATGTCAAATCTAAGAAAAATACAATCTAGAGCTTTATCCATTACACTCTCAAACAAATAAAATAAATACAAAGTTTACGAATAGTACCGACACATAACTGTCGAAAAATAAATGAGCAACGAAAGTGCTATCTGCCTTTAGAGGTGGTGAATAACACAACAATTCAAACAATATCCTGCTTTATTTGGGCAATCTAGGCACGTCCTTTTTCCAATAGTCCTGCAAATTCCTCATCTTTACATTTCCCATGTGCAGGAAAACTCCCAAGAACACTAACAATTCGCCAACAGTCACATCTTTCCAACAGTTTATTCGTGATTGTCCTTTGGTTCCCGCAGAAAGGAATAATTCAATCGCGTTTCGATTTGTTTCTTCTACAACTGTCAATAGAAATTCGTCCGTCAGCAAAAGACGAAAATAATCTAAGGGAGTGTTTTCCGTCGGTTGAATAAGCAGTCCCTCATTTTTTATAAATGGGCAATTTATCATTCCAACTGGCTCTCTTTCCCACGCAACAGTTGTATCAGCTGCGTTATCTCTTGTTACCACTCCTTCTGCCATTTCCCTGTCGCTAGGATTCACAGCCATTTCTACAGTCTCATCTAAAACAAACTCGGCTCCGTCAGACTCTTCACTGGATTCCACGCCGTCCTCCTCACTGGCCAGTTCCGTTTCCGAATCGCTTTCTTCTAATATTCGTAATAATTCCGCATCCGTTAGTTTTTGTACGTTTCTTGTGTCCTGTGTTTTACGTTTCTTAGGTTCTGAAGGGCCCGCCGTGTCACGATTGTCTTCCATTTTCAGTCCCACAACAGAGAAAAACTGTAGGGAAAACACACGAACCGCACCCGCAAAAATTGAAAACAATACGTTCTTAGAGTGCCTGCGCAATGAACCACACCGAATGGCTGTGCCCGACTAAACTGTGGCGCTGAGAAACAGCTGAGTGTCTCGCCGCGCAGGCGCGTCGACGGCATATGCACTAGTATCGGCCGGACGCGCTGGTGCGCCGATGGCAGTGAACGTGTTAATCGGACACGGACCTTATCCCACACAATTAAGCCGCGTGAGTCTGAGGCAGACACTTACATGAACATACGGGGAAGAAAGTTTCCCAGAACACACTGTCTTCTTCTGCGGTCAATACGCGAACAACAGACATACACCACACAGATACAGACATACATACATATACAGAAATAAGAGACGAAGATCAATGGGCACAATTAAACGCACTGACAAACAGTATTACAAAAGCAACACACGAAGAGTACATCGGACACGACATAACAGACATTCCTATGTGCAACGTAACAACAATCTCCAGAGGGTGGACAGCGATACCCACAGTGACAGCGAAAATAGTGACAATGAGGAGGAACAAGAGGAGGAAGCTGAGATGTGACAGTAAATAAGCATAAGGTGCTGGCGATCTAGCCAAGAGGTCACCAAATGCTGTACATGGATGGGCACCTAAAGTAGTTAATACATAGGATTAGTCATCAATAGGATAAGCAATATTATTTCTGTACTAATAACCGTTTGTGTGTGTGTGTTTCTGTGTGTGTGTGCGAATGGCGGTCAACAGCTCGAAGAAACCATTCGGAGGTATTCACCGTCACTTTCTGCGATGGTACTAACAAATCTCTCCTCTATCCTGTCATGTTTTTATATTCTTCTTAAAAAACAACAAAATTTTATTTATATTCAATCTTAAGTTATTGTTATTTTGAAAAGGGATCATTCTTTGTAAATGTTGTAGGTAAAGCAAAAGGAAAGAAAACTGAGCAAAGATGAAAAACGAAAATTGTAAGATGTACGACCTGTTTTAAACATCAGGTAACAGGTCAATAATTTGGCAATAAATAAATATCCATGCATGTAGTATGCTTCATGCCAGTTTGATGTGTGTTGTACGTCACCTTTTGCCTTCCGCAAACCTGACTAAATCGTTGGTTCATAGTTTTCCCACAAGACGCTACCTACAGACCAGACGAATATCGTGAGTGCTCGGCTCCTGCTTGCCGCTCTCCCGAGGCGCCCAGACGGCTGGCGCCCGGGGCTGGTTCCAGCGCACCCAGCCGGCCCTGCGGCCACCGGCCTGGACTATTTCCGTCGCTGATACAAGCGGCGGCGCCGCCTTTTTGCCTTACCTGCCGGTGACCCAGCGCTGCTGCCGACTCATTTCATCCATCGGAGCGAGCCGCGAGCCCAGCCCGCTCCCTGGTCATTACCTCGGGATTCCGCTTTAGCGTCCATTATCCTGCCGCGGACACTAATGACACCACATGAAGACAGACCCTGCAATCTCCTCCATACGTCCCGGAGTCATTTCGACTACAACGGATCGCTGCAGATATGCTGGGGTTCTGTATTAAAGGATTCTGCCGCTACCTCCGACCGACTGTCTACAGACCCGGAGCCAAATTTCTCAAGTAAACCCACCATATTGAGCAGGTTAGCGCTACTCACGATATTTTTTATGCTTGTCTCAGGACATGCGTCATATTCTGTGTACCGCATTACGTACGCTAAATACACTCCTGGAAATTGAAATAAGAACACCGTGAATTCATTGTCCCAGGAAGGAGAAACTTTATTGACACATTCCTGGGGTCAGATACATCACATGATCACACTGACAGAACCACAGGCACATAGACACAGGCAACAGAGCATGCACAATGTCGGCACTAGTACAGTGTATATCCACCTTTCGCAGCAATGCAGGCTGCTATTCTCCCATGGAGACGATCGTAGAGATGCTGGATATAGTCCTTGCCATGCCATTTCCACCTGGCGCCTCAGTTGGACCAGCGTTCGTGCTGGACGTGCAGACCGCGTGAGACGACGCTTCATCCAGTCCCAAACATGCTCAATGGGGGACAGATCCGGAGATCTTGCTGGCCAGGGTAGTTGACTTACACCTTCTAGAGCACTTTGGTGGCACGGGATACATGCGGACGTGCATTGTCCTGTTGGAACAGCAAGTTCCCTTGCCGGTCTAGGAATGGTAGAACGATGGGTTCGATGACGGTTTGGATGTACCGTGCACTATTCAGTGTCCCCTCGACGATCACCAGTGGTGTACGGCCAGTGTAGGAGATCGCTCCCCACACCATGATGCCGGGTGTTGGCCCTGTGTGCCTCGGTCGTATGCAGTCCTGATTGTGGCGCTCACCTGCACGGCGCCAAACGCGCATACGACCATCATTGGCACCAAGGCAGAAGCGACTCTCATCGCTGAAGACGACACGTCTCCATTCGTCCCTCCATTCACGCCTGTCGCGACACCACTGGAGGCGGGCTGCACGATGTTGGGGCGTGAGCGGAAGACGGCCAAACGGTGTGCGGGTCCGTAGCCCAGCTTCATGGAGACGGTTGCGAATGGTCCTCGCCGATACCCCAGGAGCAACAGTGTCCCTAATTTGCTGGGAAGTGGCGGTGCGGTCCCCTACGGCACTGCGTAGGATCCTACGGTCTTGGCGTGCATCCGTGCGTCGCTGCGGTCCGGTCCCAGGTCGACGGGCACGTGCACCTTCCGCCGACCACTGGCGACAACATCGATGTACTGTGGAGACCTCACGCCCCACGTGTTGAGCAATTCGGCGGTACGTCCACCCGGCCTCCCGCATGCCCACTATACGCCCTCGCTCAAAGTCCGTCAACTGCACATACGGTTCACGTCCACGCTGTCGCGGCATGCTACCAGTGTTAAAGACTGCGATGGAGCTCCGTATGCCACGGCAAACTGGCTGACACTGACGGCGGCGGTGCACAAATGCTGCGCAGCTAGCGCCATTCGACGGCCAACACCGCGGTTCCTGGTGTGTCCGCTGTGCCGTGCGTGTGATCATTGCTTGTACAGCCCTCTCGCAGTGTCCGGAGCAAGTATGGTGGGTCTGACACACCGGTGTCAATGTGTTGTTTTTTCCATTTCCAGGAGTGTAAATGCTATAATAATATAGTACTTTGTTGATGTTTATTGACATAATACTCACCTCTATTTGTGACTTAAAGTACGTTAACATCACCACTGCTTACTAACATAAAAGCGTTAATATACTGTCATGCCTTCACTCCCCCTCCCCCCCCCCTCCCCGTCCTCGGTTCTATATTCTGAGGAGAACCTTCTCATTATCAGTCCACTTACTTTTCCAACATCCTTATATAGCACGCTTAGGATTTTTTCCGGTTCTCCTGCATTCCCTCAGTCACTACCATAAAATGCTGTGCTCCGAAAGTACATTCTCAGAAATATCTTCCTCAATTCAGGCCTATATTTGACACTAGTAGACGTATTTTGGCTAAGAATGTTCGCCTTTGATAGTCTACTCTTTTATGTCCCCCTCGCTTCTTCCGTCTGTTAGGTTGCGGGCAATTTGCGGCAATTTCGTCTACTTCATAGTCACTAATTTTGTTGTCTTTACGCTAATGTGTGCTACTCCTGATTACTTCCGTCTTATTTCCATTTACTGTCAGTCCATATTCTGTATTCATTACGTCATTCCACTCAACACGTCCTATAATGGTTCTTCACCTGCATTGAGGATACGTATGTCACTAACGGACTTGACATCCTTTCACCCTGAAATTTTATCTCACTTTTAAAATGTTTTTATTGCAGCATTCCTCCTTTGATGTACAAAATGGTCCATATGGCTATGAGCACTATGTGACTTAACATCTGAGGCCATCAGTCCCCTAGACCTTAGAACTACTTAAGGGGCTCCGGTACGCCCTATACTTGCAATGTTAAAATAACGCTTATAAATTACATCTTTCCTTACAAAGTATTTGAGGTAGGAAGTTGAACTTTTTACAGATTATTTATTGGAATATGGGCTACAACTTCACACAGGGATTTTACAAAATTTTCGTTCAGTTATTAAAGATGATTTTTTTCAATTGTAATGAAAATTCACAACATCTTTTTGCAATTTTTTATTTATATATTCAAAAATATACAGTTTTTTGGAAAAAGGCTGTGTTAAATTATGCAGAAGGTACTGTGTAACATTTACTGAAAGTTTGAAACAAATATGTTTGGAAGATCCTTAGAAAACATGTAATTAGTATGAGAAAATAAAAGTTTTGGGAATCGAGCGACAAAGATTGGATTAACTTTTTAGTGCATTCTAGGTCCATAGGATGAATTATCTTCATCCTCTGCAAACTCCTCCTCCAGCTTCCTCTTGTTCCTTCTCCTGTTTACTCTTGCTTGTATTTCTAGACTCTTTACAGCCCTGTCTGCAGCCCGAAGGCGTTCCTTGTCTAAAGCAAGCATCGCTCGTTGTTGCGTTCGTAGATTTTGCTACCATTTTCTTCAGTTGCAGTTACTGCAACACTGTTCCAAAAGGTGGTCATGCATGAACACTTATCGCATTTCAGTTGTATTTCACTAGCAAGTCCTACGTGCTTTATTATGGAGAGTTCCAGACCAACTTCACTACAATGAATACATCTTACACAGTTTGAAAAAATTCCTTTGAGAACCGACATAGCAAATATTTCATTCACATCCGATTCGCCCATAAAACATTCATAGTTTTCACTCATTGAACCAAGCTTCTTCTGTGAAGTATTTTCTTTCCCACTTTGACTGCTATGGGCAGGTGTACTAGAGAGGTTAGGTTCACTCACTTGGTTATCGTCTTTATTGTTTACAGTAATAACACATACCTTTGGCTTTCCAACATTTCTCTTTTTCTTAAAAGCCTTCAGAGGATTTCTAATAACTTTACTTTTACTCATTATTATACTTCAACAAAACAGAGACTCAAGAAACAGAATTAATTACGAATATTTTCGAGATAACGACAGAGTAAATAAACATGAAACAATCGACAATCACACCAGCGATATATATTGAACCATCACAGGTTAGCCACAACACATGCTTTATCTCACATCACTAAAATGTACCTGATGAACACGGACGTTAATAATAACACCATTTGACAGCAGTTTAACAGCGCCACAGTGGGTCACGCCCATGTAGAACACATTTCAAAAAAAATTTAAAAATAGTTGTAGTCTTCGGAATTGAATAAATTATATATCTATTAAAAGGTAATTCAGAAAACGCAAAAAAGTAAAAATTGAACTTTTCATGATTGAGCCTTTCCGGAGCCCCTTAAACCTCACTAACCTAAGGACAACACACACATGCATGCCCGAGGCAGGATTCGAACCTGCGATCGTAGCAGTCGCAGGGTTCCAGACTGAAGCGCCTAGAACTGCTCGGCCACACTGACCGGCTCTTCGATGGACACACTGAACAGTAGGGATGAAAGACTGCAGCCCTCTTACACACCCTTTTTAATTCGAGCACTTCGCTCTTTGTCTTCCATTCTTAATGTTCCCTCTTGATCTCCTCCCTCTTATATACTACCCGTATTTTCCGTCAGATTACTCCTATTTTTCCTGAAATTTCGAACGTTTTGCATTTTTCCACACTGTCGAATCCTTTTTCCAGGTTGAAAAATCTTATAAAATGTCTTGATTTTTGCTCCATTGTGAAGCTGAACGTCAGAACTGCCTGCTGGTCCTTTCACTTTTCCTAAAGTCAAATACACCGTCATCTAACACATTATCTATTTTTTTCATTCACCTGTTTACTATTCTTCTCGGTAACTTTGATACATGAATAGGTGATTTCAATTTAATATTCCATGATGACGTATAATTAATAGAAGCGTAGGAACTAAAACAATGAAAAATCTTTGTTAATGATTTTTAAATTTCGCACCTGTATGTCGAGGCAAGCCTATAGGTGATTTTATAACGATATTTATAATATACCTTGGCCCTTACTAGCTGCCGGAAGAGAGTGATCGGTTCAACGACCTTTCTATTGTTATCGGTTTAAAGTGAGGATACATCGCGAGGTGGAGCGTTTCGCCTCCACTATACAGTAAAGGCAAGTACAAGAATGACATGCAAACTCATTGCACACAGTCTAGACTTTATAGATAACGACGGGGTTAGGAATATTTGTAGCTTTAGTTATTTACGTTTTAGTATATTCAGAGTGATATATTTTGTTTTATGTGTTCAAAATGGTAGAGAGATATTCTGAGGTGTAGAATCTGATGTGTATTTTAGTGGGGTAAAGCTGAATTGTGTCTGATACGTGATTCCTTAATCGTAGCGCACTTACACACCATATCTTTACTACCAAAAAGAAGAAGCGGGATGGAATCTTGGTTGGTAGTCAATTTATAATTAAGACAGTTTATTGACATTACCCCTTTAAAAAAAATGACAATTGCAAATTGTGGACGAGCCACTAGGTAAAACTTTGCAAATACAGTTAGAAACCCAACGTACTCCGTACTCTAACAATTCCAATTAAGAAACAGGGTTACTAACAAACTTGAGAACTTCAAACTCCCATATAGGACTTCCCTCAAAATAGATATGATGAAACAATTGCAAGTAAAGAGTTACTTAATAACACTTGAACACTAGCGCCAAGCTAAGATGCCGTTACATAACATGACAGGACCACTTAAATAAAAAAAAAAAAAACTACAACAGAAACACTGATCTTAAAAAAATAAATGTTCACGTGCTCAGACGTGTTAATAAAAATTACTAGAAAAAGCTGCACAAGAAACTCAGCAACTGTTATGCAGTTTAAGGTTTAGCCAGTTGCCACTCCCTAATATTTGAGAAAACAAATTCATATACAAACAGGTTACATACATTATACAGGGTGGTCCACTGATCGTGACCGGGCCAAATATCTCACGAAATAAGCGTTAAACGAAAAATCTGCAAAGAACGAAACTTGTCTAGCTTGAAGGGGGAAACCAGATGGCGCTATGGTTGGCCCGCTAGGTGACGCTGCCATAGGTCAAACGGACATCAACTGCTGTTTTTTTATGTTTGTATTACAGCGCCATCTATTACAAAGCGAAAAAAGTGGTCCAACTAAAACATTCATATTTCTTTACGTACTACACGAATATGTAATAAAAATGGTTCCTATTTTTAAAAAAACTGTTGATATCCGTTTGAACTATGGCAGCACCATCTAGCGGGCCAACCATAGCGCCATATGGTTTCCCCCTTCAACCTCGACGAGTTTCGTTTTCTGTAGTTTTTTTTTCATTTGATGCTTATTTCGTGAGATATTTGGCCCGGTGACTGTCCATGGACCAGCCTGTATATATCTACCAGCTTAACCCACCTTGACGGAAAGAAGATAAATACTAAAGTGTCGAAGGCGATATGTGAACAACTCCGGTAGTGGCCAGGTTCTTAAACACAGCCAGGCCTAGACCTCGGATGAAATTTCACTCTGCGCCAAGGCGCTGGACGATCAAAAGTGCCGGCCGGGGTGGCCGAGCGATTCTAGGCACTTCAGTTCGGAACCGCGCGTCTGCTACGGTCGCAGTATCGAATCCTGCCTCGGGCATGGATGTGTGTGATGTCCTTAGGTTAGTTAGGTTTAAGTAGTCCTAAGTTCTAGGAGACTGATGACCTCAGATGTTAAGTCTCATAGTGCTCAGAGCCATTTTAACCATTTGAACAATCAAAACTGTCTGCCCGAATCACAAAGACATTCCAATAACTCTGAAACATAGAAACACTCGGCAGAACCTTTGACGCACCTACACATGGACAACTGTATTGATAGAGTGCAGCCTTTAAAAACGGCAATATAAAATCACGAAGCACTAGCAAAACGTTTGAGAAAATTTTCAAATAACGGCCACCATTTAACTAGGCCAACTGAACTCTTCTACACTGTCTTCGACTATGAAAATCTCACCATAATAATAAAGTTCAAAATCTCTGAGTGCGTCGGTGTACAAACTCAATTATGACGGGTTACTCCATATCAGGTACACAATACGATGGAGCGGGTTCCACAGCCTCACCGCTTCCGTTCAAGTTTTGTTCCCAGCGAAGTCACAGAACTTGTATCTCCAAGCTGCCCACGTCGGCAAAACGCCCAACCAATTTCACGCCACAACGTGTAACGGTCATCACGCTCGTTAGGCAGCCGTTGAGACTCGTTTCCCCGCGAATGTCACGAGATCTCGAGGGTTACCCGTCGAAGGCTAACAACCAACTCGCTTCTCCTACCCAGCCCCAGGATAGGACACGCGAAAAGCAAAGATAGTTTACCTCAACCACAATCGATCTCAACGATACATGAACAAAATAAGACTGGCGCCAGCTAGCCATGGCTCAGTGTCCAGAGAAAAGTAATTGAAAGAATAGTGAACTAGTGAATTCTTATGGTTAAAAACCAGATCACAGTTTAGAACGTAGAGGGAGCAGGAAGAGAATGTGCAGTCCAGTGGTGATGAACAAAACCCAGGGCAAAAGGTAGATGCTGTCCAAGGAGAATCCAAGGATCCTATGGCTGAGCTCTTAAATCAAATGAAACTTTTGACCAATATCGTAGCTAGTTTAGCTGCAGAATAGTTCGACATGTCTGCTACTCAGACGAAACTGTTTGCTGAGCAAGCGAATACGTCAGCTGCGCAGAAGGCTATTTCTGCAAATGTAGAAACCATAGCTGTGGAACAGGCAAATGTAGTGGCTGAAGTAACAAATCTGACTACCACTGTGAGTAATTTTGTTACAGAACAGGCAGAGTTAGCCGAGAAAGTAAAGGGTATAACAAATAAAGTGAACGAACTGCCCACAAGGTAAGATTTTGTTAAAATATTAGCTGATGTGAGCACTTTGACAAATGTACAGACAGCAATTAGCAAATAAATAAATAGTATGAAGCAAACCCACGAACAATTTCCGATAGAAATAAATAGACTAAACAGTGAAATTGAAATCGTGCGGGGGACACAACGAAAGGCAGAAGTTGAGGTACAAAACCTGGCCTCAACAGTAAAGGAAATAGCGTCCGGATGTGAAGGACGAATGGGACAAAAGCTCCAAGAAAAAACCCAGCAGTTTAAGCAAAAATTAGACGAATGGGTAGTGGATATGGAACAGCAGGTGATATTGTCTGTTAATAAAGGTATCAAGCAAGCAGTAGAGAATATAGTAAGTGAAGACCTACCTTTATCTCGCCGAATAGATCAAGCGTTGAAGTGAATTCGCGAGCAGATAGGAACCGTGTTCCAAAGATGGAAAGGAGAGGTTATACAGAATTTGCAAACGTGCACTCAAAGGATACAAGAACTGTGGGGGGGGCGGCTAGGGGAGAAACAAAGGAAGCCAGCCCAGAGTGCAGATCAAAAGGCAGAAATCAGGGCTCGATGTGTAATTATGGGGTTGATGAGGTGTACCCAGATACAAACGAACAGATGTATGGAAATATGTCATCTATAAGTAATTATACCAAATCTATCTTGGAAGAGAAAATGTTAAAGCAGAGGCTATTCCAAATATTTTTTCCGGAAAAGAAGACATTAAATCCTGTTGTATTTATCAGACGATTCAGAAGAGTGTTACCACGAGTTTAGTCTGATCGACAGAAAATCGAATATGTACCAGGGTACATCCAAGGCGATGGTAGTCTGTGGGTGACTGACATAATAGACAAGAGCCAAACCTACGAAGAATTTGAGAAGGCATTCGTCAATAGATATGGGTGAAGAGGCATTTAGGAGAGATTGAAGAAGGAAGTACATAACCCGGGACCCTTCTCTTACCGAAAAGGGAACTTACGGAGTTACTCCGAAAACTATTTGAATAAAGCAAGATATTGGGATCAACCAATAGATCACAAAATTGTGATAATGATCATCAAAGCTCAGCTTCCGATGGAGATAAGGGAAAAACAGCTGCATGTTTCAGTAGGTAATCTGGAAGAATTCATGTCTGCAGTAGATTCAATCGATTTGCTACAGGAGGAACAGAGAGGAAGAATTAATTACAATAAATCCTGTCAAATGGAAAATAGGCAGTTAGTTTATAACAGTAATAACGGAAGAATGAATGGAAGACAAATGGATAATTTTCATCGAACCAATATGAATAATTTTCTTGATGCAATAATTTACCAACAGCTGTAGGTATTGTAGAAATTTATTTTATGAACTTCTTATGTGCTACCAGTTTCGGCATTACACTGAAGCCATCTTCAGGCCCCACACGTAATGCCGAAACTGGTAGCACATAGGAACTTCATAAAATAAATTTCTACAATACATACGGCTGTAGGTAAATTATTGCATCAAGAAATACATGCCAGCCGTTGTCCCATGGTCCACAATGGATCAACGAAGAGTAAATATGAATAATGGTTTCAACAATGGAGCAAACTGCATGGAACAGCAGAATAATGGAAGAAATTATGAGCCGAACAGAAACAGAGGCGATTTGAAAGGAGGTACAATCACGTATATAATGACCGTAAAAATCAAGGACAAAGTAAGCAAACCATATACGAGGTAAGGCCAAGGCCAACAAATAATCAAGCCTGGCGAGAGCAATCACCGGTCACAGTCGAAGCAACCGATGACAACAAAGGACTGGCTAGACCGAGAAATGTAAACTGAATCCGACTTGACCACGCCCAAGAGGTACGGTCGATAAAATAGTAATGGGGATAGGCAATCACCTGTAAACTGCTTTAGATACAACGATGGAATGAGGATCATTGAGGAGTTAACGGAAGACGTAAATCCTGGGGAACAAGTTTTTAATAAACTGCCAATATCAGCGATCCATGACGAAATATTAGACATACCTATCAGAGTAATCTTGGATACCGGAGCTTCGATAAATGCGATCTCCAACAATTTCTTTAAACGGCTATCCCAGATGACTGAGTTACCGACGTTGCCGATCCGAAACTGTAAGATCATTGAAGCCTTAGGTACCCGCTCGCAACCTGTCCCGATACAACTTTGCTAGAAGTAAGAATAGGGAATACAGCTATAAGATGTGTGTCCCTAGCAATTCAAAAATTAATAAAAGATTGTATCATCGGATTTGAGACTATGAAGGAGAAGGACTTAAGAACAGACTTCTCGTCCGATAAAGTCTGTTTTTGTGATAATGGGGAAATGGCAGAAGTTCATCTGATCAGGGAAGAAAGGAGCATTGGAAATTACTGTCCTGGGCGTGGTATTAAGCTCATTAGAACAGAAAGGAGATGTCAACGTACAGAATAGGTAAAGGAAAGCAAGATAATCGTGATATCAGAACAAGTAGAAGAAAAGGCAAAGGAAGCTGATGGATTGGAAAACGAACAAAATGATCAGTTGGTAGATCTTTTGGGGTAATATATCCGGATTTTTGAAGAAAGGCCAGTAATTATTAAGGGATTTACGTGCCATTTGTAGGTGTTTACTCATGAGACATATTGTAATAAATCGTATACAATTCCGTGGGGATTGAAGAAATCAGTAAGTGAAGAAATAAGCAGGCTGATAAACTGGGACCTGATACGACGATCGGTCTGTCCACATTGCAGTCCGTTGTTAGTTGTATCTACAACAGAGAAATTGATGTTTCAAAAGGAAGAAAGGAATGAGTGAGTGAACAGTCTACCAAAGGTGCCACATGACAAGCCCACTTGGGAAGAAAAGATGAAATTGGCTTTAGTGAAAATGGCCGAAAAGGCCAGAAAAAGAAAGTTAAATTATGACAATAAGTTAAAGCAAGTACAAACTTTTGCTGTAGGGGATAGAGTGTTGTTGCACACTCATCCACAGGCATCTTAGTTGAAGAAGCGGATCAAGAAATGGCAATTATTATTTGCTCTACCGTTTGAAATAATAAGGGTTCCACAACCTGGGGCATATTTATTGGCCTACCAGTGACGGGAAAGGTGAAGGGACTCTATCCCTATCATGATATTAAAAAATACTATGCGAAGTGAAAACTAGAATTAGTCCAATTATAACGCGAGCCGCAGTTTCCTTGTAACTGAACCTTAAGATCTGATACGTAAAAGCCACGTATAACTCTATATAGCAAGCTAGCGTTACCCTCTGGGTGGAATTTAGAAATGTTTTGGCCGTGTGTTTACCTGTCGGGTAGAGGGTATCGAACAGTAATTTCGTATCTATGGCAATTAATAGAAAACTGAAAGGTTTTATTTTGGAAGCAATAAAAGTAGTGAAGATCACGTAACTGAAACAACAAACGGTCGCCAGCCTAATTAGGCATAATAATTTGAAACATTAAGTTTAAAGAAAAATGAAACTGAGTTGGTAAAGTGACTTCCATTAATACTCCTTTTAAATAGTGCAATGAATACACACGACTACCGGACGAACTGAGTAGTGAGTAGAAATAGTTACTACTTCCTCAAATGAGCAATCATAGGAAGTTATGTGATATTTCACTCACACCAATAATAGTTACTATCTCAATCATTAACCAGTTCAGCAGTAAGATGTTACTCAACACATCACGATACTAAAATTTAGCAAGACAAGAGCCCTAGTTTAATTAACACACAAACACCACAAATGAAGTTAAATAACACTACATAAACTCTTTTTATACTCTCACTATCATGGAAATGTGTCATATTTCTTTAGATAGTGCAATATTCCATTTATCTTTCTTATAATAGATAAGAATATAGTGGAGGCCCATAAACTGAAACTGTCTTTACAGGTAAATTCTGTGACTATTTCAGAAACAAATTGTAATTCGGCAATATTCATTTCTAACCCCACTTGAAATAATTTATATGTTCATACTTTAAAGCAAGTAATTCAAATATTAAGTTCAATTAACTTCAGAAAACAGTTTCTAGTAATAATCAAAGCAAAATTACTTTCGTATAAGTTCAATTTGTGTGCCTTTCTCACTACCTGTGAAGCAGGTAATTAAACTAGCAACATTTATACATTTTGGCACTGAACTTTGACACTTTTAACGCAAACACAAATCAATAGTTATTCAGAAACAGGATACTTGGTCTTCTGCACGTTTAGGATGGAACCCTACATTGGTTTCTTGATCAGGACAATTTTAAGGTTCACACACATGCCTATATCAATGGAATTATTATTGAAAACCACTCACACAAACATACTGCTTCATACTATAATACATATCTGAGCTCCCGAAGCAGGCGGAGCAGTGTCGCAATAGTGGTGGCAAGCACATGGCAGCTATCTGGTCTCACACTCTTGCTGTTGAATGCGCTTTATAAATTCTTATTGGCGGCGTATAATCCTCGTTTTAGGGCCATTCCATAATAACAAGAGCACCATACGGCAGCCGAAACTGCTTCCGACGCAATTTCAATATAAATTGGCTTTCAAATGACTCACTTGGCACTTTCGATGTTAACCATACAAAAGCTAGCCACTGACTGCGTAGCCTGCTCCCCCAGTAGCCGCACAGATCGACCGCCAAATCTAGCTTTTAGCGCGAGCCAACCCCCTTCTGTAGCGGAGGGGGTTCCCTACCCCTTTTTTTAGTATACAGTCAAAGATCCCTAAGCATGTACCAGTTTTTTACATACCAATTTCTCTTTCTTAACATTTATATTTTATAAAGTTTCACTACTTTTAAACATTATTAAGTCTTTTACAATAAGTATATTACAAACTTCAATTTCCCTCTGACAATTCAAAGATCTAGTAAAGAACAACCACATCATAGTTACATACACATAATTACACTGTATAAACTACTTACAATCGGTACTGATGTTACATGATCTCTAATAAAGATTGTATATATTAAGGAGATTCTATGTCATTGCGTTTTTGGGTGCAGGTACGTTTAGATAAGTAAGTTTTGTTTGTTTTCAGCAGAACCACGGAAGGAGAGCTGATGCTGATTGTATACTTTCATGTCTACGTGTATAATTTTGTGTTTATTTCCAGAACTAATATTAATTTTTTTATGTGTTCATTTTCTCAATTAAGTATAAAGAGTAATGTAGTTTATGAGTGATAGGGTCAGTACTTCCTGGAAGCAAATATTTTGACAGGAAATGATTCCAAGTAGCTCTGGATAGTGAACTTCACGCACTTGCCTGAGAAGTATGCTGAGGCAGAGTAATTTTTCTGGGGATACTAGACAACAAAGAGCAGGGGTGTACATGTCCTCTAGTGGTTGTCTTTACTACAGTTAGGTAGACTTCTGCTATACAACCAAGTTTTCAGTGTCATGTAAAAGGTAAACTTAACGGTAGCTGAGCTATGTTAGATTCGGATGTAGAGAGAAATGACCATGTATTAGTGGTTAAATGTTTATATTACTTGAGGAAATGGACTTCCAGTGAAGCAAGCAACGTAGTATGACATTGTAAATAAGGGAATATGTGACTGATTAAATTGCGTACGAAGTTATCGAAATATAAGTGCAGTGTAATTGTGCATGCCCATAGACAGCCTGTGACTGTTGATAGGGTACAAACAATATACCATAATTAGGAACATCATGAGAATTCCTATGGTGTTGAGACTGATCTACGGTGTAATTCGATGAAAATAGGATATAAAAACAGTGACATTTAACGAAAGTGTTACAAATGTGAAAGAATCGTGAAAAACGAACAAAGAAAAACTCGATCCGAATCGATCATGCCAATGCAGAAACATGTTAGTATGCCAATCTACTAACAATTTCAGGGCCGAGAAGAAATTGAAAGTAAGGGGTCAGAAGGCTCAGACTGGTCATTCTGTTTCATCTCCACCACGTCCCATTCCTGATCCCGATGCGAGCCCGTAACCACCTGATCCACCAAGAGAGACAACCCGATCCCGGCCCATCGACTACGCATCCCGATAGCAGTCGTGGGGGAGAGAGTCATCATTCGAGACCAGCCCACGTTGCAGCGCCCTGCTTCCCTGAAAGATCGACCGACGTCACCCAGCTTCGGTGCAGTAACTAATTGTGAAAAAAATTGAACAAGAAGATTGTATTTTAAATGAAGAAATTTCAGTTAAAACTAACAAAATGCGAAATGGGATTTGGAAACCAGGTTGGCTGACCTCACTCCCAGTTTTCCACAGTTTCCCGTGGAGGCTTTGCCCAGATAGGCAAAGCCCATGGCCCTACCAATCGCCTATTGTCAAGGGTGTTTGGTGAGTGTGGTCCAACCTGGAGTAGGGACAGTTGCATGCGGCTAGTGCAGGGTGGCCCCTACTACACTCATGCTCATAAATTAAGAATAATGCTGATGCATGGTGAAACAATGCTCTGGTGGGCGGTTTGCGCGTTTGAATCACCTCGGGGTATGACCATGCGGTGCATTTGACCTGCAGTCGTCGCACGGTGTTGCTGGCAGCAGTCCACATACGCAGAGGTGTGTTGGTACACGTCAGAATACGGTGCAGCGAGTAAGTGTCCAGACGTTTTCAGATGTGCTAATGGTGACTGTGTGTTGAAAATGGCTCAAAGAACACATATTAATGATGTTATGAGGGGTATAATACTACGGCGACTGGAGGCTGGTCAAACACAGCAGGTCGTAGCACGGGCCCTCTGTGTGCTAAAAAGTGTGATCTCAAGATTATGGCAACGATTTCAGCAGACAGGGAACGTGTCCAGGCGCTACAGTACGGAACGTCCACAATGTGCAACATCACAAGAAGACCGATATCTCATCGTCAGTGCCCACAGACGGCCACGGAGTACTGCAGGTAGCCTTGCTCGAGACCTTACCGCAGCCACTGGAACAGTTGTCTCCAGATACACAGTCTACAGACGACTGAAGAGACATGGTTTATTCGCCCGGAGACCTGCAAGGTGCATTCCAGTGACCCCTGGTCACAGGAGAGCTCGTAAAGCCTGGTGTCAAGAACACAGTACATGGTCATCGGAACAGTGATCCCAGGTTATGTTCACGAACGAGTGCAGAAATAGTCTGGACAGTGATTCTCGCCGAGTTTTTATCTGGCGTGAACCATGAACCAGATACCAACCCCTCAGTCTCCTTGAAAGGCACCTTATGGAGGTCGTGGTTTGATGGTGTGGGGTGGGATTATGATTGGTACAAGTACACCCCTGCATGTCTGCAGGAACTGTAACAGGTCAGGTGTATCGGGACGTCATTTTGCACCAGTATGTCCGCCTTTTCAGGGTTGCAGCGGGTCCCACCTTCCTCATGATGGATGATAACGCGCGGCCCCACCGAGCTGCCATCGTGGGGGAGTACCTTGAAACAGAGGATATCAGGCGAATGGAGTCACCTGCCTGTTCTCCAGACCTAAACCCCATCGAGCACGTCTGGGATACTCTCGGTCGACGTTTCGCTGCACGTCTTCAAGCCCCTAGGACACTTCAGGAGCTCCGACAGGCACTGGTGCAAGAATGGGAAGCTATACACCTGCAGTTGCTCGACCACCTGATCCAGAGTACGCCAACCCGTTATGCGGCCTGTGTTCGTGTGCATGGTTATACTCACGTCGGGATACATGCGCAGGAGACAGTGGTGTTTAGTAGCATACGTGTTTAGCGACGATTTTCTCAACTTATCACCAATTCACGTTCTGTAGCACCACATTGTACAACTATCCTTGATTTATGAGTATGAGTGCAGCTGTAGTGTGAGTGTTATCGGTCTAACGATATTACAATGATTGGTGGTTTAAAGTGAACATATATCACGTGATGGCGTGTTTCACCTGCGCGAGCGAAATGTTTATTCCTTGACTCCGCGTTGCTCCATAGCGAGCGAAGAAAAGTAAGAAAATTGGAATGTGACTGGAATTCGTTACGAGACAGGACAACGAGAGGACGTGTAGGAAGTGTGTGCAATGAAACAGTCATCGTTAACCGCCATATTGGATAATTAGTGATTTTTGAGATTCACAAGCGATACGTAATGTTAAAGTGGAGTGTCGTAACGTTCATAATACAGTCTGTTGAATTCCAAAAGTAATTGCGCGTATTTAATTTTGATCAAAGAATTCTGTGATGAACTATTATGTACTACAAGCTTGTATAGGATTTCGAACATCTGGTGGTCGATGTTTGCTGTACTACCTGCTTCAATAACACGGTCAAAGGAGAGAAAGTTTTCTCTGCTAAAAAAGAACTCATTTCACTGGCAGACAAACAACGAGTGACCAAATGGGGATGGCAGTGTTCCAATTCGAGAAGATCCTATAAAAGTTTTCTTTCTCTTACATTTTAAGAATTTTAAAGGAACCATTGGAGTCGGCAGCTGCTTCTCCACTAAACTGTCTACGTGTACGAAATTACGTGTGCTGTGGGTGTAGTCGACGCCGATTAAGATAGTTTCGTTCACAGACATACAGAGACACTACACACACAAGTTCAATAATAACGAATTAATATTACCACCTTTATCTTTTATTAATTAATGTTTCCATCACAGCTGCGTACTACATTTTTATTGGTGAGTAGTTTGTAACACTTTCGTCCATTTTCAATCAGTTACCTACAACATTAATAAAAAATGAAATAAAAAATATAACTATTATACAGCGTGTTACAAAAAGGTACGGCCAAACTTTCAGGAAACATTCCTCACACACAATGAAAGAAAATATGTTATGTGGACATGTGTCCGGAAACGCTTACTTTCCATGTTAGAGCACATTTTATTACCTCTCTTCAAATCACATTAATCATGGAATGGAAACACACAGCAACAGAACGTACCAGCGTGACTTCAAACACTCTGTTACAGGAAATGTTCAAAATGTCCTCCGTTAACGAGGATACATGCATCCACCCTCCGTCGCTTGGAATCCCTGATGCGCTGATGCAGCCTTCGAGATTGGCGTATTGTTATCACAGCCGTCCACAATACGAGCACGAAGAGTCTCTACACTTGATACCGGGGTTGCGTAGACAAGAGCTTTCAAATGCCCCCATAAATGAAAGTCAAGAGGGTTGAGGTCAGGAGAGCGTGGAGGCCATGGAATTGGTCCGCCTCTACCAATCCATCGGTCACCGAATCTATTGTTGAGAAGCGTACGAACACTTCGACTGAAATGTGCAGGAGCTCCATCGTGCATGAACCACATGTTGTGTCGTACTTGTAAAGGCACATGTTCTAGCACCACAGGTAGAGTAGCCCGTATGAAATCATGATAACGTGCTCCATTGAGCGTAGGTGGAAGAACATGGGTCCAAATAAAGACATCACCAACAATGCCTGCCCAAACGTTCACAGAAAATCTGTGTTGATGATGTCATTGCACAATTGCGTGCGGTTTCTCGTCAGCCCACACATGTTGATTGTGAAAATTTGCAATTTGATCACGTTGGAATGAAGCCTCATCCGTAAAGAGAACATTTCCACTGAAATGAGGATTGACACATTGTTGGATGAACCATTCGCAGAAGTGTTCCCGTGGAGGCCAATCAGCTGCTGATAGTGCCTGCACACGCTGTACATGGTACGGAAACAACTGGTTCTCCCGTAGCACTCTCCATACAGTGACGTGGTCAACGTTACCTTGTACAGCAGCAACTTCTCTGAGCTGACATTAGGGTTATCGTCAACTGCATGAAGAATTGCCTCGTCCATTGCAGGTGTCCTCGTCGTTCTAGGTCTTCCCCAGTCGCGAGTCATAGGCTGGAATGTTCCGTGCTCCCTAAGACGCCGATCAATTGTTTCGAACGTCTTCCTGTCGGGACACATACGTTCTGGAAATCTGTCTCGATACAAACGTACTGCGCCACAGCTATTGCCCCGTGCTAATCCATACATCAAATGGGCATCTGCCAACTCCGCATTTGTAAACATTGTACTGACTACAAAACCACGTTCGTGATGAACACCAACCTGTTGATGCTACGTACTGATGTGCTTGATGCTAGTACTGTAGAGCAATGAGTCGCATGTCAACACAAGATCCGAAGTCAACATTACCTTCCTTCAATTGGGCCAAATGGCGGTGAATCGAGGAAGTACAGTACATACTAACGAAACTAAAATGAGCTCTTACATGGAAATTAAGCGTTTCCGGACACATGTCCACATAACGTCTTTTCTTTATTTGTGTGTGAGGAATTTTTCCTGAAAGTTTAGCCGTACCTTTTTGTAACACCCTGTATACACAGAAGGTTTGAAAATTATTCGTGTATTTAGACATTTTGTATTTCATGTTCTCATTAATGTTGCAGGTAAAGGTTCAAAAATGAATTAAAATGTTCGAAACTATCACTAACAAAAATATCATATGCAAATGTGATTGAAATATTGATTAATAAATTAGACATATAGCGTTGTGATTTTTTACTATTGCAAGAAAATATCCCAGTTACTTAAGAGATGGCTCAAACTAGTATTAGGCCAATCATTATTATTTCATTACACTCCTCAGTCATTCATTCATTAGTATTCATATGTGATCATTCTCCAAGCCAGAGAAGACGTTTCAACAACCAAATAAGTAAACGACATTTTCAGTCGTGTGAGCCGGAATATTCAATCACCTTGTGGGGGCAAAGCTCATGGCACTGAATAAACAATCGCCCAAAACGCCCTCTAAAGCCGATCTGTGCTAGCGAACACTATATGTGTCAATTTGTCGGTATGCTAAGGTTACGCTTCTAACGCTGCTATTGTCTTTGTATTCAGCTGGATGATATAGGTCTGGCAATAGCAACACTACCATGGATGCATTCTTTCTGCGTTTCCTTTTGCACTATTTTGGTTGACACTGTTCTCCAGACTCATATTAAGTCTAGGCGTCATCTTCGTCTCACTGGTGGGTCACAGTGTTCTTTTATACCATCCTACGTCTGTAACTAAATACAGTTTGAGCCATGCACAGCCCACGTTTATCCCATTTATTGTTTGTCATCTTCTACACTAGGTGTTTTCTTTGATTTAACGAAGGCTTTTGACTGTGTTGACCACAAAATATTACTGCAGAAATTGGACCATTATGGAGTAAGGGGAGTAGCTTACAATTGGTTCGCCTCTTACTTTAAGAACAGAAAGCAGAAGGTAATTCTCCGCAATATTGAGAGTGGTAGTGAAGTTCAGTCCCACTGGGGCACTGTTAAGTGGGGCGTTCCCGAAGGACTGGTGCAGGGGCCGCTGCTGTTTGTTATTTATATAAATGATATGCCTTCTAGTATTACAGGTGATTCAAAAATATTTCCGTTTGCTGATAACACCAGCTTGGTAGTGAAGTACCTTGTGTGTAATATTGAAACATTATCAAATAATGTAGTTCATGAAATAAGTTCGTGGCTTGTGAAAAATAATTTGATGCTAAATCACAGTAAGACTCAGTTTTTACAGTTTCTAATTCACAATTCAACAAGAACTGCTATTTTTATCAGACAGAATGGGCATATTATAAGCGAGACGGAACAGTTCAAATTCCTAGGCGTTCGGATAGATAGTAAGCTGTTGTGGAAAGCCCATGTTCAGGATCTTGTTCAGAAACTAAATGCTGCTTTATTTACAATTAGAACAGTATCTGAAATCAGTGACAGTTCAACACGAAAAGTAGTCTACTTCGCATATTTTCATACGCTTATGTCGTGTGGTATCATTTTTTGGGGTAATTCTTCTGATCCAAAAAGGGTATTTTTGGTTCAAAAACGGGCTGTTCGAGCTATATGTGGTGTAAGTTCGAGAACCTCTTGTCGACCCCTATTCAATAGTCTGGAAATTCTGACATTGCCCTCACAGTATATATTTTCTTTAATGTCGTTTGTCGTTAGCAATATTAGCTTATTCCCAAGAGTTAGCAGCTTTCACTCAGTTAATACTAGGCAGAAATGAAATCTGCATGTGGAATTCACTTCCTTGACTCTTGTGCAGAAAGGAGTGCACTATTCTGTTGCATCCATTTTCAATAAGCTACCTCAAGAACTCAAAAATCTTAGCAGTAGCCCAAACGCTTTTAAGTCTAAACTGAACTGTTTCCTCATGGCTAACTCCTTCTGTTCTGTCGAGGAGCTCCTGGAAGAGCTGAAAAATTAAGCAAATTCCAGTGTTACATTGTTGATTTTCTTTATTTAAACTTATGAACTGTCGCCTGAATACGTTTCTTGTATTTCATTTTATCTGTTTCTACTATCGTGTTGTAATTTCATGTATTGACTCGTTCCATGACCATGGAGACTTCTCCTTAATTTGGTCCCAAGGAACAATAAATAAATAAATAAAATAAATAAATATTGAGGTACTGCCGCCTCGTTTTCTTACTCCATTTACTGGCGTCACTAAGTTCCTGCCTTACTTGCCCGTTAGCGGCAGCAGCAGCGCGTATCTATAGTGCAGTGTCGTTCCATCTCTGGAGTGACCGATATAACACTGGGTCGTCGTGTGCCTGCTAGTCAGTTCGGGGCGGACCAGCAGTGCAGTCGGGACGCAGCAACAGTGAAGTCAGGGACGAAGCGTCGCTGAGGCGGGGACATTCCAGAGCTAACCGACCGCTGGCGACACACATGTCTGGCGGAGGGAGATTGGAGCAGGACGACCGTTGGTTGGTCGTCTCATCGGCCGACGTATATTTGGTCCTTTCACCGTTTCCGGGCCTGTAGTTGGTCGGTTGGCGTGGAGCAGTGAGGAAATCTCCGTGGCGTGTAGTTTGGACGGGTCCGTTGGCAGCCTCTATACGGTGTCGCAGTGTGTGGTACTGTTCCCATTGCTACCAGGTTCGTGGCTCACCGATCCTGGACATGAATGCTGAGTTTTGACTGAATCTACCAGCAAGTCACGACTGTACACATTGTGTCGTTTGGAGTTCTTTGTCGGCTGTTGGGATATTCCCGCAATCAACAACATGTGTTTTCAAGTTGGCTAATTTTAGCCACCCTCCGGTGGAGTGTAACTCTACGTGGTTATTTTGAATTGAAGTGCACCAGCCGTTAACGTTCCGGTTACGTGCCCTGGCCATCGACGTAAATTCAGGCAGTCTATATTCCTCATAATGTTGTCGCTGTCCAGCACAGTGTGTAGTTTGACAGCTCAATGTATAATTGGTTTTGGGCACCAATACGTTATACGTTGTTCCATTGAACTCCCTGTTGTGTGCTGGTCGGATGAAGTGGACGTTAGCTTGTCGGTGGGTCTCCTGACTGTCTTTCGGCTGGATTGTCGGATCGACAACGGTTGGGCAGACTGCCTGTCTCACCTAAGCGTGTGTTAGTGTTTGAATTCCAGGCCGTCCCCCGGAATTTTTGAGCGCCCTTGGGTGTACTCCCTTTTCTTGTTTGTTCTTGTTGTTTGTACTTGTATGGCTTCTAGTCGATTTTTAGAGTAAGGCTGTGTTGCCCTTAAGGCGTGAGATGATTTGGCCCTACAGCCTAATATAAGAACTGTTTTACGTAAAGCGTTTTGAATTTTTAAAATTAATGTTATTGAGTCGTAAGTGTTGGGCCTTCAGCCGATTTTGAATTTAAGTTGTTTGAGCTTACAGTGTCAGATTCTTTGAACTTTCAGTCTAATTAAGGAACATTTTTAAGATAAAACTTCACCTTTTAAATTTCTGGTTTTGGTTGAGCTTCAAGTTATTGGCTTTCAGCCGTTTTTAAATTAAACTGGTCTTGCCCTTATGGCATGAGATTATTCGGAGCATTCAGCTGCTAATTACAGTACTGGCCATTAAAATAGCTACACCAACAAGATCCCGGGTTCGATTCCCGGCGGGGTCAGGAATTTTCTCTGCCTCGTGATGGCTGGGTGTTATGTGCTGTCCTTAGGTTAGTTAGGTTTAAGTAGTTCTAAGTTCTAGGGACTGATGACCATAGATGTTAAGTCCCATAGTGCTCAGAGCCATTTGAACCATTTTGAACCAGCCAACCACCAACAAGAAACGCAGATGATAAACGGGTATTCATTGGACAAATATATTATACTAGAACTGACGTGATATTACGTTTTCACGCAATTTGGGTGCATAGATCCTGAGAAATCGGTACCCAGAACAACCACCTTTGGCCGTAATAACAGCCTTGATACGCCTGGGCATTGAGTCAAACAGAGATTGGATGACGTGTACAGGTACAGCTGCCCATGCAGCTTCAACACGATACCACAGTTCATCAAGAGTAGTGACTGGCGTATTGTGATGAGCCAGTTGCTCGGCCACTATTGATTAGACGTTTTCAATTGGTGAGAGATCTCGAGAATGTGCTGGCCAGGGCAGCAGTCGAACATTTTCTGTATCCAGAAAGGCCCGTACACGACCTGCAACATGCGGTCGTGCATTATCCTGCTGAAATGTAGGGTTTTGCAGGGATCGAATGAAGGGTAGAGCCACGGGTCGTAACACATCTGAACTGTAACGTCCACTGTTCAAAGTGCCGTCGATGTGAACAAGGAGTGACCGAGACGTGTAACCAATGGCACCTCATACAATCACGCCGAGTGATACGCCAATATGCCAATGACGAATACACGCTTAAATGTGCGTTCACCGTGATGTCGCCAAACAGGGATTCGACCATCATGATGCTGTAAACAGAACCTGGATTTATCCGAAAAAATGACATTTTGCCATTCGTGCACCCAGGTTCGTCCTTGAGTGCACCATCGCAGGCGTCAAGGGTAACGCCATCCATGGTCTCCGAGCTGATAGTCCAAGCTGCTGCAAACGTCGTCGAACTGTTCGTGCAGATGGTTGTTGTCCTGCAAACGTCCCCATCTGTTGACTCAGGGATCGAGACGTGGCTGCACGATCCGTTACAGCCATGCGGATAAGATGCCTGTCACCTCGACTGGTAGTGATACGAGGCCGTTGGGATCCAGCACGGCGTTCCGTATTACCCTCCTGAACCCACCGATCCCATATTCTGCTAACAGTCATTGGATCTCGACCAACGTGAGCAGCAATGTCGCGATACGATAAACCGCAATCGCGATAGGCTACAATCCGACCTTTATCAAAGTCGAAAACGTGATGGTACGCATTTCTCGTCCTTACACGAGGCATCACAACAACGTTTCACCAGGCAACGCCGGTCAACTGCTTGTTCGACTGCTTGTGTATGAGAAATCGGTTGGAAACTTTCCTCATGTCAGCACGTTGTAGGTGTCGCCACCGGCGCCAGCCTTGTGTGAATGCTCTGAAAAGCTAATCATTTGCATACGACAGCATCTTCTTCCTGTCGGTTAAATTTCGTGTCTGTAGCACGTCATCTTCGTGGTATAGCAATTTTAATGGCCTGTAGTGTAAGTTCCAAAACTATAGCTGTGTTTTCTACAAAAAAAAAATTTCTTGGCTCTTGTAATGTTTGATCAAATAAAAGGTTGTATTGTTCGAGTGTAACTGACAGCCGTTTATTGTGGCCCCTTTCCACAACTTAAACTACGTGTCCTGTCCTGCGCGTATAGCAGGGCGTCTCACAGCTATTCTTCCTTTGTTAATATCTGTTAGAATCAGTGTTAAGGATTATCAACAAACCGAATGGTGTCAGACAAACTGACAACTACAGGCAGCAACAGATCCAAGTCTGTGCCTAAAAGGTAATCAGAAATTACGCTCCAGAGAAGAAATGTTGCTCATACCACTTATTTCTTTACCCAGTCTATAAAACTATCTATGAAAAATGCAGCTTCCTAGCTGTAGTGATTTTTAGTCTGTGTCAAAAATAGTAACACTCTGTCAGTGTTATACGTACATTTCTGTAGCCACTTGTTTACCAGTTACTGCGAGAGACCAGGAGAAACAAGTATACTATTCTTGTTTGCGGTGATACTACAATATCTGCTGTACATTGTTACGTTCCGACCTGAAAACGACGCAGCCCTGCGTACGTCTAACTACACATGATAGGAATATTGCATGGTGTTTAGTTCAATTTGATGACGCTTCATAGCGTGCAGTTGTCGCGTCATTTATGGGATGGAGAAGCGGAAATAATGAAATGACATCTGGTGTTTCTCAAGGAAGTGTTACAGGCCTGCGCTGTTCCTAATCTACGTAAACGATTTAGGAGATAACCTGAGCATCCTTCTTGATTTTTTCAGATGATGTTGTCATTTAGCGCGTAGAAAACTCATAAGAAGATCAGAACTAATAGCAAAATGACATATATATGATACGTCAATGATGCGAAAAGCGGACATTTCATCTAAATAGGGAAAACTGTAAGGTTATCCTCATGGGTACAAAAGGAAATCCCTTAAATTTTGATTACACAGTAAATAACACAAGTTTAAAGGCTGTAGATTCGGCTAAATACTTGGGAATTACAATTGCAAACAACTTAAGTTGGAACGATTCACATAGATGATATTGCGGGGAAGGCAAACCAAAGACTACCTCTTCCCTCGGGCTTGGTTGTTTGTGTTGTTCTTTGCATAAGTTAGTTTAAGTAGTGTGTAAGTCTAGGGACCGATGACCTCAGCAGTTTGGTCCCTTAGGAACTCACACACATTTGAACATTTTTAGATGAAATAGGGGAGAGAGTATCACGGACATGTCAAGCGAGTTGGGATGGCACTTATTAAAACAAAGGCGGTTATTAAAACAAAAGCTAGCAGAGTCTGATAGAATATGGAGGACAATCGGTATCATACAGCCAATAGAATGCTAGGTGCCTTAATAATATTACTAAACAGGGAAAAATAGATAAAAATAAAAATTCGTGAATACTCTTGCGACCTCAATCAGAAATCCAAAAAGAATGTTTTATGTTCGACAACTTGCATTTTGTTTTTGGGATCGAAATTACTAAAAATACGCGAAACTTCTTGTATGTTATGCAAAAAAATTTCACGTGTAATTAACAGCTATCCAAGAGGCAAAATCTCGAAGTTCGTGTGTGTGAGACGTAGCGTCGAGGTGAGCCTAACATTTTCCTTACACAGGGATGATAATATAACAACAGAGGGAAACAGTGGGAAAAATCGCCAAGGTAGCACCGAAAACCATTTCGAGTTTTTAATTTTTCCTTCGCTAAAGAACATGATATTACCAGACTGGGAGCTATAATATACATCTTCAGAATGGATGGTGTCTTTGACGTTGTGGAAGACTGGTTCCCTGAAAAGCTCCGAGGTTTCAGATATTAACAGTGGGGGCATTCCTATCTGTGCGAGGTAGTGTTGCACATGCTCAACAGAAGCTAGCCATGATTGGGCGTGACTAGTAGTTAGTCAGAGGTGTTCTGGCAGCAGCTTGGCACTGTGTGTTGCTAAAAATAGCTCCCAAAACTGTTACAGATACAGTAGGGCTGTGTCTTTATTCTACAGTGTCTGTATAATTCGATGAAATGTTTCTTCGGACATGCATACATGTGTAAAGAAACAGATACTGCTAATGATTTACAGTCATTGACACATTTAATGTGTTGACACGATTTCGTTAACTAAGTTCGTTTTAATACAGTCAATTACAAATTCTCTTTATAACTACGTTGCCGGCCGGAGTGGCCGTGCGGTTCTAGGCGCTACAGTCTGGAGTCGAACGACCGCTACGGTCGCAGGTTCGAATCCTGCCTCGGGCATGGATGTGTGTGATATCTTTAGGTTAGTTAGGTTTAATTAGTTCTACGTTCTAGGCGACTGATGACCTCAGAAGTTAAGGCGCATAGTGCTCAGAGCCATTTGAACCATTATAACTACGTTTTTCCTGTTGCATGGTATCTGGGACGAGAATAAATAAATATCTCTCTGATTATCTCTGTTACGACTGGACGCTAGACCTTAATCTTCCATCCTTTTACCAGATGAACAGACAATGATAACCACTCACCAAAATGAAGCTGCAGCTCATCCATCAATGGGGTACTACTGCAGTGTTGCTGAATAACTTCCCAGTAGGCGAGGTATCACATTCGCAGATTCACACAATGCGGTTATATGAAAGAAATATGACATGTATAGTCTCGGTTGCATGTCTTACATATTTAAGGTAAGGTAAAGATCTTCGCATTGAGCTACAGGACATGCACATGTGAGACAGAGAGGTGAGCTCTACATGGGCATATAATGGCCGTTCATCTGATACTGCCGACCGGGGTGGCCGAGCGGTTCTAGGCGCTACAGTCTGGAACCGCGCGACCGTTACGGTCGCAGGTTCGAATCCTGCCTCAGGCATGGATGTGTGTGATGTCCTTAGGTTTTTAGGTTTAAGTAGTTCTAAGTTCTATGAAACTGATGACCTCAGAAGTTAAGTCCCATACTGCTCAGAGCCGTTTGAACCATTTGAACCATCTGATACTGACCTGGGGGCAGCAGAAATTGCAGCAGCTGGTAGTCAATCAGCTGGTGCCGAAGTTACAACCCAAACTGCCACTGACGGCCCACTCACCATCCTAATAGTGAGACAGCTGACCTTTGATGCTGGGACTTCGCTACTGGTGCTGTACATGTACACAAGGTGCTTTGTTCTTATTACATCCGTCAACTGTCTCCGATCTTTCTTTTCCAGCAGAAAGTAATCGATGGTCGTCTTCGTCCGTCTATCACCCCATCCATATCTCGTTATCTTTTGGCTATTCTTTTTACGGAACCATGTGTTGCCCATAATCAGCCCGTTTGCTTAAACCATATTGAAAGGTGGCTACACTGAGCCACAGCGACAGAGATTGCGCCAAAGAGTATTATTCAGCCGCCTCCACTTGCAGTGCCTGTCGAGGACTCGTAGTAGTCTGTGCTTGGGGAGAGCTCGTAGTAGAGTGCTTGGGGAGAACTCGTGGGAGTCAGTGCTTGCTGAGATGTGATACTGAAAAGTTCTTGTTGAGATGTGATAGTAACGAGTCGGTGTGGAGAGATTGTAATGTTGAGAGTGGTTTTCATCAATATAAACGAAGGTAAAAAAAAATTTTCTTTTCTCTCTCATTATTTCAGTGTCCTGAATAATGCGTCATTACAGGTTCAGTCAACAAAGCATCTGGCGTGTGTTCTTGTATTAGAGTGTAATTCTGGGTTTCTTGCGCAATTATAGTATTTCTAATTTTTTTTATCACGTCAGTATAAATGGTATTTGAAATTTCTTGTCTTGTTGAAGAAGAACCGTGCCAGATGTGTACGTGGAGTCACACTCCCACACACAGAACAATTACACTTGTGCTTTGGTTTCGTAGGTTTTATAGTTGCTGGGGACTTCATTAATTAATTTTGTTAACGAAAATTTTCATTTCATTCTTTGTTGTTGTTCTATGCAGTCAGATAGCGTAATAATACTAGTCAGGGCCAACCGTTTACGAGACTTGCGTAATCGGACATACAGCTACCAAAACTAAAAATATTTGCATTTTATTTTAATTAAGCCCCCATGCACGTGGCGACTGCTGCTTCGGATCGTCCCTTGGAATCTTCTGATTGTAAAAATAGTAGACAGTAGTATTGTTGTAGTAATTTGTAGTTTATATTGCATGTGTAGATTTGGTAATTGGCATTCTTCTAATGGTATTTTTCAAAATTTAATTTTTATTGTCTTGTCTATGGGTTTGACAATTTAGGGCAATTATTTCAATTGTTCGATTAATCGTGTTTGAGGGAAACATTTCATGTAAATGGTGTTGTTGGAGATAAAGTGTCATTGTGTGCAATTTTCATATAGTAACGAGTTTTGTATGACTTGTAAATGATTACGCGGTCGATGAAAAAGGCAAAAATGATGAATAGTCAGAATAACGAAATTGTTGACATGGCGAACTCGCCAACACAGGACAACAGTATGATGAATAATGGAGTTGAAAACAATTTAATAAGTCGGGAAAATAGTCCGGAAACAGTTCAAAATTTTTCACAATCGAAAAATTCTCAGATTGCTTGGTTAACGACAGAAGAAATGGAGCAGTTAATGAGTGCAATATTAAATTTCGGATCACAGTTGGAATCTGAATTAAAAACAGAAGGATCTGAATTAAAAACAATGGGATCACAGTTACGATCTGAATTAAAAACAGAGACGGGAGCAATGGCAACACGGTTAAGTTCACGAATAGGGACATGTTTCAACATGAAAGATGAATCAAACAAAGAAATTAGAGAAGAAGTGCAACCAATTTTGAATGCTCACAATAATAGTTTAATTTCAACAGAAATTAGTCAAGAGGAACAGGACAGAGAACGGGAAGAAAAAGATCGCGTGATAGTGCAAAAACATTCAGAGTTAAATTTACAACGCGCACACGATAAGGAAGAAATATTTGAGAGAATCGAGGAATCCGTACCAAATGACAGATTAAATAACTTAACACAACAATATGAACAGTTAACTACTAAATGTGACAACACCGAAACCCGAGTCGCGACATTTACAGAAGACGTAAATAAACAGAAAGAACAATTAAGTGACTCATCAGAAAGAGTTGAGGAGATTTCAGATAAACTGACAAGTGTTAGTTTAGCAGAAGGGTTTGAAAAAAATAATTTGTTTCATTTACGTGATGCAACAAGAGAGCGCCAGGCGCGTGAATTTAACAATAATCGTCATTGGGACTGGGACAGACGCGGTAGGTCTTTGTCGCCACGAGGCGAAAACTTTGACTGTAAACACTTCTTAACTGTTCGGAAATTTAAGATCTTTCGTAATTCTAAGAATGAGATACATCCATGTTCATGGTTAGATCAATTTACGTACGCACTTCCGCCAGATGTGCCACAAAGTCACAAACTAGAAATTATGTGCGGCTATTAATGTCCTCAGGGGATTCACTACACTAAGTGAATATGTGCCGTAGCGAGCATAGGGCCCCGAGCTGTAGTGGTGCTATTTCCCTTTTAGTTTTCTGCACCGCTGCCTACTCTTTTACTATTCTTTGCATCTGTCAAACCAACTCTTCGACTATCAGTCTATCTAGTGAGTAAGTAAACAATAACCGGATATGACTAATTTACCCAAAAGAGATTTCGGAAATTACCGTTTGGACTTACCGTACCTTAAGCAGCATTCATTCCTAGTTTAAACGAAATTTTACCTGTTTATCTTCGTGACAATATTACTTCATATGTTGACGATATTCTTATTGCTAAACGTTCTTGGAGTGAGCACAACAAAATTTTGGATTCATTATTAAGTATCTTTGCAAGAGTTGGCATTACTGTGAACTTGGAAAAATCTGAATTTGGTCGTTCAGAGGTGAAATTTCTCGGTCACATTATTTCTACAGAGGGTATTCTTCCTGATCCAGAAAAATTAGACGCTATTCGTAATTATGCTGTTCCTACTACAAAACGTGATGTTCGTAGTTTCCTTGGTGTCTGTAATTTTCTTAGACGCTTTGTTAGATTGGACAATTTGGCCACACCTTGTTTTTGCGATCTATCTGGAAAGTTCTTTTTAAATGAAAATCGGTCGACAACTCTGTTTGGTTAGTTTGTATTCCTGATGAGTGGGTTAATAAGCTGATTTGGTATACGCATTTCAGTTATGCACACTTTGGTCCCAGAAAATGCTTTCATAAATTACAGGAAAATTGCTACTTCAGTAATATGGAAAAACGTATTCGATCTGTTCTGGCCAAATGCAAATTATGTCAAAAGGCTAAGCCGCCAACAATTTCTCACAGAGCACCGTTGTTTCCTATCATTCCAGCGAAATTAAAGGAGATGGCTGCAGTTGATTTGTTCGGTCCACTGGTTCGTTCTACTAGTGGTTTTGCGTACATTTTCGTAGCAGTGGAACTGATATCAAAATATGTGTGTTTTACACCTTTACGAAAAGCAACAGCTCGTTCAGTATCTAATGCTTTGATTAACCATTTTCTTAAAGAAGTTGGTCATGTTGATAAGATTATATCAGATAATGGATCACAGTTTCGTTCTAAAATCTGGCTTCGTACTCTACAGCGTCGTAAAATTAAACCAATTTTCATTTCACTTTTTCACCCTCAATCTAACGCTTCAGGGAGATGGATGAAGGAAATCAATAAATTGTGTCGTCTTTATTGTCATCAGAATCACAGAACGTGGGATCAGTATCTTCATATTTTTCAAAACATTCTGAATGAACTCCCTAATGATTCAACTTCTTTACCGCCTACATTGATATTAAAAAACAAAGCACCGACAAATCGCATATCTGAAATCGTTCCTTTTCCGCCTTCACGGAAACTGCGGCATTCTGAAGTTGTCAACCTGGCTCTACAAAATATTGCATCTGCGGCTGCTAGAAGAGAGAAATCAGCTAAACATCCTGGTCGTTTAAAAATCTTGTCAGTTGGTCAGAAGGTGTTAATTCTCATCGTTTGTCTCACAAAGGAAAAGGCTTGTGTCACATTTTTTCTGCTTTACAATGGTCTGTATAGAATTCGCAAAATTATTCATGATAACACTGTTGAAGTAGAAACTCTTAAATCACGACGCTCTAAGGGAATACATCATGTATCTAACGTTAAAATTTTTGTGGAATGGTATACTTTTGAAAAATTTTTGTGAAATGATATACTTTTGAGACATCAACAGTTATACGTAAACATGCAGAGAATACAAGGATACCGCGCTGTGTTTTGGCGGCGGCACACACTCAAAGCAACAGTCAAGTCTGCACGCCGCACAAGGCAGTCGTTGACCGCAAACAATTGCTTCCTACGCCACGCGCCTACAGCTGATCGAGCGCTCAGTGCGAATACACTGACAGCCGTAAACAAATACACAGTCTAATTTCTCCGATTAAATTCAGTATAAAGCTATAGTGACTTGATGAATTATGTTATTAACATTCAGTATTTTTCAGGATACGGTTCAATAAAATATTTAAGAACTTCAGGTAAATTCTGTGTGTCTCCGACGTTAAGACGGCTTGCTATCGAGAAAATTTCAGGAAAAATGTCATTTCGAAGAAGAAAGTAATAAACTAAAAAGGTAACTATTAATTGAGTTTATTTTTCAGGTAACATATTTCCACTTAGGTACGTACTTTAGACGTAATTTGCTGCTCGCGATTACGTGATTCATACTTTGTGCTAATTTCATGTTCTATGAATTTTCTTGTGAAGCGACGTGCTTGCGTACGTTAACTGATTTTGACAATGATTATTAATGAACTGGGTTGTAACTTGTGTATATTATGCATCGCTTGGCTGCACTGCTTTTTCACTGTGTCATATTTTTTATTATGTGTCTGCTGTGCTTATTTATTTAAATTATAATTGTCACCTGATTAATTGTGCTGATGTGGTTAGGTATGTAAGTTATACTTTGTGATTTATCTGCTTGCGCCTTCATGTTTACTTATTAAGATTACACATGAACATTTATTTCCTTATGCTGATATGATGCTAATGACCTGTTTATTACGTAAGATATATGTTTACTGCTATGCATATGGATTGCATATTTATACATTTCTGTTTGTCGTCACAACTACTCTTTAATTTGGTATATAGCAATGCTGATGTACAGTGTACGAACATAGAGTTTAGGTTACACTATGGTATAGGTTACAGATTGTTCGCTTGGCAGAGCCTCGTTGTAAGAATTGTGCTGCATCCACTTGTTGACATTCTGTTCACTACTGGTATATTTACTCGCTATTGCATGTTTTGCTTACGCTCAGTGCCTTATATTTTTAAGATAAGAAAATGAACTGCTATAATCCGACGAACGACATTAGTACAAGAAACTTCATAGAAGTCACATGAGCTGGAGGTTTTATGAAAGCTGTATAAATGTATGATAATAGGAAGGAAGCTAACGACATGACATACCAAAACTAGGTTTAAACCATTGACGGTTATTACACTGCATTTTTCGTGAGCAATTGAAATAGGAAGTGACACTTGACACAAGAAATACTCCACATGTTTGCTTCTGTTTGCCATAATTCTTGAAGTGGTGTACACACTGTGAAATATTATGATCATTCACACTCCGTAATCGTACTTAATTACTGAGAGTTATTCGAACTAAGTCTGATAGAGGTCATATATGGATTTCTTTGTTTATAATTCATAATGAGTAGAAGATTTGGCTCAGATGGATTACACAGAGGTTGTGTGTTGACAGTGTGTCTTCGGATTGTATGGGATGATGAGGTTTGCATTAGGATTTTATCTGTACTTGTTCGAGGAGACTGACTAGAGGAAAGAGTTGTTATGGAAGTGAAATAATATTGGTAATAAGGTTTATATGTATCGACGTATTGAAGAGTTATTATTGAGGTATAGAGATTATATGAAGTTGATGATTATTGGTGTTTTTGTGGACAAGAGGTAAGGTAAATGATATTGATGATAAAATTCATATGTATCGATGTAAGAGGTATTATTGAAGTATTGAGATTATGTGATGCTGATGATTATTGGAGTTTTGGTGGATAAGAGGTAAAGTAAGTGAGGTGCATATTTTTTTTTTTTTTTTTTTTTTTTTTTTTTTTGTTGGTCTATATGGAACAAGGAGGATGAAGATAGCAGACTAGAACACTCAAGTAGAAGGAAGATAGTCTATACACACACTTTGTTAAATCACTAAGCAGTATATACTTTTTTTTTTTTTTGGAGAGAGGAAGTAATTGCATATCTTGGCTCACTGACAGTTGTTCAGCAACAGTACATTTGATTTGGTTTGGCAAACATTGGTCTTGACATGATGACTATGACGTTGACTAACTATTATTGACTGTTATACATTGCTGCCACTACTACTTGATACACATGATGAACATCAGATTATGACAGAATTGCATTTACACAGTTAACACTATTCAATTACACAGTAGTACTTAATGTGGATGAAAGATGAGTGAGCGTGTTTTGCGTGTTTTCCTTTCCTAATCCTACCCACCTACCTCCTAAATATTATTTTATTTGTTTGTAGTGGCTTGCACTGACACCCATAAATATTATAGGTTTAGTGATATTTGTGTATTTGTAATAGTTAATATGACAATTATCTGACATCATTTGTGTGTTTGTTATGATTAGTATGTTTAGTGTAAAAGCATTTGTATGTGCATTCAAACTATTGTTCATGCCTGAACTGTCTGATTAGTGATGGTGAATATTATGAACTGTTACCTGCACTTGTTCAACATTGATGTGTGACACTTCGAAATGTTTAATTTCTGCTGATGAACTGTGTGATTAGTGATAGTGAATATTATGGACTGTTACTTGTACTTTTTCTACATGATTGGTGCCACTAGGACATGTTTAATTTGTGCTTATAAACTCTGATGAACAGTGTGATCAGTGATAGTGAATATTATGGTCTGCTATCTGGACCTGCTCATCATTGCTGGGTACCACTGATGAACTGCTTCTACTGAAATAATGTCGCTTGTTGGTGTCTGCACCTGTTCAACATTGCTAGGTGCCACTAATGGACTGATTCTACTGACATAATGTCACTTGTTGGTGTCTGCACCTGTTCAACATTACTGGGTGCCACTGATGAACTGCTTCTACTGGAATAACGTCACTTGTTGGTGTCTGCACTTGTTCAACACTGCTGGGTGCCACTGTTAGAACTGTTTCTACTGAAATGATGTTACTTCTTGCTGTCTGCACCTACTCAACATTGCTGGGTGCCACTGATGGATTGCTTCTACTGAAAAGATGTCACCTGTTGGTGTCTTTTTTGTATAAACTGATTTTTTGTGTATTGTGTGAACTCTTATGTAAAGTCACATGTATGAAAAGAAGTTGTATTGCTTACTGTATTTCTTATATTAGGTTATTGAAAGGTCAGTGTAAAGCCAAAATTTTAACTAATTATGTGATAGTTACGTATTAATATTATCTTTTATTTTTGTCGTATTTTTGTGGACGAATTTGGTGGTATTTTCACCACCAATGCTGGCAAAAATACCATCAAATTCTGGCCCGTGGAGGAGGGGCATATGAAAGGTGGCTACACTGAGCCACAGCGCCAGAGATTGCGCCAAAGAGTATTATTCAGCCGCCTCCACTTGCAGTGCCTGTCGAGGACTCGTAGTAGTCTGTGCTTGGGGAGAGCTCGTAGTAGAGTGCTTGGGGAGAACTCGTGGGAGTCAGTGCTTGCTGAGATGTGATACTGAAAAGTTCTTGTTGAGATGTGATAGTAACGAGTCGGTGTGGAGAGATTGTAATGTTGAGAGTGGTTTCTTCAATATAAACGAAGGTAAAAAAAAAAAATTTTCTTTTCTCTCTCATTATTTCAGTGTCCTGAATAATGCGTCATTACAGGTTCAGTCAACAAAGCATTGTGTTCTTGTATTAGAGTGTAATTCTGGGTTTCTTGCGCAATTATAGTATTTCTAATTTTTTTTTATCACGTCAGTATAAATGATATTTGAAATTTCTTGTCTTGTTGAAGAAGAACCGTGCCAGATGTGTACGTTGAGTCACACTCCCACACACAGAACAATTACACTTGTGCTTTGGTTTCGTAGGTTTTATAGTTGCTGGGGACTTAATTAATTAATTGTGTTAACGAAAATTTTCATTTCATTCTTTGTTGTTGTTCTATGCAGTCAGATAGCGTAATAATACTAGTCAGGGCCAACCGTTTACGAGACTTGCGTAATCGGACAGACAGCTACCAAAAATATTTGCATTTTATTTAATTAAGCCCCCATGCAATATCTCCACAAACTCTGAAAATTCTGTCGATGACTGAACATTTGATTCAGAGGAACGAAGTTGAATGCAGCGTTTGAGAAATAATGCCTCTACATCATAATGAAATTATTTAAGACCATGTATTATGTTATTATCTATAATATGTAAGTCGAAATTAGCTCTCAAAATGGATGGAACTTAAGCATGTATTACGGCATCTTCATCAGATGTACGTTTCTTCGAAAAAAATTTTTTAATGGTTTTATTTTACGACACTGTTGTTGTGCCAGAAAGTACTTCTGTGTCTTCTGATGATCCACTGCAACTTTTATAACTGTGAAGCCGTTTTTTTTCATCAGCCATGAGGAAATGTCTTTGTTATCTAACCATCCTTTGTTGAAAGCCGCCGTGTATGTTTCTGCTTTCTTCTTCGGAACAAGCGAACTTGACCAGATGTCTTCATCATTAGAGGAAGGACAAACTTTTTTTTCGAATGTCGACCTTTTCTAATTTTAAAATGTTCAAACTGGACGTGAAATGCACTGACAACTTAATTTAATCCGTAATTTAACAGGAAAATGTGTATAATGAATTACGTATAGTGATTGGAAAAGGCATTCAAATGTCATTCTTTCTCTTGGTTCGCATGATTCGCAAATTCGGCACAAGGCGGGATAAAAGTATATCCCGAGTCCCTTTGCCAGGGACCCTGCACAGCAAATTCCTGGACAATCACGCCGAAAACTTGACCGGCCAAAAAAACCCAGTTCACACAACTTCCCTCGCGTAGGTTAACTTTTTTAACTTTTCTTGAGGGATCTGCGTGTTTATATCGACCCCACACAACGCTGGCAGCTCACCGCTCCAAATTCAGCCAGCGGGTGCATAGGCCGCTTGAAATTCTCCGTTGCTCTCCTTCAGAACGGCAGATGCGTTACGTATGCAGATTTAGGTGACAGATAATGGGCACGACCTCATTGGAACTAATTGTATTCACCCGCGCTTCCTTAATGAGTCGACGCACGCAGAGATCCGAGGCACAAGACACGACGAACCTTGGAAGACAGCCATCGAAGAGCTGCGTCACAAACATCAGTTACCGGAAGCGACTACTCAGTTAATCAAGGACGAAAATTTGTAAATGCAGCAGAGGAAATTAAGTACTTTCGGTTATTTGTCTTTTCCCTCTTGGCTACGTGTAAACATTCTAAATGAACGTTTGTGTATTTTACCTATGTAACTGTGTGTGCCTCTCTTTAGTATAAAGATCTACCTCGTATCCACCTCCCACAACTGCAGACACAACATTTCTTATCACGTAAGAGCTAGATCATAACCGAAAATATCTCAGTCTGAAATTTGTGGTCATACAGGATTGGTGAGTAAAAGGTCTATAGCGAAAAGAACGTAAAAGTGTGTGTTCTGAAACTTGATGTTAAAACACTGCATATAATTAAGTTGAAAATTCAGTTACGAAATGAAGAGACATCATAAATCATTATTATTAGTAAGAACAAGTGGAAACCCTCGTAAATCTGTTAGTACGAAAGGGAAGAGGAGAAAATTGCAACGAATGACAAAGTTACGAATAAGTAACACAGATTGCTAGGTCATTGTTAGCTGTAGCTGTGCATCAGTGAAGAGACTACCAAGGAACAGAAGTAAATATATAACAGAGTCAGCCTATTAGATGACAGTTTAACAGTTAAAAACAAAGTACGAAAATAAGGAGAAAGTTCTTCGTGTTACATTGTAGGTCGTTCACCTGTCGAGGACGTGTTGCTAGGCGGGTAAGCACACAGTGATTATTGCGGAAACTGCGACGCAGAGCTAACACACTTTTATGTCGTACATGCCCAGAAAGCAAACGTAACAGACAATGCCGACAGCTGGGTATGTCCTTCGAGTGCAGTGTTCCGAGATGTGCACCAACTTCACATCTCACAAAGAAACCCTGTGCTGTGTGGGGAACAGTGCGAGGTATATCAGATAAATTTTATCAGCTTCCTGTCCCACTAATGTTGATTAACGAAAACCATTATATTTGTATTAATACACAAAGATTGTGTCACGACCTGTATCAATCTTTTAGAATGTTATAAAGTTGCCGAGTTGTGGCAGGCTCATGATATGAAAGGTCTGGCTGTCATATGTAACGTTAGACACAAATTCTAGACACGACTAGGATTATGATGGCATTGAAACAGAGGATGACTCGCGTAAAGCTGATATACTGAACACCTTTTTCCAAAGCTGTTTCACAGAGGAAGACACCGCAGTGCAGTTCCTTCTCTAAATCCTCGCACGAACGAAAAAATGGCTGTCATCGAAATAAGTGTCCAAGGAATAGAAAAGCAACTGGAATCATTCAACAGAGGAAAGTCCACTGGACCTGATTGGATACCAATTCGATTCTACACAGAGTACGCGAAAGAACTTGCCCCCTTCTAACAGCCGTGTACCGCAAGTCTCTAGAGGAACGGAAGGATCAAAATGATTGGAAAAGAGCACAGGTAGTCCCAGTTTTCAAGAAGGGTCGTCGAGCAGATGCGCAAAACTATAGACCTATATCTCTGACATCGATCTGTTGTAGAATTTTAGAACTTGTTTTTTGCTCGCGTATCATGTCATTTCTGGAAACCCAGAATCTAATCTCTAAGAATCAACATGGATTCCGGAAACAGCGATCGTGTGAGACCCAACTCGCTTTATTTGTTCATGAGACCCAGAAAATATTAGATACAGGCTCCCAGGTAGATGCCATTTTCCTTGACTTCCGGAAGGCGTTCGATACAGTTCCGCACTGTCGCCTGATAAACAAAGTAAGAGCCTACGGAATATCAGACCAGCTGTGTGGCTGGATTGAAGAGTTTTTAGCAAACAGAACACTGCATGTTGTTATCAATGGAGAGACGTCTACAGACGTTAAAGTAACCTCTGGCGTACCACAGGGGAGTGTTATGGGACCATTGCTTTTCGCAATATATATAAATGACCTAGTAGATAGTGTCGGAAGTTCCATGCGGCTTTTCGCGGATGATGCTGTAGTATACAGAGAAGTTGCAGCATTAGAAAATTGTAGCGAAATGCAGGAAGATCTGCAGCTGATAGGCACTTGGTGCAGGGTGCGTTTCTGGATGAGGTATCGAATATATTGCTTCCCCCTACTTATACCTCCCGAGGAGATCACGAATATAAAATTAGAGAGATTCGAGCGCGCGCGGAGGCTTTCGGGCAGTCGTTCTTCCCGCGAACCATACGCGACTGGAACAGGAAAGGGAGGTAATGACAGTGGCACGTAAGGTGCCCTCCGCCACACACCGTTGGGTGGCTTGCGGAGTATAAACGTAGATGTAGATGTAGACGATCTCACAAACATTCTACCGACCGCCTGGCGGAAGCGTAACAGCAAGACTGTTGTAACATGATATTGACACAACTCAGCAAGCTGATGACGCTGTAAAAGACCGAAGCGGTCGTGACGCAGTTCAAAAATGGTTCAAATGGCTCTATGCACTATGGGGCTTAACATCTGAGGCCATCAGTCCCCTAGCCTTAGAACTACTTAAACCTAACTAAGCTAAGGACATCACACACGTGTATGCAGAGGCAGGATTCGAACCTGCGACCGTAGCAGCAGCGCGGTTGCGGACTGAAGCGCCTAGAAACGCTCTGCCACAGCGGTCTGCTCGTGACGCAGTACGCGTGTATTAACACAGCTGTGATAATTTTCATTAAGCATTAATATTAGTGTGAATCAGTTGTCGAAATGATAAAGATTACTTCCTGTTCCAGTCTCGCATGAAGCGAAGGATGAAAAATTTTACTCTTAGTATGCTTCTGTATACGTTTAATTTAACCCACGTGATCTTAAATAGAAAAACACTATCTCATCAAAAGTGTCCGGACACCCCTTTATAATGCGCAAGTGATCACTAGATGTCACTGGAGTCGGACCCCTCACTATAAAATGTGGCGGAGATTACTGTGTTGTCGGTAGAGCAGTAGGAACAGCAGAATGGATCGGTCAGTACAGCTCAGAGTCTTCGAATGTGGACTAATTATTGGATGTCGCATAAGAATAAATCAGTCAGGGACATTTCAACCCTTCTACAACTGGTCCGAGATGACTGTTGGTGATGTGACTGTGAAGTCGAAACGCAAAGGGACGATCATAGCTGAAGCAAGACCAGGCGCAATCCAAGTACTTACGGACAGGGATCTTAGAGCATTGCTGAGGGTAGTTGTAAAAAAAAAAAAAAGTCGCACGGAATCAGTGGAAGGAGTTACCCTTGAGTTCCACAGTGGTACCAGAAGCCAACTAGCACAATTACTGTGCCTAGGGATTTTTGAAGGATGGCGTACAATAGTCGATCAGTTCATTACAAGCCATAAACTTCCGCAGTCTGTGCTAAGCGACGCTTGCGGTTGTGTACAGAGAGTTGTGTACAGAGTGATGCACTGGACAGTGGATGACGAAACGAGTGATTTGGAGTGATTACTCACGCTACACCCTGTGGAAATCCGATGCAAGGAATTGGGTTTTGCGAACGCCTGGGCAACATTACCTGCCGTCATGCGTAGAGCCAACAATGAAGTGTGGAAGAGGTGGTATTACGGTAAGGGTTATTTTCGTGGTTATGGGGTGGTCCCCTTGTTGCGATTAACAAAATGCTAAATACGGAATGATATGGAGTCAATTTACAGATTTATGTCCGACGTACAGTAGACTAACTTTGTGTTCTGCCTTACGGCAGGTCTTGTCATGCGGGAAGCCTCGTCAGAGAGGTCCACCGCATGAGCGTATAGGGAGGTGATTCCGGTGGTGGTTTCCCTTTGCCTTCCGCTGATGATTATGAAATGATAATGAGGACAACACTACACCCAGCCGGGAATCGAACCCGGCCCCCTTTGCGTGACAGACCGCCGCGCTGACCACTCAGCTATCGGGGTACAGCAGAGGCAATGTTCTAATACGATGACAGCACACCCTGTCATAAAGTACCATATTGGGGCAATTGTTTATCTTCAACAACAACGTTTTTATTCGAGACCAGTGGTTGGCCATAGAACATCAGGTATTTTAGCTGAGATTTTTATGAACGACATTGAGCACAACTTTTTCATCTCTCTTCCAGAAATGAAAGGCAAGAAGAGCTTTTACAGACGGCAATGACGACTCTGTTCTACTCTTTAAAGAGAGAAAAGAAGAAATAGTGGCAATGACCGGAATTCTAAACGAGCAGCATATGCTTCACATTTGAAATGGGGGGAAATGCAGCATTTAACTTTGTAGGTTTGACTGTAAGAGTGCAGGGAGGAAGACATGCTTTCGGCATCTTTAGAAACGAGACATGTTCACATGGTATGATAAGAGCGACATCATGCTACCCTAACCAACATAAAAGCATGTATTTTTACGAGGAGAATTGTATATAATTAAACGAGTTGCCACAGTTAATGGGTATAGGGCACGAAAAGTCATGAACATGTTCAATAAAATTAAAAATAATTTTGCCAGTAAAAGTGAGGAGAATCTCAAGATTTAAGTTAAGAAGAAATTCGTCACTTTGACATACAAATGGTGTGTTTCGGAGAGAATAGCTGAAGTTTTTCTAAAAGATATTGTCATGGCATTTCTAAATGAAGAGCAAATGGCGCATAGATTAAAGCATAAACCAACTGTGACGGAGCAAAATAGATACTGCAACTCCAAAGTATACAAGATACGACTGTGCTAGATACTAAATAGGAGACGGAGCGAAATTTCGAAGTCCGATACAAGAAACATTGCAGTCATAGTAACCGGACAGCATGTGGAACGTTTGTGGAAAAAAGGAAGCGTGAGGGTAACACACACCAAGCGAGAAAATGCAACTGCTACACAGAGTTCCGCAAAGTTTTTATTTGAATGCAGTTGAGTAACTAGAAATTCACGCCTACCAAGTGAAAATCCGAAACTACTTAATAAGCAAAATGAGTTTATGCATAGCGACTTTTAAAAATTTTTCGAAGATTTGTTATAGCCTTATTTTGGGATGAGATGAAACGCTCCAACAAACACCAGCTGTCGCGGCCCTCAGTACATTGGCGGCTGTGAATTGGACACGGCAGAGGGAAGTTCAGTGTCGTGTGATGCTCGGCCTGGCGCAGTAGTAACTCCAAGACGGCCAAATAAGAGGAAGAGAAGACAAATTTCGAATTTTCTATGTTCTTTTAAAGTTTTTAACGATATTCAAGCCATGATATTGCATATGTTATACTAAGGAACATTTTTGTGTAGGAGAATTAAAGAGAAGTCCATAGAGGGCACTGTTGAACACTACAGGTTTTGCGATCGCGAAATGCAACTCGAAAAAGATATTTTTGAAATGTTTCGAAACTCTTAAAGTTTTTAATGATAATAATGTCCTCATCGATGTTTCATTCGTTACATTTAGGAACATTTTGTGTATTACATCAGTCCACAGGGACACTTCCGCACCAGTTAGAATCCTCACGAAAAGAGTTTTAAAACTTTTTGGATGACTGTTTATAAAGTTCTTTTAGAAAACTTTAACACCATTAAATTTCACGTTAGTGTTTAGGAGTATTTCTTATAATTATACGAGTCCATTCGGTATAAACAGATGGCGATTTTAAGCACTGTAGGTTTGCCACCACTAGATTTCTTAAAAATTTATTTACAAAGCCGTATCAGGCCGGTGTATGGCAAGTTATGACAGTCAACTTTCTATAGGTTACTCTGTAGCTTTCACAAATGGTATGTTGTGCAAATCCGTATTATAACTAATTTCTTAAGAAACTTGAAACTGTATAAATTATAAACCATTTGCAGTTTGAACCAACTGTAACTAAGAAATAATTTTTTGTAACCGCTCTTAAGGTGGGCAGGTTGCCTGAAATCGGTCATATTAAAATAAAGGAAAGCGATCTGGAGACTAAATTTAGACATTATTTTTGTAAGTAACGATCGCGGTAAGTCCATGAAGACGAATACGTCTAGTTTTGGTTATCTGAAATGTGTTTGTTTTTCATGGTGTTCGTAAAGTCTTTCCCTGATTGCAAAAATTTATGTCTAAGGAACAATGCTAGAAATAGCTATGCCATTTGTTTGTGTGGATACACTGCCACAGATGTAATATGCAAGGAGAACTTCATAATCCACAAATACGAAATGTTTACATATAACTAACACCGTCAAAGACAATGCTGAAGAAGGTTCCATACACACAAAGGTAAGACAGATATGTCGAAAATAAGTTTTTGATCCAGAATAAAATTATCAGATAAGTAAATATTTCGATTAGCAAAACATACACAAGTTGCTTATCGTACTATGAAATTATAACGGCAGATCTCTGATCGGAAATGAAAATTCTACCTTGCACAAGAATAAAATTATTTCTCAAAATATGTACTAATTTTGAGAGCAAGACACACGTGGGACTACTGTTGTAACTACGGCACACTTTTCAAGGCACAGTGGACGCTCAAGTTATATGTTTGCACAATTTTAAATCGTCTGTATTACTTATCAAAATACATGCGGCTCATTTACTAACACTACTGATATAACTTACAGGTTAGTCGATGAGCATGGTTTCTTCTTTGTACCATGCATTTGTTTTTTGTACCAACCAGTAATTTTATCAAGATACTAAATATTTGTTCTATAACATTACAAAACAAACACTTACACTACTGCTGATCTAACTGAGAAGCTAAAGACCACTTGGCAACGACACTGCTCCTATGGTTGTAGCAATGTAAATAATGTTAACTTTTCAAAATTGTCTGTATTACTTGTCGAAAAATTATCTTAGCTCGGATAAAACCGCTATCAAAATCAGCCAATCATTATGGTGACCCCCATGCAAGGGTATTAACCTAATCTTTCAGTACAGAGCATTTGTCATCTTGAAAATTCCTGGCAGATTAAAACTGTGTGCCGGACCGAGACTCGAACTCGGGACCTTTGCCTTTCGCGGGCAAGTGCTCTACCAACTGAGCAGCCCAAGCACGACTCACGTCCCGTCCTCACAGCTTTACTTCTGCCAGTATCTGCTGATAATGTCACCTTACGGTATTGCAGAGCGCAGACTTTGATGAATCTGCATACAAACCAGCGCAAGTGAGTAGCCTGTACTTCTGTGTGTGTTATCGTAAATACAAACCTGGGAATGTGAACTGACAACCTAAATGAGTTACTGAGCTCAAAGCCACATGACTTACATGAAAATGAAAAGAATCCTCTCTGTACGAAACCCGCTCTGATTCGTAACCAAATAAATAAGCAAACCAATAATTTCGTACTCAGTACACTTGACCAGTGCGAACTGTTTAAAAAAAAATGTAACTGTATAAAAAACAGAAATAACAAACTGTAATGTCGACCTGTATAAGAATATGGCCTGGTAAATAAAGAAAGTAACAATCTACATTGCGCAGAGGAAACACAATCGTATATTATGAATGTCACCTGCAAAATGAAGTACTGGCAGAAATATCAACAGGGCAAAACTCCGCAACAGGTAAGAAAAAATACTGCTAAAAACTAACCACAATTGGTCCAGGGGAACTGGGTTCATAATCTTGACATATAATGCCAATGAAACACATGACTCAACCTTTAAGTACTGAATTTCCAGTTAGAAAGGAATTTACCAAATAAAACAATTATAGACCTTAATATGAAAATTCATTTAATGTAATGACTTCTGTGGTACATTAAATTAACGCAGAAGATCAGTCAATAGAATAATTATCAAAAACTCGACTGTGATGAGGGTGAAGTGGGCCAACAATACAAGTCTACAAAAATAAAAATAAACTTTTGTACATAATCAAATAACACTTTGTTGTACATTTCAAAACCTTTTTTATGTCTGTATGCCATCCAAACATTGTTCTGAGTTATCATTACTCCTCGTAATAAATCTGCTACTGACATAGTTCCAGATGTGCGCCCATGCCTTACACTGAACACTCAACGAACCTCGCCTGCTGCACACGGCAGCTTTCCACCACTGACGGTCAATGATTCTACGATGCCACAGTGCTGCCAACGCAGACACAGGTACTGTTACCTAAGAACTGCTTCTCTGACAACAGTTCTTCAAATATATCATTTTCATTTACAAATAATAACACCTCCAATAATATCATCAAAAAATACCCGTCTTACATCAGTAGTAATGTATATTCATATAGGCAACAAAAGAGGGATGTTATACTTTCAAATAGACCCCGTCATAATCACCCAAACATTGTAGAAACTTCGTGCTATGTTGTTAACTTAGAGTACAAAATTTTTATCATCTACTGCTGAAAATGCTAACTTATGCTGACACATAGTGAATGCTACATGATCTCTCGATGAAATAAAATATTGAGGAGTATAAATGCGTATTAGCGTAGGTAAGAAACGGAGGTTGCCATGCTTTCAACTACCGAAGTCGTCTAAACGACTCCATTTTAGCGTATTGTAGTAGAAGACATTTGTAATCTTCTGATGATAACGCTAACTTGCGCTATTGGACACAGCAAATGACAGTGCTAAACAGGCAAGGCAGTGGCAGTTGACACTAAAAAATAGGACAGTACTGACACAGTATTATACAACCAGAAGTTGACAGTGTATGTGCCGTATATTGCCAGCGGGTGCCAGCTACTGGATCTTAAAATTGTATTTTTAGTCAGGTATCTGACAATTTTTATGTACAATGGGTGTAAAAAAAAACATAATGCATTTCAAAGAATACTTTTCACACTGGCCGACAAAACGCACGAAACGGATTGGAACATCAGAAAGGAAAAGGTTCCACAAAGAATATCAAACAGCGGAATTCAGACACAGGGTATCAAAACGGATCTGATCAAAACATTCCACAACTCATTTCAAATAACAGCATTCACCAAAAATGGCACTAAGCACTGTGGGACTTAACATATGAGGTCATCAGACCCCTAGACTTAGAACTACTTAAACCTGACTAAGCTAATGAGATCACACACATCCATGCCCGAGGCAGGATTCGAACCTGCGACCGTAGCAGCAGCACGGTCCTGGACTGAAGCGCCTAGAACCGCTCGGTCACATCGGCCGGCATCATGCAGCCACTAACCATCAGTGAAACGGGACGGGACGGTACAGAAAGTCAAACATTCCCAAAATTCACTCCAAATGGCGGAATTCACAGACCATCAATGGCACGGCACGTCACGTCAAAGTTTATCAGGAAGATAGTTTTACATTGACGTAGGACATAATAACAGTGGTGTCGTTTGCAAATCTCGAATGCTGACAATGTCCTTGCTGCACTCACTCATATTGTAGAAAAGGATTTAGTTTTTATTCTGATGACACATTGCGAAAGACCTGTGACGATTAGCATATTTTTCCTGTGAGTATTCTTCAACAAGAGAGGCCAAGTGAAAAATATAGTTTCAAGTTGCGACTTGGTCAACAAACAAAAGTGACCAGTCAGCAAGCAGAGACTAGTCGATGCCAGCAAGTCAAAGCTTTTTCCTACAAACAAAATGCTTAGTCAGATTCGCGACGTCACGTGTGCAGGTCAGCACCCCGCCCACGACGTCACAAGCCTTCCCCCCTCCCCCCCCCCCCCCCCTCAATTCACTATGACAGCATCATATGCACGTGAGGATCACTGACCTTTGAAGTATGACGCCACAACGTTTTAATAACCTGTGAGATTGATGATGATGATGAGGTCCTATACTCCGAGGTGCGTAGGGGACCATGTGGGAGACCCGCACCGCTGTACTAGGCAAGGTCCTAGTGGAGGTGGTTTGCCTTTGTCTTCCTCCGACCGCATGAGGTAATTTGAAATAGCCTCAAAGTTGATTAGATCAGTTAAAATGTATCATATACAGACACCTATAAGAGAAATTGAAAAATTTAATGTATACATTGATCCGGGACGCCATTTTGCCTGTTTTATTTAACATCGTCATAGAGAAGATGGACAGAGAATTTACTAAACCTAATCTTCAATGGGTCCAACAATAGGTTATGGAAGTTACTAGACTTGCCCACGCAGATGGTGTACAGCATTGGTAAGTAACTCGAAATCAGAATTAATCAAAATGATGCAAAATCATTGCAAAATCGCTGCCTAAAATTATTTCGTGAGAATAAAGACCAGACAGAATGTCTGGTCATAACTAAGAAAACGCGAAATTGATGCACCTTCGATTGCAGATGGATTCACTTTCAAGACATTTGACCGATTCTAGTTCCTAGAGAGTATGCAGTATGGTTTGAGAGTAAATCGGAGAAAGACGAAGGTAATGAGAGGTAGTAGAAATGAGAACAGAGAGAAACTTAACATCAGGATTGATGGTCACGAAGTCAATGAAGTTAAGGAATTCTGCTACCTAGGCAGTAAAATAACCAATGACGGACGGAGCAAGGAGGACATCAAAAGCAGACTCGCTATGGCAAAAAAGGCATTTCTGGCCAAGAGAAGTCAACTAATATCAAATATCGGCCATAATTTGAGGAAGAAATTTCTGAGGATGTACATCTGGAGAACAGCACTGTATGGTAGTGAACCATGGACTGTGGGAAAACCGGAACAGAAGAGAATCGAAGCATTTGAGATGTGGTGCTATAGACGAATGTTGAAAATTAGGTGGACTGATAAGGTAAGGAATGAGGAGGTTCTACGCAGAATCGGAGAGGAAAGGAATATGTGGAAAACACTGATAAGGAGAAGGGACAGGATGATAGGACATCTGCTAAGACATGAGGGAATGACTTCCATGGTACTAGAGGGAGCTGTAGAAGGCAAAAACTGTAGAGGAAGACACAGATTGGAATACGTCAAGTAAATAATTGAGGACGTAGGTTGCAAGTGCTACTCTGAGATGATGAGGTTAGCACACGAAAGGAATTCGTGGCGGGCAGCATCAAACCAGTCAGTAGACTGATGACCAAAAAAAAAAAAAAGTTCCTAGTGATTCCTTTTAGTACAAACAGCAGAACGGGTATAGAAACAGATGCCCGTCCAGCAGCAGCCAACAAAACATTTCTTAGTTGTATCAGTATTATTAAGAAAAGGTCACTTAGTATTAACTTCAAAATTCGCTTTATCAAAAATAAAGGGTTGAAATGACTCTAAGCACTATGGGACATCTGGGGTCATCAGCCCCATAGACTTAGAACTACTTAAACGTAACTAACCTAAGACATCACACACATGCATGCCCAAGGCAGGATTCGAACCTGCTACCGTAGCAACAGCGCCTAGAACCGCTGGGCCACAGTGGCCGGCTCGCTTTATCAGTCAACTTTGTAATCGGTATCACTATATGATTGTGGTGTATTAACATTTAAAAAGAAGTTGAAGAAAACTGTAAATAAGTGGAAAGAAAATACTAAAGAAAATTTTTAGACTTGTGATTTATGAAAATAACTTGGAATGGAGAATAGGAAACATGAAGAAATACCAGAGGTGCACTAACACCGTAACGTCGAAGTGCTAATGAATACAAGATTGAGCTGGACTGGTCACTTAGCAAGAATATCGGAGAAGAGCCTACTTAGCATTCTGCAGGACAATGGATGGAACGTAAGGAGGAGGCAGACCCAAATTTAGGTGGCCAGTTAACATGTAGGAGGAAGCAACTGGGATGAACATCAAATAGGCACAAAGTTCACTAGACAGAACGAAATGGAAGAGGCTCGTAGAGCAGTCGTATGGTCGATGAGGCTATTGCCGCACGCAAAATAAAGGAAACTAAGTACGGTACTGTTAATGTAAAACTGATAATAGTTAGGGACGGAAAACCTCGATAGCGCGTACGTCTTTCGAAATAATGGCATAGATGAAGGAAAGCGAAGGCGTATCTAACGAAGGTGCGGACCCTGTCTCGAAATAACGATTCAGCACCAACGATTCATGACTGACTGGAGTCAAAGTAGCAAGCAGTCATAAGACCACTGTTTGCAGGAAAGGAAGACCACTATTCAACCTGTTGCCGACGTCGATATCGTTAGAGAAGAATCACGTGTTCTGGTAAGAGAAAGGCGGGGAAAGAAGTAGGCTGTGTTGTTTTCAAAGGAACCAACGGGTTTAAGGAAACCATGGAAAACCTGCACCTGGATAATCGGACTAGGATTCGAACCACTATTCTTCCTAGTGTGAGTTCAGTGTCTTGACCGCTGCGTCACCTTCTCGGCACAAGCAATCCAATAACTGGAAACCACTACATCAATCGTCGAAACATTATACGCAAAAATTGACTTGATAAGCCGGCCAGAAAATAACATGCCATCACGCAATCACATCGAGGAAACCTCTGAAATTAAAATACATGTGCCTCTAGTTGGAAACGACCATCATACTTCATGTTACACAACCTAGGATCACATTCCCACCTTTCCTGGTTTACTGACTTTGTCATTGACGTAGTATACTGCTTCAGTGACGTGCGAACAGTGTCAATCAATTTGCCTTGACAGGTAATTAGGGTTTCACAACTTGAAGAATAATGTCGAGCACGATTCACGGACTTATTGCGTTTCCTGAAGCGGAAGCCCTGCTCAGAGTGCAGACCTTGACCTAATGCGTCGGCAGCAGCAAATCAGCAAAAAACGAAAGGGAGCACAGAGTTAGAGCCGAGAAGTGGCAGTATTGGCAAACTGCGGCCGTGACAGCAATCAGAACCTTTACCGTTCGCAGCCAGGGCCTTTACTGCCACAGCAACGAGTGAAATAGCCACGTTCAGAAGATAGCGAAAGCTGGAACAGAGCGTAAATTAACAAGTGTCTGAGCAAAACTGCGAACTAATATCTTGGAAATTTGAAAACCCTTAGAGCCTGCGCATAAGTACTCTGGAAACCAGCAAAGTCCTTACTGTTTCCAAATTCGTATCACCACCACCAACAACAGTCACTGAACATTCAATGATGGATAAATGCGTCCACTAGAGTAGTATTTTTTTGTTTACGCTGTATGTTGTGGCCCACTTTATTTTCAAATGGTTCAAATGGCTCTAACAAGGGAACCTCCCCACCGCACCCTCCTCTGATTTAGATATTGGTTGGCACAGTGGCACAACTTCTCCCTGTTTTCTCGATTGATCTGTGTTCAGTTTTGAAGGCCTATCCACTGTGCCAACTTACAACTAAATCTGAGAGAGGGTGCGATGGGGAGGTTCCCTTGTAAGCACTATGGGAGTTAACGTCTGAGGTCATCAGTCCCCTAGACTTAGAACTACTTATACCTAACTAACCTAAGGACATAACACACATCCGTTTATTTTCATTTTGTACAAAGTCTCGCCCCGTATGACGTCTTCATCACGTAAGAAGCCCTTTCCCCTCTCCACCCAATTTCAGCGTAGTATTAAAATAATGCAACCCAGTCAGAATGTAGTTTCAATAAATAAGAAAATAAAATAACTTCAGAAATTCAAGACGGCGTACATGACGCATTGGTGCTTTGTGCCCCACGCCCTCTTCCTCTCTCCAGACAATCACCGTGTAGTATTAAAATGAAGTGGAAAAATCGTGACGTTAAGGTCAAAGGTGAAACGTCCTGACATATTAACACTGTGTGCAAGTTTGGAAGGTAGGAGACGAGGTAGTAGCAGATGTAGAGCTGTGAGATGGCTCGTCAGCTCAGACGATAGAGCACTTGCCCGTGAAATTCGAAGTTCCCGAACTCGAATCTCGGTCTGGCACATAATTATAATCTGCCAGGAGGGTTCATACCAGCGCACACTCCGCTGTAGACTGAAAACTCGTTCAAGGTCAAAGGTATTGCCATTCTAATTGTGTGCACACGCTGAACTCTGTATTCCATACGTCAAATTCTGTACGTGCTATCTCTCTCACAAAGCAGTACAGTCATTTTGTGTTCGTCTCTGTAAGCTACTTTCCCTTTTGTTCGAGAGCGCTCAGACACAGGTTTATTTCAAATACTGCAGCCTCATTAGTAAATTTCATTGCTTCTATACGCGCTTCCACAACTCTCAATACTGTATCGTCATCTGTATACTTAGTTCTCTCTGTTTATGTCAAATAATGTACTGCCTAAGCATCAGTAAATTTCACCTCTGTCTTTCTAATATGCTGCACAGGAATGGAAAGGAAAGAAACTCAGGCAAAGGATATTCTACGCATGAAATATTTCTTATATACAATGTTTTTAAATTCATTTTTTTTTTTTTTTTTGCGTACAATGTTTTTATTTTTTTGTATTCAACGATTTCTACATTTCAGCAGTTTTTCTTACAATGTTTTAATTGCAACATTGTCTATTCCATGCACCCTGTGTGTATTCACAGAGTTTAAACCGTACAATGATTCTCGCTGAAAGCAGTCTGTTTATAACATTTCTTACGATAATTTAATGGCGTGTGACGATGGCCTCCCGTCGGGTAGACCGCTCGCCTGGTGCAAGTCTTTTTGATTTGACGCCACTTCGGCGACTTGCGCGTCGATGGGGATGAAATGATGGTGATTAGGACAACACAACACCCAGTCCCTGAGCGGAGAAAATCTCCGACCCAGCCTGGAATCGAACCCGGGCCCTTAGGATTGACAGTCCGTCGCACTGACCACTCAGCTACCGGGGGCGGACATTTCTTACGATGATCGTTATTTACCTTCCAACTTTCCTCTAGGACCTTCTGGAATCGCATTTACCTTCATATACATCACACTCGGAGCCCTGCATGCCCATTACACTATGTTCCTACTACTGAGATAGTTCAGTATTTATTTATTGTTCCCTGGAACCAAATTAAGGAGAAGTCTCCATGGTCATGGAACGAGTCAAAACATGAAATTATAACATGATATTAGAAACAGATAAAATGAAATATAAAAAAACATATTCAGTTGAAAAGTCGTAAGTTTAAATGAAGAAAATCAACAATGTAACACTGGAATTTGCTTAATTTTTTAACTCTTCCAGGAGCTCCTCGACAGAATAGAAGGAGCGAGCCATGAGGAAACTCTTCAGTTTAGACTTAAAAGAGTTTGGGCTACCGCTAAGATTTTTGAGTTCTTGTGGTAGCTTATTGAAAATGGATGCAGCAGAATACTGCACTCCTTTCTGCACAAGAGTCAAGGAAGTGCATTCTACATGCAGTTTTGATTTCTGCCTAGTATTAACCGAGTGAAAGCTGCTAACTCTTGGGAATAGGCTAATATTGCTAACAACAAACGACATCAAAGAAAATATATACTGTAAGGGCAATGCCAGAATTCCCAGATTTTTTAATAGGGGTCGACAAGAGGTTCTCGAACTTACACCATATATAGCTCGAACAGCCCGTTTTTGAGCCAAAAATACCCTTTTTGAATCAGAAGAATTATCCCAAAAAATAATACCATACGACATAAGCGTATGAAAATATGCGAAGTAGACTACTTTTCGTGTTGAAGTGTCACTTATTTCAGATACTGTTCTAACGGTAAATAAAGCAGCATTTAGCTTCTGAACAAGATCCTGGACATGGGCTTTCCACAACAGCTTACTATCTATCCGAACGCCTAGGAACTTGAACTGTTCCATCTCGCTTATAATATGCCTATTCTGTCTGATCAAAATATCGGTTCTTGTCGAATTGTGAGTTAGAAACTGTAAAAACTGAGTCTTACTGTGATTTAGCATCAAATTATTTTCCACAAGCCACGAACTTATTTCATGAACTACATTATTTGATACTGTTTCAATATTACACACACGATCCTTCACTACCAAGCTGGTGTCATCAGCAAACGGAAATATTTTTGAATCATCTGTAATACTAGAAGGCATATCATTTATATAAATAAGAAACAGCAGTGGTCCCAGCACCGGCTCTTGGGGAACGCACCACTTAACAGTGCCCCATTGGGACTGAACATCACTACCACTCTCAATATTGCGGAGAATTACCCTACTACTATTTTACTATTATTACCCTACTATTATTTACCCTACTATTATTTTTAAGTGCAAGGGATAACTAGGACGAGGCTTATTTTGCTTTTGATAGGTATGTGAGAGAGAAGGAAGTCATTATATTTTAAGTTTGTTAAATTGCTTCCTATGTATGATTCTTTCCCTCGTCACGGTATACACATAGGCATCAAGCGTATATGCTTTGAGGTGTCATGTTGTACAGATTGTGGAATGTGGTTATGCAATAAGGGGTGCGTTAAGATACAGTGAGATTCATTAATCACAATGATAATTTATTAAGAACAGAAAGCAGTGGGTAGTAATTAAAATGATTACTACTATTTTTAAGTGCAAGGGATAACTAGGACGAGGCTTATTTTACTTTTGATAGGTATGTGAGAGAGAAGGAAGTCATTATATTTTAAGTTTGTTAAATTGCTTCCTATGTATGATTCTTTCCCTCGTCACGGTATACACATAGGCATCAAGCGTGTATGTTTTGAGGTGTCATGTTGTACAGATTGTGGAATGTGGTTATGCAATAAGGGGTGAGTTAAGATACAGTGAGATTCATTAATCACAATGATAATTTATTAAGCAAGAAAGTATAAGGACTTGCATCAATATGTGCCCTGCCGAACGGCATGGCTGTTTACCACAGCGCAAGAGACCATGGTCATTGGTGTGTATGACACTGAGAGAGCGACTGAGGTGGACCATTGGTGGAAATGTGTGTGAGAATTCCTAAGGGACCAAACTGCTGAGGCCATCGCTCCCTAGATGTGGTAACTTATGCTAAGAACAACACATACACCCACGCCCGAGGGAGGACTCGAACCTCCAGCGGGAGGGGCCGCGCAATCCGTGACATAGCGCCCCTAACCATGCAGCCACTCCGTGAGGAAGACAAGTGGTGGATGGGAGCGCCACGGAGGCCAAGCTGGGGGAAGGTGTGGCCGGCGGTGGGAAGTCAGCTGCATAATTCGAAAACACAAACATCTCCTAGTAGACAGTTCCGTGCCCGTGGTCCGCACCCCTGCCGCGTCGTCCAAAGTCAGCGTGGAGCACGGATGGGTGTGACGGCAACCGCAGCTGCCGACGTGGGCTGGACCTGGAGACGGATTGATGGTACTCGTCATTTCCTGGGGTGACATAGAAGATAGCAGTTCTGGGTAGATACAAGTCCAGGGGCCTCAAGCACCTGGTGTGCTGGACTTGACCACATTCACAATGAGCGGACTGCTGTGTGAACAATCTGCTGCAGGTGTCTGTGGCGATGCACAGTTGAAATATTCTCCGCTACTTCCTCTCGTATTTCACGTTAAGTAGGGTTTCCTTTCTAGTGCTAAACGAAACAAAAAATATCAGCTGAGTACAAGAGAAAATAAATGCTTTCCAAAAGTTAACCAACAACGAACCATAAGTAAAGTGTCTATATCTGAAAGCGGAAGTAAAACAGGGATGCGCTGCTCTAGTGGAAAGCAGACCTATCTTGTGTTTCTTAGAAGTCAAGCCACACATCATCGACCTGTCACACTCAACTGATCTTAAGTGCAGGACAGCTGCCAGCACGTTGTGCTCCAGCATATGAACTCTGATAACGAATTTTGCCACGACAACAACACCCTGGGAGAAATTGGTACAAGCGTAAATGAATAACCGACAAATCTACTAAAAGTTAATATGTTTTAGATGCCTAGTGTCCTTCAGTTTTGTAGGTGTACCTTCATTACAGCAATTGCCCCAAAATACAAATGCTTTGTTCAGAATTCACAGAGCTCTCAACCCGACAACAGAAAGTTACTTACGAACGAATTTACGCTGCTAACATGCCACACGTTCACTGGGCTTTGCTACCTGCTGCGCCAGTATAGTTTCAGAATTTTTAGCACTGAATAATCTGATACTCTCCCAGAACCAATAATAAAATGATCTCAATGTCTCAACCAAGTGGTCATCAGCGACTATAAAATCACATTGAGGCAGTAAACACTGGAGCAGTCTAAGTATCCCACTTTGTGTTGTTATTGTTGTTGTGGTCTTCAGTCCAAAGACTAGCTTGATGCAGCTCTCCATGCTACTCTAGTATCCACCTATCCACATGAATTACAATATGGCGAAGCGCCTTCCATAAGCTTTGCATATTGTCTGACAGTTTGAGTCTGCGTAAGTTATCACAAATGAAAATATACTTTGGCAGTACCAAAGAAATTCAGTTCCTATTGCAGTTTACTTGGTGAGACGTTAATGATTTAACATTCGCGAAAACAAAGCTGTTTACCTCATAACTGTTGAGCTGACGTTCGCCGCGCGTTCTCTCTCTCTCTCTCTAATCGCCAGCCATATTGTTACGGACAATGGCGCGTCACTCTCCACTGCTACCTGTCAGTGATGTCATATTATCCACTTTAAGAACTGTTAATGCTCTTATTGCCATGACAAATGGTGGTTTTCCCGTAACAAAGTTGCCGAAGTATTTTTCTCAACGGTTCTATACATGTTTCGGGGTGTGGAAACCGAATTTCGTATTTCCTGTCTTGTAAGTGGTCGACTACACAACTAAAACGTAATAAACCTCATAATTTAAGTACTTTTCAGTTTTACGCTTACATCTAAGAAACTATGCGAAGATGAACATTCTGTTCAAAATTAGAGTACATATTTCCTATAAAATTCACAAGTTAGGTTTCATTTTCTGACGAGTGGTATCTGCTAGAGTGCGCTGAAAAGCAGTAAATTTTTCCCTTCCTGTGAAAACGTCAAAAACCCCCACTCCCACCCACTAGAACTTGAAAAACATACATGTTATCAACAAAAAACTCTACACCACATGAAATTACATTTCCTGCAAGAGACGTTCAAAAAATTCAGTTTTCACTCAAGAAGGATGCAGCAAAGCGATTATCACGAAATACACTACTAGCCATTTAAATTGCTACACCAAGAAGAAATACAGATGATAAACGGGTATTCATTGGACAAATATATTATACTAGAACTGACATGTGATGACATTTTCACGCAATTTGGGCGCATAGATCCGGAGAAATCAGTACCCAGAACAACCACCACTGGCCGTAATAACGGACTCGATACCCCTGGGCATTGAGTCAACCAGAGCTTGGATTGCGTGTACAGGTACAGCTGCCCACGCAGCTTCAACACGATACCACAGTTCATCAAGAGTAGTGACTGCCGTATTGTGACGAGCCAGTTGCTCGGCCACGATTGACCAGACGTTTTCAGTTGGTGAGAGATCTGGAGAACGTGCTGGGCAGGGCATCCAGAAAGGCCCGTACAGGATCTGCAACATGCGGTCAGGCATTATCCTGCTGAAATGGACGGTTCTGCAGGGATCGAATGAAGGGTAGAGCAACGGGTCTTAATAATCTGAAATGTAACGTCCACTGTTTAAAGTGCCGTCAATACGAACAAGAGGTGACCGAGACGTGTAACCAATGGCACCCCATACCATCACGCCGGGTGATACGCCAGTATGGCGATGACGAATACACGCTTCCAACGTGCGTTCATTGCGACGTCGCCAAACACGGATGCCACCATCATGATGCTGTAAACAGAACCTGGATTCATCCCAAAAAATTACGTTTCGCCATTCGTGCACTCAGGTTCGTCGTTGAGTACACCATCGCAGGCGCTCCTGTCTGTGATGCTGCGTCAGGGGTAACCGCAGCCATGGTCTCCGAGCTGATAGTCCATGCTGCCGCAAACGAACTGTTCTTGCAGATGGTTGTTGTCTTGCAAACGTCCCCATCTGTTGACTCAGGGATCGAGACGTGGCTGAACGATCCGTTACAGCCATGCGGATAAGATGCCTGTCATCTCGACTGCTACTGATACGAGGCCGTTGGGATCCAGCACGGCGTTCTGTATTACCCGCCTGAACCCACCGATTCCATATTCTGCTAACAGTCATTGGAATCCGACCAACGCGAGCAGCAATGTCGCGATATGATAAACCGCAATCGCGATAGGCTACAATCTGACCTTTATCAAAGTCGGGAACGTGATGGTACGCATTTCTCCTCCTTACACGAGGTATCACAACAACGTTTCACCAGGCAACGAGTGTCAACTGCTGTTTGTGTATGAGAAATCGGTTGGAAATTGTCAGCACGTTGTAGGTGTCGCCACCGGCGCCAACCTTGTGTGAATGCTCCGAAAAGCTAATCATTTGCGTATCACATCATCTTCTTGGTGTCGGTTAAATTTCGCATCTGTAGCATGTCAGCTTCGTGGTGTAGCAATTTTAATTGCTAGTAGTGTATGGCGTCTCTGCCGTACAGCCAAACGATCCCTCCCACCTGTCTCCCAACGGCGCTATACTTTCTGTGCATTACATTTAAAAGAGGTCGTTTTGGTTGAATTGATGGGACAGTACTTTTGATGAAAACATAAGCAAATTATGTTTACAGCGTACTAGGTAATGACACTGTAAATGAAGAATATGAAATCTATATGTAGTAATGAAGTGAGTGACTGTCGAACCCAGGATAGCGGCTTCACTTGAAGCAGGTTCTACAACTGGAAAAGAAAAAAGGCATTTAGAGACAGCATATGGATACGAGAGAGAGACAAGCTGTATATCGAACTATCGATGTATGAAGAGATACCTATACTGACATCAAGTGCACAGCGTATTTACTCGTCTCCGTTTGGCTGTTGGTGGCTCAGGTAATGTTTCTTAGGCATTGGAAGGTGCTGATGAAGGATCTTGGGCAACGGAAAATCCAGGCAAACCGTCGGGGGCTGTGGAAAGTCCAGGCTGAACAGTGAGTTATTTCTGTTCTTCAACTGGAAAAAAGGGTTCTTGAATGAGTCTCGTTGTGACAGAGAAAAAATGTTTAGTAAATACGCATACCGCTGCAAAATACTAGCTCTACTACTTTGCTTCCACCGGTTTTTTTTTCTCGAAGTTCGGGGCTTTATTGTGAAAAACTTTTTAAAAATTATGATTGATAGTATTGCCCATCGCTGGCCACTACATTCTCCCATCTTTCGGATAGCATACGAATCCTGTGACGGAAGAACCTGGCGTCTTTTGTGGGGATCCATGAATCGATTCAATTTTGCACTTGTTCATATGAACGAAAGTGCTGGTCAGCCAGACTGTATGCTACTGATCGAAAAAGGTAGTAGTCAGAGAGAGCAACGTATGGAGAATATGTCGGGAGGGATAGGACTTCTCATTTCAACGTTTCCGTGTATATTTTGACGGGTTTGGTGACATGGGGTCTAGCACTGACCTGCTGCAAAATTACCGTTACGTGTCTATCGCTGTATTGTGACCGTCTGTGTTTCAGTGCTGGGCTCGAACGCATCAATTGCTTTCGATAATGATGTCCTGTGACTGTCTTCGTCAGTTTCAGTAGCTACGATAACGTTCTGTCTTCCCCCGCCATGCCGGGCTTCGACATCAAAATCACCGTCCTTAAGGCGTTGGAAACATTCCCTACACGTTCTTCCACTAATAGTTCCCTCACCATTGGTCTTACCCAGCATTTTAAGAGCCACAGCCACGATTTCTTCATGTTAAGGCAGAAAATTAAAATTTCCAACAAATGGCGAGAAATGGGTACGTAAGTTAACGTACTTAATCGAGAATAACCTTATGATCCAATCACAAATCGACTAATATTTTTTGGCATTATGTTTACAGATGCCTAAGCTTATTGTATTACACCTATGACCAACCACCTGAACCTCACTTGCCGCTACTGCCGTCTATTGCAAAACGACCCTAATAGTATTTGAATTGATAGCTTTTGCAACCTCAGCTATTTCACACAGGTGTACTGAAAGTCGTTCGTCCAGGTCCTCTTCTTCTGTATCAAAACTGTCGATGTTAGACACGGCCCGTGACACTGCTGGCATAGTTTCTTGCATAAGAGTCCTGCTCGCCTACTGACATTGGCAATATTTCGTGCATTTGCATGACATAAGCTGAAGAAGCCTCTAGCGAGACTGGGTTTCAATGTGGTTAAGGGAGCCAAACCACTTTTTGTTAACTCACAGCTCTGCTCAGGATGGAAGTAGTTTCCGACCCACTCCTGCACCTGATGGAAAAACTCTGGAGGTTCGTTGTTGAGCTGTAACTTTAATGGCAGATATGGAAGTAGTGCTACCTGATGCTTTTTGGCTGATGTCACATTTTGTTTATACCTCAGCTAGTTGAGTGTTGTGTTCGGATGGTTACTCTCAAAAAGGGCATGTAACACCATAGCTTAGACACTACATACCTTTTGTTGATTCATTTAGCTTTGTGTTTTGTTGAACAATTTTGTGAAGAACTACCAATATATGCAAATGTTCTGATTTATTTAAAATGTTTGTTTGCTGTTATGTAAACTGCTAACCTTCACTTAGGGTTCTTAGTTATTTTGTATGTAAAAGGTGTTGTGGTTCCCCTCGGGAACGGAACTGTGTAGCGTGCGCAAATTGTGGTTGGCCTAGGTAGAAAAGGTGGAACAAAGAGTCAGTCCGGGACGAGCTACCAAACTGTGAACTGCCCATGTAAAAGTTGTATATTGTGCTGGTTCTGAGAGAGGCTTTTCCTGACGCAATTCTACCTGGAAATCCACCTACCAACATGCATTCGCCACCACGTTGCGCAATCACTAGAAAGGAACCAAGAATTGTAAATATGTAAAGTGAAGGATCAGCTCATTGGGTGTTTTAGGGTGCACAAATATAAGGTAACCTATACTCGAACTCTTATACCTACCTTGATTTTTTATCCCTCTGTCATATTTCCACTTAGGGTCCTTCCCACGCTAAAGTGATTACCGAGTGTCCTTATTGAAAGAACATTAAAGCTCAGTGTTTTAGCACAACTGAGTATATAGTGAATAATGCTTGCTGAAAATAAGTTTTCTATTAACACTGCTTATTAAAATTTTATTGCCAACTTCTAAAGTGAAAGTTCTCGAAACTGAGGCTTACAAAGTTTTGCTTAGTAAGTGATGACAGTGCAATCTGTTGAAAATCAACCAAAGGTGAGCTATTGTCTTATAACCACATCAAGTTGCGTTCTACTGCAGTAAGAGTTGAGAGCTAATACTGTTGAAGGTTACGTGTTCATACTTGTTAAGGGCTTGTTTCTTTAGTGTATTGAAAGTGTGTTTAGTATGCTCTGCTACAGTGGTCAGGATTAAGGGCGCCTTCCACTGAAAGTAGTTCAAATGCACAAAGTTATTTAATTATAGCAAGTTTCAATTACTCTTCCTATTCAAGTGAACTTCTATACAATGTTGGACTCCCCTTGTATATTAAAAGTGCATATTAATGGTGTAACAGGATCAACAGTTTGTCTATTGTGCTCATGCTAGATAACGATTAATAGAAAGACAACTTGCATGGGGGCTTAATTAAATATGATGCAAATATTTTTTAGGTTTTTCGTAGCTGTAAGTCCGATTACGCAAGTCTCGTAAACAGCTGGCCCTGACTAGAATTATTACGCAATCTGACTGCAACAAACAATGAAAGAAAATTTTCGTAAACACAGTTAATTAATTAAGTCCCCAGCAACTATAAAACCTACAAAACCAATAAGCACAAGAGTAACTGTTCTGTATGTGGGAGTGTGACTCAACGTACACATCTGGCACGGTTCTTCTCCAACAAGACAAGAATTTTTAAATACCAATTATACTGACGTGCTAAAAGAAAATTAGAAAAACTATAATTACGCAAGAAAACCAGAATTCACTCTAATACAAGAACACAAGCCAGATGCTTTGTTGACTGAACCTGTAATGACGCATTATTTCAGACACACAAATAATAAAAGAACATTGTGGTTTTTACCTTCATATATATTGACGAAATGCACTCTGATCATTACAATAACATCTGCTATCTCTCCCATCAAATAACTGGATAAAACATGGAACAAACACTCCTTACTACAACATCTCGACAAGCCTTGCCCACTAGCACATCTCAACACGAACCGTCTTCTACGAGCTCTGCCCACGCACTGACTAGTACGAGCTCTCGACAAGCACTGACTTCTACGAGTTCTTAACAGGCACTGTGCAGGTGGCTTAATAGTACTCTTTGGCGCAATCTCTGGCGCAGTGGCTCAGTGTAGCCACCTTTCAAACTATCTATGAAAACAGCAACTTCTTTATTCAAAAGACAGTGAGAAGTAATTTGTTAGTGAAATACATTTAACTTTCATTCTAGATAGGAAAGTATTTAGCTGAGAGAGACTTAACCTATGACCAGTTCATAATTTTGCAGTAAACTACATTTACAATTTTTGTCAGAAATGAAAATGTTTCAAAAGCAATATTGAACCTATGTCCAAATTTTGTTTCTAAAGTGCACTGTAATAGTAATATTAATGAAACCACTCAGTTTCACTAATCCCTGAAGATACTGTAGTAGTGTGTGTCGTTATCTGTTATATTCATACAAATAGTCTGTTCTGCTCTTGCTGTCAACTCAAAACTTAACGTTAATATATGCGGGTGTCAGAGTTCATTGCACTCGCGTGTGACAAAAGTATAGGCTGTGTTTGCCCTTTGAAGTTAAATTATTTTCCTTTCTTGAATAAGAATGTTACTCATTCTCATTTCTAATTAGGTTGGCGACCATTTTCTTTATTCTTTGAACAGTCTAGATAGGTAAAACATTGTTTGTTACTGTTTAAATATTTACTTAATTTCGACTTTCAGTTTCAATAAGCCACCTCCGTTAGGTACAACACGGTCAACATAACAAAATTCCTCTCGGAGGGTAACACTTCTCTGTTGATTTATACCATAATTACTTGAATACAAATAATTTCATTATACGAACTGCCTCCAGCTTTGAGTTTATGGTAAAGCAGTAGCGGACAGAAGTATTATAGGCAATCAGAAATTCCTCACGAGCCATTGTTTTTTCCTTTGGATGGGGTAAAGCATCAGTGAATTTAGTAATGTATGATTAAAGATCCAGAGGTTTGGAGAGAGTCTTGAGAAGTTTAACCTTGCCTTGGTTGAATAACGCTGGCATAGAGTCACAACCAATCACTGCATGGATGAAGAGCATGTGCTTGGCAACACTCTTCTTCTCTGCACTTCCCGGATGGTAGAGCGGCTGAGGGCCTATACCTCTGCCTCAGCTGAGGAAATATGCATTGTGGGGAGATTGGAGATCCATCATTATCAGCAGTGGCTCGACATCTACGCCCACAATTGCGACAATGTTGTGGACCGAAACCAGGGATTCAAACTTCTGCACTATAAGTGGTTCTGCATCCTCAAATGCCTGCTTCGAACCATTCCACTTTCACTGCATTTTGTCACCAGCAAGCTGACCAGTCTATCCTTATTGTTTTTCATTCGACAAAAAATTTACTTGTGAAACTGTGGTTTCATGGTGCTGCTAAATTGTGTCTCCACAGACTTCTTTGTGGTTGACTCCTCAAGCGCTTCATGGAATTGGTGGTTTTCAGGCTGTCCAAGTACCCATCAAACACAACTGTCGCAGTGTGAATGTAGTTACACCATGCATCATGGATGCATGAGTAGCAAACTGGTTCGACCAGTTGACCACACGAAACTGTGCAACACAAAGATCCCATAAATCACATATACTGTACGACATGAATCTAGAGCAGTGGAGATGGGAGTTAACAAAACTGGGTTGGCTCCCACTACCACACTGAAACTTCCAGTTCTTGAGAAGCGCCGGACGGAGTGGCCGAGCGGTTCTAGGCGCTACGGTCTGGAACCGCGCGATTGCTACGGTCGCAGGTTCGAATCCTGCCTCGGGCATGCATGTGAGTGATGTCCTTAGGTTAGTTAGGTTTAAGTAGTTCTAAGTTCTAGGGGACTGATGACCGCAGATGTTGAGTCCCATAGTGCTCAGAGTCATTTGAACGATTTTTTTTTTTTTTTTTTTTTGAGAAGCTTCTTCAACTTACATATCGCAAATGTAAGACAGCTTGCCACAGTCATTGTGGGTGAAGTAAAGCAGGACTGTTCTGCATGGGACTGTGCCAGCAATGTGAATGGACGTGCTCCAACATCGACGACAATTTTGAAATAGAATAATAATCAATTCAGGATGAATCCGCCTTTTCGTATGTGCACAAATTATTGTTTTCCTTTATCACTAAACATGTTTCACCACAGTTGTGGCATTCTCAGTGGGTTTGTTATTATTTGCCTGAAGTACATATTTGTAGGTTATTTTTAGGTTTATCAATGTGATACGTTAGATTTTGTCGTCATTGAAATTCTGTGTGTATGTTACCTTTTATTTTTACATTGTATGCATCCCATGGCTGGCAACCAAAACCAGCTAAGGTCTAAAGTAGTGCAGCATGTTCTCTGTAAACATGAGGGATGTTAGAGAATAGTCTACACTGGAGTTTTTATTCATTATCCAGTCTTTAAAATGTATTTTCTGGTAAAATTCGTGGCTTATGGCCGCTTTTGGTATTACCATAGGAGTATTTCCCTAGTTCTTAGCTGTGATAAGTTTGTTTTTATGTATCAAACGCGTTTTCTTGTAGGTGAGCTGAACCTGTGGACACTGATTTAAGTTTTGTGAAGCTTAGGTACGGCGAACAATTTCATGTAGTTTGTTATTCATGGATTATGTTTCGTATTTTGGCAGGGTTCTCTCACGTTTTCTCCTGCTAGTTTGTAAGTATTGGGTCCCGTCACGTTGCTGTTGCTTGGCAACAAGTTTTACTACCCAAATTTATGTTTCTGTTGCACTTATGGCTGTGGTTTGTTTGCCCGTTTTGTTTTGGTATGACGACCGCGACCTTTGAATATGCCCATTTGTTTCTATCCTGTATGTGTGTGTGTGTGTGTGTGTGTGTGTGTGTGTGTGTGTGTGTGTGTGTGTGTTTGTGTGTGTATGTGTGTTTTATTCTGTGTTGTCCAATAACTCGTTTAGAGTTCTGAAAAGTGTTTTGTTACATAGTAGTGTTCGATAACTTTTTTTGCCCTGTGTGATAGCCTTTTGGATGTGGTAGTTTTCTTCCATTGTCAAAATTTGGTACAGATGGTTAATGTGTAAGCATTTGGAGGTTTGTTTCTATGCCACTGGAGTGGTAGTTGTTTTTGATGAGGTGGGCTGAAAATGTAGAATGTATGCTAGCATTTTCCAGTGCACTTAAATACTCTGAATATCTTACCCCGAAATTTCTAAATGTCTGTCAGATGCGTACTAAATCATAGTCTTTGCAGGTTAGCTAGTATATACCTGCTTTGTTGAATTTATCTATGATTGTGTTAGATACTTTTAATCTTTAATGCAGGTTATTGTTTGTGTTAAAAAAATGGTTCAAATGCCTCTGAGCACTATGGGACTTAACATCTGTGGTCATCAGTCCCCTAGAACTTAGAACTACTTAAACCTAACTAACCTAAGGACGTCACACACATCCATGCCCGAGGCAGGATTCGAACCTGCGACCGTAGTGGTCGCGCGGTTCCAGATTGTAGCGCCTAGAACTGCTCCGCCAGTCCGGCCGGTGATGTCAGAGTACGTCATGTTTTCTTGTTGATTGTGCTTTCTTCATCTTCTGTGCCTTGTGTGTTCCCTGTCGTGTCTTTGTTACTGGTGTGTTGTGTTGTAATACTGTTGTATGTGTTCTGTGTCAGTTGTGTTTTTATTTTGTAATACAGTTTGTCAACAGCGTTTGTTTTGTAATCACTTTCTGTGGCAATCTGACTGATTATGTATGGTTTGTTAAAAAATAGCGAAATTCCTCCACCAGTATTAAGGCGTTGGTTTTATTGGCAACTAGTTTCGATGTTGTTACAACATCAAAACTAGTTGCCAATAAAACCAACGCCTTAATACAGCTGGAGGAATTTCGTCATTATTTAACATATTATATTAGCTGACGTCCCAAGTCGTCCGGTACAATTATGGATATACGAAGATTATGTATGGGTCTTGTGTGTAGATATCTTCGTCCATTGGAACTCTGTTCAGTCTGTGCAGGAGGTATCTGCGGCTGGCCTGCTTGTGGGTTGTTGGGTGGTTTTGTCTTTTTGAATGACTGTAGTGTTGATGGAGGTTTTCTGTATACTGAGAACGAGTGTTTGTGGTTCTTATTTTCTATTGTGGCGTCTAGGAAAACTATAATTTATCTCCTTCAGTTGCAAGGGTGAAGTGTATTTTTGGATGAAGCTATTGATGTCTCTGTGTAACTGCAGTGTCATGTGTTTCACATATGAGGCAAATTATGTCATTAACTTAGCGGTGCCAGTATATTATTATGCATTGTTTTGGTTTTACTCTCTCTTTAAAGACTTTGTTTTCAAAATGATTAAGGGAGATGTTGGCCAGCATGCCACTTATTGGTGACCCCATGGAGAATCCTTCTCTTGGATGAGGAATCCGTCTTTAAATCTGATATAATTTCGTTCTATGATTACCTTCAGAATAGTTGAGACTTCTCGTGTCCTTGTTTGCAATATCATGTAAGACTGCCTTAGTTGTCTTTCATTATTTTTATTGGTGACCCCATGGGGAATCCTTCTCTTCGATGAGGAATTCGTCTTTAAATCTGATATAATTTCGTTCTCTGATTACCTTCAGAATAGTTGAGACTTCTCGTGTCCTTGTTTGCAATATCATGTATGACTGCCTTAGTTGTCTTTCATTATTTTTATTGTTTCTTCAGTTATTATGTGGGTGTACATTGATGTGATGTCAAATGAGAGTAATGTAGCTGTGTTGAGTACATTCATATCTTAGAGTTTGTTGATTAGGTCAATAGTGTTGTCTGTATAAGTGTAGTGTTTTTGTAGAAATGTGTGCACGTGCCTAGAAAAATTATATGCCGGTGCAGTCATCACATACAACTGTGAAATCAGTCACAGCCTGGTCGGAACATTGGACTTGTGAATCTTCGCTAAGCTTCTGAGTGTGGATGCCTTGGGGTTCTTTTGTGTTATTCTTTTTATTTGTCTTTATAGATTTATGTTTGTAGTAGTCTCTTTGTTATCTCTGGTTGGGGTCACTTTTTAGCTTTATTATTTGATTTTCTTTATGAAATTTAGTGTTTTCTCAGTATTGTCCTTTTCATACATGACAGCCAAAGTCCATCACTTGTCTACCCTCGTGCCCATTGCATTGGATGACTTCAGTTTTTTTGTGTATGTCTTTTGGCTGTTTCCTCCTCTGTAGGTACCTTCTTACCGCTGATGGTATTTTTCTAATAATTTGTCCGATTTCTTCTGCTATTAGTCTTCTGATCAGCCTTGAATTAAAATTTCCTGTGCCTTTCCTTTCTTCCTGTTTATTTATACACTCAATTCACGTAATAATGTTTTCTATTGTTCTTTGTGTTAGGTGCGTTTAGACTGCGTTTGAGTTCCTTTTGGAGCATAAATTTCAGGTAAAAAACACACAAAACATTTAAGAGCTATGAAAAGTAACAGTACACGTTCTACATTTGCATCCCACCTCATCAAAACAACCGCCATTACAGTGGCATTGAAACGGACCTCCATATCCCAACACAGTAACCATCTGTACCAATCTTTAACAATGGCAGAATATTACCACATCGAGAAAGCTATCACACAGGCAAATAGTTGTCGAACAGTACTATGTAACGAACCACGATTCAAAACTGTAATCGACCTATCGGACAACACAGAATAAAACACACACACACACACACACACACATACACAAACAGAATGGAAACAAAGGAACATATTAAAGATCGCAGTCGTCAAACCAAAACAAAACAGTAAAAACATCTCAGCCATAAGTGCAACAGATATGTAAATTTGTACAGTGAAACGTGTGTCCAAACAACAGTAACGTAACGGGAGCCAGTATTTACAAACAGGTAGCAGCAAAGCAAACGTGCGAAAACCCTGTCAAAATACCGAACATAATCCACGAATAACAAACTACATGAAGTTGTTTGCCATACCTAAGCTTCACAAAACTTTAATCGATGTCCACAGGTTCGGGTCAACTACAAAAAATGCTTTTGATACATAAAAACAAAATTATCAGAGCTAAGGACTATGAAAATACTTCTATGGTAAGACCAAATCGTGCAAATGCCACAAATTTTACCAGAACATACGTTTTAAAGATCGAATAATAAACAGAAAATTCAATGCAGGCTGTTTTCTAACATTCGTCATGTTTGCAGATTATATGATGTACTAATTTAGATCTGTGGCTGGTTTCAGTTGACAGCCACAAGTCAAATGACAACAAAATCTGATTTATCGTACTCCATAACCTAAAAATAATACGCTATAATTTATTTCAGGAAAATTATACAAAAAACCTCTGAAGATGTCACAACTGCGGTGAAACATAATGAAATTTTCACTTTGCAGCCGAGTGTGCGCTGATATGAAACTTCCTGGCAGGTTAAAACTGTGTGCCGGACCAAGACTCGAACTTGGGACCTTTGCCTCTCGCGGGCAAGTGCTCTACCATCTGAGCTACCCAAGAACGATTCACACCCCGTCCTCAAAGCTCTAATTCCGCCAGTACCTCGTCTCTACCTTCCAAACTTCACAGAAGCTCTCCTGCTAACCTTGCAGATAGTTTGTAGCACGCGGGCCTTGTGGCAGTGTGTGTTTTGTTTGAAAGATGGATTGGTTGGGTTGGGTTGTTTGGGGGAGGAGACCAGACAGCGAGGTCATCGGTCTCATCGGATTAGGGAACGACGGGGAACAAAGTCGGCCATGCCCTTTCAAACCATCTTGGCATTTGCCTGGAGCGATTTAGGGAAATCAGGATGGCCGGACGAGAGACTGAACCGTCGTCCTCCTGAATACGAGTCCAGTGTGCTAACCACTGCGCCACCTCGCTCTGTTTGTTTGAGAGAGCAGACCTGACTGATCAGTATACGCTGCGTGCGTGCTTAAGCTAATTATGTCAGCATAGTATTTTTCCGTCTATTGTGAGTCTGTTGTTAGTGATTATAAGAATCGATTTTGCATTGGTCTCTCAAAGGTTTCTTGTTTTTCACTATGAGAATGAATTAGATTGTGTTTTTCAGAATTGATTCTGCGCTGTTTTTTTGCTTGTAAACCAGCGATTCAATCAAGTGTACCAAGGTCTGCTTCGTACTGCCTCACATGGATGAGGTGTCATGAATACAACTGAATAGCTACTTATTTAGACATAAGCATGGGTAGTTTGTTAGAGTTGTTGCTGGATAGTGCCCTAGTTGTTAGTGTTGGTAGTTACAGTAGAACAAGGAGATCAAAGGGGAATCAGGGAAGTCAGGGGCGTGCATCGGGCCTGGCTAGACATATTCGTGACCATAACATGAAAAGGAACGATAATATATAAATAAGAAACTATGTGAAATGTTCCACATAAGTAGGTATCCATTGTACTCAGGGTTACGCATCATATGACGCAATCTGGTACCTGTATCCCTAGTGCACAGATTCAGGATATGCGGAGAACCGAAGACCAAAACTTACACTGTCTTCAAGAAATTCAAAAACTGGGAAATGGACAAATGGCTCACACATGTGAGTATTTGTTAGATTCGGTTCTTTGTGATCTACAGTTTGAACAATACAATAGCAGCAAACAATGAGACGCATGATAAGCTGAAAGCCGAAAGTTATGCTGCCAGCCACAACATTAGCTTCATCACGTTATTGGAAGATCACTCACATTTCAGCACGAGGCTATGGCGGAACAGAACCACAACATCAATAAAATCGTTCATAATACCTTAACGTTTTGGACAACAGAACACATTTGGTGGCTCGGCTATAGGAACAAAGGATATAATTCAAAGTTACGCACAAACATTGAAAGGTGGCTACACTGAGCCACAGCGCCAGAGACTGCGCCAAAGAGTATTATTCAGCCGCCTCCACTGGCAGTTCTTATCGAGAAGTCGTGGTGGAGAGTGCTTGTTGAGATGTAGCAGTGGTGAGCCGTTGTTGAGAAGTTGCGGTAGTGAGTGCTTGTTCAGATGTTGTCATATTGTTTTGATGGGCTAGACACCAGATGTTGTTGGATTAGGGATGCTGTAATGTGCTTTTCGTCAATATATATGAAGGTAAAAATTCCTTTTTTTTATTTATTTCAATGTCTTGAACAATAATGCCTATTGGTTACAGGTTCAGTCAACAAAGCATCTGGCTCGTATCAGACTGTATTTCTGGATTCTATGTGCAATTATAGTATTTCTGGTTTTTTTTAATTACTTCAGTATAAATGATGTTTAAAATATCTGGTCTTATTGAGGAAGAACCGTGCCAGATGTGTACGTTGAATCACACTTCCACACACAGAACAGCTACACTTGTGTTTTGTTGTTTCGTAGCTTTTATAGTTGCTGGGGACTTAATTATTTAATTGTGTTAACGGAAGTTTCCTTTCATTCCTTGTTGTTATTCTATGCAGTCAGATTGCGTAATAATACTAGTCAGGGCCAACCGGTTACGAGACTTCGTAATCGGACAGACAGCTACTAAAAAATTAAAAACTGTTTGCATTGCATTCATTAATAATAATTAAGCCCCCATGCAACATACTAAATTACGTGATAGTGGAAGTAAAAGGGGATCGAAAAACACTTGTTTATCTACCGCAACTAAGATAAGAAGAATAATCGTAGTCTCAGGTTAAACTAATGAAAACTATACATATCGTATCGTCACATGTGACGATATGATGTACAGTCATCGAAATGCTTAATGACTTTAGGGTGTTCAAGCTGCCTAACTATATTTGTTTTCCTGTGCGGACCTTCCTGTGGATTAAACACATCGGAAGATGGCAACAGTCTCCCGAAACCGGTAACGAGAATTTTTTTTGTACGGGGTGAACGTTAATCTAATAAAATCTACAAACTGCAGGAGTTGATTTCTTACTGTAAATGGAGGAAAAAGGTCCTATGAACACGTGTCCGGTAATGCATCGCTGCCACGATAGATGGCGCCGACGAATGACAGTTCCTCTGACCAGTTGCCGTGTGCCCCTCGTGTGTTGCAGGCTGTGCGATTGACGCAGCGTACTGTAGGCAATAGAATGGTCCGATATTCCTGTCGGAAACAACCTGAGGTGGTGTCTGTGTACAGCCAAGCAGGTGGAAACGATCGACAGGCAGCACGGCTGTACCAAAACAAATACCCTCACGGACACCAACCAGATCGCACAACATTTCAAGCCCTTTTGGGGCGTTGTGTGATCATGAGTTCTTTCAGGCAGACGAACGTGCACATAGGCGGCGGACTTTGTTACACTAGTTTTGTAGGACCGGTTTGTACAGGATATTGAGACGAACCCCAGTACAAGCTCCAGGCAAGTGGCCAGCCAGCATAGTGTAACCAGAGTACGATTATGTGTATCCTGCATGACAACCGCTACTATCCCTATCACCTGCAATCACATGGAGGGTGTGACGGAACCGGTTTATAGTATTTCGTGACTTTAATTACTTATAAATGGTATTCCAGGTAGATCAAAAAGACTATAAAACCAGTTACCTATTGTCAACGTAACAATTCGTTTGATCTCAAAAATGATTATCCCGGCTAATATATGTCACTCTGCTAAAGAAATCTCCACTTGACGTTGTGCAGAAATGTTCTCTGTAAAGTCGTGTGAGTGACACTAAATTGCATATCATTTATCAGATTTTACACAACTGTTACTTAAGATGGAAGCACTTTTCTCTAGCAAAAGGACCATTTAGTCACAAAATACTACCCGCGCACTTCACTGTCGTATGTCTCCTATTGAAATATTTCATGTAAATCGTCAGAAATAATTCGGCTTCATAGATCAGCAGATAAGAAATTGATACTACGTAACGTGCTGTGAACAATATTTTTAAAGATTCAACCTAAGTTGAATTCTGTCTTTTAAAGTAGATTCGTGGCCACCGGTGCACATTTATTTCCATTCATTTATTTCTAACAACATTTATGTTTGTTAAAATTCTCGATTCAAAACTGTCGCGGACATACTTTTGCTAAGATGGCAGCAGACAGACGATAGTCAATTAATCTATTGTTATTCTCGATTTATGCTATAATATATTTAGATAAAACTCTTTAAGCCTTTTGTCTCTATTCTTTAGCATTTAAAATCATTTTCAATGTTAAATACCGACATTTTTTTTTATACCAGCTACTAGTAAACTCCGCTGTAAGTTACTAGCGCTAATGGCTGCGCTCCTAATTGCGGAGCTGAAAATTAATACTTAAAAACATTAATTAGATTGGATTACAATTGAAATAAATACAAATCCACGTCTAGACAATAGCGACTCTATTTGTCAAATAATAATTAACAATATATAGTTACAGGCTTTCTCTTTACAGATCTCACACGTCTCACGTCCGAACTGTTCATCGGTTAGTACAGGAAGAACAACTGAACCACAATTATCACAGATAATAAAAAAAGATTATAACTGTCGTTGTCCATGAGTGTAGTTCTCTGATAATAGTTTTAATTCACACAGAAATTAAATTGTTACAGAAATAATGAAATAATTATCGTTATTTTTACACAATGCGGTCTTTCTTATACGTAGTATCGATAATATTTGTTGAAGTTTGTACACTTAGTTCATTTTAACGTCTTGTGGCTAGAACATAATGTTGTGGATATTACAAGGGCACTTAGAAAATCTTTTCTGACATGCATGTGGTGCAGCTCTGTACTGTGTTCCTTGACTATTTCTTGTCGTTGCACGCACACCGTCCATTTCCACACACACGTTCATAGGATCTTTTCCCTCCATTTCCAGTCAGGAATCCGTCCCTCCAGTTTTTCGGTTTTATTTATGTTCACCCTGTATATGATCGTTGACGTAATAAATTATTATACACATTACACAGGTTGCATACTTGCAGTTGGCAACACGTCACATTTTGAAATCCTGTTTAGTTCCGCGATCGTGTGTGTATAGCCTGTGGATCACTCGCTCCGTCTTCCTGTCATCACTGAACCGCAGAAAATAGTAACATGTGGTCAGAGAAAAGCTCTCCACTCGTTTAAGGGGACCTTACCGTGGTTCAGGTCGAAAAAAATCGATTTTCGGTTTTCATCATATTTCGATAGATTAAGGTTTAATTTAAGTACACTGAAAAAGATTATGCTGAAAAAACTTTTTTCGAGCATTTAAAGAGCATTTTCCTATCACGTGTGTTTATGTGCTGCGCCCACTTTTCTGGCCCTCAACTTTTCTCCATACATTTTAGATCTTTATATCCCCTACATTGCACGTTAGAGATTTTTTTTTTTTTAATCCCGAGTGTGTTGGCTGTCCTTGGAATGCAACGGTCGGTATCTTTTGTTTCTGCTTTCAAACACGTGGTTAGTTTTGTTAAAGTGTGATTGAAAACTTGGGCAGACACTTAGGAGAAATAAAGAAAATATGTAGGCAATGCAGAGAGCTGTTTGGGCCATATTCTTCCAAAAGTCCTCTACTGATGATAAGCCATGTCAGTGCGGCTGGTCCCGGCGGAGGGTCGAGTCCTCCCTCGGGCATGGGTGTGTGTGTGTTTGTCCTTAGGATAATTTAGATTAAGTACTGTGTAAGCTTAGGGACTGGTGATCTTAGCAGTTAAGTCCCATAAGATTTCACACAGACAAGCCATGTCATGGATTGTGTCCATCAAGAGAAAATTCGTGGTGCAAATAAAATAGGGCTCAGGCAACTGGAGAATTTTATTCTCACCAGCATTCGCTTCCTGCTGCTGTTATTACAGCAATTAAACCTATTTTCAGAGACTTGGCTCATCCTGACCTTCTAAGGAAATGTCTGCATGGGCAGACACAGAACCCAAATGAATGTTTCAACAGCATAATTTGGAACCGCCTTCCTAAAACTGTACTTGCAGGAATGCATACAATGAAACTAGGAGTTCATGATGCTGTTATTACATTCAATTGTGGTAATATTGGAAAGTGTTGGGTATTGAAAAAGCTGGGAATCAATCCTGGTGAAAATATGATCACTGGGCTGCAACATTGCGATAAAATAAGGATAGCCGATGCAGACAGGTCTGCATCTAATGTGGCCAAGAAAGCAAGACAAACGTCCAGGAAGGTTGAAAAAAAGCTGGAAGACCTACTAGAGGACAAAGAAGAGCCATCATATGCAGCAGGACGGTTTTAATTAACTGTAAGTAACTAATTCCAAAAGTTATTTCTTAAAAGTCAATTTCCCGCAAACTAAATTTTTCAGTACATATGCCCCATTATATCAGAAACTATCATAGATAAATGAATGAAATTTTCAGACTCCGCATAACATCAAAAGCCACCTCCGGTACTACATTAATTAATATTCCATTAGGAAGTTCACAAAAAATATTTTCTGCAGAAAAAACTTAATATTTTTGTTAATAAATTTAAAAATGTATTCCTTAAAAACTATTAAATGGATAAAGTAGATTTTAGTAGAGTTGACTCTCTTTGCATCATGTAACATACAGTGAAAATATTAAGGTCCTGCATCAAATAGTGTTTTCATAAACGGGTCAAATACTTGCCTAAATTAACATGGGTTAGATAGGCAAGGTGTGGTCCCCTTAATATCAACTGCTCCATGATTTAAAAAAAAAGTCGGTATAGGGCTGAAACACGTTATTCCTTCGCCAGAAAAGTTAAGTCTCCTCCGGTGAAACTAAACGCAGCGTCAATGACTGCCTGAAACCTACGAATGTTTACTTCCGCATTCCCTCTCTGGCTGATCGTTTTGAACGACTGCGTCATTAGTGGGTACCTGCACGCTTTTAAATGGATCATAGTTTGAAAAGGTCGCTGCCCATTGTGTCTGAACTAATCAGTGGCACTGGCTGCAGTTCGTTAAGGCACTAAGTGAAAGGTGCAGTACATCCAAGACAGAACACGGAACTGCTTTTGTCCTTTCAGTCACAGTGGATTCAGACAGGAATCACGCACTGTCAATGCCGCGCCCTGTTCGCACGAACCGCATAAAAGGGGCACAAATAATATCGTTTGCATTTACAACCGGCCTTGCACAGCTTGTACTGAGAAAGGCTGTACGCAGCTATTTGTTAGTAGGATTTCCTTGGGTAAGCATTAGTGGGAGTAGTCATTACAATACTTCACGATCGGAATATAAAGGTAATAGACGGAAGGAACTGCAGTCGCATTTAACGACTACACTTTGCTCGCAACTTCGAAACAGCGCAGTTATTTATTTTTACTTGTTTCGTGGGGTTGTCTGAAACTACGTTACTCGTACATGAGGAGCGCTACTACTAAAACGGATATTACATATACATGGAATAAAGAGAATGGCAGGTGAAGGATCACAAGATCTTTCAAAAATTCATCGCACCTGCAGAACCTGTCGCATACGGATATATAGAAAATACTGATATATAGCATGCCTGGTTAGATGGAAGAGAGGTCCTGGCGGTGCTAATAATGCTTTGGTAAATAATAAATACGCTATTTGCAAACATCTGAGTAAAAATATTACACGTAATAAGCATATCCGACAAAAAATTACCACCTCCTCAAGAGCATCACGCTAATACTGTGTAACAGCCCCTATGACAATGCATCAACTTCAGCAAGCAAAAAGAGCCCACAAATTTCTTCAGGTATCTCATATCAAGTAGAAGCTACAAAATGTTGATTGCTACGTTTCACCTACTATTCAAAACATCGTAGAACCATCTCCGGCGTTAATAATTGACGGGACACTGAGTAACCTTCTTCACGTGTATTACTTTTTTAATGAAAATAATCAGAGTGATCTGAAATAACTTTTTATTTCATTACTGGCGATTGGTTTCAGGTTGACTGGTTTCAGACTTAGTAGACCATCTTTACACCAGCAGGTAACACAGATATTTTATAAAATTTCTGCGAAGGACTTCATGAACTGCACCAGTACAATACAAATTGCTATTACTTAGCTCAACGTACATTTTGTTAATTAAAAAAGAGACATCCGCCGTATCCTCCTATAAATTTCTATTTTTAGAAACTTTCTTTTTAGTTTGTGTAGGAATTCACTATCCTCATGCACGTAAATGCTTTATAACATGTGATGGTTTTATGGCGATACATTCACGTATGGCATAGCGGGCACGTGACGGGATAACAGAAGTCTGTATGTGGAGGAGACACGGACTGGAGATAATCCTAGAGAAGATACGTGCTGCAAATTGGGAAATCCATTCAGATAAGCGACTTTGACAAAGTCATAATGTTTTCGCTGTTCAGTGTATATTGCTTTACTATGATCTTCAACAAAACCTGTACTGTTGATCAATTTTTTGTATTACAGATAGAGAGCACTTCTTATCGTAGGCGTTTCCCACGGCTTTTCCGTTTCTCTTTTTCCCTTTTCTTATTCAGTTCTTTGAATACCTTTGTCAGTTACGACTGATTTTTTATCGTTTTACATACATGTTATGCGATAGTTTTATGTTATACGTGCGTTAATTTGTCGTGTTTTAATTGCCTTTCGTTTCTTCAGTGATGACGTGTGGAACGAGGCCGGAACTATTCCATTATAAGTAGTAGCATTCCCAGGCGATTCAGAAGTTGACAACTGGTACTTCCCGATATATACCACAGCTCCGCTCATCGCCTAGGTGGGTCACCAACGTGTATAATAATTTCGTATTCCACTTTTGTAACTTTAATGTACATGAATTGTTCTATAAGGGGTACAGTTGTGTAGTTCCTGACGTAGACAGGTTTTAGCATGTTAATAAATGGATAAGTACACGAAAGCAGAAAGTGAGAAACCATAATTCCTTTGATGGCATTTATAGAACATATATAGAAAGTAGCACTAAACTTGCAATATTTCTAGTCTATCTTTAATGTGAAATGAAAGAAAAGACATTATATTAGATTATAGTGGTATCTCCACAGTGTACAACTAGGTTTGTTACTGGTAGGTTGCATCAACGTGCGAGTATTACGGAAATGCTGCGCGAACTCAAATGGAAATTCTTGGGAGAACCGATGTTGTGTTCTGTACGTAGGCTGTTTAGGTTTTTATGTTGGTAACGCCACGTAGCGCTCTGTATGAAAATCACTGACTGTGCTGTGTGCAGTCTATGGCTGGTTGGACTCATTGTTGGAATATTCCCTTGTATAGTGTTGGGCAGTTGGGTGTGAACAGCACGTAGCGTTGGAGCAGTTGGTGAGCCGCCAGCAGTGGTGAAGTGGAGAGAGAGATGCCAGAGTTTTGAGAACGGGTGATCTGGACGGGTGTCAGTCAGAAAAAGGAAATTTGTAAGACTGGATGTCATGAACTGATATATATATTCTGACTTTTGAACACTATTAAGGGCCGGCCGGGATGGCCGAGCGGTTCTAGGCGCTACAGTCTGCAACCGCGCGACCGCTACGGTCGCAGGTTCGAATCCTGCCTCGGGCATGGGTGTGAGTGACGTCCTTAGGTTAGTTAGGTTTAAGTAGTTCTAAGTTCTAGGGGACTGATGACCTCAGCAGCTAAGTCCCAGAGTGCTGAGAGCCATTTTGAACCACTATTTAGGTAAATACATTGTTTGTTCTCTGTCAAAATCTTTCATTTGTTAACTATGCCTATCAGTAGTTAGTGCCTTCAGTAGTTAGAATCTTTCATTTAACTGACAGCATTGACGCTCGCTGTATTGCAGTAGTTCGAGTAACGAATATTTTTGTGAGGTAAGTGATTCATGAAAGGTGTAGGTTATTGTTAGACAGGCCCATTCTTTTGTAGAGATTATTGAAAGTCAGATTGCTTTGCGCTAAAAACATTGTGTGTCAGTTTTGTGATGATCAGAATAAGTAAAGAGAGAAATGTCTGACTACGATCAGTTTTGCTCAGCTGTTTGAAAATCAAATAACGTAGAAGTTTACCAGCACAGTCATTCTTAATTGTTCTAAGGGGACGATTCAGTTCGTGGTACACTACTAGGAAAGTTTAGAGAACAAGTATTTGCAACGCACTGCTGAGTGATTCTACTGCCCCTTTGTATCTTGCATAACGACCGTGAAGATAAGGTAAGAGAAATCACTGCTGCATAAAGACAGCTGTTTTTCTTTCGCTCCATTTGCGAGTTAAGAGGAGATGGAACGACTAGAATTGGTGCTAGTTACACTTCGCCAGCCGGCTAGTGTGGCCGAGCGGTTCTAGGCGCTACAGTCCGGAACCGCGTGACCGCTACGGTCGCAGGTTCGAATCCTGCCTCGGGCATGGATGTGTGTGATGTCCTTAGGTTAGTTAGGTTTAAGTAGTTCTAAGTTCTAGGGGACTGACGGCCTTAGCAGTTAAGTCCCATAGTGCTCAGAGCCATTTGAACCATTTTACACTTCGCCATTCACCCTATGGTGGCTTGCGGAATATTTATGTAGATGTTGTTGAGCGTCCACAAACCTGATCTCAATTTCTTAAAGTGAGCCAAATGGACGTGCCATTAATAGCAGTAGTCGGAGAACGTCATTGGCTTTGTTGCGGTGCTGATAATGTGTTACGCGCAATTTTGCCACACGTAAAAGCCATCTAAGGGACTCAGTTTCGTGGCATAGAAGAGAGTGACCTCCTTCACAGAAATTTCACTGTCACACTCTGCTCTGAAGATGATGTACTAAGACCGAAACCGGTAACCAGCGGTGAAATAAGACATCTTTTGCAATCACGAATGATTAGTTCCATTAAAATAAGTTACAGATCGATGCCGTTCATAAAAATCCTTCCAAAGAATATTAAATTATGAAGGCCTAAATTTCACCTCAGCCTGCAACGTTAAAATCTTTTCTTAGCCTCACTACAGGTTTAGGCTTACGTAGCCACTTAAAAGTTGAAAATTCGCTGTTTCTGTTTTGCTGTAAGCCGAAATTTCAAATATTTAGGTGCATTGATAATTGTACCAACATGTTATAGTATCAACACGGAGGCCAAAATTCCTGAGTAACTGTTATATTCCGCAGCTACAGTAAATATTATACAATAGGAAGTAACAGAGTAACTCCATAATAAAGCATACGTTATCTGTGGGAGACGGGAACACAACAGTGCAGACGCAACTTAACTCCAAAATAGTTACACTAAGACGAGGTCGAACAGACATGAAAACAGCAGAAAACTCAAACGGTGCGCTACTGTCCGTGACACTTTACAAACAGTCGTTACACTTGCAGTGGGAATTATCTGTGCGAGCGTTTAACCCTGACCAAATAATAAAGCCGTCAGTACCCTAGCAACATCAGATACCTGTACACGTATAACTACAAAAATACCTTTTAAGAATGAAACAGGTTAATTATAATCAAGCATTGCTGTGCAAAATAAAAGTGTTTGACGCCATAAAAAATTATTAATTTAAATATTACATCTTATTACAAAAGTAAATTCAAAGTTTAAAATACCAGTAATATTTTCTTTGCACTAACACATCTGTATTACACGCTAGTGTCTGTGAAATTTGTAAGCGCCAGGGATGTTCTAATTCTTTTAAAATGGAGCGACGTGTAGAACAGTGGAACTTATTTCTTTTCCCCTACTGTGTTTGCCCTCTATAACTCCACCAACTACCACAGTCGTTATTTCCTAATGCACTGGTATGTCTTAATACACGTCCCATCATTCTGTTCCTTCTTCTTGTCAGTATTTCTCATATGTTACTTCCTTCTCCGATTCTGCGCAGAACCTGTTTATTCCTTATCTTGTTACTCCACATAATATTAAACATTCTTTTATGGCATATCTCAGATGGTTCGATTCCATCTGTTTCGATGACCCTACAGTCCTTATTTCACTACCATACAATACCGCCCTCCTAACGTACATTCTCAGAAATTTCTTCCTCAAATTTAGGTCTATGTTTGATACTAATAGAATTATTTTGGCCAGAAATGTCCTCATTGCCTGTGTTAATCCGCTTTTTATGTCCTACGTGCTTCGTACGCGACGAGTTGTTTTGCTTCCAAGAACACAGAATTCCCCTGTGTGTTCTTCGCGGTCACCAGTTTTGATATTAAATCCATTGTTAATCTCATTTCTGCTTCGCTCGATTACGTTCGTATTTCTTCGGTTTACTCTCAGTCCTCATTCTGTACTCATTAAACTGTTCATTCCATTCAACAGGTCTTGTAATTCATTCCTATAATTATTATTCACTATCACTAAGGGTAGCAATGTCATCAGCGAATCTTATTTTATATCTTTTCACCCTGAATTTTAATCCCACTATTGAAGCTTTCTTGTATTTCCGTCATCGCTTCTTTAACGTACTGATTGAACAATAGGGGAGAAAGGCTGTATCCCTTACACTCTCTTTAATCCGAGCACTTTGTTCTTATTTCCATTCTTGTTGTTTCCTCTCGTTTCCTGTGTATGTATGTATATATGCAAAGACATTGTGCTAAATGCTTTCATCCACAAACTGCAGTTTAACAGTTAGAGTCCAATCGACACTGAGTCTTACGAAACAAGTTCGTCGGAAATATTGTATAATCAGATACCATAGACCAAAGTCACCATGTATTTCTCATGAAATTTAATTCGAAATAATAAAAAGAGAGCTAAACCAACATAGCAATGACTCAGTGACTAGCCGCTAAATTGTTGACCTTCAGTATAACCATAACCACTGCGTGTGAATAAGGGGAAGTACCGTATAACAATCTGCGGAAAAGTGCAAAACATGACTCGCCACAAATGGTCATAGAGATTTCATCACAGTAATAATTTTCTAAGGAACTCACTGGTAATCGTACAAATCGTACAATATTCAAAGCCATGGCTCTCCGTCAAAAAACGTAATTTCATTACAACAGTATGCTTCTTCGAATATGGGCAGATCACTTCTAGGCACTGAACAGCGACTGCACTACTAAGAAGAACGTGAATAATGGCCGACTTTCCTTCGAACAAGCAACCACATGGCAATTCTCTACTGCCAAGGCACGGGAGTGGCTGACGGATTGGTTCAAATGGCTCTCAGCACTATGGGACTTAACATCTGAGGTCATCAGTCCCCTAGAACTTAGAACTACGTGAACTGATCTAACCTAAGGACATCACACACATCCATGCTCGAGCCAGGATTTGAACCTGCGACCGTAGCGGTCTCGCGGTTCCAGACTGAAGCACCTAGAACCGCTCGGCCACACCGGCCGGCCGCTGACGGATTACCAAAGATAAACATTCCAATGCAGTATTTAAGTAAATAATTTGCGTGTATAACAGATTCGAAATATATATTGAAGTTGACAAAGTTAATATGTGAGAGATAATTGTAAAACAAGTATTGTATGTTTTGAAAAAGGTAAATAGATAGCGAGAAAGCGAAAGAGCCAACAATAGGCATTCTACACCTCATCTTATTGAAGTTGAAAATTTATCATTGCATCGTTGGGTGCTACTAATTAGTGTCTGTTGTTGTCGGTTTTTCGAAAATTACGTAATTGTCCCTCGAATTCTAATTCTTTACTGTAACATCTAAAAAATTATACAGTTTTTTTTCTTTTATTTTTATTTTATTATCCCTTTTAGATGCTAGTGGTATTAACAATATCCTCCTCTGTGCCATTCAAGGAGACCATACCAACAATCAGGATAACGTTTGTAGTAAACACCTTGTTGGCTGTCTTATTAAATTGCCCAAAATATACATACTGCCCACGCTTTAAAACATTTCTCCTAAGAAAGAACCAACAAGGCCCACCACCGAAATTCGTTAATCGTCTTGGGTGCTTACTTCCATCAGACGGGAGAGTGAGCAGGAGAGACTGGTTGTCACACAGAATAAACCGTTTATGCATACCAAAAATATCAGATTGCGTATGGCGACGCAAGGACAGTGTATGGACAAGACCACCAGAGAAGTCGTGAGGCGGAGTGCTTGTTTCCGAGCGCCGGTCGCGCCGTGCCAGCAGATGTGTGGCCGTCTGGATTCACTTTCACGCCGAGAGAGGCGGGCCGCTATCCCACTCAACCTGCTTCTCCATTTTGGGCGGCATCCCGCAGGCCAGGACTGGGCTAGGCGCTGATGAAATCGCGCTCACGAGTCGACGTAAAGCCAGTGATTTGTGAGTACCACAGACCGTACGCGGCTGACAACTCTCTTAGTGAAATCGGCTGAGATCATTAAATTGTCAGTTTGCAGAGACAGCAGCTTCGAAGAAACCACGAAGGAACTTTCTGTTGGATGTATGAACCTGATTTTTGTTGTGCATATTGACTGGTATTGACAGCATGTGCTCTACTGTCATATATACTGTCGGAAAATAAACCGACACATGCCACATTAATGAGTGCTCAGACAACCACATTAGTATACAGCGTGCCCCCTTCTGGTGTCAACGTAGGCGTGTTCATGAATTGTCATAAAGACGCCGAATGCTATTCCTGCAATAGGCTATTCCAAGCATTTCTCCCCTTTTGTGGAAATTCCTCAATGGTTCTTGCAGGCTCTGGAGAACGAGTAATTTCCCTCTTCTCCGTATCCCATATACACTCCTGGAAATTGAAATAAGAACACCGTGAATTCATTGTCCCAGGAAGGGGAAACTTTATTGACACATTCCTGGGGTCAGACACATCACATGATCACACTGACAGAACCACAGGCACATAGACACAGGCAACAGAGCATGCACAATGTCGGCACTAGTACAGTGTATATCCACCTTTCGCAGCAATGCAGGCTGCTATTCTCCCATGGAGACGATCGTAGAGATGCTGGATGTAGTCCTGTGGAACGGCTTGCCATGCCATTTCCACCTGGCGCCTCAGTTGGACCAGCGTTCGTGCTGGACGTGCAGACCGCGTGAGACGACGCTTCATCCAGTCCCAAACATGCTCAATGGGGGACAGATCCGGAGATCTTGCTGGCCAGGGTAGTTGACTTACACCTTCTAGAGCACGTTGGGTGGCACGTGATACATGCGGACGTGCATTGTCCTGTTGGAACAGCAAGTTCCCTTGCCGGTCTAGGAATGGTAGAACGATGGGTTCGATGACGGTTTGGATGTACCGTGCACTATTCAGTGTCCCCTCGACGATCACCAGTGGTGTACGGCCAGTGTAGGAGATCGCTCCCCACACCATGATGCCGGGTGTTGGCCCTGTGTGCCTCGGTCGTATGCAGTCCTGATTGTGGCGCTCACCTGCACGGCGCCAAACACGCATACGACCATCATTGGCACCAAGGCAGAAGCGACTCTCATCGCTGAAGACGACACGTCTCCATTCGTCCCTCCATTCACGCCTGTCGCGACACCACTGGAGGCGGGCTGCACGATGTTGGGGCGTGAGCGGAAGACGGCCTAACGGTGTGCGGGACCGTAGCCCAGCTTCATGGAGACGGTTGCGAATGGTCCTCGCCGATACCCCAGGAGCAACAGTGTCCCTAATTTGCTGGGAAGTGGCGGTGCGGTCCCCTACGGCACTGCGTAGGATCCTACGGTCTTGGCGTGCATCCGTGCGTCGCTGTGGTCCGGTCCCAGGTAGACGGGCACGTGCACCTTCCGCCGACCACTGGCGACAACATCGATGTACTGTGGAGACCTCACGCCCCACGTGTTGAGCAATTCGGCGGTACGTCCACCCGGCCTCCCGCATGCCCACTATACGCCCTCGCTCAAAGTCCGTCAACTGCACATACGGTTCACGTCCACGCTGTCGCGGCATGCTACCAGTGTTAAAGACTGCGATGGAGCTCCGTATGCCACGGCAAACTGGCTGACACTGACGGCGGCGGTGCACAAATGCTGCGCAGCTAGCGCCATTCGACGGCCAACACCGCGGTTCCTGGTGTGTCCGCTGTGCCGTGCGTGTGATCATTGCTTGTACAGCCCTCTCGCAGTGTCAGGAGCAAGTATGGTGGGTCTGACACACCGGTGTCAATGTGTTCTTTTTTCCATTTCCAGGAGTGTATGTTCAACTGGCGAGAGGTCTGATGATCTTGCTGGCCACGGGAACTGATGTGCGCCATGAAGACCAAGCCCAATTTATTGGATACTGACAGCGGAAATGTAGAAGAAGTTGATGAGCTGTTCCCCTTTCGCCCATTGTTTGTTACCTTTACGCAGCCCCCAGGACCTTTTTCGCCCCTTCGATCTCTCTAGTTCAGCCTGAAGGGCACAAATCTTTGCCTCCTGTTCAGAGATTATCTTGTCTTTTTTTGCATAGCCTACAGTTCCATGGGAGAGCCTCACTGAGTTCCCCATTCAGTTCCCTACTACAATCACCCCAGTGAAATTCCATCCCACAGTCTATACATACCACTCCCTCTTTGACTATCCTACGGCAACATCCACTCTTATCACGCATTCCAAGAGAGATTACACGTATAAAAACAGAATTAAATCACTTAACACGCTTCACACTACACGAATGATCATTATTTATGAGCATCAAAATTTGGGCCTACCGTTTAGCGCTTCAGGCGTTTTATAAAACGTAAAAAGTTATTTATTTTCGCTTACAACACGAACTTAGCACACACTTAAATTCAGTATCTGTTAGATGACTTAGTCACAACTGGATAGACGTTACTGTACGCACAATGTATATAGACAAAAGACTAGCTCGAAATTCCTAGCCGACCGCTGCGGCTGAGCGGTTCTAGGCGCCTCAGTCCGGAACCGCGCTGCTGCAACGGTCGCAGGTTCGAATCCTGCCTCGGGCGTGGATGTGTATGATGTCCTTAGGTTAGTTGGGTTTCAGTAGTTATAAGTCTAGGAGACTGATGACCTCAGATGTTGTAAGACGTCGTGGTCTCCTGACCTTCATTGCTTACATATTCTGCCCTCACAATCATATTCTGCACATCAAGACGCTTCATTCGAACCCAAACTCGATAAGATTAAGTCAATGTTCTATGAGTTCATGTAAATGATGTGCAAATAGCAAGTAAATTGCAAGTGCGCACTGAGGTTTGAAATACTCGAGGCTGGCGTACACACACACACACACACACACACACACATTCATGACACGATGGTCACAAAAGCTTTTAGTTCGGGAGAGGCAAACCGCACGCCAGGAGGCCGGTCCCTTCAGAGGACGAGTCAACCTATCTACGTCGGCTGGCGACCGCCCGTAGAGCAGACAGCATTTGCCCGAGTGAAAGGGAGAACGACCCCGTGTTCGGCTTAAAAGCAAATTCCGCTATATTGTGTGGGAGTGCCCAGCCTATACATTCTTTACAAACATAGCATGCAGTTTCAGAGTTTTTCACAGGCAGACAGCAAACGCCAAACGCTGATGCTACAGATTTCCAGATCGGTCGCCTGAAACGAAACGCAATGCTTATTGGCCGACGATATTCCTGACGCCTTGAGCTGAAGGAGTAATGGAAGACACCGAAAGATATACCTCTTCACATCTTGCATGGAGAGGGGCTGTTCCGTTGTCGCTCTGGGAGCGAGAACATGTAACGAGAGCGTGCGCGCTCGTACATGTACTCAAAGAGCGAGGAACAAACCTCTCCTCAGCACTTAACTGGGAGAGCACCTCTGTCGAGAGCGAATAGGAGTGCGACTCCATATTGAGTCCTTGCAATTAAGCATTGTTCACTGTGTTGGCCGCCACACTTATTGTGCGGTGTGAACGGACAGAGTTATAGTTAAACGCCTGAGAGCGAATTTTTTGAGTGGCATCGTGGAGGACTGGTTATCTGACCGGTGTACCACGCCAATAGTTAGACTAGGGGCAAATAGGAGTCCTTGACTTCATCAAGGCGTAGGGAGAGTTTGACTGGCGAAGGTAACTCCAGATAGAACGAGAGTTATCTTATTTGTCAGCAGCGAGCGGCGCAGACAGCAGCCATCGCAGCTTACGGTATTGTACTCTACAGCTCTTGCGAGCCCCATATTTCCTCCACAACAGTACACTTCACTTCATTGCAACAGCCTCGACCGTACCTAGCAACATTCTAACGGATAATTATTCAAGTTGAGTAGGCGCAGCTCTCAGCCATTCTGCCAAGTCAATAACAATCTTAAACTTTGTATAGAAATTCCATTAGCGAAGCCTATCCTTAAGAGGTAACTTCACATTCCGAAAAGAACCCGGACATAATTTGTTCAGTTCATAACTAAAAGTGCCATTGTGTTTTCTCAGAATTTTTGCAAAAAAAAAATAATAACAATTTTCGTTAGTTTCATGTTTTTCTTACACTAACTAGCACTACTCCAGTACCCAAGTATCCCACTAGTTACGTAAGAATTTTTCTGAATTTTTGGGTCATTTCCTTACAGCGGACGACTCCAGAAGATATTTATTGCTGAAAGTTTTTCAGGCATTTCTCTTTAGAACGTTAGGAGCGTCTGTCTGACTTCTGTAGTAGTGTGGGGGTGGAAATTTCATCTCGCAGGAGCCACAGGGTAAAGGGTACATCTCAGATTAATCCGTTGCGCAGAATGACAGAATAGCACCCACACGATCGCACCACACAATGTTAAGTCCCATAGTTCTGAGAGCCATTTCAACCATCGAAATTTCTAAATAAAAAAGCTTTGCATTGTTCACGTGACGAGACAAAGGAAAACAAAGAGCTGCGTCTACGCTATATGAACTTTTAACTTATTTCTGAGCTGGACTAACAACACAAAATGTACTTTACTGAAACATGGAGGTAACTGACAGTATACGATAATGTAAACAAAACTTACGCCAAAGTTCGCGTTTATGAAATGTTTTATTTTTGCAAAAAATTCGCAAATAAAGATAAAACCTTCAATAGGTGGCTACCAATAGGTACTAATTTACTTATTTATGATTGAATATTGCCTTAATAAATAGTTACTACACAAAAAACACTGATCTTTACGCGAGCTCTGAATGTGCAGAACTCGTCAACCAAAGATGTCGAATAGATTTCTTCGCACTGGTTTTATGCTCACCATGAGCGTTTCCAGAAACTACTAAATCAAGTTCTCACGACGGACGTTCTGACAGCGCGGGCAGTACTTCGCGAATGTGGGTGCGGCTGCTGGCGTAGGACGGAACTTCACAAACGGAACAATGGCGGCTCATTGCGATTCTGTGCAGGGCATCGCTTTTCGTGAGAGCTGCTCCGAGAAGAGGCGGGCGTGAGGAGGAACACGCGTGACTTGCACGTCTTCTGCTCACGCCTCCGACGGTGTGGGCCCTGAGAACATTTGGTACTTCGTCCAGATAAGTAAGGAATTTCCGGAAAATTAATTAAAAACGACAAAATGTTCCACAACTAAGATCTTGGATGAAAAGCTCTCGTTTAACTCATAGCATCAAATAAAATGATTCTGGCCCATGCTTTTAACAGTTGGGGCTCTGTGATTATGGAAGCCGCTGAAATTACACTGTGTGACAAACATTACCAGAGACACCGTTTATGCACTTAACAATCCTTGGAGACAGCTACATGACAAAGAAAGATCACAGAAAACTGCACTGTCAAAATATGAGTACCTTAAGGGTTGCAAACTCGTAAAGTTGTTTCACCTTCTCATTTCTGGGCTTCGATTTGGTGAAAGAAATATTTATATTGCGGTCAGAAGGTCGCTCAATATAAAAAAGTGTAAAACACCAAAATTTAAAAAAGCTGTGGTTCACAAAAATATTAAGACTCGTAGCACATATGCCACTTCATGACTAAAATACGTTTTTTTATCCTATTAACGACTTTTGTATTATTCATCTCAGGTAGATGGATGGCATGAAACATACCACGTTTTCTGGTGTTATAAGGTTTTGATGGATTTTATATGTAAATCACAACTGGAATACATAAATACATTTATGTAAGTATCACAAAATGTTAGTTTATCGCCAGCCGGGTTGGCCGAGCGGTTCTAGGCGCTACAGTCTGGAACCGCGAGACGCTACGGCCTCAGGTTCGAATCCTGCCTCAGGCATGGATGTGTGTGATGTGATTAGGTTAGTTAGGTATAAGTAGTTCTAAGTTCTAGGGGGCTGATGACCTCAGAAGTTAAGTCCCATAGTGCTCATAGCCATTTGAACCATTTGTTAGTTTATTGCCATTTCCGAAAACACGATCAGAAAATTTTTCGTAATTGTTATATTTCATGGAATTGCAGAAACCATTTCTATTTTTCTGAGAAACAGTTATATTTTGCCTCTAGCACACTGCGCAAATATGAAAGACTTACACATCGACGTCTGAAACGACTTTTTTGGGTTTTATTCATCTCAGGCAGATGCGTGGCAGGGAACATCCTTACTGTTGGTGATAGTAAGGCTTTGGTGTACTATGGTGTTTCCTCACCTTCAGCACATCCATCCTCTTCTTCTCCACTCTGTTCGTCCTATTCCATTCTCTCTTATGAGTGTGAAAGAGTTGGTCGTCGCACACTGTACGCAGCGCTACATGGAAAAAATTGTAGCACAGCACTGCTGTGAGGAAATAAAGAATTACTTACTTACATATTTGCAATATTGTGTTGGTATCGGGATCAGAAACTCAATATATTTGTAATTTATTAAAGTTTCCTTCAGAGTTGCAAATAATATTTTTATTGGTGACTATTTTCCAACTTTTCGTTCATCCTCAAAACATTACGAGTATTAGAAGATCCAATATTACAAACAAAAAATGAAATATTAACATTTTATTTCTACAGATTACAGCAGTGCAACAAATCTTTTGTGACACAACTGCAAAGCAGTTAGCTTATGACATAACAGTAATTTATAAATCAGTGCGATAATTTCTGAGACCTTCACCAACACAGCATCTATGTTGCATACCTAGCTACCCAGCAAATATGTTTTCAAACGGCTGCAACAGGAGCACGGTACGTTTCCAGACAAGGGCCCTGTTCATGATGTTATGTACTCACTCCCCTCTGAAAGTCCTAGAAATTTGCTAGGCCAGTGTGATATTTGTTTTATTGGTGTTTATTAACAGAGGCAGTAAAACACAAAGAGTAACCGATACTCTAGCAGCGACAACACCGCTCTGGTCCCTCGCTGACCGCTACGGCCATTCTGCAGCGCTGCACATTCGCTGCTGGCGTACCCGTTATATTTCGTGTTTTAGTGTCCCTGTTGATACATGTCGATAACATGAATATCGCACTTGACTAATCTGCGACCCCTTTTCGGAAGAGCACGCATAATTCAGCTTTAAAAACAGTTTTCATTGTAATGGGAAACAAACTGGGGCTTTCCGTTTACAACAGACGTCGCATGAAAGACAGAGGGAGTGATGTTTGTTTGGGTTGACTCCGGCTGCACATTGAAAGAACTAAATTGCAAATAACTGCCGTAACACCACATAAAATGCGCCTGCCGACTCTTAGGGGAGACAGCCTAAAACGTTTTCAAAGACTGCTGTCTTATTTCAGTACATATTTATTTATTTACTTATTGCTTGTTTAGCCTGACCAGATTAGGACCTTAAGGCGTTCTCTTACACCTGACCAAGAACAACACGTACAGTCACAATAATAAAAAAGTTCCATTGTTAATAGGAGACCTTGCCCGTAGCTACACTACGGCCGGTACAGCCATCTGAAACATGCAAACGTTCTCGCTACTTTAAGGCCGTGTCTCTTCCTGCAGAGGAGCCAGACAAATTGTCTCACAACGTCCCATCTTTTCCCTTATCCGATGCTGTTTTTTCCTTACTTGAGAAGGTAACGTAGGAAGGGGAGTACTCATAGCTACAGTGAAGGCAGCCACCCTAGGAGAGTAAACCCTGCGGAATAATCTCGGTCACCAAGGTTGGAGTTTCGGTGGTGGGTTGGCTTCAAAAACAGGTGTTGATACGTTTCCCAAACAAAATAAAAAAATCCGGACAGATCAAAAGGCATCGACTCTGGTTAAGAACAAAGACTCTGACTAGTGGAAGGTAGAATGTACAATGACTAGTAGGAAAAGTTGGGAATATAAGTAAGGAAATGGAAGTACTGAAAATGGAAAAGACAGAAACGAAAAAGAAAGGATCTGAAAAAAAGTAATTGGAGACTATATCCTGTTTTGGAGAGGAGTGAAAAAAAACTGAAAGAGCAAAATGAAGAGTAGCACGTCTTATAAAAAGAAAGTGGAAGGAAACAAGGAATAATGAAGTGGAAAGAAGTGCATGAAAGGATAATCAGTGAACAATAAAAATTTGTAGAACAAAACTGGAATTAGCTGTGGTCAGTGGCCCTAAGGAAGATGCACCTGGCGAGGAGAAAAGGGATTTCTGCGAAGTGGTTGACGAATGTCCAGATAAAAGTGAATTTTTAATAATGAGGGTCTTAAAATAGACTAATTAGAGAAAGATTAAATGATGAGATTGAAGGACCGTGAGGAGAGGATGTAGAAAACGATTACGGAAGGCGGTGGATTAACTTCTGTAACGTTTAAAAGTATGGTGTTATGAATGGCCAATTTCAGCACAAAGAAAGAAGAAATGAATTCAGAAGGCCCATGCTCAGCGTCATGCAGAATCTCAGCGGACGCACTTAACTAGCGCCTCAGGGGACAAACACATTATTCTCTAGGCCTTGCAGGATCCTACAGCTACGTCTCAAACCATGAGTCAGGAGATGGGCTTGTTTATAACAAGCATCCACGCGAACATAGAGACTCTATCTGAAGCTACACCTTTTTTATATCAGTCTTATTACTGTTTGATGCTGCCCATCACGAATTCCTCTCCTGAGTCAATCTCTTCAAATCAGAGTAGCACTTGCACCCCACAACCGAAATTATTTGCTGGTTTTATTCCAGTCTCTGCCTATCCCTGAAGTTATTACCCTCTGTAGTTTCCTCTAGGGCCATCGACACTCCCTGTTGCCTTAACACGTGTACTGCCATTCTGTCCTTTCTCCTTGTTAGTGTTTTCCATACATTCCTTTCTTCAGCGACTCTACAGACAACCTCATCATTCCTTACCTTGTCAGTCCACCTAATTTTTAACATTCGGTTGTTGCTCCACGTATTAAACACTTCAATTCTCTTCTGTATCGGTTTTCTCTGTCCATCATTCATTACCATCTAATGCTGTACTCCAAACGTACATTCCCAGACTTTTTTTCCTCAAATGAAGGCCTATATTTGATACCAGAAATGGCCTAGTTCGTTGTGTTAGCCTTTTTTTCAAGCCCTCCTTACTCATCCGTCGTGGGGTACTTTGCCTGAAGGTAACAGGTTTTATGCTGTCCCATTGTCTCTGTAGAGCTGTACCATAGTGTAAGAGGTCCGAGCAGATGTAATTTCGATGTATTGCTCATGCGCTGCCTGCAATATTCAAGGTCTCTGACCAGAGAGCAGTGTTGACTGCAGTAGGAACTGTGTATCTGTAGCGGTAAGTTGTTGCTAGTCTGGTGTCTGCTCTAGTCTGGTATGGTGTATCGTGTTGGCTGGCCCGGTCGCGGTGCAGCGATGCCGGAGCCTGAGTATTATTGTAGAAGGTAAAAAGCAGCCTCGCGCATATGTAGTAATGTTATCTCAAGTCGCATGTAAATGTTTTAAAACTCTCGTAATAATAATCTTCCTCATAAAAAGTAACTTTTAACAACCATTCATTTCAATTTAAAGAATTTACTAATTTCTCCTATCCATGATCATCCCGATTATTGCAATAGAAAAATCAGTTGCTCCCTTTCAAAAATGACAGATAGGTCGGCCAGCATTGCACAGAGCTGTGCCGGAAAAATTTATTGTTAGAGCAGATATATCCGGCGACTTCATTGAGGTAAGAATTTTTCCTTTTTTTATTCAGAATGATCTTTCAGGGCCATGACGCAGCACTGCTGTCGTCCAAAATTTACCAGGTTAAATTCACAGTGAATTATTGAAAAGTCATAAGTGAGCGACAATTTAATTGAGAGGTTAGTTACATTGTTTTATTACCAGGTTACTGAATTTAATTTTTTATTGGGACGTTACACTGAATGTGAACGACATAATTATAATTTTTACTGTTGAGAGATTTAGGAATTTTTCTGTTTTGAGGTTACGCTAAATGTGAATGAATTTCGAGCTTAGATTAAGTCAGAAAGTATTTTGTAGGGAGGTTATAAATGTAAATGAATTTTGTGCGGAGGTTACACTTAATTAGAATCATACTCATATTATTTATTTTTATTTTGTGGGGAGGTTACAATAGGAAGCTCTTTATTCATAGAAACAGAAAGTTACTTAACTCAAGAAAGTCGTCGTGGTACAAGCTCATCCATACTACAAATTACTCTCACTGCTGGTGAAGCACAAAGTCCGCTATCTACACTCCTCCCGTTGATGTGTGCTGTCTGATTCTAAGCTACAGGCAGAGCTAACTGCTACTGCGACTCCACTGCGCTGCGACTGATGACTCTTTGAGTCACTGGATGGCTGACTGGGACTGACTCCTCCGGTCCGCGGCGGCGATCTACACTACTGGCCATTAAAATTGCTACACCACGAAGATACGTGCTACAGACGCGAAATTTAACTGACAGGAAGAAGATACTGTGATATGCAAAAGATTAGCGTTTCAGAGCGTTCACAAAAGGTTGGCGCCGGTGGCAACACCTACAACGTGCTGACATGAGGAATGTTTCCAACCAATTTCTCATTCACAAACAGCAGTTGACCAGTGTTTCCTGGTGAAATGTTGTTGTGATGCGTACCATCACATTTCCGACTTTGATATAGGTCGGATTGTAGCCTATCGCGAATGCGGTTTATCGTATCGCGACATTGCTGCTCGCATTGGTCGAGATCCAATGACCGTTAGCAGAATATGGAATCGGTGGGTTCAGGAGGGTAATAAGGAACGCAGTGCTTGTTCCCAGCGGCCTCGTATCACTAGCAGTCGAGATGACAGGTATCTTATCCGCATGGCTGTAACGGGTGGTGCAACCACGTCTCGATCCCTGAGTCACCAGATTGGGACGTTTGTAAGACAACAACCATCTGCACGAACAGTTCAACGACGTTTGCAGCAGCAAGGACTATCAGCTCGGACACCATAGCTGCAGTTACCCTTCACGTTGCATCACAGACAGGAGCGCCTGCGATGGTGTACTCAGCGACGAACCTGGGTGCACGAATGGCAAAACGTAATTTTTTCGGATGAATCCAGGTTCTGTTTACAGCATCATGATGGTCGCATCCGTGCTTGGCGACATCGCGCTGAACGCAAATTGGAAGCGTGTATTCCTCATCGTCATATTGGCGTATCACCCAGCGTGATGGTATGGAGTGCCATTGGTTACACGTCTCGGTCACCTCTTGTTCCAATTGACGGCACTTTGGACAGTGGACGTTACATTTCAGATGTGTTACGACCCGTGGCTCTACCCTTCATTCGATCCCTGCGAAACCCTACATTTCAGCACAATAACGCACGACTGCATGTTGCAGGTCCGGTACGGACCTTTCTGGATACAGAAAATGTTCGACTGCTGGCCTGGCCAGCACATTCTCCAGATCTCTCACCAATTGAAAACGTCTGATCAATGGTAGCCGGCTAACTGGCTCGTCCCAATACACCAGTCGCTACTCTTGATGAACTGTGGTATCGTGTTGAAGCTGCATGAGCAGCTATATCTGTACACGCCACCCAAACTCTGTTTGACTCAATGCCCAGGCGTATCAAGGCCTTTATTACGGCCAGAGGTGGTTGTTCTGGGTACTGATTTCACAGGATCTATGCACCCAAATTGCGTGAAAATGTAATCACATGTCATTTCTGGTATAATATATTTGTCCAATGATTACCCGTTTACCATCTGCATTTCTTCTTGGTGTAGCAATTTTAATGGCCAGTAGTGTAAATACTGGCGGCCGAGAGGATGTTGTTGGCGTGTTTCCTGCGAGCCTGTCGTTAGCTTCTATCGATCTTCTCGAAACCTCTATGCCCCCTGGAGTGCTGGCGCTAGCTTACGCCAACAGAACGGAAGTCCTTAACTTTGTCTACTTCGTGACTACTAGTTCTGATGTAAAGTTCCTCACTGTAGTCATTCTGCTCTAGTTCTCATTACTCTTGTTTTTTCAAGTATGCTTTTAATCTACACTCCTGGAAATGGAAAAAAGAACACATTGACACCGGTGTGTCAGACCCACCATACTTGCTCCGGACACTGCGAGAGGGCTGTACAAGCAATGATAACACGCACGACACAGCGGACACACCAGGAACCGCGGTGTTGGCCGTCGAATGGCGCTAGCTGCGCAGCATTTGTGCACCGCCGCCGTCAGTGTCAGCCAGTTTGCCGTGGCATACGGAGCTCCGTCGCAGTCTTTAACACTGGTAGCATGCCGCGACAGCGTGGACGTGAACAGTATGTGCAGTTGACGGACTTTGAGCGAGGGCGTATAGTGGGCATGCGGGAGGCCGGGTGGACGTACCGCCGAATTGCTCAATACGTGTCGCGTGAGGTCTCCACAGTACATCGATGTTGTCGCCAGTGGTCGGCGGAAGGTGCACGTGCCCGTCGACCTGGGACCGGACCGCAGCGACGCACGGATGCACGCCAAGACCGCAGGATCCTACGCAGTGCCGTAGGGGACCGCACCGCAACTTCCCAGCAAATTAGGGACACTGTTGCTCCTGGGGTATCGGCGAGGACCATTCGCAACCGTCTCCATGAAGCTGGGCTACGGTCCCGCACACCGTTAAGCCGTCTTCCGCTCACGCCCCAACATCGTGCAGCCCGCCTCCAGTGGTGTCGCGACAGGCGTGAATGGAGGGACGAATGGAGACGTGTCGTCTTCAGCGATGAGAGTCGCTTCTGCCTTGGTGCCAATGATGGTCGTATGCGTGTTTGGCGCCGTGCAGGTGAGCGCCACAATCAGGACTGCATACGACCGAGGCACACAGGGCCAACACCCGGCATCATGGTATGGGGAGCGATCTCCTACACTGGCCGTACACCACTGGTGATCGTCGAGGGGACACTGAATAGTGCACGGTACATCCAAACCGTCATCGAACCCATCGTTCTGCCATTCCTAGACCGGGAAGGGAACTTGCTGTTCCAACAGGACAATGCACGTCCGCATGTATCCCGTGCCACCCAACGTGCTCTAGAAGGTGTAAGTCAACTACCCTGGCCAGCAAGATCTCCGGATCTGTCCCCCATTGAGCATGTTTGGGACTGGATGAAGCGTCGTCTCACGCGGTCTGCACGTCCAGCACGAACGCTGGTCCAACTGAGGCGCCAGGTGGAAATGGCATGGCAAGCCGTTCCACAGGACTACATCCAGCATCTCTACGATCGTCTCCATGGGAGAATAGCAGCCTGCATTGCTGCGAAAGGTGGATATACACTGTACTAGTGCCGACATTGTGCATGCTCTGTTGCCTGTGTCTATGTGCCTGTGGTTCTGTCAGTGTGATCATGTGATGTATCTGACCCCAGGAATGTGTCAATAAAGTTTCCCCTTCCTGGGACAATGAATTCACGGTGTTCTTATTTCAATTTCCAGGAGTGTATATTCTGTACTTATTAGACTGTTCGTTCCATTCAACACATCCTGTAATGCCTCCTGTTGTAATGTCATCAGTGGATCTTATCATTGATATCATTTCACCCTGAATTTTAATCTCGCTCTTTAAACTTTCTGTCATTTCTTTTTCAATGTCGAGGTGAAAGACTACATATCTGTCTTGCCCCCTTTTTAATTCGAACAACTTGTACTGTTTCAGATTGTGCAACCACTTTTCTATATCGATAAATTCTATGAGATGTGTATCTATCTTTATTTTCCTTTAGTCTTGCTTTCTTTATCAAGCACAAAGTCGAAAGCCCTCTCTGCCTTTACTAAAACCAAAATGAACGTCATCTAACAGATCCTCAATTTTCCTTTCCATTTTTCTGTATCAATATTCTTGCCAACACCTTGGACGGATGAGATGTTGCACTGACTGCACGATACTTTCCGTGCCTGTCTGACCTTGCTACCTCCGCAATTGTGTGGATATATTTTCGGGAAGTCTGATTGTACATCGCCAGTCTCACAGAGTCTAAACACCAAATTTGCCTTTTGGTTGCCATTACTGTCAACGACTGCAGAAATTCCGAGCGAATGTTATCTATCCCTTCTGTTTTATTTGATCTCAAGACTTCCAGAGCTGTTTTAAATTCTGACTTAAATAGTGGATCTCTTGGGAACGCTATTCTTTGGGATGGTATTATGATGCAACAGCCTCCCCCAAGATCATTATGAACTCTCCGATACCATCTTTTTTATATGCATCCGTGTATTTATCCTAGGATTCAGTGCTTCCTAGGACCTTTTATGTGTATTTTTGTAGGTATCGTTCAGTTCAGTTTTCCCAAAAACCTATTCCTCTTCGTAAATACGTATAGAATCTTCTGGAATGACGTGCATTCTCGTGATTGTTAATAGATTGTCGTCATTAATAAAAATGTGTACATATGCCAAATTAAATACCAGGTCGTTAAATTGAAGTAATAAATGTTTAGCAACACATATTAAGAGGCTGTGGAAATGTTAGCATAAATAACTAACGCCTCTAATTACCAATTTGTAAATTGGCTAACACAGAAACCTCATTATGATTCAAATGAAAATAACAATCGCTATCCAGTGATGTAATTTAATTCGTTATTCATTTTTACGTAATTCATTGTAATTAATGATCCTTGTAAATTACGCGGATGTTTACCTGTTGTTAGTCACACCACCAAAATTTACGAATTTCCGGTATTTGAGAAAACATGTTTGTATTTAATTTATGTAATCTGGTGAAGCACCATGTGTATACTTCGAGCAAATGTTATCAATAAAATCCATGTAGTCAATAATTAAGAAATTAAAGTAAAATCAAAATAATTTTTGAAATCAGATTGTGAATTAATTTTCACACATAAAACCAAGATGATGATAAAAAATATCATGTTATTTCACATTATATTTTATAAACTGTACAATTACAACAGCAGTTAGTTTATATGAAACTGCTTTTAATTGTAAGCTACATTTAGTAGTAAATTAACAATAGTAGCAATTGTTAAAACGGTATTTAAAGCTACGCAGCGTGGCTGCGCGGGGGGGGGGGGGGGGGGGGGGGGCAGCCAGTCGAGTTTCGTTTTCTTGGAGATGTCAGTGCATTTCACGATTTACACTAGACGCAGACAGCTGGGGTATACTGCTTCCATCCCAGCAGGTATCGGGTGGCGGCAGGAAGCGCATCCCGCCACCCCTTAAAATTAACCATGCCCAATCCGCACTTAACCCTGCCGACCCTCAGCACAATGCGGTATAAAGGCAGTAGCAAAAGAAAGAAAGAAAGTGTGGATTTGAGGGGAATTTAGGAACATGCGAGATAATACTGAGTCTACCACTTGCCTTAGAAGTTACGTTTATAGCATTTGTACACTTAGAGAAAGCGTCTGACAATGGTGACTGAATTATTCTCATTAAAATTCTGGGATGTGAAAGACTATTTACATCCTGAGCAGGAACCAGACGGCAGTTACAATAATACAGGGGCACAAGAGCGAAGTGATTGAGAAGGAAGGGAGACTGGATTGTAGCCTATTGCCAAAGTTATTCAATCTGTACATTGAGCAAGCAGTAGAGGAAATCTAACAAAAATTTGAAGTACGAATTAAAAGTCCAGGTAGAAGAAATAAAAGCCTTCAGGTATGCCGATGATATTGTAATTCTGTCAGAGACAGCAAAGGACTTGGAATTGTAGCTGAATGGGTGGAGAATGCCTTGAAAGGAGGATAATATGAACATCAACAAAATCAAAACGAGCATATTGGAATGTAGTCGAATTGAACCAGGTGACGCTAAGTTAATTAGATTAGGACACTTATAGTAGCAGACTGGTACTGCTAGTTACGCAATGGCAAGAAAAGCTGTTCTGATGAAATTTGCTAACATCGAATACTGATTTAAGTGTGAGGAAGCCCAGAAGTATTTGTATGGACCGTAGTCGTGTATGGAGGGGAAACGTGGACCACGAACAGATTAGACTAGAAAAGAATAGAAGCTTTCAAAATGTGGTGTGTGTGTGTGTGTGTGTGCGTGTGTGAAATAGTATGGGATTTAACTGCTAAGGTCATCAGTCCCTAAGCTTACACACTAGTTAACCTAAATTATCCTAAGGACAAACACACACACCCATGGCCGAAGGAGGACTCGAACCTCCGCCGGGACCAGCCGCACTGTCCATGACTGCAGCACCCCAGACCGCTCGGCTAATCCCGCGCGGCTCAAAATGTGGTGCTACAGAAGAATTTTGTTGATTAGATGGGTAGATCATGTAACTAGTGAACAGATACTGATTGTAAATGCGGAGAAAAGAACTTTTTGGCACAACCTGACTAGAATAAAGGATCGGTTGATATGAAACATTCTGAGATACCAAGGGATCACGAATTTAGTGCTGGAGGGGAGTGTGGGCGAGACCAAGAGATGAATACAGTAAGCAGATTCAGAAGGGTGTAGGCTGCAGCAGTTATTCGGAGACGAATACGCTTCTACAGGATAGAGTTGCTTAGCGAGCTGTACCAAACCAGTCTTCAGATAACTTCTTCCTACTCTGCCGCACAGGCACGAGAAATAAATATGATATCCTGTATGGTATTGCAATTTTAATGACCGCCAGTGATTTTAAATTACTGCGGCTGGCGCTCTGGCCCATTTATTTACTACAGGGTTATTACAAATGATTGGAGCGATTTCACAGCTCTACAATATCTTTATTATTTGAGATATTTTCACAATGCTTTGCACACACACATACAAAATCTCAAAAAGTTTTTTTAGGCATTCACAAATGTTCGATATGTGCCCCTTTAGTGATTCGGCAGACATCAAGCCGATAATCAAGTTCCTCCCACACTCGGCGCAGCATGTCCCCATCAATGAGTTCGAAAGCATCGTTGATGCGAGCTCGCAGTTCTGGCACGTTTCTTGGTAGAGGAGGTTTAAACACTGAATCTTTCACATAATGCCACAGAAAGAAATCGCATGGGGTTAAGTCGGGAGAGCGTGGAGGCCATTACATGAATTGCTGATCATGATCTCCACCACGACCAATCCATCGGTTTTCCAATCTCCTGTTTAAGAATTGCCGTTTTCCTCGCAGAAGAAAAAGGGGCCGTAAACTTTAAACCGTGAGATTGCACAAAACACGTTAACTTTTGGTGAATTGCGAATTTGCTGCACGAATGCGTGAGGATTCTCTTCCGCCCAGATTCGCACATTGTGTCTGTTCACTTCACCATTAAGTAAAAATGTTGCTTCATCACTGAAAACAAGTTTCGCACTGAATGCATCCCCTTCCATGAGCTGTTGCAACCGCGCCGAAAATTCAAAGCGTTTGAATTTGTCATCGAGTGTCAGGGCTTGTAGCAATTGTAAACGGTAAGGCTTCTGCTTTAGCCTTTTCCGTAAGATCTTCCAAACCGTCGGCTGTGGTACGTTTAGCTCCCTGCTTGCTTTATTCGTCGACTTCCGCGGGCTACGCGTGAAACTTGCCCGCACGCGTTCAACCGTTTCTTCGCTCACTACAGGCCGACCCGTTGATTTCCCCTTACAAAGGCATCCAGAAGCTTTAAACTGCGCATACCATCGCCGAATGGAGTTAACAGTTGGTGGATCTTTGTTGAACTTCTTCCTGAAGTGTCGTTGCACTGTTATGACTGACTGATGTGAGTGCATTTCCAGCACGACATACGCTTTCTCGGCTCCTGTCGCCATTTTGTCTCACTGCGCTCTCGAGCGCTCTGGCGGCAGAAACCTGAAGTGCGGCTTCAGCCAAACAAAACTTTATGAGTTTTTCTACGTATCTGTAGTGTGTCGTGACCATATGTCAATGAATGGAGCTACAGTGAATTTATGAAATCGCTTCAGTCATTTGTAATAGCCCTGTATATGCCTGCCGCAGTCAAGTGCAAATTAAATTATATTTTAATTAATATAAATAAATTCCACCAACACTTAGCTGGCGCCCAAAGCGGTGTCTTAACAAAAATCCAGTCACTACGATGTATTGGGAGAGCCATACAAGGGAAGCAACTTGTGGGGCTACAATTACCGTTGCGCTCCGTGTTGTTTACTACCGCGTTAATGGTTTCTGCACGCCAGCCCCGTCGTCATGTGATGATTTGCACGGAGCGCACTGACCTCTGGGTACGGCGCCTTAGTTCAGCTTTTTCTGGTCCGGCTCCATTATACTGAAGTCGTTGACTGCCTCGCCTGACCTTTCGCAGTCTCCGGGAATGGAAGTTGCTCCCACCGTCGTCCATTTTCAGGGCCCCTTACGGCAGTGTGTATGGCTGCCACGCTCGGATTAATGGCCCGGCGACTGCGTTACTCATACCTGGGGCGCTAGCACGCTGCCCTTGGATGGGAGTGTCTCTCGGTAATCATGACGCATAAACCAGATTCGCTTGTTTAACAATTAGCGTGATTTGATGGCAATCTATTCAGATCTCCCGCCTCAAACAGGTTCCACGAGATCAACCGCGCACGCGACCAGTAACAGCCAGTTACATTTGAATAAAAACCTTGTAGATGAGTCCTAATCGTCGCTGTTCGGAGAGCGATAAAGAACAAACCAACTGCAGTAACCAATCAGTTTTATTGCTATATTTCCGTGGCAGCTTTGGAAGTTCTATTATACAGGGTGATTCAAAAAGAATACCACAACTTTAGGAATTTAAAACTCTGCAACGACAAAAGGCAGAGCTAAGCACTATCTGTCGGCGAATTAAGGGAGCTATAAAGTTTCATTTAGTTGTACATTTGTTCGCTTGAGGCGCTGTTGACTAGGCGTCAGCGTCAGTTGATGCTAAGATGGCGACCGCTCAACAGAAAGCTTTTTGTGTTATTGAGTACGGCAGAAGTGAATCGACGACAGTTGTTCAGCGTGCATTTCGAACGAAGTATGGTGTTAAACCTCCTGATAGGTGGTGTATTAAACGTTGGTATAAACAGTTTACAGAGAATGGGTGTTTGTGCAAAGGGAAAAGTTCTGGACGGCCGAGAACGAGTTATGAAAATCTAGCACGCATCCAGCAAGCATTTGTTCGCAGCCCAGGAAAATCGACTCGCAGAGCTAGCAGAGAGCTGCAAATTCCACAATCAACTATATGGAGAGTCCTACCAAAAAGGTTAGTCATGAAACCTTATCGTCTGAAATTGGTTCAAGCACTGTCTGCAGCTGATAAGATTAAAAGAATCGATTTCTGTGATTTTATTCTTGCTCAAATGGAAACAGATGAATCTTTCGTTTCATGCTGTTTCGGCCACCTCTCCCAGCCACCACTGATGATTTCAAACGAGAAATAACAGCAGCTATCCAAACTGTTACGCCTGATATGCTACAGAGAGTGTGGAACGAGTTGGAGTATCGGGTTGATATTGCTCGTGTGTCTGGAGGGGGCCATATTGAACATCTCTGAACTTGTTTTTGAGTGAAAAAAAAACTTTTTTAAATACTCTTTGTAATGATGTATAGCAGAAGGTTATATTATGTTTCTTTCAATAAATACACATTTTTAAAGTTGTGGTATTCTTTTTGAATCACTCTGTACATCATCAAATGGATTACATTTTGTTCACGACTTCTTAATGCGAAGTGGTCACATTAGCCATAAGAGGCCGCATATAACTCTTTGTCTAAATACTGTGCAGCTGCATCTTCGCCTTTGCTAAACTTGGCTGCATACGTGAAGGTTTTGTTGAAAATGTACAGGGTGTTCCAATTACGCCATCCGCTGTGGCCGAGCGGTTCTAGCCGCTTCAGTCCGGAGCCGCGCTGCTGCTACGGTCGCAGGTTCGAATCCTGCCTCGGGCATGGATGTGTGTGATGTCCTTAGGTTAGGTAGGTTTAAGTAGTTCTAAGTCTAGGGGACTGATGACCTCAGATGTTAAGTCCCATAGTGCTCAGTGTCATTTTGTTCCAATTACAACAATTTTTTTTTACATGACCATTATCCGCAGCAAGTACAGAGACATTCGTAAAATAAAAACAGCCTTTTTTTGCAACAATGCGTTGTATTTGATCCAGGCGCGTATCATCTTTTACTTTAAGGCATCTTCAGTGGAATATACAATAGGACAGTTTTGTTTTGATATGCGATATTTCTAGAGTGTAAGACAGTTCACGTCTATTTTTTTACGTAAATACGTGATTACTTACAGTTATTCGAGTTTTGGGCTGGTACCTGCGTTTCCTCTCGTCTGGTCATATGCTGGAGGTCGCACTATAACTTCACTAATGAAACATAAGCACATTTTCATGTTACGAACTTTTTTCTTCACAATTTTCATGGTCTTTGCGCTAATTGCTGTGGAGAACTTTTAGTCTTCCGTCACTAGTTGCAGATATTCTACCGAAAATTGTGATTTGACGTTGTAACTACTGTATGTGTGCTTTATGGAAAATTTGGGAAATTTGTGGTAAGGTGTTATGGGACCTAACTGATTAGGTCATCGGTCCCAAAGCTTACGCACTACTTAATCTAACTTAAACTAACTTACGCTAAGGACAACACACACACACCCATTCCCGAGACAGGACTCGAACCTCCGACGAGGTTAGCGGCGCGGACCGTGACAAGACGCCTCAGACAACGCGGTTGCCCGGCGCGGCTCTTCTTTATGTCTCTTCCTGTTTGGTTTATTTACGTACATTTTGGTAGCCTAACGAAGTATATGCTGAAGAATAATGGTGCTCCACAGCAATTAGCGCAAAGAACATGAAAATCGTGTAATAAAAAGTTCGTAACATGAAAATTTTCTTATATTTCGTAAGTGAACTTAAAGTGCGACCTGCAGCATGTGGTCTTATGAAAGGAAAAGCAGATACAGCCAAAAACTCGAATGACTGTAAGAAATCACAAAACTGTCTCATTCTAGATTCAACCGAAGATGCCTTACAGTAAAAGGCGAAACACGTCTGGGAGCAAATAAAATACATTGCACCAAGAAAAAGGCGGCTTTCTTTGCAAAAAGAACGTCCCAAATACACTCATCCAATTTCACAAGAGCACATCTTACGTGTAAATGAGGATAGAATCTTAGGGTGAATTATAACTTACGTTCCGAAACTAAAAGTTTATTTTGGTGCCAGCTGCAATTTTCCGTTTCGTGCTAGTGTTGGTAGCGGTCTCCTTTACGAAATCAGTTCAGTCGCTCTTTCATTGCCCAGTGTAAGCCAAATCGACATGGCGATGACACAATAACGAAAGGTGTTTTGGGTTCTCTATTTTAAGAAGCGCATTTAATTTGCAAATTGAAAATTGCCCTTTATGCAGGAAGTCACCTTAACTGCCTCGCCCATCTGATCACGCTTCCCCTGCCACCAAAATTCCCAACCTGTTACACACTACTGACGCAGCGTCGCCTACCCATGAACCGCTTGATCGCGGATCCCTAAGTCCTGCAAGGCATTGGACATGGTGTGCATCCGTAATGAAAGAAAGGATCATTGGTCGTCGTCGCCTTTATATCTACATCTACATCCATACTCCGCAAGCTACCTGATTGCGTGTGGCAGAATGTGACTTGAGTACCTCTATCGGTTCTCCCTTCCATTCCAGACTCGTATTGTTCGTGGAAAGAAAGATTGTCGGTATGCCTCTGTGTGGGCGCTAATCTCTCTGATTTTATCCTCATGGTCTATTCGCGATATATACGTAGGAGGGAGCAATGTGCTGCTTGACTCCTCGGTGAAGGTATGTTCGCGAAACTTCAACAAAAGCCCATACCTAGCTACTGAGCGTCTCTCTTGCAGAGTGTTTTACTGGAGTTCATCTATCATCTCCGTAACGCTTTCGCGATTACTAAATGATGCTGCAACGAAGCGCGCAGCTCTCCGTCGGATCTTCTCTATCTCTTCTATCGACTCTATCTGATACGGATCCCACACCGGTGAGCAGTATTCAAGCAGTGGGCGAACAAGTGTACTGTAACCTACTTCCTTTGTTTTCGGACTGCATTTCCTTAGGATTCTTCCAACGAATCTTAGTCTGGCATCTGCTTTACCGACGATTAATTTTGTATGGTCATTCCATTTTAAATCACTCCTAATGCCTACTCCCAGTTAATTTATGGAATTAAATGCTTCCAGTTGCTGACCTGCTATATTGTAGCTAAATGATAAAGGATTTTTCTTTCTATGTATTCGCGTAGCACATTACACTTGTCTACATTGAGGTTCAATTGCCATTCCCTGCACCATACGTCAATTCGTTGCAGATCCTCCTGCATTTCAGTACAATTTTCCATTGTTATAACCTCTCCATATATACAGCATCATCCGCAGAAAGCCTCAGTGAACTTCCGATGTTATCCACAAGGTCATTTACATATATTGTGAATAGCAACGGTCCTACGACACTCCCCTGCGGCACACCTGAAATCACTCTTACTTCGGAAGACTTCTCTCCATTGAGAAGGAGATGCTGCGTTGTGTTATCTAGGAACTCTTCAATCCCATCACACAATTGGTCTGACAGTCCATATGCTCTTACTTTGCTCATTAAACGACTGTGGGGGTCTGTATCGAACGCCTTGCGGAAGTCAAGAAACACGGCATCTACCTGGGAACCCGTGTCTATGGCCCTTTGAGTCTCGTAGACGAATAGCGCGTGCTGGGTTTCACACGATCGTCTTTTTCGAAACCCATGCTGATTCCTACAGAGTAAATTTCTAGTCTCCAGAAAAAGTTATTATAGTCGAACATAAAAAGTGTTCCAAAATTCTACGACTGATCGACGTTAGAGATATAGGTGTATATTTCTGCACATCTGTTCGACGTCCCTTCTTGAAAACGGGGATGACATGTGCCCTTTTCGAATCTTTTGGAGCGCTACGCTCGTCTAGAGACCTACGGTACACCGCTGCAAAGAGGGGGGTGGGGGCAAGTTCCTTCTCGTACTCTGTGTAAAATCGAAATGGTTTCTCATCACGTCGAGCGGCCTTTCCTCTTTTGAGCGATTTTAATTGTTTTTCTGTCCCTCTGTCAACTATTTCGGTATCTACCATTTTGTCATCTGTGCGACAATCTACAGAAGGAACTACAGTGCAGTCTTCCTCTATGAAACAGCTTTGGAAAAAGACATTTAGTATTTCGGCCTTTAGTCTGTCATCCTGTGTTTCAGTACCATTTTGGTTGGCTCTGAGCACTATGGGACTTAACATCTATGGTCATCAGTCCCCTAGAACTTAGAACTACTTAAACCTAACTAACCTAAGGACAGCACACAACACCCAGCCATCACGAGGCAGAGAAAATCCCTGACCCCGCCGGGAATCGAACCCGGGAACCCGGGCGTGGGAAGCGAGAACGCTACCGCACGACCACGAGATGCGGGCTACCATTTTTGGTCACAGAGCGTCTGGACATTTTGTATTGATTCACCTACCGCTTTGACATAAGACCAAAATTTGTTAGGATTTTCTGCCAAGTCAGTTCACAAACTTTACTTTCGAATTCGTTAAACGCCTCTCGCATAGCCCTCCTCACACTACATTTCGCTTCATGTAATTTTTGTTTGTCTGCAGGGCTTTGGCTATGTTTATCTTTTGCAGTTTTCGAAGAGGGTACGGCCCGTTCTTTTGAGCGGATAGGATGGATGTAGGCATCACGTACCAGGATGTGTTGAGTTGGCTTGTTTCCACAATTCGACAACATGCTGAAAATTTCCATTTTTAACACGACGGAGAACCACTGGACTGATAATTTCTTAACAACTAACTGCTTCGAGAACGGATAGGCAATAGTGGTGTACATATTTTTTGTTTTGTGTTATTTATCCTACAGACTTTGTATTGTACTAGCGACCTGGCAGTGCTACGTAACTGCTAAATATGTATTGGAATTGGATATACGTCCTAATATTCTTCTCCACTCTATGTCAAATATACGCCTCCTGCCTCTCTTTATCCACCTCGTCTTCCTCCCCTTCTCTCCGTACATCACCTCCCTTCTGTCCACCTCATCCTCACCCTTCTCTTCCTCTGTCCGTCTCCTCCCTTCCGCTCTTTATGTTCATTTCCTCCTTCCCCCCCCCCCCCACCCCCCACCCCACACTCCTATGTCTTCCTCCTGCTCCGCTCCGCCGTCTCTCTGATCTGGAACCTTGTTCACTGTTACTGAAAACAAAATGTTCGTAGCGTACTGAAGTCGCTTAAAATGAGCGTGTTAGTAGGTTGGGATCGCTGGTATACGGGGTATAAAGAAGACCTCTCCAGCTATTGGATCAGTGAGGATAGCAGCTTCAATGAGGGTATTTCGCATAGTTTTAATCTGCAAATGTGTAAGACTACAAGGCTTCCGACGATTTAAGTTACGTCGTAGTGCTCTAACCATAAGCTGATAAGCCATTAACACGACTTTTCAGTTCTTTGCTGAAACCGAATGAAAGGCAGAAAACGAAATAGCATATTATTGTGTATGTAATTCCTGTTTAACTGTTTGAAGAGGTTGATAAATAACTGCTGAGATGGCAAGTCTATTGGGATATCTTGCAGCATACATCGTACAAGAACGAGCTGAATTCTTCGCACACTCTCCATCCGTCATGAACATGTCAGATTTTGCTGTATTCGAATATCCCATCGTCCACCCGTGACCAACCCCTTGAACTGTCACACACTAACTGACTGCAAGTCGCAATGTACTCTAGGAACACACGAGCGCACTGTAAGCAAACATAACAACATCGTACCTAGCAACCAAGCAGGTTGAATGGCACAACCAAGCGTCGGTGTGGAAACTTTTCAAAATAAGATATCTCATGAATGACTCGCACTAGAATCCTGCAAAAAAAAAAAATCTGTGACATTCTAGTTGACACTGTACTTTTAGTCTGATAATGCCAATACGCATTGTTCCATTTAAAAAGTGTGTGTTTGCACAAAAAATACGCTAAGTATTGTTACAGTCTGTTGATTGACTAACAATATGAGCCCCTGACTATCAATACTTTGTGTGAAAACTGCACATTAATACCACTTTCCATTTCCGCACTATTTGCGGTGCAAGTTTCGTGTGATTCATCCCGCATATGTGGGAGAAACGATTTGTCCTGCCACAACAGTTAATTCTGGCTGCGAGAAAGAAAACTTAACCATACGTTGCCATAGCACAGCATTTTCTTTCTCCCTGTTTGTGTTAGCAGAAAAAGTGTACATTGTTGTTTAAAAATTATATAGCGTATGTCCATCACACCATTTATTCGAGCATTGCGTAAATTTTTATGAAGTAAATCAGTCCATAACTTTTCGAGATTTTTGCTGACAAGGCTAAACAACGTATTGTCCACATGTAGTAGTATGGATCAGGCCACCTAAAGCAAATATTTACATTCTGTATTAACGTGTGGAGAAAATACATATATATAAGATTAAAAGCTCTAGATGTCACTACAGTTTTCACGATAAATTTCTAACAAGTACCATGATAAATTCGACATTTTTGTGTCAGTTCACACTATTTCATAAAGTTAACCATAAGCCTTTACAAAAAAAAAGGGAAACAAGAATACCATTAAAAATTACTAATTTTTCCTTACACTCTTAATGAAATTATCGATCACTTTTAAAGACGAATATCTTTAGTAAACAAAATATGAGCTGGTTGAAAGAGATAATATCACATTTTCATCAATGTCTTCAAAAATTTCAATCTTTCAAAGTAAAATTTGGGTCATGACCGTAGGATGTGGTTTACATCAGCTTCTGACTTACAGTTATGTTCAAATGCTGGAGAACTGTAAATGTTTATTCTGTGTAGATGTATTGGAAAAGAGATGACGGTGGAAATCGTTGATCCGTCTCTATGAATCGTCGTAGGTCACGACCTGAACTCACGGTGCGTGAATTTTTCTTTTTTTGTGATAGTTTGTGAAATATTCCGTCGATGTGCCTCCCCTTCCAAAAATTTTGAGTCCAACACATAGTAACAGTAGCGAAGGATTAAATCCAGACAAGCTCGGTAAAATATTGGGTTAGTTCAAATGGTTCAAATGGCTCTGAGCACTATGAGACTAAACATCTGAGATCATCAGTCCCCTAGACCTTAGAACTACTTAAACCTAACTAACCTAAGGACATCACACACATCCATGCCCGAGGCAGGATTCGAACCTGCGACCGTAGTTCGACTGTGGTCTGCATGTTTGTCGTGCGTTCACTGGAAAGCACATTAAACATATGTGAAAAGTAAACGAAAACTTTGACCCTTATCGCAACTACAAACAGTAATCCAATATTGTATGTGTATGCATATAAAAGAGATACAACTATAAAATTCGATGATTATTTTGCAAATCAAAATTCTTCTGCAGTTTTATATTTATCCATACAGGATATGTAGCCTTGTGTAAACTGATGAATATTTTTGAAGCTCCCTGTACTTCTGTCCCATACCGCCTAATCAGACCACTCACGTTTCACAAAAAAAGGTCACAGAAAATTGTCAACATGCAGGTTTAACCCAACAATTAGGATGATACACATTTAAACTATGAAACGAGTAATTTTTGTTCCTCTTATTTTGTTGATTTGTTTACTTCGTCCTTTAGATAATTTGTTAGTGACTATGAGTTGGAAATCTTCCAGGTTTGATGACAGGACTTCCGTTCCTATACTGGCATCATGACATTTAATCCCTCTCTCATTGATCAGACTATCCGAAAGATCGGGTCTGTCTTTTACTGAGAGGCATAAAATATTTATTTCGCGCGTGGGTTGCCAGCGTTGTTATTCAAAGCATTTGCCACACAATGTATTCAGTATTACTTCCCATTACTGTTTGCTCTTATCTGTGTTGACATATGCGTAGTTTTCTCAACCGATATCGTCATTGTTGCCATTGTCGTTGTTGTTGTTGTTATTGTTGTCTTTTGTGCTAACACTGGTTTGATGCCGCTCTCCACTCTAGGCCATCCTGTGCAAATCTCTTCACGCTGCACAACTATTGCAAACTACATCCTTTCGACCCTGCTCAATGTAGTAAACTCTTCGACTTCTACGACTTGTACCCCGTACGCTTCTCTCCCTTACCAAACTAGCGATTCCTTGTTGCCTGTTGCCTCAGGATGTGACTTACCAACCGATCCCTTCGTTTAATCAGGATGTGCTATAATTTTTTTTTTTTCAGTCAGATTCAGTACCTCCTGACTGGCTGTTCAATCACTGCATCTAACTCTCAACATTTTTCTGTGGCACCACATTTCAAAACCTCCTCTTCTTGTCTGCACTGCTTATGGTTTGTTTCACTTTCTTCAAGGCAACAATCCAGATACCTTCAAAAAGACTTTGTAATGTTTATATTTATATTATATGTTAACAAATTATTATATGCTACAGGTTCATTTCCCTTGATTAGTCATTCTTTCCCTTCTTTGCTGAATACTGGCTCACGTCTGAATTTTTGTGTTGCATGCACTTGTCTTTTCTCCGTAGATCTCTTTACTTTTACTATATGCTGCCTCTATCTGTCCCTTACTCACGCATTATTCTACCTCTTGGCATTTCTCATCTAGTCATTCCTGACTTATCGTTTTGCTCTTCCTGTCAATCTCATTTTTTAGAAGTCTGTATCGCCTTCTGCCTGCTTCGTTTGTTATTTTTTTGTATTTCGTCCTTTCGTCAGTCAGATTCAATATATCGTACTTTATCGGAGGATTTTGTATCGGATCATCTCTTTCCATCTATTTCATCTATTTCTTTCAGTATGTCATCTCAATAGGTTCTGTGTTCCTTATCCTTGTTTCAGTCAATCGTTGGGTAATGCTCCCTTTGAAACTCCCAAAAGGGTTTAGACCATATCATGGTCAAATCTCACTGATTTCCTACCTTTCTGCAATGTCTAAAATTTTAAACTGCAGTTCATTACCACATCTTACAGCTGTAATCAGAGTGCACATCTGCCCCCCGCAATGTCTTACAACTTGTAATCTCGTTTCGGAATCTCTGTCTTATCAGGACACCGGATGAGGGCGTAATGATGTTACAGACATTCGGGGACGATGGAGAAGGATAAATATATCAATTTGAGGTAAGAGATAGCAGTCTGGAAATAAGTGAGTCGAAAGGTATGAACGAAAATCTGCTCAAGTCTAGTGTCGCCAGTCGTTCAAACTAAGCGCCCCAGCTTCCGAACCGTTGGCATGACGTACAGAATTCCCGCAGAATACTTCCCAATAACCTCAGATAATTTCCCCTGTTGATGGAGTTGTAGCGGTACACGTAACTTGATGTCAGAGTGACCGAAGATCCTAAGTCTTTGGTGGAGTAATAATGAATTCCATCCACATGCACTAGTTGTCACATTTTCAACAGTTATTAAAAGTTACGTCTCCCAGTGTCCATGCAGGTATGGCGTAGTCGCGCAAGTTCTGTCGTGTCCGTTCTAGTACTCTCGGTGTCGTCTGAACGGTGTCGACGGCAGCGTGAATTCTTTCCAGGACATCGTCTTCACTGTCGATAGGTGTGTCACACGCAAAACTCTTCTAAATTATTTAATCGTGTCAGAAGCATCGTACATAAAATCAGAATGATTAACACATACAAATCAAGTATATAACAAATACAAAAAGTAAAATGCTATGCAGATGTATAAGCAGGGTCAAGTAGTTTTTTATTTTATGAAGTCTTGGACCAGAACCTGGCTAAGTCCAGCGCTTCATCAAATCCTTCACGGTGCAGGTGCTTGGGCACAGAACACACTGCGTGAGGTGGATGGTGGTTTGAGTGTGTCCACAGTCACACAGCGCCGGTTCATTTGAGAGGCTCCATTTGCGCATATTCTCTTTGGATCGTGTGACACCAGAGCGCAGCCTATTAAGAGATTTCCATTTATTTATTTAAATGCCACGTTCCGTAGGACCAAATTGAGGAGCAAATCTCCAAGGTCATGGAACGTGTCAGTACATGAACATACAACATAAGAAGTAATAACAAATAAAAATAAATGTTCATGAACCTGAAAGAAAATCAGTCCATAAGTTTAAGCAAACGATATCAGCAATACAATGAGAATCATCTTAATTTTTCAAGGAACTCCTCGACAGAATAGAAGGGGTGACCCATGAGGAAACTCTTCAGTTTCGATTTCAAAGCGCGTGGATTACTGCTAAGATTTTTGAATTCGAGTGGCAGCTTATTGAAAATGGATGCAGCAGTATACTGCACACCTTTTTGCACAAGAGTTAAGGAAGTCCGATCCAAATGGAGGTTTGATTTCTGCCGAGTATTAACCGAGTGAAAGCTGCTTGTTGTTGGAAATAAACTAATATTGGTAACAAGAAACGACAATAAGGAATATACATATTGAGAGGCCAATGTCAAAATACCCAGACTCGTGAAAAGAGGTCGACAAGAGGTTCGTGAACTCACATCACTTATTACCCGAACCGCCCGTTTCTGAGCCAAAAATATCGTTCTAGAATGGGAAGAGTTACCCCAAAACATAATACCGTACGACATAAGTGAATGAGAATAAGCAAAGTAGACTAATTTACGTGTCGAAATATCACTCACTTTCGATACCGTTCGAATAGTGAAAATGGCAGTATTAAGTCTTTGAACAAGATCATGAACGTGGCCTTTCCACGACAGCTTACTATCTATCTGAACACCTAGGAATTTGAACTGTTCAGTTTCACTAATCATATGCCCGTTCTGTGAGATTAAAACGTCAGGTTTTGTTTAATTGTGTGTTAGGTAGTGTAAAAACTGAGTCTTACTGTGATTTAACGTTAGTTTATTTTCTACAAGCCATGAACTTAGGTCATGTACTGCTCTACTTGAAACCGAGTCAATGTTGCACACAACATCCTTTACTACCAAGCTAGTGTCATCGGCAAACAGAAATATTTTAGAGTTACCCATAATACTAGAGGGCATATCATTTATATAAATAAGGAACAGAAGCGGCCCCAACACTGATCCCTGGGGCACCCCCCACTTGACAGTACCCCACTCAGATCCCACATCACAGCCGTTATCAACATTGTGAATAATGATCTTTTGCTGCCTGTTGCTAAAGTACGAGGTGAACCAATTGTGAACTACTCCCCTTATTCCGTAATGGTCCAACTTCTGGAGCAATATTGTGTGATCAACACAGTCAAATGCCTTTGTTAAATCAAAAAATACGCCAAGCGTTCGAAACTCTTTGTTTAGCCCATCCAGTACCTCACAGAGAAAAGAGAATATAGCATTTTCAGTTGTCAAACGACTTCTAAAGCCGAACTGTACATTTGATAGCAAATCGTGTGATATAAAATGATCAATTAACCATGTCGTCCATCCTTCAATGTGGCCGGGAGGGAGTTCTTCGTTTGGGACTAAACATTCCCCAAGGTGCGTGTTTTGTTCTCGCCACATTGCCACCCTCACTTGCTGCGGTGTCCCGACGATGTTTTCTGCTGTATGCAGGAAGCTTTTTCTAGATTTTAGTCGGCGGCGGGCTGGCTGGTATTTGTATAGCGGGTGGGCAGGTGAGGTCAACGCCTTTGTCTCTTCTTTCCTGGCCGCTACTTTCCTTTTAATATCTTGTGGGGCCACGCCTGCCAGGCAGTACAATTTATCCGTCGGGGTTGGTCTCAGACAGCCTGTGATGATGCGGCAGGATTCATTAAACGGTATGTCCACTTGCATCACAACTCTTCAAATGACCCCACAAGAAGAAATCAGGTGGGTGAGATCAAGTGAACGTGATGGTCACGAAGCATGGACTCCCATGTCTATCCACTTTTCAGAAAATGTCTGGTACAGGTGTGCACGAACACACAGTCTAAAGTGACGTGGGGCTCCATCATGTTGGACCCACATCAATTGACGAACAACAAATGGGGTATGTTCCAGGAACTTGTGTTGTATGTGGGCGATAAACATTGTCTACACTGATGCATTTGAGTTGGGAAGTAAAAGAAACTGGTCTATTACTTAACCAGTTACTACGCCTGCCCACACGTTGACTGATAATCTGTGCTGATGGCTCTTCACAGAGGTAAATCGGGATTCTTATCGACCCAAACATGACTATTGCAACCATTTTGCGTTCACTCTGTCATAAAACAGATTTCATATGTGAAAAGTGCGTACGCAGAAAAGTGAGGATCGACTGCAAGGGGCTGCAAGAACCATTGGCTGGACACGACATCCTAGGTCAGCGGGAGTTAGAACACGCACTTCCTGTGGATAGTAGGGGGTGCACTGCAGTTCCCGTAATATCCGCCACACAGTACTCTGAGAAACATTAATTTCATGTACAACTGATTGAGTGCTGATTGCAGGCTCCTCATTCACTCGAGCAAGCACTGCATCTTCTGTGTCGGGAGTCCGTGTAATTCGACGTCATTCTCGGTGGTTAAATTGTGGTACCAGTTGGCCTGTTCACTTGATCGTTGGTAGAGTTTTGGAAACATGGCGAGAGCCGGATGTTTTCTACGCTGATATTTGCCGCTGTATAACCTTTCTGCTTCTCTGCTGCTTCCAGTTGCTTGCCCATACAAGAAAATCACGTCTGCATGTTTCGTCACCAGGCACAACTCCATCTGATCGAAGTTAGTTCTTCAACTTGTAAACACAGATTGCAGTCTACTACAGTGCAGACTACACCAGGATTGTTCATAATAGTACATAGTACGCCAAAAGAATTGGATTAGTTGAGTTACTGTCCCAACCTCTGTACCTAAGTACTTATCGGGATTACTTACTCTACAATCTTAGCAACAACTGTACTGGTACATGCATTCTACTATCGGAGGTATCAGAACGATTTTAGCTTGTAGTTTTCGACTCTGTTGTTTCCATACCAGGGTCCCTTACCTCAGAATGATACTTTTATCGCTACGGTCGCAGGTTCGAATCCTGCCTCGGGCATGGATGTGAGTGATGTCCTTAGGTTAGTTAGGTTTAAATAGTTCTGAGTTCTAGGGGACTGATGACCTCCGATGTTAAGTCCCATAGTGCTCAGAACCATTTGAACCATTTTTTTGATACTTTTATCCTTCTCAATCATCCCTGAAAATTTTGTAACATATCATTCTCTCCTGGAAAACCTGGAGTATAATAGAGAGTACAGGACTGCTGGCTAAGATCTCCTATGATACCTTGTTTCCGCAGATAAGCTCGTTTTCTTTGTCAACGTGAAGAAAGAAGAAGCTGGACTCTGACGAGTACCTGTTTATTTGGGCCAAAGTAGGCAATAACAATTGTAAAATAAAGACTTTAGGTGATTGTGTGTTGTATTTTAGACAGTAAACGTGACCTTGAATTCAAAATGTTTCATTTCTTTATAATTAACTTGATCTCCAACCCAAAAAAATACTACACATTGATCTTTCCAAAAGCCGAGCAGCGATTCTTCTTGTTGTTGTACCAGGTAGTGCTCTCTTTTATTCCTATTTCTTCCATTTTCTACTGTCGAATTCTAGTCACAGTCAAATTTTCGTCTTCCTTAGCTATCTGAATAATTTCCTTTATCTCACTCACAGACCATACGTCCTTCCTGACACCACACTTCATTTATTCCTACTATATCTAAGATCAAACTATTCACTTCCCTAAATTCTCTAACATACTTACTAGCTCCTAGGAACCATCACTCCACGCTCTGACGCGTAAAACAACAGGTTTGTTTCTCCTAATACTAATATCATTCTGAGTACTTCCCGGCCAGAGATACGAACTGGGTCTATTTCACCTCCGGAATATTGTATTTATAAGATGTCATCATTATTAAGCCATAAAGTAGAGCTGCAAGCCCTCTGGTAATACGAGTATAACGGCTGTAGTTTCCCCTTGCTTTCAACCGTTTGCAGTACCAACGTAGCAAAGCTACGTTGGCTGATGTTACAAGTCGAGATCAATCAACCAGACCGGTGCCCCTGAAACTGCTGAAAGGGTGTTGCACTACATCTGGAACCAAATAGCCGGCCGGAGTGACCGAGCGGTTGTAGGCGCTGCAGTCTACGGTCGCAGGTTCGCATCCTGCCTTAGGATAGTTTAAGTAGTTCTAAGTTCTAGGGGACTGATGACCTCAGAAATTAAGTCCCATAGTGCTCAGAGCCATTTGACCCGTTTTTTTTTTTTTTTTTGGTACCAAATGTTTGCAAGGCCTCTTCACAGGAAGCCCTCCGATGCTGTTTGTAACGCGTCCAACTACTCGTATTAGAAACTTCCTGGCAGATTAAAACTGTGTGCCCGACCGAGACTCGAACTCGGGACCTTTGCCTTTCGCGGGCAAGTGCTCTACCATCTGAGCTAGCGAAGCACGACTCACGCCCGGTACTCACAGCTTTACTTCTGCCAGTACCTCGTCTCCTACCTTCCAAACTTTACAGAAGCTCTCCTACGAACCTTGCAGAACTAGCACTCCTGAAAGAAAGGATATTGCGGAGACATGGCTTAGCCACAGCCTGGGGGATGTTTCCAGAATGAGATTTTCACTCTGCAGCGGAGTGTGCGCTGATATGAAACTTCCTGGCAGATTAAAACTGTGTGCCCGACCGAGACTCGAACTCGGGACCTTTGCCTTTCGCGGGCAAGTGCTCTACCATCTGAGCTACCGAAGCACGACTCACGCCCGGTACTCACAGCTTTACTTCTGCCAGTACCTCGTCTCCTACCTTCCAAACTTTACAGAAGCTCTCCTACGAACCTTGCAGTTGGTAGAGCACTTGCCCGCGAAAGGCAAAGGTCCCGAGTTCGAGTCTCGGTCGGGCACACAGTTTTAATCTGCCAGGAAGTTTCATATCAGCGCACACTCCGCTGCAGAGTGAAAATCTCATACTCGTATTAGTGCCCATTACAGTCTCAGGACCAAACCTAAAGATCATGTCAACTGCAATCTCTTACCACTCTCTATTATTTCAGGTCATTCTTTTGTCTAACATCTTTCAGAGAGTAGTTCACGTTTTACAATAATCTTACTTTAACGTAATCTCTTATCAGAAGGCATACCAAATATCATGTCAGGGTGACATTATATAGTTATACAAGATGTCTAAATAGCGTCTCTGTATCTCAGTTATACAGTATATGCTCAGAAATATCCGGACACCTATTAGTAAACATTAATACGGGGTATGTAGAACCTTCTCTTTCATGACGGCTTCATCTGAGGAGTCTTCCAATGTGTCTTAACGCCTGTGGAGAAATGGCAGCCCTTTATTACTCAAAAGCTGAAACTAGAGAAGGCAGTGGTGCTGGACGCTACGACCTGGAGAGAAATCTATGTTTTAATTCATCGCGAAGGTGGTCCACTAAGTTCACATCGAACCCCTGGGCAGGCTAGTCAGTTTTAGGAACGTTATTGCCAACAAACCGTTGCCTCACAGATTCTTGTCATTGTCATCCTGATACGATCACCGTCATCGAACTGTTCCTCTACTGTACGCAGTCTACAATACTGTAAAATGTGTTCATGTTCTTCCGGATCTGGCATTTTCTTAATTCCAATAATGGGACCACATCCCAACCACGAAAACCACTGCAATACCGCTACCGCCATTTTTCTGTAGTTTGTTGCTGGCACTACACATAGCACTCCGTCTTCAGGCCACAAGTGGCCCATCGGGACCATCCGACCGCCGTGTCATCCTCAGATGAGGATGCGGAGATGAGGGGCGTGTGGTCAGTACACCGCTCTCCTGGTCGTTACGATGGTTTTCTTAGACCGGAGCCGCTGCTATTCGGTCGAGTAGCTCCTCAATTTGCATCACGAGGCTGAGTGCACCCCGAAAAATGGCAACAGCGCGTGGCGGCCTGGATGGTCACCCATCCAAGTGCCGGCCACACCCGCCAGTGATTAACTTCGGTGATCTGACGGGAACCGGTGTATCCACTTCGGCAAGGCAGTTGGCACTACACATGATGGCGGACAATGGTCTCCCGACATTCGGGAAACCCAAACCAACGATTGGATTGCCACAGGGTATGGATTGCTTCATCAGCACAAATTACTCGTTTCCAGTCATCCACTGGCCGGTAGTGTCAGTCTTTACACTACCTCAAGCTTCACTCAGCAATGACTTCAGAAATGCGTTGCTTTTGAGGAAGTGCTCGACCAATGTACACCATTCATTTGTAACTCCCTACGCTCAATCACTATGCTAGCTGGACTGCTGGTAGCAGCTTGAAACCCATGAGTGATTAATTCTGCTTATTTCATGCGACTTCCACCCCCAGCAGTGCTCGCCAGTTATAGTCCGACTGTCTGGCTCTTCCCCTTCTGCTTGCACCACCAACTGTCGACTTGGGTAGCTTTAGAAGGGTTGAACTGTCCCAGATAGATTTGTGACACTGGTGACATATAATCACTAGTGCACGTTTGAAGTCACTCACCACTCCTAACTTATCTATTACGCTATTATTGCTTCTCTACCGACAACACACTGCCTCCTTTCGTATTGGCGGGTCCGCCTCTCTGGCATCTACTTGCACTTGCCCGCGAAATGCAAAGGTCCCGAGTTCGAGTCTCGGTCTGGCACACAGTTTTAACCTGACAAGAAGTTTTATACCACCGCACACTCCGCTTCAGAGTGAAAATGTCATTCCCGAAACATCTCCCTAATTGTGGCTAAGCCGTGTCTCTCCAATACCCTTTCTTCCAGAAGTGCTGGTCTTACAAGGTTCGCAGGAGAGCCTCTGTGGCGTTTGGAAGGTACGAGACGAGGTACTGGCGGACGTAGAGCCGTAAGGAGGGGGTCGTGAATCGTGCTTCGGTTGCTCAGTTGGGACGCCGGTACGGTAGCTCAGCGTGTTCGGTTAGTGGGTTAGCTGCCTTATGTAATAAAAAAAATGAGTGAACGGATCAATGATGAACTTGAACAAGTGTCATGGGACGTCCGCCCCGAACCAACAGAACGAGCTATAACAAACAAAATCAGATCAACAAATAAAAATGTTGCTAGACCACTGTCCCGCGAAAGGCAAATGTCCTGAGTTCGAGTCTCGGTCCGGCACATAGTTTTAATCTGCCAGGAAGCTTCATATCACCGCACACTCCGCTGGAGAGTGAAAATTTCATTCTGGATCTACTAGCCAAGTCCATATTATATAGGGATATCCAGACACTTTTGGCCAAACTGTAAACATCCCGTGATTGAATGTGTCATGAAATATTCAACTATGGCAGCAAATTTAAATGAGTTTACTTCTTTACTGCATAAATATCAGTGTGTGAGGAATTACAGCGTTTAAAAAAAACATCCGTTACAAGACCGTAAAATTATCGCTCTAACTGCTGTGGCTTCTGCAGAAACGGAAAAATTGTTCAGAACATGTACTCTCATTTAAAACACAGTCAGAAGTAGAACCTAAACCTAAATGGTGTTTCCTCCAAGACGTTTAACGTAAATTCTCTGAAACCACGCATCAGAAAAGGCAGGTCATTTTTTCAATAAACCGTAAGGAAATGTGATTCCCTGATAAATTTCTAATTCTGTTCTTCTACCTCAGTGTATGTAATAGTCTAGTTCTAGTAAATACTTTGTTTAGTAACAACGTAACGAACATCATACTGAGTAATACTGTTGGTTTCTTAACTTCATTTTATTAATTTAAATGACATTGTCACAATCGCCTCCTTATGAAATGAAAATTTTCTCACCTGTAAATAATGCATCCAATCTTCTCCGTCACTGCTCCAATATTCAGTTTTAGTAGCATAACAAACAGACTCGTCTCATAAGAAATTAGTCAGATTATCGTATTATCCTAGCAGTTTAACCGTGCTCATCCATCACACACTTCAGAAGAAATTGTTTACAACGCCTGCGGCCGGAAGGTGTAATGTATCACACACGAGCAACAGTATGACGGAAGACGATGTCGAAAGTTATTAAGACATTTCCGTAGCATTGTAATTACCTGATTTAATAAGAAAGACGTCACTTACTTTTCACAAAGAAAAGCCCATACACTTCAAGATTTTAAAACTACGCATAATATTGGCCTGCGCTATTATAGGAAATGCTTACATTGTCCAGTTAACTGAACAAATACTCCGTCTCACCTAGAATTTTTATCGATTTATATATCATTATCAGCATTCCAGAAAGAACAAGGCGGGGTGGCAATTTCCGCTTCAAACGATCTAATTTTCTTCTGCTTCCATTACATACAGAGAACACAACATGCTATTCATTACAAACATTCGTGAGTGTTGCACTGTATTTCATTTCCAAGCATTTCTTGATGTCCTTTTTACTCGTAAATGTGTTATATATTTATATAAATCAATTATATTTACAGTTTCTTCTGCTCTTGCAAGTTTCTTATCTGTTTAAGAGACACAGTGAAAGAACTCATCATCGAATGTAACGTAATGTGACGAAGATAGTTTTTTGTAGTTAGACATTATTGTCCTGAGGAGCACGATTAAGTGTAAGTTTTTTTCAAATTTGTTTGATTTCTGTACGGTAGTCAATCCATAGTCGCAGTAAATTACAGAAAGTTTACTTTAGTTTCGGTGAAGCTATCACTATTATCAAATCTAACAGGTATGAAATAAATTTGCTATTAATTATGAAAAACTGAAGTATAAGTAACATCTAACCACGACACTTTTGTCATAGGAAACAATACTGTCAATTTAGCATGTTAAATTAAACCTTGTTACGCAGTAATGACAAAGAAGCAACATCATTACAATTGATCACTGTGAAGCCTTTATCTGTACAAAACATTAAAACCTTAACGTCGTGAATGTTGGAATAGAATCGGCGTTGTCCAGAGACTTGCATAAGATAGACAACGCCGATCATAATACAACACACACGAAGTTAACGTTTTAATGTTCTGTATAGACAAAGCTCCACAGCGACCAATTGGAATGATGTTGCTTGTTTGCTATTACTGCGTAACGAGGTTTAATTTAAAACTATATATTCACAGTGTCGTTTCCTCCGAAAAAGGTGTTTTTTTCTTTATTGGATTTCGATTTCCCCCCACCACCACCCCAGAGGGGGTGGGGGGGTGGGAGCTGGCAGCAGCACAATACGCCGCTCTGCAGGCCACAGAAAAGTTAAAAACGAAATTAGGAGATATCATAATAATAAAAACAGGCGATAAAACGGTGATGGTTAAAAACTGAAATGTGGCGAAAAACTGCGAAGAAAATAGGAAAACAAAGGGTCAGTGATGCTGATTAAAACATATAGTAAATAGACAGGCACAATTAAAAAAACCATGAATACAGTCTGGTTTCTGTTCGCAACAGTTAAAAACACACCTAGCGACAGTATGGTGGCTGTTCGCAACACTTAAAAAGGGGATGCACAACACTGAACACTCACGGAAACTGCACTATACAGTTGAAGGCAGATGGAGTTGGGGGGCAGGAACCAGACAGATGAGGGGAAAAAATAAGGAAGGAGAGGAAACGCAAAAATAAGGGGGGAGCCGATAGAGGGAGGGGACACAGAAAAATTGCGGGGGGGGGGGGCAGGGCAGATGCGAGAAGGAGTGGGGAAGGCAGTGGAGGGAAAAGAGAAAGGACTTGGGGGAGAGAAAGGGGTCAAAGAGAGGGTAGACAGGGAAAAAACAGGATTGAAGTGGGGGGAGAGGGATCATGAGAAAGGACAGAGGGAGGGATGGGGGAGGTGAGGATCAGATTTGATAGGAGGGATAAATGGAGGGAGAGAGGGCATCATCTGGGAGGAGGAGTTGACAGAAGCCACCTTGGGAAAGGAGATGAAAGGCGCAGAGGTTGACGGTAGGGGGGCACAACAGTGAGGTGTGGCAGTGGGCAGGGGTTGGAGAGGAGAGGAGAGGAGCAACCAGGGGAGGGGGGGGGGGGTGATCAAGTCGGCGGGAGGTGTAGAGGACTTGGATTTGTTTCAGGAAATGGAGCAGATGGGGAAAAGGAATCAGGTCATAGAGGATCTGCATGGCGGATGGGAGGCATATATGGAAGGCGAGGCGGAGTGCATGGTGCTCGAGGACCTGGAGTGACTTACAGAATTTGGGGGGGGGGGGGGGGGAGGGTCGGATATCCAACTGGGACTGGCATAACAAACGATGGAACGAATTAAGGATTTGTTGGTGGGGAGGATGATAGAAGGGTTCAACCCCCATGTCCAGCCAGAGAGGAGTTTAAGGAGATGGAGGTGGTCGAGGGGTTTCGATTGGATTGAGCAGAGATGAGGGATCCAGATGAGGTGACAGTCAATGGTGAGTCCAAGGTAGGTGAGGGTGGGGGAGAGGCGGACTGGATGGTCGCAGATGGTAAGGGAAAGATCAAGGAGCCGGAAGAAGCGAGTGATATGACCTACAATGATTGTCTGGGTCTTGGAAGTATTGATTTTGAGGAGCCACTGCTTACACCAAGTGGCAAAAAGATCAAGGTGATTCTGGAGAAGGCATTGGGACCATAGAAGCGTAGGAGTGAGGGCAATGAAGGTGGTGTCATTGGCATACTGCAGGAGGTCAACTGGAGGGGGGGGGTTAGGCATATCTGTTGTGTACAGGAGGTAGAGGAGGGGGGAGAGGACTGAGCCCTGGCGCACACCCACAGAGGGGAAGAAGGTGCGGGAATCGGCTTTATGGTTTGTAATGTAGGAGGGGCGGTGAGAGAGGAAAGAGGCAGTCAGATGGTCATAGTTGATAGGTATGGCGACAGATGTCTTGTGGTTAGGCGTTACTTATATTTCGGGTTCTCGTAATTAATAGCAGATTAATTTCATATTTGTTACATTTGATAATGGTGACTGAGCCCCACCGAAACTAGTTATGTGAACTTTCTGTAATTTACTGCGACTGTGCCTTGACTATTGCACTAAAGTCAAATAAATTTGAAAATAAAAGATGGTTTTGCCTGGTACCTGCTGGTGTAACCAGCTTACAGCTCACAGCTTCTACCAGTTTAGCGTTTCAAAACTACGTGTCACGCTCGTCCATCCCTTGCGCTCCCATGCCTATGCTAACACGGACCATTTAAACGTTCACAAAGTTTTAGACTGACATTGTTAAAACTGAGTCATCATAGGTTTCACGCATGATGCGTCTATCTGTGTTGGAGAGACACACGAGTCTCCCTTACTCGGCAAGTTCCATGTGCATTCCTCATGATTGTATTCTTTAAATGCGAACATTTTAGGTTAGGCTTAACCGTCACTGTTATCGACATTAAATGAAGCAACAAGTTTACTGTTACCAGTCACTATTATGTAACACAACACACAGACAAATGTCATACTAACAAATGTAAATGCAGCTGATGATGGAGGCTTAAACCGAAACTCGTCGTGGAGGTAAATAAACAGTGACTGGTAACAGTAAACTTGTTTCATTTAATGATTATATTCTGCCTACAGAGGCGCCCTACCAAAACCACGGTTCGTTGGTTTAGGTACAGTACATAAATGGCGTCGTAAATGTTAGGATTACCCGTATCATTGGTAGGGAAAAAAACATAAGTGAGTGCGTGAGACAGAAACTGGGAGCCGACGACTTCTCTTTGTGTCTTTGCTTGTTTTGCGCGTAGTTAGAACTGCGGATCGATCAATGTTAGTGTATTTTGTACTTTATATCCTTAAAACATCCGAGAAGTAATACATGTTTGTTGAACTCATAACTTCTGCGCTTTCGTATAGCCAAAGCAATTATTTTTGACGCAAGTGCAGTTTACATGCATAAATACAAAAAATTCGTACAATTATTGTCGTTATTTTGTTCTACGTAGAACGTTCTTCCTGATGAACAAAGACAAGAGCATCCCGTTGTTGCTGATAAGTGCAAAAGTTGTTTATAAATAACAGAAACATGGTGAAGCGATGTTTGATATGTTTTCATTTTGCAGTTTCTTTTCCTCTTCTTATTGAGGAAACAGCGTTTTCTAGCTCTGTATTGTTTTTAAATTTTTACTGTAACATCACTCTATTTCACTTTAAAAATCAACACAACTGAATAAAACTTTAAGTAAACATTGACAGTTTCAATTTTGTCATAAATAATGTTTATTTTTAAGTAACATATTGGAGGATAACTATCTAGATCAAAAATGTTCCGTGGGTTGCGTTGCGGTTTAGACAGTTTTCACTCAGTTTCCAGCCAGCCGCGGTGGTCGTGCGGTTCTAGGCGCTGCAGTCCGGAACTGCGGGACTGCTACGGTCGCAGGTTCGAATCCTGCCTCGGGCATGGATGTGTGTGATGTCCTTAAGTTAGTTAGGTTTAAGTAGTTCTCAGTTCTAGGGGACTGATGACCTAAGATGTTAAGTCCCATAGTGGTCAGAGCGATTTGAACCAACTCAGTTTCCAGTTTCTAGAATAATCTAGAAAGAAACTGATCAAATACGCAAACAAAGCGATCGAAATGAAGTAATTCCCGAAAGATATGCAACACATCTAACTTATAGATCACGCGGTTACTGTCTTAACTGACCGAAGCTACTTGGAAAACTACCGTACTTTACGTTCACTTATAGTAGTCTACCACAGCCTACGGTAGTTTTACAGCTCTAATTCTGTCACTCGAGAGGCTATTTCTGGTGTCACCTATCCCGGGTACCACTTCCACACGGAACGAGACCAGAGATGCTGCAAATCGACGGCAAAGTAGAAACCTCTTGAGTGTCACTATTTGTCGGTGCCACTTCTTCCAGTCTCTGTAAAGAACTGAGAATGTGAGATACGTCGATTATGATTATCTGTCATATGTACAGTTCTGACTCTAAAGCTTTGAGACAGGCACTACACTTACCTGGAGAAAATGCATCTCGTGACATTAACAACAAGCTGTAAAATATAAATGCATTACGGCGTTATAACAAAGTGTCACTCGAGTTCTCAGAAGACAGTGTGGAATTCCAGTTCTTGAGTGGCCTTAGAACTCTAGAGAACTTCATTCTATTGTGCACTTATGGTATCCTTTTGAAAAGTGTTTCCCACCACTTAATTGATCTGCGTCTCCTTATCGTTGCTTATGATCGACCAGTGACCATATTCACATTACGATAATGCCATAACGCTGTTGGACGGAATGCGGAAATTCTCCTTATAAACGATTAGGTAATGGCTCACAATAGGATAATAGTACAAGGCTTATCTCCATTCCTTTATAGTGAGGCTGGGAACGAGTTAGTAGAGCCCTCATTGTCGTTTTGAGATGGATAGCGTTGTGCTTCATTTCGTGGAATTCATTTCGCTTTAATTAACAGACAGATCGTAGCGCCACCCACATAGTTGCTGCTTTCAGCTTTCGTAGTCATTCCAAGCAGCTCTCTGCTTTGTTGGTCATTCACGCAGTGCAAGTCACTACCTGCAGGACTAGGTACATCTAAATTAGTATCGTTATTTCAAAGCTGCTGAGTCACCGCATGTAATGAATCCAGAAGCATGCGTGAAGTCAAAGGTCAGTGCTCGAGAATAGCTTCTGCGAGATCACCGCAGGCACTAATAGCCAAAGTTCCCTGTAACAGGTATCATTCTGCATAATCTGGAAGTTTCGGATGACTCTGGTCGAGGAATTGTTGCGGGCGCCTCAGCGTCCCAATTGATACAGTTCCTTCACAGTCTTACTATGTTGTTGCTTTGCGATAATATCATGCTTAAATATGCTTATGTGCCCCAAAAGTAGTTTCTTGGAACTCTGTCAAAAACTCAACAGATTAGTTGGCGTGGACTTACTTTCCAGTTCGACGGGTCTCGCAGCTTCATCAGTAACTCCTCAGCCCAGTTACCCACTTGTCTTCTGGTTTCACTTGCGCGCCGTTCGTCGTCCCATTACCTTCGTGATATTTATGTTTGTGTCCATGTTACCATTTTGTCACGTGATTTTGTGAAGATAGCTGCTGAATTTCAGCTCTCCAACAATTTGTTTTCTCTGTAAACGATGTGAATGACAATAAATACTTTTTGTTGCTATGCCCGGTCAGCAGTCTTGTCGAAACAGTACCTTAAGTTCACACTCCCATATTATCTTTGAAGCTAATGTGGAGCACTTGAAATCATAAGCGATGTCCACTGATTGAGAAGAGAGAAACGCTATGGTAAAAATACAAAAATAAATTGTAGTATCCGCAGTGTCTATAAGCATCCAGCATTATGGCAAAAAACAGAAAAACAAAAAAGGAAGCGTAACCAGTTATCAAAATTTAGACTGATTACTCAAGACCTGGTTCCGAGAAGAAAATACTGAGCCTATAACAGCTACTCACTTGCTATGACACATGGTGTCATCTAAACAGCGAACATAAACAGTCGTGAAAATCCGATGTGCGTACAATACACGCCGTAAGAAGAATTATATTTCTGTTCATGACATCACATTGGTTGCCCCCGCCAACCCAAAACCAAACTACCGACTTCTAATCTGATATACGTCTCTGACTCTCCAACAAAACAGTCTCTTACCATAAGCCTCATATACAGGGTATTACAAAAAGATACGGCCAAACTTTCAGGAAACATTCCTCACACACAAAGAAAGAAAACATGTTATGTGGACATGTGTCCGGAAAAGCTTACATTCCATGTTAGAGCTCATTTTATTACTTCTCTTCAAATCACATTAATCATGGAATGGAAACACACAGCAACACAACGTACCAGCGTCACTTCAAACACTTTGCTACAGGAAATGTTCAAAATGTCCTCCGTTAGAGAGGATACATGCATCCACCCACCGTCGCATGGAATCCCTGATGCGCTGATGCAGCCCTCGAGAATGGCGTATTGTATCACAGCCGTCCACAATACGAGCACGAAGAGTCTCTACATTTGGTACTGGCGTCGCGTAGACAAGAGCTTTCAAATGCCCCCATAAATGAAAGTCAAGAGGGTTGAGGTCAGGAGAGCGTGGAGGCCATGGAATTGGTCCGCCTCTACCAATCCATCGGTCACCGAATCTGTTGTTGAGAAGCGTACGAACACTTCGACTGAAATCTGCAGGAGCTCCATCGTGCATGAACCACATGTTGTGTCGTGCATGTAAAGGCACATGTTGTAGCAGCACAGGTAGAGTATCCCGTATGAAATCATGATAACGTGCTCCATTGAGCGTAGGTGGAAGAACATGGGGCCCAATCAAGACATCACCAACAATCCCTGCCCAAACGTTCACAGAAAATCTGTGTTGATGACGTCATTGCACAATTGCGTGCGGATTCTCGTCAGCCCACACATGTTGATTGTGAAAATTTACAATTTGATCACGTTGGAATGAAGCCTCATCCGTAAAGAGAACATTTGCACTGAAATGAGGATTGACACATTGTTGGATGAACCATTCGCAGAAGTGTACCCGTGGAGGCCAATCAGCTGCTGATAGTGCCTGCACACGCTGTACATGGTACAGAAACAACTGGTTCTCCCGTAGCACTCTTCATACAGTGACGTGATCAACGTTACCTTGCACAGCAGCAACTTCTCTGACGCTGACATTAGGGTTATCGTCAACTGCACGAAGAATGCCTCGTCCATTGCAAGTGTCCTCGTCGTTCTAGGTCTTCCCCAGTCGCGAGTCATAGGCTGGAATGTTCCGTGCGCCCTAAGACGCCGCTCAATTGCTTCGAACGTCTTCCTGTCGGGACACCTTCGTTCTGGAAATCTGTCTCGATACAAACGTACCGCGCCACGGCTATTGCCCCGTGCTAATCCATACATCAAATGGGCATCTGCCAACTCCGCATTTGTAAAAATTGCACTGACTGCAAAACCACGTTCGTGAGTAACACTAACCTGTTGATGCTACGTACTGATGTGCTTGATGCTAGTACTGTAGAGCAATGAGTCGCATGTCAACACAAGCAACGAAGTCAACATTACCATCCCTTCAATTGGGCCAACTGGCGGTGAATCGAGGAAGTACAGTACATACTGGCGAAACTAAAATGAGCTCTAACATGGAAATTAAGCGTTTCCGGACACATGTCCACATAACATCGTTTCTTGATTTGTGTGTGAGGAATTTCTCCTGAAAGTTTGGCCGTACCTTTTTGTAACACCCTATATATACACTCCTGGAAATGGAAAAAAGAACACATTGACACCGGTGTGTCAGACCCACCATACTTGCTCCGGACACTGCGAGAGGGCTGTACAAGCAATGATCACACGCACGGCACAGCGGACACATCAGCAACCGCGGTGTTGGCCGTCGAATGGCGCTAGCTGCGCAGCATTTGTGCACCGCCGCCGTCAGTGTCAGCCAGTTTGCCGTGGCATACGGAGCTCCATCGCAGTCTTTAACACTGGTAGCATGCCGCGACAGCGTGGACGTGAACCGTATGTGCAGTTGACGGACTTTGAGCGAGGGCGTATAGTGGGCATGCGGGAGGCCGAGTGGACGTACCGCCGAATTGCTCAACACGTGGGGCGTGAGGTCTCCACAGTACATCGATGTTGTCGCCGGTGGTCGGCGGAAGGTGCACGTGCCCGTCGACCTGGGACCGGACCGCAGCGACGCACGGATGCACGCCAAGACCGTAGGATCCTACGCAGTGCCGTAGGGGACCGCACCGCCACTTCCCAGCAAATTAGGGACACTGTTGCTCCTGGGGTGTCGGCGAGGACCATTCGCAACCGTCTCCATGAAGCTGGGCTACGGTCCCGCACACCGTTAGGCCGTCTTCCGCTCACGCCCCAACATCGTGCAGCCCGCCTCCAGTGGTGTCGCGACGGGCGTGAATGGAGGGACAAATGGAGACGTGTCGTCTTCAGCGATGAGAGTCGCTTCTGCCATGGTGCCAATGATGGTCGTATGCGTGTCTGGCGCCGTGCAGGTGAGCGCCACAATCAGGACTGCATACGACCGAGGCACACAGGGCCAATACCCGGCATCATGGTGTGGGGAGCGATCTCCTACACTGGCCGTACACCACTGGTGATCGTCGAGGGGACACTGAATAGTGCACGGTACAGCCAAACCGTCATCGAACCCATCGTTCTACCATTCCTAAACCGGCAAGGGAACTTGCTGTTCCAACAGGACAATGCTCGTCCGCATGTATCCCGTGCCACCCAACGTGCTCTAGAAGGTGTAAGTCAACTACCCTGGCCAGCAAGATCTCCGGATCTGTCCCCCATTGAGCATGTTTGGGACTGGATGAAGCGTCGTCTCACGCGGTCTGCACGTCCAGCACGAACGCTGGTCCAACTGAGGCGCCAGGTGGAAATGGCATGGCAAGCCGTTCCACAGGACTACATCCAGCATCTCTATGATCGTCTCTATGGGAGAATAGCAGCCTGCATTGCTGCGAAAGGTGGATATACACTGTACTAGTGCCGACATTGTGCATGCTCTGTTGCCTGTGTCTATGGGCCTGTGGTTCTGTCAGTGTGATCATGTGATGTATCTGACCCCAGGAATGTGTCAATAAAGTTTCCCCTTCCTGGGACAATGAATTCACGGTGTTCTTATTTCAATTTCCAGGAGTATATATATATATATATATATATATATATATATATATATATATATATATATATATATATAGGGTGGTCCATTGATAGTGACCGGGCCAAATATCTCACGGAATAAGCGTCAAACGCAAAGAACGAAACTCGTCTAGTTTGAAGGGCGAAACCAGATTGCGCTATGGTTGGCCCGCTAGATGGCGCTGCCATGGGTCAAACGGATATCAACTGCGTTTTTTAAAATAGGAATCCCCATTTTTTATTGCATATTCGTGTAGTACGTAAAGAAATATGAATGTTTTAGTTGGACCACTTTTTTCGCTTTGTGAGAGTTGGCGCTGTAATAGTCACAAACATATGGCTCACAATTTAAGACGAACAGTTGGTAACAGGTAGGTTTTTCAGATTAAAATACAGAAGTTAGGTTCGTTTGAACATTTTATTTCGGTTGTTGCAATGTAATACATGTACCTCTGTGAAGTTATCATTTCTGAGAACGCATGCTGTTACAGCGTGATTACCTGTAAATACCACATTAATGCAGTAAATGCTCAAAATGATGTCCGTCAACCTCAAAGAGTTTGGCAATACGTGTAACGACATACCTCTCTCTGTACGTACGCTGGAGCATCCCTGATGTCTGCAGATCGGTACAGGCTGCAAGGCAAGCTACAGCCCGAGTGACGGCTGGCCATTAATCACATTCCCGCCGGACGGCCGCTGACGGCAAGAGATAAGCCACTGGCGCACAAACGGCAGAGCCCGGAAAACAGAGCCGCGGGGCCCGGCGTGCCATCAAAATATCGGGACACGCGGCTCCTGGTCCCTGTCAAACGCCTTGGTGCGCAGCCACTGTCCAGATGCTCCTAGCAGATGCTTCCGTGTCAGAACGTAGCACAGGACCAGTTTTAAGACGGCACTTAAGCCAACTTTTCCTACTGTGTCTCAATTTTTAGACCTCGCCTTTGATAGGGAATTGATCTGAATGAATCATACTAAATTCAGGAACTACAAGGGCCACTCTACCGTGAAAATCTACTGAATTCTTCATTTATGTGTAAATAAGTTTTTGCAAGTAACGCCTCAAGTTGTGACGGCTGGTCTGCAGATAATGAATGTTACGAATAAACTGGTGAAGTCACTGCCTATCACTGTTTTCCTATCATACAAGTGTAGACTTCTTTGCTTGGCAGGTGTCTCATCGACTAACATAAAACATTACCCCACATGGGCATAAAGAATATTGTACATACACTACTGGCCATTGAACTTGCTACACCAAGAAGAAGTGCAGATGATAAACGGGTATTCATTGGACAAATATATTATACTAGAACTGACATGTGATTACATTTTCACGCAATTTGGGTGCATAGATCCTGAGAAATCAGTACCCAGAACAAACACCTCTGGCCCTAATAACGGCCTTGATACCCCTGGGCACTGAGTCAAAGAGAACTTGGGTGGCGTGTACAGATACAGCTGCCCATGCAGCTTCAACACGGTGCCACAGTTCATCAAGAGTAGTGACTGGCGTATTGTGACGAGCCAGTTGCTCGGCCACCATTCACCAGACGTTTTCAGTTGGTGAGAGATCTGGAGAATGTGCTGGCCAGAAAGGCCGGTACAGGACCTGCAACATGTAGGGTTTCGCAGGGATCGAATGAAGGGTGGAGCCACGGGTCTACAATGTTGTTGGCGCAGTAGCTTCGACATACGTGTGAACGGAACTGCTTCGCACCTGTCGACGTTTACTTTAATACGCCATCGTTCCAACCAACGCTGGGCAGTTCTAAGGCCGTCTGTATTCATGAATTTATGTTCGACGGTTTCCAGTCTTGCTCAAGGAAGGCCGTCGTGTTACTTCGGATTTATAGCTATAAGGGTATAAATAACCGGGCGTAGGGGCTCCCAGCATTCAGTCATGCCGCCGTTCTCTCTGCGTCTTGAACCAGAAAGAAAGACGGGCTTTTTAAGTTTCAGAGAAACCACGACCCTTCGTTGGTGTTGAAAATCGGTTGTCACCCTGTCCACTGATAAACTCATTGAGTTCCGGCACGAGGCATGGCAGCTGCGGGACTTGGGGAAGTTTCGCAGAGGCGGGAAGCTGGAGTCCAGCGAGTGTGCGTCCTATGAGCGACTTCGGCCTTAGAGAATGCAGGTTGTCTACAATCTAGATGGGGGAGACGCCGTCGCGGCCTCCATGCCACGTGGACGTCTTCGACCTCCATTCTGGTAGACTCCTGGGGGATGGCCGGGGCATTCCTGAGCGCCATCGGGACATCTAGTATCGGCTAATGCATGCAAGCGCACGATGGCGACAATGAATACGTGGGTGATCGAGACTTCAGCGGATTCAGCAATCGGCTGCGTTTGCAGGCACACAGTGCTGCCCCAAGGCAGGTCGGAGTACTGTGTAAGGCTTCTTGAAGAAACTGGTGTCAGTGCTACCACTATTTCACCGCACGCTACAGCGTGAAACTAAACACTCCCACACTGTTTCTCTCCTCCATCCTGGCGCGTAGCGACCGGGTCATTACAAACGTACGTTCAGTGTTCCAGACTTAAGACCATTCATTATGGAGTAATAACGTGTAATAACAATCCAAATAGTTTCAAAATAGTCTAGTATAATAAATATGTTGCAAAACACCAAAAATTTGTTAATTATGGGAGAATCCAGCAGAGTCAAAATGCGAGTTCGTAAATATTCTCATGTTGGACAGTTTGGAAGTATAAGTGGAAAGATAGCCGCAGGGAAGAAACATTCTGTAACACCGTCACTGTTGTAGGGTTATGAAGAAGGAGTATGTTTTCTGAAGGATGCCCTAGGACAGGGGCGGCTTGTGGTGTTGTATGCTTACAATATTAAAGATAATAATGTCGGTGTTCGTTACAAACCTTATTTTATGCTGTGCTGGGAACTGATCTAATCGTGCTTACTTTGAAGTCCACTTTAAAGGGTTGGTGGGACTGAAACGCATTGATTGAAAATTAGCCGAAACGTACGTGGTGATTGCACCACTTGGAAGAGAGGCTGTCTGTGTTGCTGAAAATGTTTGAACCTGTCATCCTTGCGTGTAGAATACTAAAGGTGTGGATAGTGGTGTGTGGTGTAGAGGTAGATGGTGAGGATCGTGGTAACAGGGAGTACGAGAGCAGACGTAAGAACCGTGAGCAATGAAAATAGATGAAACTTTAACCTTTCCATGGTCTCTTATCTATGGAGGTGTTGCCCCAAGTGGCCAGAAAATCTGGAGTGTTAGACTAGCCATACTAATGGATAAATTATCGTCAACGTTTAAGTTCGTAAAATTTTGTTAATTTATAGAGGGTTCTTTTACTCTTTCTCGAATGCCAGAGAAGGGTTTGTATCTTTTCTACAGCGAGGTAATTTTAATTGGTAGTACCTTGTACTTATTCGTATAACACTGGCTGACCTCACTTCTCTTTTGAGGCAGGGGAATAGTATTTGTGATGCTAGTCAATAATAAAACCACTTGCGGTTATTCATGATACTGTATATTATGCATACAGACATTTGATTAATCTGAAAAGTGAAAAGGAAGAGTCATAGGACGGAGTGCAAATTATGGAGTATAATATAATTAATTAAAGTTATTTTCACGTTGGATCATCATAGGTGGAAATTGTTTAGCAGTCAAACGCTTGCTCATTTATAGGTGTGTGGGAGGTGGGAGGTTAAGAGATTTTTCAAATGTTGTAACCTCCCCACAAAAAATTTTAAACGGTGATATTATATAGAAATGCTAATGGACATTGCTCTATGTGTAATCTCTCCACTGAAATTTTAAAGACAGAAATAATAAATGAATACGAGCCAAACGCAACCTCCCTGCAATTAAATTTAATGACAATAAAACTGAGAATCGCAATCTGACTCAAGTATAAGTTCTTCATAAAAATTAAGGTCCATTCAGTGATAAGAAAATCTCAGTGATAATAATGATTCAATTAAACCGAAATATCGGTCTTTGGCCCTGTGCAAAAAATCAAAATTAAATTCTTACCTCATTGCAACACCTAGTCAAATTTCTGCTCTTGTTGTTGCGCACCGCTTGGAGGAACTGCATTGCAAATAATAATATTCCTTTTTTTTTTTTCTTTTGTAATCTAATTGAAAACTGAAACTTTTGTTTAGGGGAAGTGGAACGAAATAGTTACTTCAATTAAATGAAAATTTTATGTAAAATTGCTTTTGAAATCAAAGTTATTATTGGGGGCACTTGTTGAAAATTAGTTACAATAATTAAACTTTACATTATCCGATGATTATCTTAATTAACAGTATACCTCATTCAGCATCTTGACCAGTGTTGCCGACAGACCACATCACACAATCCCACTGGACTGCTACCACTGACCGACCGCTCTGCATGACGACTACTAGCGTACTGCACGCGACGACTACTGACAGAGTACTGCCCTCAACTAGACAGAGCTACAGACTCGCAACGACTACTGACAGAGTACTGAGAACCGCTCGCAACACTCGCGCGGTCAAGCGCATACTCTCTGGTCACAGATGCTACAATGCCTCGCCATCGCTGCTATGTTACATACGTGTTTCATAACCCTCCACTGGGGGGGGCAAAAATTTGGCAGCGATGGTGAGTCATTTGGACTTGCCAAGCACGGCAAAATTTTTCTTTAATTAACAAAATTCTACAACTTAGTAACAAATGACATAAGTGCATTCGCATTAAAGTATTGAATATACAGAATAGTAGAAATCATATTGAAAAATGAGAAAAGTGTACAGGCACTGAAGTTCAGTAGAAAACATATTAACACCTAACAGAAGTGCACATGCACTGTAGTTCAGAAAATAAAAAATGTATATACAATATAAAAGACAAAAGTGCACATATACTGTACTTCAGAACAAATAAAAAAAAATGTCTTTATCATATTGGCAATAAATAAACATAATAGCAAAAAAAATCATGTCGACCAGTGACATAAGTGTACTCGCACTGGAGTTCAGTGAATTGAAAAAATGTATAGCCATGAACATAAATAATGTTAGCAAAAAATGATTTTCACTATGTGACAAGAATTAGGATAGGAAAGGGAAGGATTGCATCATGGTTGTAGCACTTTAGATTGCACACAGCTGTTCTGAAAGTCCATATCTTTCCACAGAAGTACAACACCAAGTGACACAACTTGAAGTTCTTTTCCCCTCAGAATTTATCAGCATAGCCAAGACACTGAACTGTCGTAGTAATATTCCATTTTTTCATTTTGGCAGTATATTAGGTACACCAAACAGTGGGACCATAATAACGTCTTCATCGCTCACGGTGGTGGACAGCATGTCATGTCAACACCACGCTCTTACAAGGCACACCAACGTAGAATTAGTGCAAAACCAAAGATAGTGCTCCATGATCACTAGGATAAACAGGACAAATGGACATCGCAGTAATTCAGGGTAGTTAGCTCATGAGGTGAAGGACATTAAGTCACATAATATTGTCAATTACAGTAGTAGTTTGCGGCATTCATAGCCCAGTTATTGAACATTTCTGTACCATGTATGTAGTATTACAGAAAAATGTTCATTAATTGTTTTACATAGAATCAGTAATCTTCTTTTCCTAGTTACAAAGCATTATTAAATAATCGCATTCTTTTCCAGGTACAAAGCATAGCATAGTTAATTAATCATTTGTCATTCCAATATAGTATTAATCATTAGCCTTCTCCTAATTACAAAGCATTATGAAACAATCGCATTCTTTTCCAGTTACAAAATATAGCATAGTTAATTAATTATTTGTCATTCCAATATAGTATTAATCACTAGCCTTTTTCTAATTACAAAGCATTATTAAACAGTCACATTCTTTTCCAGTTACAAAGTATGGCATCGTTAATTAATTATTTGTCATTCCAATATAGTAAGAATTATTAACCTTCTCCTAATTACAAAGCATTATTAAACAGTAATTAAGATTCATTAGCCTTCTAATTACAAAGCATAGCATCATTTGTCATTTCAATATAGTAAGAATCATATTCTTTTCCAGTTACAAAGTATAGCATAGTTAATTAAATATGTGTCAGTTAATTAATCATTTGTCATTTCAATAGTAATAATCATTAGCTTTTTCCTAATTACAGTTAATTAATCATTTGTCATTCTAATATAGTAAGAATCATTAGCTTTCTCCTAATTACAAAGTATTATTAAACAGTCGCATTATTTCCAGTTACAAAGCATAATTAAGAATCATTAGCCTTCTCCTAATTACAAAGCATTATTAAGCAATCACATTCTTTCCCAATTATAAAGCATAGCATAATTAATTAATCATTTGTCATTCCAATAGTAATAATCATTAGCTTTATCCTAATTACAAAGCATTATGAAACAATAGCATAGTTAATTAATTATGTGTCATTCCAATCTAGTAAGAATCATTAGCCTTCTTCTAATTACAAAGCATTATTAAACAGTCACATTCATTTCCAATTACAAAGTATGAACATTGAAAACAAGAGCTAATTAATGGCATAATTAATAACAATTCATCGAGTGACATTAATTATTGGCACTCAGTGGCCAGCAAGTATTGAATGGAATAAAACAGTTCATCATTCAGTATTACTCAGATCATTACAAAGTCAATATTAAAATCAGTTAATTACAGTCATAGCATTAATAATCATGGGCATTATAAGTAGTCTCATTACAATAAACAGTGTTCCTCATTCAGTAGTATTCAGATCATTACAAAGTCATTATTAAAATCAGTTAATTACAGTCATAGCATTAATAATCATGCGTGTTATAAGTAGTCTCATTACAATAAACAGTGTTCCTCATTCAGTATTATTCAGATCATTACAAAGTCATTATTAAAAATCAGCTAATTACAATCAAAGCATTAATAATCACAGGCATTATAAGTAGTCTCATTACAATAAACAGTGGCAGTTCTTAACCAGTTACAAAGCATTATTTTATATATATATTTTTGTCTCATTAAGAAGTCATTACTCAAGTGACATACTATTCAGAGCTAATCAGTATTACTCAGAACTTTCTCAAACTGGTATCACTATTTGGGACTGGTAATACATTTTTTTTTTTTGTTAGCAATGCATTGCGTTGGGATCGATAATTAACTGCTGAGGCATAATACTATTTGCTTTTGACCTATTGCTGCAAATGAGGATAGTTAACGTCATTCGTCATGAGTCAGCTGTAGCAAGGTTATGTAACAAGGCAGTATATGTGATCACATTTATAAATGATAAACACAAATGGGTAAAAAATAAAATGCAAGTACTAGAACAGGTATAATAAGTAACAGGTTTAGAAAGTCTCATGAAAAACTTCTCCTGAAAAAAAAATACAAAATGGATTATTGATCTGAAAGAAGAAACGCACACTATGCTGAAAAGTAGTGAACTTCGAATTAACAGGTAGTGAAATGTGTATAAAATGTGTTCCATAGCTGTCCTTTCCAAAACTTTCCGTCATCCTACTATGCAATGTAACACGTGCTGTCAAAAACAAACTGCAACAAATACTTAAATAACTACATAGCATAAATACATAACTTCAACATTATCCTCGTCTGTAAAGAAAAAACTTCATTATCAATCACTTCATTATCCATATTATCATAACTTCATTATTATCATCATCTGTAAAGAAAAACTTCATTATTCATAACAGCATATCCTTCGTCATTATTCATCAGTATTCATTATCATCTGCAAAAAAATCACTTCATTACTCATTACACAAATATTCCTTATCACTAGCATATTTCATCACTAAAACTAAGATGTGTAGTTCTGCCTGACAGCCTGCATCAATCACCTTGTATTCTGAAAGAAAAAATTAGTTAAGACTGCTATTCTACGATGAGTATAGTATATTCTTGTTAATGCTTGTTAATCCTGATCCATTTACTCTTCCTCATAAAGTTATTGCATCTTCTTTCGTTTATTCCGTAGGTGAAATTCCCATTTCTGTTGGATTTATTTCTTACACGCATCATTTCTTTCTGAAATTGATGAACAAAGATTAATGTCTTGCATTTAAATCATATACCCACTAAATAATGACTGGTTTATGGTAACATACTTAAGCATACAGCCTAACATGACAGAAAACGTAATGTGTCAAAGACATTGACAGTGTCCAGACGCAAAACTGTACACAGAATAATACAATGCAGCAGCAAAAAATGTAAAACAGTCTCGATGTTGAGATGTCATAAGGCAAAAAAAAAATGTCAAAGTCGACTGGTGTGTGTTATATCTTAGCTATTTCACAGTGCATATAAACAAAACTGGAATACAATCGTACATAAAAAAAAATGGAAAATGTGCACGGTCTGATGTGTAACGACAAGAAAAGCGACCTGCTAACCTTACCTTGCCGGGCACTTGCCAAGAAAAAATACGATAATCATCAGTAATTAGTCAGGTGAATATAATTGTATTAGTAAATGGCATCATAGTGTGTTGAATCATACAGTGGTTTCACTCAATAAACGGTTTAATGTTTGAGATATGGTGATTGCCTTTCGATTTTCTGGTTCTCAAAGTTTCGACGTGTACAACATTGGGGTGAGGGATGCTGCGAATCGGATACGGACCGGCGTATAGAAGTTCAAATTTACTGCACTTACCTTTTATTTTACTGGATAAATAGTGTGTACGTACTAATATTTTCTGTCCAACGTGAAAGTCGCGGCGTCTACAAACCTGTTTTTGCTGTTTTCTCCGGCGCTCTGCGGCACGTTTGATGTTGTTCAGCGCAATGTCAATTATTTCATGGTGTCGTAGGCGACGACATTTGGGGAAGTTTACTAATTCTTTAATTTTGTTTGGTGGTTCAACGTTTTTCAATATAACAGACGGAGATAGCATAGTGGATTCATTTGGAATGGAATTAATTACATCTTGGAATGAGAGTATGTGTGTATCCCAATCAATATGTCTTTTGTGGCAGTATATTCGGCACAGCTTACCAATTTCTTTCATTAATCTTTCACAGGGGTTCGAAGAAGCATGGTACTTGGATATATAAATCGGAGAAATGTTTCTAGTTCGTAACATGCGTGTCCATACGCTACTACGAAATTGAGATCCATTGTCAGAAATTACTTTCATTACATGCCCTACATGAGATAGAAAATGTTTTACAAATGCTTTCGAAACAGTTTTAGCAGTAGCTTTACGTAACGGAGTGAAAGTAACAAATTTTGAAGTGAGCTCAACAGCGACAAAGATGTAGCAAAAACCTCTGTTAGTTCTCGGAATCGGACCAAAAATATCTACAGCGGCCATGTGTCTTAATTTAACAGGTATAATGGGATATAATGGAGGAATATGTGAAGTGGTGTCTGATTTAGCTTTCTGGCAAATTTTACAAGACGCTAAAACTCGTCGTATACGTTTCTCCATGTTGGTAAAGTAACAGTTCTGTCTCAGTATAAGAAAACATTTTCTTGCTCCGTAATGTGCGTAACTTAAATGAGTGTACCAGATTAGTTTGTTGACCAGTTCGTCAGGAATGCATAATAACCAATTGTTGCTGTCAGGATGAGAGCGGCGAAACAGAATGTCATTGCGTACAGTGTAGTGGTTTCTAATCGTAACATTATTCCTATCTTCCCAAAGGTGTTTAATTTCTTTCCACACATTGTCTTTATTTTGCTCTTGTGCTATGTCCTGTAATGACGATGAAATAAAGTTTTCAAATGCAACTTGCTGAATGTACATGACACTGAAATTTGTTTTGCAGAAGTTGGTTGCTACGTCTTGCTGATTGTTGCCGAGAGAACGCGATAGTGCATCTGCTATAACATTTTGTGTGCCAGGAATGTGAACTATTGTAAAATTAAATTCTTGTAAATAAAGTTTCCATCTGCTTAATCTATCGTGCGTGAATTTAGCCGAAAGTAAAAATTGTATCGCTCTGTGGTCTGTGTAAACGGTGGTATGTCTGCCATAAAGAAAGTGCCGAAATCTCGTAAAAGCCCATACAACACATAATGTTTCCAGTTCTGTAACGGAATAATTTCGTTCAGCAGGTGACAGAATGCGGCTTGCAAATGCGATGTTTTTAATTACTGTAGAACCATCTTCTTCAATTTCCTGGAAAATGTGTACGCCTAAAGCGGTGTTGGAACTGTCGGTGGCAATGGAAAAATTTCTAGTAAGATCTGGGTGCGATAAAAGTGGTGCATTCAACAAAGCATGTTTCAGGTTCATAAATTCAGAGTGTGCTTGCTTATCCCAAGACCAAATACTGTTTTTACCTGTTAATTGGCATAATCTGGGTGTGTCTAAAGCAGAGTGATGAATAAATTTACGAAAAAAGTTAATTAAGCCCAAAAAACTGCGTAGTTGTTTCTTTGTCGTAGGAACAGTAATGTCACGTAGAGCTTGAAGTTTTTCCGGATCAGGTGCAATGCCTTCTGCTGAAATTACGTGTCCAAGAAATTTTATAGAAGTTTTGCCAAAGTGCGATTTACTGAGGTTAACTGTAAGTCCTTGTGCATGGAAAGTTTGTAACAGACGTTCTAAAATCAGATTGTGTTCAGACCAGTTAGCTTCTGCGATAAGAATGTCGTCTACGTACGTCGTAATTCTGTCCTTAAGTTCTGTCGGAAGTATTGTGTTCAAACCGCGAATAAAAGCTGCAGAAGAAATAGTTAAGCCGAACGGTAGTTTGCAAAATTGATAACAGTCGCCAAAACAGAGAAAAGCTGTATATTTTCTACAATTCGGATGAAGTTGAATTTGCCAAAATCCCGATTTCAAATCTAGTGTAGAATAAATAGCTGTACCATGAAATTTCTGTAAAAGTTCCTCTAGTGTCTGTGGTCGATCTGTTTCATTAATAATAATGTCATTAATGTGACGTGAATCAAGTACAAGGCGAAGTGAGCCATCTTTTTTCTTAACAATATGCAGCGGGTTTATGTACGGACTAACTGCTGGTTCAATAATTTCTTGATCAAGCATATCCTGCAATTCTTTTTTAACTTGTTCTCTGTGAATATATGGAATGGGATAATGCTTTGCTTTAAATGTATCGTGCTGTTTGACTTGAAATTCATACATAAATCCGGACATAGTACCAGGAACGTTGTCAAAAACTGGAGCTTGCTGTAAAAGAATCTTGTGTAACTGCGTTCGTTCGTCGTCTGTAGTTGCACTGCTTTGTCTAGCTTTATCGGAAATCATTTGCATTACGTCGTAGTCAACTTCGTCTGGAGTATTATAGTTGTGTACGTACGTATCTGTGAACAATGTGGGATTACAGGCTATGTTACGTGTTGCGGAAATGACCTCTGTGCGGTTAATTGTTTGCTCTTCCGCAGACAATGAATGCTGAAACTCTAAAGCCAATTGTACATTTTCGTCCTTTAGCATTAAATAAGAATTTTGAAAATCAACCACTGCATCGTGTTGTACGAGAAAATTAGTACCTAAAATTACGTCTGTTGTCAATAAAGGAACAATCCAAAAATTAGAGTGGAAAGTATGACCACCAATACAAAATGATAAATGCGTCCGTAATTTAACGTCTACTCCTTTACTCGATACTGCTCCTTTCACTTTCATTTTGCCTAAAGGTAATGTCGGATAGGTATTCACTTTGTTACACTCATTAAAAGTCTCCTCATTTATTACTGATATAGGTGAGCCGGAATCGATTACTGCTGAGAATTTCGAAGAACCAATTTTAATTTCGATAACAGGATGTGAAATGGTTTTCTGAATAACTGGTCTTTCCTGCAAGAGAGTGTCTCTGATATCGTCAAAAGTAATTACATTTTCGTGAACAACATTTTGCGTGTCTGAAGTAGTGCTTGTATTATTGGAAGATGCGATCTGTACAGTATCTAGTCAGATTCTATCTGACGTGCTATTATTATTAGGAGGATTCTGTGGCATTTCGACTATTTGAACTGTCCTATTACTTCTTCCAGACGTGTTACGCTCTGGATGGTACCTACTGTCGGGTTCATTCATGAGAATAGGTTCTTGTGTAAAATGTTGCTGTTGGTATGTTCGACCGTTGTTAGATGTACGCTGAAAATTGTTCTCATTATTTTTACGTCTGTCGTAATAGTCATTCCTATACGGTGCATTACGATAGGAATTGAAATACTGCCTTCTTTGTACGTAGTTGTTTCCTTGCTGCCGTACATTACTATTTCTTGCATCAGGGACTATACGTGCACGCGGCGGAACATTAAAGCTTGGTTGACCTTGTGCATTACATTGTTGGTTAGGTATGCTAACCGGCTGGTTTTGATGTTGTTGTCGTGAAATACCTCTATTGTTACTATAGTGTGGTTCCTGTTGCTGAAAATTTTGACGATATTGATAATTAAAATTTTGGCTGTTATTAGAATTTTGGTAGTTGTCGTTCCTAAAGCGTCTGTTATCTTTCCTATTGAAATTACGTGTCTGATCATAATTGCTGTACTTTTGTTGACCTTGGTTATTATACGAAAAGTTTTTGTTTACAAAAGAATAATCAGATTGCTGTACTTCCAAGAGCTGTAAAAGATCTCTGAATGCTGAAATGTTTTCTTTTTGCTGGCCCGTTAGAAGTGACACTCGTAATGACCGTGGTAATTTAGAGATGCATAATTGTATAAGTGCGGATTCACTGTACGGTTCAGGTACTGGTTTTGTTGTACCATGTGCTCAAAAAATTGCGTCACACTGGGAAAATTGGAGTTCTCGTAATTCGGCAAACTAATCAACTGATCTTTAATTCCGCGCTGTGTCGTCTTCGACCAGTACGCTGACAGAAAAGCATTCTGAAATTCCTCTACTGAATAGCATTGCCTCGCGATCGGTCTCATACGAGTTGCCGGTTCGCCTTCCAAAAAACTGCAAATAAATTCAAGTTTATGTGTTACAGGCCAAGTCGGTGGAAGAGCAAAGCTAAATTGTTGAATCCAATCCAGTGGGTGAATCTGCGTTCTATCGTTTTTAAAAACTTTAAACTTTCTCACTGACAGAAAATGTTTGTAGTCGAAATTATCATCTCTGTGTAATGGAACAGGTTCAGGATCGTAAGAGAATCTATTGAACTGTGGTTGATCGGAATCTAAGTCCCGTACTCTCTGTAGATTACCCAAATTATACGCGCTGCGTGAGTCTGACACATGTTCATAAAGTGGCGTCTGTTGTGGCATGTTATTAACTGAAATGTTTTTCATCTCTGTTACTTCTTGTTGTAAATTTGATAACTTCCTACGTAACGTGTTGTTAGATGAATCGATCTCATTAATTGTCTGCTGTAAATTTTGAAATTCAGGTGTTTGGATAAATGAAACCGGTGCAGTATCGTCTGATTTATTGTCATTAGTATTTTCGATAACATCAATACGACTGGCCAATTCATCACATTTTTCAGTCAGTATTTTTGCCTGATCATCGGTTTTAGAATCGGACGCATTAATCTGTTTTTGTAACTTACGCGCAGTTTCGCTCAGTTTTTTAACATCAGCTCTGATGACATCGCAATCCTGTGTTAGATCTAATTGTTCGAATCTGTCTGTCACTGTTTGAATATTTACTGTGTGTGTATCTGTTTTTGATTTAAGATCAGAAATTTCATCCCGTAATTCCGCGTTCAATTGTTCTATGGTATTAATTTTGTCGGACACTGTAGTAATATTATTGTCTACATACGTCTTCGCTTTCGCGAACATTTTACGTTTGTCCTTTTGTCTTTGTGCAGTGATTGTTTCCATAACCTGACGTTTGACTTTATTTTGATCTTGAATAAATTTGCGGAAACGCGTATCACTGTTTTGTATGTGCTGATTAAAGCGCTCGTTAATCTGAGTGTTTTGCTGTTCGAATTTCGCGTCTATCCTTGCGTCCACTGTACGCGAAAGTTCTACCGTCATTGCTTTAAACTCTTCCCGTAATTGTGTAGCTTTTTCAGAGCATTGTTTAGCGACTCCGCTAATTTCGTCTCTGAGTGTTTCTGTTGCGGCTGTTTGCATTTCCCTTAATTCTTGCGCAACAGACTTAATTTCTTCGCTATTTTTTCGTGAAGAAGCCTCAATTTCCACGCGCAACTGTTCCTTAGTGTCATGACACTGCGCGGCAACGGCTCTAATTTGTTCACTAAGCTGTCTGGAATTGTCGTCTAATTTTTCATTTAAGTATTGTTTGAGTTTTTCGTTATCTTGTTTGTTATCTTCCCTAAGTTGTCTGAAATCTTCACTCTGTTGTTTGACCTGCTCATTAATTTGTTTGAGATTTTCGTCATTATTGTCAAGTTTTTCATTAATTTTATTAAATTTTTTGTCCTGTTCACTAAGTTGTTTGGAATTGTTATCAAATCTTTCATTAAACTGCTTAGTCATTTGTATCAACAATGCCATAATTGGATTCGACTCAAAGTCAGCATTTCTATTCTCAGTGCTGTTTAATGGTGGATCTGGAATTGTTTCACTTTCTGTAACCATTTGGTCATTTTGAGATTTACAAAAAGGTTTGTCAGTCAAATGTATACTATCAGTGATTGTTTCGGAATTAAATAAATCTGTCCTACTTTGTGTGATCTGTTCATTTTCATTAGACAAATTTGTCTGCTCGTCACGTGAATTTAGTAAATCGGTTGTGTTAAGCTCGGCAGCGCTCATTACAATAGAGCGTTCTGCGTCATCAATTGTCGTCAAATCAACAGAGGACATAACCGAGTTCGTTTGTTCATCATTAAGACAAAAGTCATCATTAGTGGTTGGAATGCACTGATTGTTAGTGAACGCAGGATTGTCCTCATTACACTGCGTGTCATATGTCCTATCGGTAAAGTTGTTTGAGTCGGTAATTTCATTCATAATACCTCGCGATACACTATTCACAGTCTTTCGCGGCATTTTTACAATAGTCAAAATTTTTCACAAAATAAATAAGCACAATGCAAAAGCAACACAAATACAACAGAGCAACGAATTGCCGTTGACCTGTAGAGAGAAAGTCACAAGATTAGTAAAAGCGTTGCGCCAAATCCTAATTATATCTAAGCAAATAAGAGCAGATATCTGACTGTTGTTCAAAAGACTCTCAACGAAATACGATCCTGGACTGGGTGTCGCCAAGTGTAACCTCCCCACAAAAAATTTTAAACGGTGATATTATATAGAAATGCTAATGGACATTGCTCTATGTGTAATCTCTCCACTGAAATTTTAAAGACAGAAATAATAAATGAATACGAGCCAAACGCAACCTCCCTGCAATTAAATTTAATGACAATAAAACTGAGAATCGCAATCTGACTCAAGTATAAGTTCTTCATAAAAATTAAGGTCCATTCAGTGATAAGAAAATCTCAGTGATAATAATGATTCAATTAAACCGAAATATCGGTCTTTGGCCCTGTGCAAAAAATCAAAATTAAATTCTTACCTCATTGCAACACCTAGTCAAATTTCTGCTTTTGTTGTTGCGCACCGCTTGGAGGAACTGCATTGCAAATAATAATATTCTTTTTTTTTTTTTTTGTAATCTAATTGAAAACTGAAACTTTTGTTTAGGGGAAGTGGAACGAAATAGTTACTTCAATTAAATGAAAATTTTATGTGAAATTGCTTTTGAAATCAAAGTTATTATTGGGGGCACTTGTTGAAAATTAGTTACAATAATTAAACTTTACATTATCCGATGATTATCTTAATTAACAGTATACCTCATTCAGCATCTTGACCAGTGTTGCCGACAGACCACATCACACAATCCCACTGGACTGCTACCACTGACCGACCGCTCTGCATGACGACTACTAGCGTACTGCACGCGACGACTACTGACAGAGTACTGCCCTCAACTAGACAGAGCTACAGACTCGCAACGACTACTGACAGAGTACTGAGAACCGCTCGCAACACTCGCGCGGTCAAGCGCATACTCTCTGGTCACAGATGCTACAATGCCTCGCCATCGCTGCTATGTTACATACGTGTTTCAATGTTTGGTAGCCAAAGTTATCTGGGGATAAATCATTTCTTCTCCTATTAAAGCTTGTTCACTTATCTTTAAAATTAGTACGAGATTTCACCCTCAATCAACGCCATGATTTATTTCCATAAAACTTTGGCTACAAAACATTTGGAAAATCTCATAACCTCACATATCCCACACCCTTAGAAATGAACAAGCGTTTGACTGCTAAACAATTTCCACCTATGATAATCCAACATGAAAATAACTTTACTTAATTATATTTCATAAATTGCCCTCCGTCCTATGACTCTTCTTTTTCATTTTCAAGATTAATCAAATGTCTGTACGCACAATATACAGTATCATGTATAACCGTAAGTGGTTCTATTATTGTCTAGCATCACAAATACTATTCCCATCTCTCGAATGAGAAGTCAGGTCAGCCAGTGTTATACGAATAAGTACATGTTTCATTTACTGTATCCAATAATGAGTTACATACATTACTGGCCATTAAAATTTCTACTCCACGAAGATGACGTGCTACAGACGCAAAATTTAACCGACAAGAAGAAGATGCTGTGATATGCAGATGATTAGCTTTTCAGAGCATTCACACAACGTGATGATATGAAGAAAGTTTCCAACCGATTTCTCATACACAAAGAGCAGCTGACCGGCGTTTCCCAGTGAAACGTTGTTGTAATGCCTCGTGTAAGGACGAGAAATGCGTACCATCATGTTTCCGACTTTGATAAAGGTCGGATTATAGCCTATCGCGATTGCGGTTTGTAGTATCGCGACATTGCTGCTCGCGTTGGTCGAGATCCAATGGCTGTTAGCAAAATATGGAATCGGTGGGTTCAGGAGGGTAATACGAAACGCCATGCTGGATCCCAACGGCCTCGTATCACTAGCAGTCGACATGACAGGCATCTTATCCGCATGGCTGTAACGGATCGTGCAGCCACGTCTCGATCCCTGAGTCAACAGATGGGGACGTTTGCGAGACAACAACCATCTGCACGAACAGTTCGACGACGTTCGCGGCAGCATGGTCTATCAGCTCGGAGACCATGGCTGCGGTTACCCTTGACGCTGCATCACGGACAGGAGCGCCTGCGATGGTGTACTCAAGAACGAACCTGGGTGCACGAATGGCAAAACCTCATTTTTTCGGGTGAATCCATGTTCTGTTTAGAGCGTCATGATGGTCGCATCCGTGTTTGGCAACATCGTGGTGAACGCACATTGGCGTATCACCCGGCGTGATGGTATGGGGTGCCATTGGTTACACGTCTCGGTCACCTCTTGTTCGCATTGACGGCACTTTGAACAGTGGACGTTACGTTTCAGATGTGTTACGACCCGTGGCTCTACCCTTCATTCGATCCTTGCGAAACCCTACATTTGAGCAGGATAATACACGAACGCATGTTGTATGTCCTGGCCAGCACATTCTCCAGATCTCTCACCAATTGAAAACATCTGGTCAATGGTGGCTGAGCAACTGGCTCGTCACAATACGCCAGTCACTACTCTTGATGAACTGTGGTATCGTGGTGAAGCTGCAGCTGTACCTGTACACGCCGTCCAAGCTCTGTTTGACTTAGTGCCCAGGCGTATCAAGCCGTTATTACGGCCAGAGATGTTTGTTCTGGGTACTGATTTCTCAGGATCTATGCACCCAAATTGCGTGGAAATGTATTCACATGTCAGTTATATTATAATATATTTGTCCAATGCACACCCGTTTATCATCTACATTTCTTCTTGGTGTAGCAATTTTAATGGCCAGTAGTGTAGTTTTGTTATCAGAATAAACGTTTATGGACACGCTGCGTAATGCAAAGGCCTCAGTATCCCTCCCGTAGGGATAAGAATACAGAATTACACTGTTTACGGTGCATGCAAAGGCGTTTAAGCGAATCATTCTTCCCACGTACCTCACATGGTTCAAATGACTGTGAGCACTGTGGGACTTAACTGCTGAGGTTATTAATCTCCTAGAACTTAGAACTACTTAAACCTAACTAACCTAAGGACATCACACACATCCATGCCCGAGGCAGGATTCGAACCTGCGACCGTAGCGGTCGCGCGGTTCAAGTCTGAAGTGCCTGGAACCACTCGGCCACCTCGGCCGGCTACCTCACATGATTGGGATGGAAACAAGCCCTAATAACCGGGCATTGGGAGATGACATCTTGCCACGCACATCAGTGTGGGTTTCAGGGTATGGATAGAAATGTAAATAACTATCGGTTTCAAAATCGACGCTGCTGTCTGCAGGTCTGTGTAAATTATTGTCCATAACATCCAGTTCGCCAGCTATTGTTGTGAATGGAAGTTGCACCCAACCCACACTTGGAGCCGGTCCCTTGCAATATGCCACTTTTCGCAGCGCCACCAACACTGACGAGTCAATACATTATGACCACCTGTTTAATAGCGAGTGTTCCACTATTAAAACGCAGTACAACGGAGAGTCTTCTTGGCATATGCTCAATAAGTCCTTGATAGGATTCCAGAAGTATGTGGTACCAGATGTCTACGCCCAGGTCAAGGAATTCCCGCAAAATAAGGGATGGTGGTGCATGCAGCAGGCCCCCATATGTGTTCCAGTGTGTACAGATCAGGCATATTTGCTGCCCGAGACATCAGTGTGAGTTCAACATAGTGCCTCTCTAGCCACTGCAGCACGATTCTGAGCTTGCAACACTGACATTTACCCTGCTGGAAGATGTCATCGCTGAAGGTGGATAACTCAAGCATGAAGCGATGCAGGTGGTCCGCAATAATGTTCACATTGTTCATTGCTGTCACGGTGCCTTCGATTGCCATCACACATCCCATGGAAGCCCTACTCAATGTGCCTCACAGCATAATTCTGTGGCGCGGTGCGTGTTTCGTGCAGCCTTTTGGCTAGTTGACGTCGTGTAAGGACCCAGCCATCGACCTATTGTATCAAGAAACGTGATTCATTCGACAAGTGACACGTTTCTGTTGATCCGTGGTGAAAACACACTGATGCTGTGCCCACTGTGATCACAAATGACGATGCCGCTGGATCAACACAGGAAAACGTGGGGGTCATGTGGTGTGGAGCTCCATGTTAAACAATGGCCTTTCAATGGTGTGCTCCGAAACACTTGTACCTGCCCCAGCGTTGTACTCTGACGTTAGATCTGCCACAGATCGCTCCCTGTCCTGGATTGCACAGTGGCGATACCTCCGACCTATGGTGTCTTGAGACGTGGTTGTCCAGTACCGTACGGCCTACTAGTTATTCCACCGTCATTCAACCACTTTTTAACACGTGCTCACGATAGTAGTGCGGAAACAGCCCACCATCGCCGCCAATTCAGAGATTCCCGTTTCTTGTCGCAGTGTGATAGCAATGTGGCCTTTGTGAAAACCGCATATATCTGTGGATTTCCAGGGTCAACTCTAGTGTCCAATTCCACTCTTCGGCTTTGAACAATGACTTCATACCTTGTAAGTAGGCTGTTTAGGTTTTTATGTTGGTAACGTCACGTAGCGCTCTGTATGAAAATCACTGGCTGTGTTGTGTGCCGTCTATGGCTGGTTGGCATTGTTGGAATATTCGCTATTGTAGTGTTGGGCAGTTGGATGTGAGCAGCGCGTAGCGTTGCGCAGTTGGAGGTGAGCCATCAGCAGTGGTGGAAGTGGGAAGAGAGATGGCAGGATTTTGAGAGCGGACGATCTGGACGTGTGTCCATCAGAAAGAGTAAATTTATAATACTTGATATCATGAACTGATATATATATGGTCACTTTTGAAGGTAAATACATTATATAGCTGGCAGTATTGGCGCTCGCTGTATTGCAGTAGTTCGAGTAATGAAGATTTTTGTGAGGTATGTGATTCATGAAAAGTATAGGTTATTGTTAGTCAGGGCTATTCTTTTGTTGGGATTATTGAAAGTCAGACTGCGTTGCGCTAAAAATATTGTGTGTCAGTTTAGTGTTGATCAGAATAAGTAAATAGAGAAATGTCTGAGTACGTTCAGTTCTGCTCAGCTGTTTGAAAATCAAATAACGTAAGAGGCTTTTCAGCACTGTTATTTTTAAATTTTTCTAAGAGGACGTTTCAACCTAAGGCAGAGGATCTGCACAGAGACAGTCTTTGAAAGCAACAGATGATACTCATAAACGAACGATGGAGAATGCGACAAAATTACAATCACAGTTGACCTGATTACTGTTTTAACCACTAATTACATCGAAAGGAATTGAAAGTAACGAAAATAAATAAGAACAGAAAAAGAGAAGTATAAATGTCCCAAATAAATCATTATCATACATTACGCGGGTAAGGAAAGCACAGAGAACCTTTAAATCCATTACATTATAGAGCATTATGAAATCATAATATTGCGATATAGTTTTGATTTTTTATAATAGTTACTGAATGTAACAGGACTAGTGAACACGTAACAAATAGTCAGAAGAAGCAGGGTCTAACAAATATTGGAATCGGTAACTAGAGTTAAGCTATGTAGGTCAGTTCTAGTTACCAAACTCCAGCCATTCGATGGTTCATTCATTAGATCGTTTTTTTGGCTGTATGCGCACTAAAATATAGGCTAACAGGATTTCTTTACTTGTAACTGCTGTCTGAACTACTGTGGAAAAGTTAATAATATTGTAATCGGTAACTAGAATTGGCCTACATCAATTCTAATCACCGATTCCAATTTTTGTTATTTCGCAGCAGTATTTTTCGGGAAGTTCAGAAATACTATTACGTTTCAGTATCTGGCGTTAGAAACTCGCTTATTCTGTATAATAAATAGTAGTAAATAATAATAGTGATGCTGTCACTGTTTGTTGGTAATATTTACTGAAAAAATGCAACCTAACGCTAGATTTCGTACTTACGGCTATCCTGTGTGGCCGTTTTTAGTACGACTTGAAAAAAGAGAGAGATTATTAATTGATCACCGATGCGACGGTTCTCGATTGTGTTCAGGAGACGTACGGATTGATTACGCGATTAATTGACCTTATGACCCGGATTGCCTTCGCGCAATCAGAATCTTCGATGAAAATACCTAAGTGACCTATTTGAATATAAAAATGGAAATGAAAGCAAATCAGTGGAATTTCGTAAGAGAAAGATTAACAGATCGGAAGCTGAACTGGTCTCCCAAATGTGATCGAGACACCGCGATAAAGAGCGAACCTGTAACAAAGCTCATATACAATTTGAACATGATTTTTGGTTAGTGAAAGAAAAGAATAAGAAGAATATTACTGCATCGTAAAATATTAATATATTTTGAACAAATTCGCTTTAAACTTCTAGACATTGACAAATACACAATAAATCCATGACTTACATCTGATATTTCTTTTGTACGTGGCGCAGTCCAATAATCGCTGCTTTGTCAGTCCGTTCTTTCGTAAAATTAAATGTCCTTGCGTGCGCGTAAGTACATTGTATCCTCACCCGAGTTACCGAAATGTTTGTTCGTCGTATCACATAGTTTTAATACAAAATAAAAATACAACTTGTGGCAATGCTATGTAGTACGTTTTAATATGTCGGCGACCAAAAGGACAAAAGATAATAAAGTCTCTAGAATATTTCGTAACAAAAGATAGATTGTTCTTTCTCCTGTTTCGCAGCTTCTTGCTATCAAGCGCTGCGGCAATGATTTTAAATATCTGCGCCCAGCGGGTCATAGTGTTTATTTAGAGTATTTAAACGCTGGACGGGCGTCTTGGTTTAGGCGCACATTATAAAAAATATTTCGTCTCTTTACTTCCGCGCTGTGATGCTTACATTTTTATGAACTACAATTCGTTGGCTGTCCTTTTCTTTTATGACAAATATCTCATATGTAAAGTATCTGAAATACAATAACATTATATTGCTTCCCGCGTGAGGAGCGATGACTCCGTCAGGATCATCGCGACTCACGCGTAGTCGTAATATTATTGCTTTCGTGAATCAAGTTAGTATTACTTGCCAAAACTTCTTTACAATAGATGTCATATATGACATTAGACAAAGTGATAGACACAAAGAATAACAGGTAAATATATTCGTACGATTGAAATAGATGGTAACTTGTTCGTGGGGTAATTACATGGCAATTGAGCCGTACTCGTTCTAATGTATTATACAAGGATAACATACGTCCATTTCTCGGTAAGAGACAATGAAATTAGGATAAAGATACACATTCATAGATACATTATACATGGCACAACAAATATTAAAAATAATAAAGAAACAAATTATTTGACTTCACAGGAAGTCTTGGTGCATTGTGCACTCTTGGAAAAATATATTACGAAGAATTGACATTCTTGTTCTACAATGACATATTACAGGAATATTTTTTCCGTGGTTTCAACGAAGATTTCTTGTAGTAAACACGTAGCACTTTACTGATTTGTGGCTTTCATAACCTGCAAAAAAAAGTTTCACTACACTTGGGTAGGTATGACTTGCACTGGGAGTGGTAGAACTTCGAGTATAAATAGTAGCACTGCACTTAAGTGAGGGAAATTGATTGCAGTTTCACAGTGGAGGAAAAGTAAGGCATCACTTTCACTGTGGAGATTGAAGAGGTTGTCTGGATGTGATGGTGCGTTGGAAATGCGTCGTGGATCAGGAACCGGAAGACTGGTCTGTAACGTGTTGAACCCTTTGGTGGCGTTCTCTATTTGACTAGACACATGTTCGAGCGTCCATTCATGTTCTCGTACATGAAACATACAGAGAAAATCTGTATTAGAAAGTGCTTACTTACTAATAAGAAAAATGGATTTGATAAAGATAACAATTTTTTATGTACATAAGGTCTCATTCTCTCAGGAGTGCTTAGTTCTCGTATTTATTTATTTTTCTGGTTTTATTTGGGTCGAGACGTATTTTTGTCATTACTTTACTATAAATTCGGTAGCAATTGTCAAAGTGTAGTTTAAGACTTTTCAGATTAGTGTCTTGGTGATTTTATAAGTACGTAAGTGCTTAACTCATGGTTTTATCAGATTTTATATTGAAAGTATTTCAAAAATATTTGGCGCCCGCGCTCGTTGTGCAGATTTGGGTTGTCGAGCGCGCAGCGTACTCAGTGTTAAGTCCGTTTGTCATAGTCACGTGATAGTAACTTGACGGCTTCATAACGCTAGCAGCAGTGCTCTGCGAGAGGCAGAACGTTTGGTGTCTACTAGCCATGTTGCGAGTTTTTACAGTTTTTCATCGACTCGGAATTACGGAAGCAGCCAGACGTGGCGACTCCCGCAGCTGTGTGGAAGGATGTGTCCGTGGAAAGGCATTCAGTACCGGTTGCGGTAAGTACAACACTTATTCACCTGCACAATTCGGCTTTCTACATCGTGGTTTCGTGGTACAAGTACTTATAACATTACTTCACACGCGGAATCTCACACGTGTCCATAAAGTTATCACCCTTTCAGTTAACACATTATTATTTCGTGTCCATATGTATTTGGTCGTCATATTAAAGTTCACGTGCACCATTTTTACGTGTCCGTTTATTGCTTGTCTATAGTCGGTTCACAAGCAGCTGCATATACCTGTCCATAAATTGATGACTGCATTATTACTACAAAGTACTGTTAACATTCGGTATACATATTATGTCTAAAAATTATTTACAAAGAAAAATTAGTCTCTGTGACTACAAGGCCTGACGAGAAAGCGTGTCTCTTATTCGTAGTTTGTGCTTCCAAGGCACTTTAGGTTTACACCTTGTTCGAAATCTTGTTATTCTTTCCTTTTTACAATAATTACTCTTTTCTCAAGCTCAGCTCTTCTATTTTCTCTCCGTTAATTACGTCGTTAGTTTGAAAACATAGTCAATGTGGCTTTATTGACATAATGAACAGTTCATGTTCAAGTTTCCACCAGGGAAATTGGGAAGCTTGATGTTTCCTATCGTGCAATTGCACACAACAAATCTTAATTGAATTCGCAGTTCACGGAAAATAAGCACACCCTGTCAACAACCAAAGTGTCACGACCATCCATCCGCACAGTCTATACGTCTCAAGCATGCAATCAGTCCGTAAATTTCAGTTCTCTACTGGGTAGGGTAGGGAGGTAAGGATACTGATTAGAGGAAAACACAATAGACTTTTATGGAGTGACGAGGTTTGAAGATACAATGTTAATGTCGTACGAAATGATGAGCCTAACATAAATTGTACATTATTACCCTACATTTACATAACAAGTAGTTAGCGTAATTAAATCGATATAGTAGTCTCAGTATCGTCTGATCCAGCTCTCCAACATTTCTCTATACATATCTAAAATTGGTTACACCATGCATTAGCAGTGAACAGAGTCTGATAGCTATCTGCTGTTCCGAAAAAAAAGGTCGTCGTATCCCAAGAACCTCAAATAGATGCTTCTGGCATTGAATTAGTTTACTTGTAAATGATCTATGTAAGTATTTCAACTGCACTGTGCCGTAAAATTCTTATGAATGCATACGGTTTTCTCCGTACTGTAATAAAAATAAATGAGTTGCACATTTCTTTCTTGCTATCTGGATCGTTATTAATTTACTTGATTTTTATATGCTAAGCTGCTGCCTTTGTCTGCTGCTTTTCACAGGTGGTCTCATAAAAATTGTTGTCAAACACTCCTTATACATAACATAACATTTAGCTCATAAGAGTAAGCGGCCTTAATCAACTTTTATTTACGAGCAATCAATCTGGTCCGGATGATCATTTATATTTATTTCATTCAAGAGGAGAGAGCTTTGCTATACTTAACTAGTAGTAGCAGGTTCGAAGAATCCGCAAAGCACACTGCTGACGTCAGAGACCGCAGGGGGGGGGGGGGGGGGAGGTGTCGTGGGTTGCTGTTGGCAAGTGATCAGTAAAGGCTATCCAAACAAATATAGGTATAAAAAGGACTGTAGTATGCAACAGATGCAGTACTACTGCCATGGAGTAATCTACTCTCCATCTCATCTGGCAAGTAGTCTTATGTTATGTAAAAGCACTTGCAGGTATTTATTACTATAGATAATTTACTTTTTAATTTTATTTCTAGAAATGTCAGACGAACCATATTTTGGAGCTGTAGAAACTTTGGACACCATTTCTAGTGATTCTCTTTCATCTATATCAGATGCAAGGGCAATGTTAGAATGGGATTCAGACGCATCTGATGACATTATTACATATTCAGATGAGGAATCAAATGGAACTGTCTCTGACTTACAAATAAAAGAACATTTGAAAAATATTTCCTTTAAATGCACAAATGATATAACAAGGATAAATCCATTGAACAACAGAACTACATCCCGACCTGATATATATTCTATTGAATTAACCTGTACTAAATGTGGTTTTAATTCACACATTCGTCAAGTTATTGGAAAAACAACTTATGACATATATCCTAATGATAACAATTTTCAGTGGTCTTTCGATTGGAAATTAAAATAATTTAGCAGATATGGTCATTTTATGCAGTATTTGGCTATAATACCTGATATATGTTGTATAAAATGGTCATGACCAAATCAGTATAAGTTTGCAATTACAGAAATTACACTCCTGGAAATGGAAAAAAGAACACATGGACACCGGTGTGTCAGACCCACCATACTTGCTCCGGACACTGCGAGAGGGCTGTACAAGCAATGATCACACGCACGGCACAGCGGACACACCAGGAACCGCGGTGTTGGCCGTCGAATGGCGCTAGCTGCGCAGCATTTGTGCACCGCCGCCATCAGTGTCAGCCAATTTGCCGTGGCATAAGGAGCTCCATCGCAGTCTTTAACACTGGTAGCATGCCGCGATAGCGTGGACGTGAACCGTATGTGCAGTCGACCGACTTTGAGCGAGGGCGTATAGTGGGCATGCGGGAGGCCGGGTGGACGTACCGCCGAATTGCTCAACACGTGGGGCGTGAGGTCTCCACAGTACATCGATGTTGTCGCCAGTGGTCGGCGGAAGGTGCACGTGCCCGTCGACCTGGGACCGGACCGCAGCGACGCACGGATGAACGCCAAGACCGTAGGATCCTACGCAGTGCCGTAGGGGACCGCACCGCCACTTCCCAGCAAATTAGGGACACTGTTGCTCCTGGGGTATCGGCGAGGACCATTCGCAACCGTCTCCATGAAGCTGGGCTACGGTCCCGCACACCGTTAGGCCGTCTTCCGCTCACGCCCCAACATCGTGCAGCCCGCCTCCAGTGGTGTCGCGACAGGCGTGAATGGAGGGACGAATGGAGACGTGTCGTCTTCAGCGATGAGAGTCGCTTCTGCCTTGGTGCCAATGATGGTCGTATGCGTGTTTGGCGCCGTGCAGGTGAGCGCCACAATCAGGACTGCATACGACCGAGGCACACAGGGCCAACACCCGGCATCATGGTGTGGGGAGCGATCTCCTACACTGGCCGTACACCACTGGTGATCGTCGAGGGGACACTGAATAGTGCACGGTACAGCCAAACCGTCATCGAACCCATCGTTCTACCATTCCTAAACCGGCAAGGGAACTTGCTGTTCCAACAGGACAATGCTCGTCCGCATGTATCCCGTGCCACCCAACGTGCTCTAGAAGGTGTAAGTCAACTACCCTGGCCAGCAAGATCTCCGGATCTGTCCCCCATTGAGCATGTTTGGGACTGGATGAAGCGTCGTCTCACGCGGTCTGCACGTCCAGCACGAACGCTGGTCCAACTGAGGCGCCAGGTGGAAATGGCATGGCAAGCCGTTCCACAGGACTACATCCAGCATCTCTACGATCGTCTCCATGGGAGAATAGCAGCCTGCATTGCTGCGAAAGGTGGATATACACTGTACTAGTGCCGACATTGTGCATGCTCTGTTGCCTGTGTCTATGTGCCTGTGGTTCTGTCAGTGTGATCATGTGATGTATCTGACCCCAGGAATGTGTCAATAAAGTTTCCCCTTCCTGGGACAATGAATTCACGGTGTTCTTATTTCAATTTCCAGGAGTGTATTTTGGTCAATTTTATATACTGTGTATGTAATATTGGAAAACAACATATTTTTTGTAATTTACATAAGAGTAATGTTTATAAACCTCAATCATTATCAGCATTATGTCCTGAATGTTACATTAATGAAATTGTTAATAAGAAAGATAATGAAGCACTGAAAGAATTAACTAATGTACATGCATATGTTGGTAGCAGACGTTCTATATACGCAACTTATTCTCCAAGTCAAGATCATTATGCTTTTCAGACAATGGAAATTAGGTGTAAGAGTGTTACCAAAATGTTGAAATAATATTGCAAATGAGTTCAATTCTTTTTTGCAATGTATGTTTAAAAACAACATTTGGAGAAAGAATACATACGAAATTTGCTGATAAATATATTTATCATGATATGTCACAAATACAGACGAATGTGTAATTTTGAAATGTGTTAGGTTACTGAAGGCAGGAAAGGAAGACATATATTATTTTTGTTCAAATCAAAAAGAAATTAACCAATTATTTGGATCTAAAGTCATGTCCAACAATAAAATTAGTGCTACTGTTCCTCTTCAGACTATTCTGATGCTGAAGAAATTACCAACCAAGAACATCCTAAAACCCCAGGTAAAGATTTAGAAGTGGTTGAAGCAGAAGAAGAAGAAAAAAGAAGGTACCAATACAAATTCAACACCTAAGAAAAGGGGCAGGAAAAGGAAACTTGAAAGTACTGACAGTATTGATTCAGTACTGTATTTAGAAATTATAACTCTACTAATTAAATTGTTAGGGTATATCAATCAGAACAAGAATGTATAGATGCCTTGTATGGTTATATAACCACTTTACCACTATTCAAAGGAAGTGTATTTTCAAGCATATGCACAACAATTTAATTCGATGAAAAAGAATCTTTAGATATAATTAAACATTTTTTAAGTATCTGTTTGGAGGTGACTGGGATATTATTTATGATTTCATATGTACATTGTATAATGTATTAAACAAAACAAATGGAAAACGAAATTGTATTCAGTTAATAGGTCCACCAAATAGTTTCAAATCTACATTTGCTCGTGTAATAGCAAGTGCTATGATAAATACAGGATGGTGTAATAAAAATAATAATCATTTAACGTTTGGGTTGATGGAATGTGGTAATAAACGTTTAATGTGTATGGATGATCCCAGATTTGATCCAGAATCATTTGGACAGTTTAAATGCATTTTTACTGATGACCCTACTAATATTCAAATAAAGTTTAAAGGAGATTTTACTCTTGATAAAACTCCTGTATTTGTTGTTCTAATATTGAAAATTTCAAAGGAGATGTATGGGATCAAAGGATTTGTAAATATTATTTATTTGTCAACTCTTTGGCTGTGTCCATTTGTGGCTCAATTAACTTACAACTAACTTAGATCTAAGGCAAATCTTGCTCTCCTACAATGGATGTATTTTGTTTCAGGTGCCCACATAAGTTACTTCTCTAGTTGAGGCAGGTCGACTGTCCTGTGCATTATTCTTATGTACACTTGTACTTCACACATAGTATGACATCTTATATATATATATATATATATATATAAAGCTGCCCTATATATATATATATATATATATATATATATATATATATATATATATATATATATATATATATAGGGCAGCTTTACTTAGCAGATATCTTCAATGGTTCACTTGGTATTTCTTTAAGTCTGCATGATGAAACAATCCTTTTATTCGTCCAGATATAGGGTCAGCTAATAGATAGCAACCAATGTGCGGTTTTCTTAATATAATAAATGGTCCTCCTTGCGATTCTTATGATGAATCAAAGGTTGGCATGAGTGGTTAAAGATATGAGAGCTTGTCTTAACTTGTCGTCTAAGGTTACTTCAGGGTGTTGTAATTTCGTTCCCCAGCTTCCCAGTGGAGGCATAAAGAAGCTGCCAATATTTTTCCGACTTGGGTAGAATTGAAATGTCAGTTATTTTTACTTGATTAGTATTTTGTGTCATGCTAGGCCGAAAACTTGCGTTCGTATCCCATACGAACTGTGCATCGCTAAACTGCGTGTGATTTGACATCGCGTTTGATGCTTGGTCTGCCTGTGTGTAAAAAATGGTCGAGTTTCCTTGGCTATTATGACTGGAGGTGTTAAGAAAAGCATGCGGCGGATTGTCCTGATTATTGTTCCTGAACAGTTGGTTGAGTTGGTGAGAAAATGTCGCATTCTAAGGCTGTAAAGAATTCATTTGGTGAGAGGGAGTGAAGTGACGTGGCTGACTGTACTGTTATGGCCCGTTATAATTGTTCCATTTCTTTGCCTTGTGACGATTTCTATTATATTTCCTGTTGTTCGGATGCTAGTAATTACCGTTGTGATTTATTGGTGAATTACCGTATTGTCGTTGTGTGTTTTGATAAATCGGGTTATATCTATTCTGGTTTGGATATTTACTATATGGTTTTCCATTGCGGCAGTTGAAATTTATGATAGCTGTAAGGCTGAGCGTTTGGTGGTCACGTGTCATGTCGGTAGGACGTTCCGTTGACACAGTCTGCTAGGTGCTGTTGCGAAGCGGGCGGTCCATTATTGTAATTATTGCGCGCACTCGCATGCACGTCCTCATAGATCATATCCAAATTGTCAATAACGGAAAGAAAGGCTTCCTGGTCCTCTTCACTCACATTAACTAATTTTTCCCTTATTGACACAGGAAGTTTTGACTTAAAGATCATGATGACATCTTTAGTTGAAATAGGCGTGTCCCAATACAGAATTTTACGTAGATATTTTTCGAAATAACGCCTCAAACCTCCTCCCTTGGTGTTGAAAGGTTCGGCATTGTAGACCCCTTTCGGAGTCTTTGTTGTATACCAGAACTCCAGAATTTATTCAAAAAATGCCTTTCGAAATCTGCGTAGGTGACATTTGTCTGTTATTTCAGTACCCCAAATTGATCCTTCGCCGTGTACATACCCTAATATGAACTTTATTTGCTGTTTGTCGTTCCATAATTCTGGAAAAGCACCTCTGAATGATTTTATAAATACCGTGGGACGTATATTTCGTTATTCAGCTATGGAAGGCTGGAAAACTCTGTGTTTCAGCACACTCTCATCTCGCATTAGTTCAACGAGTGTCAGTTGATCGGTATGACTACGTGACGTTCAAGCTTTATCACGCGTATTATTTACAGTTGGTGATAATTGTACTTGATACTCGGGATATTGACGAGTATCTTGTTCTGGCGGTAGTGAATAATCGCTTTGATTGTCACCTTGCAATTCTATAACTTGCCTTTTCAGCTGATCTATGTCATTGGTTAGCCATTGCTTCCATTTCGGAAGATCGTGGCTGAAGCCTCGTCTGATTTCGCCTAATTCACTGGTTAAAGTGTCACCAGAAGTACCGGGAGCCGTTAGGATTTCTACTGTAGCGGATTGAACAGCACCTTTTAGATCAGAGTGTACCTTACTCTCAATGTAATGTTCCTTGAATTATATCCACCTTTCAAATTCCCTATGAAGTGTGGTGCTTATTCCTGCAGTGATATCTTCGATCCTTTTGTCAATTTTGACATCGGATATTCGCTGAGCAAGGTTTTCTACTCGCTCGCCAATGTGGCTGACACCTTCCGTCAATTGGCCTACTATTTTCGAAACATCATTGTAATGTTTCGAAGAGTCACTCGCTGTTGATCTGCACATATCGACTTGGGTCTGCAAATCTGTAAACTTTTTACGAATGTTGGTATCGGTGGAATCCACCATGGAAAGAACACTGTCTATTTTTGCACGTATGCTTGCGTTTAGCTCGCTTGCGTAAGCAGTGGTAATGGCTTTAATTTTTTCCTCCATGGTGTCATTCGAACTTTTGATTTGTGTTTGGATGTCGGTAATAACAGAATTTATATTGGTCATTCGCATTTGAGTGTCATCTATCCTCAATTCTAAACTGTTGAACCTGCTGCCTAACGCTGTGTTCTGTTCTTGTAATCTGGCATCAACATCCGCTATTTGGCTTCTAAGACTAGCCGTGTGAACTTCAATATTGTCACTTTTGTTTGTTAACTGAGTGATCTGCATTTCAATATTGTCACCTTTGTTTGTTGACTGACTGATCTGCATTTCAATATTGTTACTTTTGTTTGTTAACTGGCCCATGTGTGCTTCAAAACTGGTTTTCATATCAGCAAACAATTTTAGTACATCTCACAACGAGCATTCACACGATTGCGACGCGAACTGTCGCGCGGACAACTAGCGTGTCGCTTCGTCGTTTGTTGTTCCTTCTGTGACGTTCGCTGTGTTATTCAGTGGTTTGGTATTTAACTAATTTGTAAATGAAAATGATAATCTTATTTTATTACATTGAGTAATTGCTAAATAATTTTTCTCCCGGCTAAGGAATTGGTCAAGTTGTTAAAGAACTCCAAGTTAACCTTGTGTTAAAGTGTTGTCTGTAAGTTGTGTAAGGGTCACTAAATCACAGTTCATACAACAGATTCTATACAACTATTGATTATGATGGAAACAGTTATCTTCAGCAAGATGATTATTAAAACCACCGAATATCAGCCGCGCACAACACTGACGTATGTTACCTGAAACAATATTCTTCGCAACTCGTGCGTAATTAATTTCGGCTCCATACATCAGCTAGAAAAATGTGTTATAACGATCTTGCTATGAGCACTGTTTTTAAAGAACCAATCTGATTCGAATTATTTTCATTAAAATGAGTTCGGAACCACCGGTGCACATTTATTTTTACACATTTGTATTACGTTCGGCATTTATGTCTGCAGAGTTGCGTAATTTGAATTTGCCGCTGAGATAATTGTTAAGATAGCGGCAGACAATTGGTAAAGACTTTCTATTATTAGAGCAAATAAGTAAGAATTTGAAATGCTTATTAAACTCTATAAACTCTACTTTCGTATTGTGCGCTATTTAGACTTCATCAAGCAAACATTTGATTTGTTTCTAAGGAAAACACAGACAAAAACGCGATACAAATCGCTATCATCAATGGCTACGCTCCTTGTAGCGGAAAGAAATAATTAACACAGATAATGCTTACTGAGAGAGGAATTAAAGCTACAAATAATTATTCACTCATATTTATAATAATAATGAACTCTATTCTCAAGTAATAATTAACAAATAATTACAATTTCTTAACAGACCTCAGTTTGATATGGGTCTGCAACCTACAAAAGCCAACCAACAAAAGGTAAAAACAAAGGAAGACAAACGCAGATCATGGTTCAAAAATGGTTCAAATGGCTCTGAGCACTATGGGACTCAACATCTTAGGTCATAAGTCCCCTAGAACTTAGAACTACTTAAACCAAACTAACCTAAGGACATCACACACACCCATGCCCGAGGCAGGATTCGAACCTGCGACCGTAGCAGCCTCGCGGTTCCGGACTGCAGCGCCAGAACCGCACGGCCACCGCGGCCGGCTACGCAGATCATAAAAGGAATTTACAATTATCATTGTCTTTGTATGAAACACATCGATATGTCCCATTACATCATAGAATATTATATAAATAATTAATAGTTATCATCGTTTTCACTGTTTTTTCATACGTCGAATAGATAATGTTTATAACTGTTAGAGGCATAATTTCCTCTCGTCGCACTGTAGCTAAAATTTATCTCGTGGATGTTACACTTCACTACGAGATTCAAGTTTGTTTACACCCGCGCGCGGTCTAAGTTGTCTGGGTTGCTGATCTGCAATTTTAAATTTAGCGTAGTTACGCCACACGAGCGCGAAAAGATAATTTATAATTATGATTTTCACTTGTCAGGCGCGCCAATGATTTCGCGTACTGATTTCTCAGATATTGCTTGCGCGTTATGAACAATTTAAAATCATAGCACACGAAGATGCCAATATGGCAACTGGAGAGATAAAATAAATAAAAAACACTTATACACCACTGAAACTAGTGTAGATAGCGGCCATTTTGATCCACTACAATATACAATGAAAATTTTGACAAACTGTTTCTAACTATTTTAAGCGAAATGATGTGAAAGAGGCGGATCTAACAGCAAAAAAGATACAGAAATTTGAGAAATTAAATAGAATGAAGAAAAGGAAAGAAACGTAGAGAGTGAATGTTCACTAACCGATTGAATGTTCGGTAAGCAAAGCTTCAAACGTAATGATAATTCGTACTCACTTTAGTTGTCTTGCGCTCTGCTATTTACCGCTGTTGTAGATTCGTACTGCGGTTTTCTGCACTTACGTCCTTTTTTACTCCTTCTTTTGCGTGCACTTCCAAATATCCTCCAGATGGTAGCATGAAAAATAAAAAGAACGGATCACGTTTTAGTCAAGTCCCTGTTCGGGCGCCACATCTGACGTTAGGAACTCGCTTATTCTGTATAAGAAATAGTAGTAAATAATAATAGTGATGCTGTCACTGTTTGTTGGTAATATTCACTGACAAAATGCAACCTAACGCTAGATTGCGTACTTACGGCTATCCTGTGTGGTCGTACTTAGTACGACTTGAAAAAAGAGTGAGATTATTAATTAATCTCCGATGTGTCGGTTCTCGATTGTGTTCAGGAGACGTACGGATTGATTAGGCGAATAATTGACCTTATGATCCGGATTATCTTTACGCAATCAGAATCTTCGATGAAAATACCTAAGAGACCTATTTGAATTAACCATCATTTGAATTAATCATCATTTATTATCATCTGCAAAAAATAGACGCTTCGTTATTCATGTTCATATTACCATTTTCCTCATTATCATTCATTATCTCATATATTGAAGAGTTTCTTACTTCTAGCATATTTCATCACTAAAATTAACAGGTGCAGTTCCGTCTGACAGCCTGCAATCATCGCCTCGTATTCTGAAAGAAAAATAATTGGTTAAGACTGCTATCATATGGTGTGTATAGTATATTCTTGTTAATGCTTGTTAATTCTGATCCATTTACTCTTCATGACAAGGTTTTGCATTTTCTTTCGTTCATTCCGATAGTGAAATTTCCATTTCATATTAAACCACTGTGGTTTGTTTAATTTATTTTTATTACACGGTATTGTTTTCTAAAAATGATGAATGTGGATTAATATCTTGCGTTTAAATCACATACTCATTAAATGAAAACTTGTTTCTAGAGATATAACAAATCATACAGCATAGCATGATAGGAAACGTATTAGGTCAAAGCAATTGACAATTTTCAAGTGCAAAAATGTGCACACAATATCTTAAAGACTGCATAGTGCATACACAGAAAATTCTACTTTCGATAGGAAAACCATCATATATACATAAAGAGAATGGAAAATATGCACAGTCTGATATATAAAGATAAGAAAAGCGACCTGCTAACCTTACCTTGCCGGGCACTTGCCAAGAAAAAATATGATCATCATCAGGAAGTAGTCACATATACATAATTGCGTAAATGGTCACATAATATGTATGTTTATCTGGAAAAATGTGCACGGTCTGAGGAATAACGACAAGAAAAGCGACCTGCTAACCTTACCTTGCCGGGCACTTGGCAAGTAGAAATATAATAATCATCAATAATCTAGAAATGGCATTACAGTGTGATAAGTCATAAAGCATGTTCATTCAATAAAGGGTTTAATATAGGAAATATGGTAATTGCCCTTGGTTTTTCTGATTCTCAAAGTTCCGACATGTACTACATTAGGGTGAGGAATGCTGCGAATTCTATATGGACCTGCGTATAGAAGCTCAAATTTACTGCATCTACTCTTTCTTCTGTTGGATAAATAATGTGTGCATATTAATATCTTCTGTCCTATGTGGAATTGACGACGTGTACAAACCTGTTTTTGCTGTCTGCTCCGGCGCTCTGCGACACGTTTGATGTTGTTGAGCGCAATGTCAATTATTTCATGGTGGCGCAGCCGACGAGATGTAGGAAAGGATGCTAATTCTTTAATTTTGTTGGGTGGTTCAACATTTTTCAATATAACAGTCGGTGATAGCATAGTAGATTCGTTTGGTATGGAGTTAATTACATCCTGGAATGAGAGTATGTATGTGTGTCCCAATCAATATGTCTTTTAATGGCAGTATACTCTACATAGTTTACCAATTTCTTTCATAAGTCGCTCAGAAGGGTTCGAAGAAACGTGATACCTGGATATATAGGATATATAGATCGGAGAAATGTTTCTAGCTCGTAACATACGTGTCCATATCGCAGATCGAAATTGTGGTCCATTGTCGGAAATTACTTTCAATACATGCCCTACATGAAATAAAATATGTTTTACAAATGCATTCGAAATAGATTTAGCAGTAACTTTGCGTAACGGGTCTGAAGGTAAAAATTTCGAAGCGAGCTCAACAGTGACAAATATGTAACAAAAACCTCTATTAGATCTGGGAATCGGACCAAAAATGTCTACAGCGGCCATCTGTCCCAATTTAATGGGTACAATGGGATGTAACGGAGGAATATGTGAAGTCGTGTCTGTTTTAGCTTTCTGGCAGATTTTACATGACGCTAAAACTCGTCGAATACGTTGGCAAAATAACAGTTTTGTCTCTGTATAAGAAAAAATTTTCTAGCTCCATAATGTGCGTAACTTAAATGAGTGTACCAAATTAATTTGTTAACAAGCTCGTCAGGAATGCAAAACAACCAGTTGTTGCTGTCAGGGTGAGAGCGGCGAAATAGAACGTTATTGCGTACAGTATAATGGTTTCTAATGGTAACGTTATTCCTATCTTGCCAAAGGTGTTTAATTTCTTTTCATACGTTGTCTTTGCTCTGCTCTTGTGCTATGTATCGTAATGACGACGAAATGAAATTTTCAAATGCAACTTGTTGTATATACATGATGCCAAAATTTGCTTGGCAGAAATTGGTTGTGGTGTCATGCTGATTGTTGCTGAGAGAACGGGATAGTGCATCTGCTACAATATTTTGTGTACCGGGAATATGAGTAATTGTAAAATTAAATTCCTGTAAATAAAGTTTCCATCTGCTTAACCTGTCGTGTGTAAATTTTGCGGAAAGTAAAAACTGTATAGCTCTATGATCTGTGTAAACGGTAGTATGTCTTCCATAAAGAAAATGCCAAAATTTGGTAAATGACTGTAAACATTCCATAACAGAATGATTGCGTTCAGCAGGTGACAGAATTCGGCTTGCAAAGGCGACGTTTTTAATTACTGTAGTACCGTCTTCTTCAATTTCCTGAAAAATGTGTACGCCTAAAGCAGTGTTAGAACTGTCGGTGGCAATGGAAAAATTTCTGGTAGGATCTGGTTGTGATAAAAGTGGTGCATTTAACAAGGCATGTTTCAGATTAACAAACTCAGACTGTGCTTGGCTATCCCAGGACCAAATAGCGTTTTTACCCGTCAATTGGCATAATCTAGGGATGTCTAAAGCAGAGTAATGAATAAATTTACGAAAAAGTTAATTAAACCCAGAAAGCTACGTATTTGTTTCTTGGTCGTAAAACTTTCCGGGCAGGTACAGTGCCTTCTGCTGAAACTACATGTCCAAGAAATTTTATAGAAGTTTTTCCAGAGTGCGATTTGCTAAGATTAACTGTGAGTCCTTGTGCACGAAAAGTTTGCAACAGTTGTTCCAGAATCAAATTGTGTTCAGGCCAATTAGCTTCTGCAATAAGGATGTCGTCTACATACGTTGTGATGTTTTTAAGTTCTGTCGGAAGTATAGTATTCAATACGCGAATAAATGCTGCTGAAGAAATTGTTAAACCGAACGGTAATTTGCAAAATTTATAACCATCACCAAAAATAGAGAAATGCTGTGTACTTTCTGCAATTCGGATGGAGCTGAATTTGCCAAAATCCCGATTTTAAATCTAATGTTGAATAAATAGCAGTACCATGAAATTTCTGTATTTCTTCTAGTGTCTGTGGGCGATCTGTTTCATTAATAATAATGTCGTTGACCTGACGCTAATCAAGTACGAGGCGAAGTGAGCCATCCTTTTTCTTAACAATATGGAGAGGGTTTATGTATGGACTAACTGCCGGTTCAGTAATACCTCGGTCAAGCATAGCTTGCAATTCTTTCTTAACTTGTTCTCTGTGGATGTAAGGAATGGGATAATGTTTGGCTTTAAATGAGCCATGCTGTTTAACTTGAAATTCATACATAAAACCGGACATAGTACCAGGGATGTTGTCAAAACCTGGAGCTTGCTGTAAAAGAATTCTGTGCAGTTGAGTACGTTCGTCATCTGTAATAGCACTGCTCTGTTTTACTTTCTCAGGAATCATTTGCATAACGTCATAGTCGGCTTCGTCTGGTGTATTGTAGCTGTGTACATACATATCTGTGAACAATGTGGAATGACAGTCTATGTTACGTGATGTAGAAATGACCTCTGTCCGATTAATTGCTTGTTCTTCTGCATATAAAGTATGCTGAAATTCTAATGCCAGTTGTACTTTTTCATCCTTTAACATTAAATAGGAGTTTTGGAAGTCAATAATTGCGTCGTGCTGTACTAAAAAATTCGTACCTAAAGTAACGTCTGTTGTCAATAAGGGAACAATCCAAAAATTTGAGTGGAACGTATGACCTGCAATTCAAAATTATAAGTGTGTCTGTAATTTTACATCTACTCCTTTACCAGATACTGCTCCTTTTACTTTAGTTTTGCCTAATGGTAACGTAGGATAAGTATTTTCTTTGTTACAATCGCTGAAAGTTTCTTCATTTATAACTGATATAGGTGATCCAGAATCGATTACTGCTGAAAATGTGAATGATCCAATCTTTACCTCAATGACAGAGTGGCAAATGGTTTTTTGAATAACTAGTTTTTCATGTAAAAGTGTGTCTCGGATGTCGTCAAAAGTAATAACATTTTCGTGAACAAGATTCTGTGTATCAAAAGTATTGCTTACGTTGCTAGAAGATGCAACCTGTACTGTATCTAGTTAAATTCTTTCTGACGTGCTGTTATTTTCAGGAGGTTGCTGTGGCATTTCGACTATTTGTACTGTTCTGTTATTTAGTCCTGACGTATTAGGTTTGGAATGATACGGACTGTCTGGTTCATTCGTGATAATCTGTTGTGGATGACTCTGCTGCTGGCAAGACCGACTGTTATTAAATGTTCACTGAAAACTGTGCTCATTACTTTTACGTCTGTCATGATAATCATTGCTATACGGCCCGTTGCGATAGGAGTTGAAATGATGCGTTTTCTGTACATACTGATTTTCTTGTTGCTGTGCATTACTATTTGGCGGAGCCGACGTTATACGTGTAGGCGGCGAAACATTAAAGCTTGGTTGACCTTGCACATTATACTGTTGGTTAGGTGTGCTAACCGGCTGGTTTTGTTGCTGTTGTGGGGAAAAACCTCTATTGTTGCCAAAATGTGTTTGCTGTTGCTGATAATTATGAGGAAACTGCTGATTACAATTTTGTCTCTTATTAAAATTCTGGTGGTTGTCATTCCTGGAGCGTCTATCACCTTTGCTATTAAAATAGCGTGGCTGATCGTAATTACTATATTCTTGTTGGCCTTGGTTATGCTGGGAAAAATTTTTGTTTATGAAGGAATAGTCTGATTGCTGAACTTCCAAAAGCTGTAGCAGATCTCTAAATGCCGAAATATTTGCTTTCTGGTGTCCTGTTAAAAGTGATACTCTTAACGATCGTGGTAATTTTGAAATACATAATTGGATAAGAGATGATTGACTGTATGGCTCACATAAATATTGGTTTTATTGTACCATATGTTCAAAAAATTGCGTGACAATGGGAAAATTTGAGTTCTCATAATTCGGTAAGCTAATTAAATGATCCTTGATTCCGCGCTGTGTCATCTTCGACCAATACGCTGACAGAAAAGCATTCTGAAATTCTTCTACCGAATAACATTGTCTCTCGATCGGTCTCATACGAGTTGCCTATTCGGCTTCCAAAAAACTGCAAATAAATTCAAGTTTGTGTGTTACTGGCCAAGTTGATGGAAAAGCAAAGCTAAATTGTTGTATCCAATCCAAAGGGCGAATCTGTGTTCTGTCATTTTTAAATACCTTAAATTTCCTAACGGACAGAAAGTGCTTGTAATCAAAATTATCGTCTCTGAATGTCTGAGCAGATTCATGATTGCATGAGAATCTATTTGTCTGGGTCTGTTCGGAATCTAAATCACGTACTCTCTGTAAATTACCTGAATTATACTGACTGTGTGAGTGTGACAAATGTTCAGGATGTGGCATATGCTGTGACATGTTAGAGGCTGAAACATTTTTTATTTCTGTCACTTCTTGCTGCAAAGATGACAATTTTCTACATCATGTATTATTGGACGAACCTGTCTCACTGATTGCCTGCTGTATGTTTTGGAATTCTGGTGTTTGATTGAACGAAATTTGTGACGTATCGTCTGATTTGGTGTCATTGTTATTTTCGATAACGTCAATACGACTGGCCAATTTATCATATTTTTCAGTCAGTCCTTTTACCTGATCGTCATTTTTAGTGTCACAAGCATTAATTTGTTTTTTGCATTTACGTGTGGTTTTGTTTAATTTCTTAACGTCTGCTTTAATGGCATCTGGATGCTGTATTAATTCCAATTGTTAAAGTCTGGTGGTCACTGTCCGAAAGTCGACTGTGTGTGTGTCTGTTTTTGTTTTAAGATCAAAGATTTCATCATGCAATTCGGCGTTCAACTGTTTGATAGTATTGGTTGCGTCTGATACTGTAGCAATATTGTTGTCTACGTATGTTTTTGCTTTCGTAAACAACGCACGCTTATCTTCATGTCTTTGCGTAGTAATTGTTTCCATGACTTGTTTCTTTACTTTGTTCTGTTCTGTATGAATTTGCGGTAACGCATTTCACTGTTTTGTAGGTGGTGATTAAAACGTTCGTCAATTTGGCTGTTCTGTTGCTCAAATTTCTTGTCGACCTTCGCATCCAGTGTGCGTGAAAGTTCTGCTGACATTAATTTACACTCGTCGCGTAACTGTGTTGCGTTTTCTGAACATTGTTTAGCGACAGCACTGATTTCATCTCTAAGTAATTTTGTTGTGTCTGCATGTGTATTCCGTAATTCCTGTGCAACGGATCTGATTTCTTCACTACTATTCCTAGCAGCAGCCTTAATTTCCTCACGTAACTGTTCTTCGGTATCACGTCATTGCACGGCAACGGCTGTAATCTGTTCATTAATCTGTTTAAACTTTTCATTAATTTGTTTGATCGACCTGTCGTGTTTTTCATTAAGTTGTTTATTCGATTCATTAGGTAGTCTATAATTGTTGTCTTGTTTTTCATTCGACTGTTTGAGATTTTCGTTAAGTTGTTTGTTCGATTCATTAAGTTGTAGCAATACTGCCATAACTTGATCCATGCCAAAATTAGCGACTCTATTCTCTATGCTGTGTGATGGAGTATCTGCATTTGTCACGTTTTGTGTAACCATTTGGTCATTGTCTGATTCACGAAAAGATTTGCTAATTGGAAGTGCACTGTTGGTCACTACACCGGAATCAAATAAATGTGGTCTATTTTGAGTACATTTTTCATCTTCATTAGAAACATTTATCTCTTCACTGTGTAAATTTTTGCAAATCAGGTGTATCAAACTGGGCAGCGTTCGTTGCAGCGGAAAGTGCCGCGTCATCAATTGACGTTAAATTTACTGTGGACATAATTGAATTTGTTTGTTCATCATTTGGATTAAAATCATTACTAGTGGTCGGCACGCACAGATTATCTGTAATTGGAGGATTATCATTATGACACTGAGTGTCGCTAATATTATCAGTCAAATTATTCAAGTCGGCTTTTTCACTGATTACGCATCGCGATGTGTTGTTGGCAGTTTTTCGCGGCGTATTTACAAGTCAAAAAAGTGGGCACAAAATCAAATAAAGACAAAGCAAAAATGGAACAAATACAATAACAACAAAGAGCAATAAATTGCTGATGATCTGTGAAAGAAGGAGTGACAAATTAGTAAACGCGTTGCGCCAGATGCAAACTATATTTAACATTAGGTAAATAAGAGCAGATATATAACCAACTACTTCTCAGAAATTCACAAAAAATACGATCCTGGCCGGTTGTCGACAAGTGTAACCTCCCAACAGTAAAAATAATTATAGTATTCGCATTCAATGTAACCTCCCAACAGTATACTTCCGTAATCTTGCAATAATAACGTGAATAACCTCTCAATAAAATTGTGGCTTACTTATAACCTTTCAATAATTGACTGTGAATTTAAACTGGTAAATTTTGGACGTCAGCAGCGCTGCGTCATGGCCCTAAAAGATCATTCTGAATAAATTGAAAATTCTTACCTCACTGAAGTCGCCGGATAACGCGTATATATCTGCTCCTATAAGAAATTTTTCTGGCACAGCCCAGTGCAATGCTCGCCGCTAGATTTGTCATGTATAAAAGGAAACGACTAACTCTTCTTTTCGATAATCGGGATGACCATGGATTTCAGAAATTAATAAATTCTTTAAATTCAGATGAATGATTGTCAAAAAGTTAATTTTGTAAAAGTGATTATTACTAAAAGATTTTTTAAACATTTACTTGGGACTTGATATAACAATAGTACATATTTTGTTGTAACAAACTACATATGCGCGCGCCTGCGTTTACCTTACGTTACATCGCTCAGGCACCGCCATTGCTCCCCACGACTGCTAGCTACTACTTACTCCTACTGCTACTGCTTTTACTGCAGCCAAAACTGCTCTCTGGTCTGAGATTCTCTTATAGCTCACATATCGCAGGTAGCGCGTGAGCGATCCATCGAAATTACATCTGCTCGAGTGCGCTACCAATAAATTCCTTAGTCATGGACTTCTTGCAACCGGAAGTGTTTAAACCACGGCCGGCCAGATATTCTGCACGCGAGCGGTGCTCCTGCACATGTGCAACTTCCGGACCACAGCGTGCACGCCGCAGCCGTCAGCGTCCATGTAGTGCATGTTTCTACCCACAGATGTCGCTTTATCCACTTGCTGGGATACTCTGTACCGGCGCATTCTAGTGCTCTTTCCACAGCTTGCAAGCCAACCATGGGAAGGTATTTCGCGTATTAAACGTTTAAAATACTGTCATAGTCTACTCATTGAGACGTCTACTTTTATGTTAACAGTTTAACCCGGTAAGACAAGTAATACAGTTAACAACTGTGGGTTTTTATTAAGGCAGCTTGACTGACGGCACGTAAATACGAGTAATGTTTTTGATCTAATATTTAAGAAAGAGAGCACTTAGCGACTTCCAACGAACCTTATTCATGATTTCAAATAACATTAAACTAATGCGAGATTTCCTATAACTAATTCTCGGTGCCCTCAGTTACACCCACATAATTTCTGTCTCACTGACCTCTGAACAGAATGATAACCGCAGACCTCTCGATGATCACCTGTTATTTCAATACCATTATTGCTATATCTTTCATCAGTTCCGTCTGATATCTGCATAATAACCGACAATTAGATGAATCTTATGTTTTATCACTTCAGCTGAGCGTAGCCCTTCACATATTAAAAAAAAAAAACCTAAATGTAAGTATACATTGGAACAATCGGTTTAATGACCAATTTTCCTGACAACAATGTAACATGGAGCAGAATGAGGCAATAATTCACAATTAGTAAACAATAATTTTTAATTATGAAAGGAATAAATCCAAAAACGTTTATCACTGGTCATGAGAGATGATATAGTTAATATCGGGCACAAAAGCACGGCTCTTTGACAAACTCAGGCAGTTGCGACGATTTTCATCACTTATGCTTAATCGAAACCTTGATTTATTCATTTTCATCACCGAGAAAAATCTTTCACATACATATGTCGAACCGAACACGGACATAACTATCGCGGCTTCTCGGTGCAGGCGTGGAAATTCTTGTTGTGAAAAATTTTCGTAGAATTCTTTTGCACTTCGCACTGCAAAGAACTTGTCCTTCAGTCTTGTATTGCACTGTAGGTCGATCAGTTCCATCTGTAGATCATTCGGAGCATCTTCAACTGACGACGAGAACGGTCGAGCAAAGAGGCGAATGTCAGGAGACAAACTCGTAACATATGCAAATCGTGCTCGAAATTGTTCCTTAATTTTTACAATTATTGACACGTATTCTTGAAATCTAGCACTTTCACGGACCAGTCCAAGAGTCGGGAAACGTGCAGTGTTTTCCGTCAATAGCTAGCTCTCCCAAAGCGCAAGCTTCCTTTCAAAGGCATTTACTTTTTCCAACATGTCAGAATTTAAACTATTTTCACCTTGCAAACTGACGCTCAGGCTGTTCATGTGAGACGTAATGTCCACGAGAAAGGTAAGGTCTGGTATCCAGCAAGGGTCTTCCAACATAGGTTCACTTTTTCCCTTCTCATGTAATAATGTTACTATGACCAAACGTAAATCAAAAAATATTTTCAGAATTTTACCTCGACTGAGCCAGCGTACTTCGGTATAGTAAGGTATGTCGCCGTACTCCGCTCGTAATTCCTCCTAGAACCGCCGAATCTGGCGATGCGTAAACCCATGTGTCTTCAGATAGTTTACAGTACGCACAACAATTTGCATGACGTTTACTAACGTTACTGATATTGCACAAAGCGTCTCTCGATTAAGAATGCAGTGAATTCCACACAACGCCTCGTCTGTGCGACCTAGCGTTTTGCGCATCCGTGCTATGAGTCCTCTCTGATGGCCTTGCATTGATGGTGCTCCATCTGTGGTCACTGAGACTAACCGATTCCAATTCATACCGACACCATCAATCGCTTTATCGACAGCTTGTAGTAAGTCCGCACCTGTAGTAGTCCATTTCAAAGGTATTAAGTCCAAAACGTCCTCTGTTACACAAAGTGCGTTATCGATACGTCGTATGTATATCGCAACCTGAGCTGTATCTGTAAGATCTGTTGCTTCATCGAGCGCAACAGAGAAAGCAACAAAGTCTTTAGGCTTATTTATTAGCTGCCTGTGCACATCGTCGGCCATAGCACTGATACGTCTTGTCGCTGTTTGTTTGGATGGATTGATTTCTTGAAACCTGCTAACGTTCGTGGGACTCACAAGTTCTGCAGCAGCAGTCAGACACCCTTTTACAAACTCCCCTTCGGAAAAGGGTTTTCCAAATCGTGCAATTCTTAATGCGATTTTAAAACTTGCTCGCAATGAAGATTTAGTGCGGTTGTCATTCTGGAAAATTGAAAACAGTACATTGTACAGCGTACAGTAAAATAGACATAAATGTAACACAAAAAACTAAGAGTTCAGGAAATATCAGTTACTTTGACGTACAGTAAAATCGAGTTGATGTGTTTCATCCATTTTCTTAAGGACATTTAATTTTGCTTGCCGTTCTTCACTGTTGACTACACTACACTCGTCTTTGTGATACGTATTGCAGTGTCTTTCAATTGAAAACTTAAGCTGGCCGCCTATTATTCGGCGGCACAGCAAACACTTTGAGTTTTCACCAATGGCTACAAAAAATTGCAGTTTCCAGTCAGTTTCAAACGACTGAGAACGTAGATCTCCCGTCCTTTGCTTTTCCACTGTACCTCCCATTTCTCAGTACTTCTCTGTTAAGGTTACGGTCACCAGGGGTAAACGAGACTGGATATGTTGCGCTCTTGCTTGTACCACATAAACAGGGAAGTGGAGCCGCCGCCGTTCATTTAGGACACATGTCTAATAACAGATGTCGCTGTCGCTCGCTGTCGCACACGTGCGCACATGTGCAGCACTTCAGCACGTCTGCACACTGTGCAGCGTTTGGCCAGTCCTGGTTTAAACGCAAGAGTATTGCTGGAGCCACTCTGTAGCAATTGTGGGCGTGCGGGGTGTCGCCTTGGCCTGCTGGAATTGTCCGTCTGAATGCATAATGGGCATGAATGGATGCACGCGATCAGACAGGATTCTTACGTACGTCTCACCTGTCAGAGTCGTATCTGAGCAAGCCCCACAGCATTAGAGCCTCCACCAGCTTGAACAGTTCCCTGCTGACATGCAGGGTCCATGGATTCATGAGGTGGTCTCGATATCTGTACACGTCCATTCGCCCGATAGAATTTCAAACACGACTCGTCCGACTAGACAACATGTTTCCCGTCATCAACAGTCCAATGTCGGTGTTGACGGGCCCTGGCGAGGCGTAAAGCTTTGTGTCGTGTAGTCGGCAAGGATAAACGAATGGGCCTTCGGCTCCAAAAGCCCATTTCGATGATGTTTCGTTCAATGGTTCGCACGCTGACACTTGCTGACGGCCCAGCATTGAAATCTGCAGCACTTCTATCACGTTGAACGATTCTCTTCAGTCGTCGTTGGCCCCGGTCTTGCAGGATCTTTTTCCGGCCGCAGCGATGTCGGAGATTTGTTGTTTTACCGGATTCCTGAAAATGGTTCAAAAAATGGTTCAAATGGCTCTGGGCACTATGGGACTTAACATCTATGGTCATCAGTCCCCTAGAACTTAGAACTACTTAAACCTAACTAACCTAAGGACAGCACACAACACCCAGCCATCACGAGGCAGAGAAAATCCCTGACCCCGCCGGGAATCGAACCCGGGAACCCGGGCGTGGGAAGCGAGAACGCTACCGCACGACCACGAGATGCGGGCCCGGATTCCTGAAATTCACGGTACATTCGTGAAATGGTCGTACGGGAAAATCCCCACTTCAGCGGTACCTCGGAGACGCTGTGTCCCGTCGCTCCTGCGGCGCTATAACACCACGTTCAAACTCACTTAGCCGGCCGGTGTGGCCGTGCGGTTCTAGGCGCGTCAGTCTGGAACCACGTGACCGCTACGGTCGCAGGTTCGAATCCTGCCTCGGGCATGGATGTATGTGATGTCCTTAGATTAGTTAGGTTTAAGTAGTTCTAAGTTCTAGGGGACTGATGACCACAGATGTTGAGTCCCATAGTGCTCAGAGCCATTTGAACCATTTTGAAACTCACTTAAATCTTGATAACTTGCCATTGCAACAGTAATCGATCTAACAACTGCGCCAGACACTTGTTGTCTTATACAGGTGTTGGCGACCGCAGCGCCGTATACTGTCTGTTTACATGTCTCTGTATTTGATCACACATGCCTATGCCAGTTTCATTGGCGCTTCAGAGTAAATTTTGGCTTGGTTCCAAGAGCTGGTTGTTAGATGTCGCGATTGGCTTTGCTTCGATGGAAAATGGAAATCAGCGTTTCGCGTCATTGGCAGGGAGGCCCCTTGCGGGGCAGGTCTGGCCGCCTCTGTGCAGGTCTCATTTCATTCGATGCCACAGTGGGCGACCTGCGCTCCGGATGGGGATGAAATGATGATGAAGACAGCACAACACCCAGTCCTTGAGCGGAGAAAATCTCCGACCCAGCCGGGAAACGAACCCGGGCCCGTAGGACAGCAATCCGTTACGCTGACCACTCAGCTATCGGGGCGGACGGCTCTGCTTCGATGATGGTCAGGAAAGTATGTCGGTCCTTTTTCCTACTATAATTTTCTGAAACCTTAGCTTCGGTACTTTCCGCCGTTCACAAAATAAAAAATGTTGTAGTTGTTCGGTGGTTCGCGCTGTTTGAGTGACAAGGAGCAACATTCAGTCTCTCAAAACTGCAGTGAACCTACATCTGTTGCAGAGCGGGGTGCAGATCAGAGACGTGAGTGGGCGGCGCAGGCGTGCGGCCGTTCCCCGGAGCAGAGCCTGTGTGTGTGCGGCGTGGCCGGGCCGTGTGGCCGGACACGGCCTTGGTGGGTCGTTGCTCACACGGCGCGCCCGCGGCCACCGCAGCCGGCGCGGCCCGGCGCGGCTGTCGCCAGGTGATTCGGCGTCCCTGCAGGCCGGCAAACAGACGATGCCGGGCCGTGGGAACCCCGCTCCACTCGCGCCTCACCTCCTCCTGTCGTGCTGCTCATCCTATTAGGCGGGCAAGTACGTGACTCAGCCGATCCACTGCACTGACCGACTCAAAAATACAAGGGGCAGCCAAGTGGAAACGAGGCAGGTGGGAGAAAATCGGTCAGGCGAGAGTATGACTCGCGCACGCAGAAGGGTTCCGTACCATTTTAGTTATGTACCGGTTGATCAAAAAAAATTTGAAAACTGAATAAATCTCGGAATAATGTAGATAGAGAGGTACAAATTGATATTCATGCTGAAACGTCCCCTTAGAAAAATTAATGAATGACTGTGCTGATAGACCTCTTACATTATTTGATTTTCAAACAGCTGAGCGAAACTGAGCGTACTCAGACTTTTCTCTCTTTACTTATTCTGATCATCACTAAACTTACACACAATATTTTTAGCGCAACGCAATCTGACTTTGAAAAATCCCTACAAAAGAATTGCCCTATACCTTTCATGAATCACTTACCTCACAAAAATCTTCGTTACTCGACCTAGTGCAGTACAGCGAGAGCCACTACTGCCAGCTCAATAAAAGATTCTGACTACTGAAGGAACTAACTACTGATAGGCGTAGTTAGCAAAATGAAAGATTTTGATAAAGAACAAACAATTTACTTACCTTAATAGTGTTCAAAAGTCATAATATATATAGCAGTTCATGACATCCAGTCTTACAAATTTACTGTCTCTGATGGACTTCACGTGGACTTCACGGCATTCCCCTCAGAACTGCTACAAATTCTTCGGGCAATAGACCACGCCACTCGATCTGTCAACACAACTGTCTCTGATGGACACACGTCCAGATCATCCACTCTCAAAACTCCGCCATCTCTCTCCCCACATCCACCACTACTGGCGGCTCACCTCCAACTGCGCAACGCTACGCGCTGTTAACAGCCAACCGCCCAACACTACAATAGCGACTATTTCAACAATGCCCACCAGCCACAGACTGCACACAGCACAGCCAATGATTTTCATACACAGCACTAGGTGACTTTACCAACATAAAAACCTAAACAGCCTACTTACAATGCTTGGAATGACATGGGGTTTTATTGGAACCAAAAAAAATACAAAATTTCAAAAAATGTCCGTCGTAATAGCAATAACTAGCATAACAAAGTAAGACAAAGCGAAGATGACGTTCTTTACAGTAAATGCTCAATATGTCCACCATGATTCCTCAACAATAGCTGTAGTTGAGGAATAATTTTGTGAACAGCACTGTAAAGCATCTCTGGAGTTATGGTGAGGCATTGGCGTCGGATGTTGTCTTTCAGCATCCCTAGAGATGTCGGTCGATCACGATACACTTGCGACTTCAGGTAACCCCAAAGCCAATAATCGCACGGACTGAGGTCTGGGGACCTGGGAGGCCAAGCATGACTAAAGTGGCGGCTGAGCACACGATCATCACCAAACGACGCGCATCTGTCGGACATTTTGTGAACTTTTTTTTTTGGTTCTGACAAAACCCATGTTATTCCAAGCATGTGTGTCAATTTTTACCTCTCTATCTACATTATTCCGTGGTTTATTAAGTTTTCAAATTTATACTGAGTTTTTGATCACCCGGTATATAAACAGTTTTTCCATTTCAAGAACCGAGGATTTCAAAGGTGTTTGCCTGATATCGACATTTATAATGACAAGATATCGATCACACGAATATCTAGACTTACGGGAATGTTTTAATTTCAAGTATGAAGCCGGATAACAAATGACGAAAGAAATATTTTTGTGTGGTATAATCGTAAATTAACAATTACCTGTTTTTTTTCTTTTATTTTACTGTGAAACCTTTCATCTTGCCAAATTTCATGATTCAACGTCAAGAGAAAGTACCTTGTAGGTTTTAGTGAGTGAGTCTGCGAGAATCAAAATATGTGACATAAATGGCCGTATCTTGAGGTTACGTTGACTTAGAAGCTTATATTTATTACAGCGCCAAGTGGCTATAGACTT